>NC_081412.1:216350910-217090910 GCF_030272615.1 Cryptomeria japonica
GTAAGCCAGTGGGTCCTTCAAGACAAACTATGGAGAAAAAGGTAATCACTTATTCCCGTGCTTGTGTAGAAATCAATTTGAGTAAGAATGTATCTGATTCCATGGAAATTCAGCTGGATTCAATAGTTGGATTATGAAACTTTACCATTTTGATGTTGAATCTACCATGAATATGGACATCTACAACAGATGTGTCCTAAGTCTAAGCCCGCAAGGGCTTCTAGAAATGGATTGGTTATTTCATCTCCTAAGAAGGATAAAGTAAAGGCTCCTATGATGGAATACAAGGAGGGCTTCATTCTAGTTAAAACCCATAATTAGGGAAGAGGTCAAAAGAGAACCCTACATCATAGGTAATCTAATGAAGTATTCAATAGGTTTGATGTTCTGGATGATCTAGATCAATTTGATGGGGCTATTGCAAATATGCATAGTGGCTAGGAGCTTTTGGATACAAGTATTACTAATGAGGAATAGGATATTGATACTCAGGGGATCCATGGGCAGAAGGCTTAAGTGTGCAAATGGATACTGATATGCCTATTGGAGTAACATGAGAATTGGAGACAAGTGGAGGTATTAAAATCAATGAGGGTCATACCCTCATTTGTTTTGGATCCAAGGTGGAAAATTCTCTACAAGAGGATAGTAGAACTAAGGCTACCCCACATGTGTTAGGAATTCATCAAAAAGTTTTAAAAAGGGGGGCTCTTGATAGGGCTTTGAAGCTAGGGAGGAAGAAGGATCAAGAGAAGGTGAAGATAGTTGGTGAGACATTGGTGGAGTCTAGTTCCATAAAGACCCTCGACTCACATTTCTCTCCATCCTAGAATTTATTGTTCTCTCATGGAATGTAAGGGGGTTGAATAGCATCCCCAGAAAAAAGGCTATTCATGAATTGATTGGTTCTTACTCTCTTGATGTGGTCTTTATTTAGGAAACCAAGTTATCTATTGCTAGTATGATCAACAAGGCACCTAAGATTTGGGATAGAGGTCATTATCAATGCATTAGGGCTTAGGGAAGTTTTGGGAGTATGACCCTCTTATGGGTCCCATGTAAGCTCATCCCACTTTAGTGGATATCTAGTAGGTCTTTTATTTATCTGGTGGCCATGAGCTACAAATACGGCGAGAAACTCCTTTTAACTAATGTTTATGCTCCATCTGATTTTATGGGAAAATCCTTGCTTTGGGTCACATATAAGATTTGTTCACTCTCTTGCCCCCGTTTTTCTCTAGATCTTGGCAGGAGATTTTAATGTAGTTTTAAGTTTGGAGGAGAAGAGTGGAGGAAATCCCAAGCTTGACCCTTCTGTGGGGTTTTTGAGTAATATTTAATTTATAAAGGTAGTGGATGTTAAACCCACCAATGGAATATTTACCTAGAATAATAGAAGATGTGGAATGGAGGCTATAGCTGAGAGACTAGACAAGTTCCTAGTTTCCTAGTTTTGGTTGGAGGATAGCTGGACTACCAATTCAAAGATTTTAGATTGGAGAGGTTCCGACCACTGACCAATTATTTTATCTATTACTACTATGTTTCAAGTGACTAATAATACCTCTATAAGTTTGAACTTATGTGGTTGAGAGATGCTTCTCTTCATGATCATATTTTATCTTGGTGGAATGAAGGAAGGCTTGTTTACGACATGACAATGTTTTCCTTTGTTAAAAAATTGCAGTACATTAAGTATAAGCTGAAAAGGTGGAATAGGATGTGCTTTGGTCACCTATTTTCAGCTAAAAGGAATGCACAGTCATGTGTTGATGTAATTACCTACAAAATTAGCGATCAAATCTTATCTAATGCTTTATATAGGGAGGAAGTTGTTGCATTGTAGGATTTGGAAGAATGGGAGCTTTGGGAAGAGATTTTATGGAAACAAAGGCTTAGGTTGATTGTATTCAAGAAGGCAACAGGACCACAAAGTTTTTCATAATACAATGAAGGATAGAAGACATGGGAGTACTATTACTTCTCTCATTTCCTTAGAGGGAAATATTTTATCCTCCCATAGGGAGATTTCCCAAGAAGCCATTGGGTTATTTGGGAATTTGTTTACAGAGGACTCTACTCCTGCCAATGTGGAAGAAGGGCTTGTGCTTGATTACATTCGTACCTTAGTCACTAATGAAATGAACAAGTCTCTCATCAAGCCTATTTCATTACCAAAGATTGAAGCAATAGTGTTTGGAATGAATAAAGGTAAAGCTCTAGGGCCAGATGGTTTTCCAATAAAAAAATTTCAAGAATTTTGGGAGATAAATAAGATGGATCTCTTTGAGGTTTTTTAGGATTCTTTTAGAAACAAATAGATGCTTAAATCCTTGAATGCTACATTTCTTGCACTTATTCTAAAAAGGGAAGGGGCCAATTCGTTTGATTCCTTTAGACCTATAGCTCTGTGAAATGTGACATAAAATAATCACAAAGTTGATTGCTAAAAGACTCAAGCCATGGCTAAATAAATTAATCTTTGAGAAGCAAGGAGGTGTTTTTGTTGGAAGACAAATCTTGGATGGGATTATTATAGATACAAAATTTGTACATTCTATGGTTGTCTCTAAGGAGAAGGAAATGTTCATAAAATTGGACATGGATAAAGCATATGACTGAGTTAAGTGGAGCTTTTTGCATAAAGTGCTTATCACCTTTGGTTTTGGAAGTGAGCAGATCAACTAGGTTATGAGTTGTATTACCTCATCTTCTTTTGTGGTCCTTATTAATAGTGAGCCCATAGATTTATTTGGTGCTTCTAGAGGCCTTTTGCAAGGTGATCCCCTCTCCCCTTATTTATTTATTTTAATGGCTGAAGGATTGGGGGATTTATCAAGACTTGGGTTAGGCAATGATTGATCCAGGGTCGAAAGTGGGGGCATGATCTTCCTGCTTCTCATCTTCAATTTGTGGATGACACTACCTTGATGGGTGTTTCAAGAATCAATGAGGTAACTAATTTTAGAAAAGCCCTGGATATCTATTTGATGGCTTTAGGATAAAATATTAATGAAGGGAAGTGTCATATCTGTTTCTTTAATACACCTTCTCTCATCCAAGCCAAGATTGCGAGGCTTTTAAGATTTCAAATTGGAGTTCTTTCTTTTATCTACTTTGGAATTCCTCTTTCAGCTTATAAATTGCCTAGGGGGTTTTGATAGGAAATTTTTGATAAGCTACAGAGTAAGGTTAGTCATTGGACAAATTGATGGCTCTCATCTACTAGAAGAATGACTCTCTTAAAGTCAGTGGTACAGAGCTCCCTAATTATAAGTGTTTGTATAAACTACCCTTACAAGCTTCTTTAGGGACTTTGAAGTCCTTTCCGAGTAGTTCTTATGGCTAGGAAATTTATTTTCCTCTAAGTGGAGTATGATCAAATAAGACTCTATTTGTAGGTCTAAGTAGGATGGTGGTTGTGGTTTATGACAGACAAGTTTGAATGGTAATGCTTTGGCTACTAGGCTATTTTGGAGATGGTGCATTAATCAAGATGAGGGATGGGCTAAAATTATTAACGTTAAATATCTTGGGGGAGTGCAATGAAAGGATGTTCCTCATTACAATTTGACAGGAAGTGGGTCAATTATTTGGAATACTCTAAAGAGAGGAGCACATTTAGTAAAGAAGGTCTATTTTGGATTTTTAATACGGGTGTTGAAGGTTTGTTGTGGATCGATTGTTGGGATGTTTTTCCTCCTATTCTTTGTCAATTCCCTAATTTGTAGCCTCTTTGTAATATTTTTCTTACCGTTGGATAGAGTATAATTGTGGATTTTAAAGTTTCTCTAAGAGTAGGGTTAGGAGAAGTGGCTAGATGGAAAAAATCACATGAGTGGCCTCTAGGAGGTTTAGCAGAGGATAGGGAGGCTCTTGCTAGGATTTTAATAGGTAGAATGTGTAAAACTCTTCAAGGAGATGACATCCTTTCTTGGGGTCCTAATCCAAAGGGAAAGTTCTCAGTGGCCTTTGGTTACCAGGAGCTTGAAAGAACGACTTTTGACAAGGTGGATTTTCCATGGTGAAAGCTAGTTTGGAATAAGATGGCCTGGCCCAAGTGTAACTTTTTCTTGTGGCTGGTTGTGCAAAATAGGTGTCTTACTTGGGAAAATCTTCGAAAGAGCAGGTCTAAGGGCCTTCTATCAATGTTTTATAGAATAAAAGTGAGGATAATAGTTCACACCTTTTCTTTCATTGCTGCTTCACTAGGGAAATTTGGCATTGGTGGTGGGGAGTTTGGAGGCACATTCTTGTGTTCATGTTAGCTCTCTTGTAGATTTTTGGAATAGTCTTGGTAGGCCTCCTAAGAATCCTTTTCTTAAGGTTGCTTGGGATATTGGTCTAGGTTTTATCATTTGGCAGGTGTGGCTAGATAGAAACCGTAGGATTTTTCAAGATAAAAATAAGATGGTGCAGCAAGTGTGGCTACGAGTTATTAATATGATACAAGAAACTTTGGTGGCTAGGTGTGACCTTTCTGTTGAGGTTGATCCTAAAGACTTGCAAATTGTTCAGAACTTGAACATTTTTGGTATGGACTTTAGAGATGCATTTTGCGAGAAGCAACAAGACAAGTGTAGGCATGGTAAAAAGAAAGTCCATTGTGATGGTAAGTGGTTTCCCATGCCTCTGGGGACCCTCAAGATTAATATTGATGGGTCCTCTAGGATAAATCTTGGGCATGCTGGAGTTAGAGGAATTGGCAGGGATAGTTTTGGAAAGGCAATCTTCTTATTTTCCAAGTATAAGGATTGGTAGACCAATAATTACATGGAGGTGTTGGTTGTCTTCTTGGCCCTTGAAAGAGCATGTGCTCTTGGTTGGAGTAGGATTATTTATGAATCTGATTCTCAAGTGGTAGTGGATATGTTGAACCAACAGAGGATGGATGATGTGGATTGGCACTTGGTTATGGTGGGTAGATAGATCCTTTGTTTTTGTGCCTCCTTAGAGTCAGTCTCTTTTTTTTATGTTCCTCGCAAGTGGAATAGGCCAGCTAACTATCTAGCTAAGTGGGCTTCTGAACGATTGGAGGGTTGGAATGTTGGAGATTAGGGTCAATTGCCCCTAGATTATGTTCATAATCTTGAGATAATGGTTAGGGAAGATATGGTTGATTAGTTATGGCCCTTTTGGGGGCTCTTTTGTTGGTGCTTCTGGTGCGGGTTATCTTTTGGAATTGTTGTTCCTAGGATTTATATTGTTATCTCCGATTGAATAAATTTTTACATTTAAAAAAAAGTCTAACAATTCCTATATTTAAGCTTCTTGAATAGCCAGTAAAATTAAACCTTAGTTTGTTATTATCTCTCACTAGAGATCACACAAACTAATATTTTGTAACAAATTTATCATTAAAGTTTTCATCTACATTCCCTTGTGTAACTTCAAATATATCCTATCTAAAAAAACTCATCATCTATGTATGGTATACGTGTCATCAAAATCAACAAGGCTTAGAAGTGTGGCCCTCTAGAAGGTCTTGTTTCTACTCCATCTTTTTGATTTGTTAACCATTTCTCCTTCTATACCATGTATAACATAAAATTACAATTATGGAGATCACAAAAATAGTATTAGTAGGAATGAAGTTTCATGCTCTAAGACTAGCTAGTGTAGCACTATAAGTGGGTCAAAATCAATAACTAGAAATAATTACATAAACTCACAACAAAAGAAAAATGAAGATGAAAATGGAGAATTAGAAGCGTGATACTTTTATTCAATTATAGCTCAAATTTATATGCATATGTGCCCTTTAAAAAAAAGGAGCCCATCCACATAAAATACCTTACCTAATAAAATAGTCTCCACTTTACAATCTACCCAAGATATTTAAAGATTGTGAATCAAAATTCCTCTAAGTGTAAATACATTCTCCTTGGAATCATGTGTAATTACGGTTACCGTCATGACTCTTGATATTCACTAATGAGTTAAGAACTAACAAATGACTTTTCCATTAGAGAATTTAGATCATAGGTAAATATCACTTCAAGAAGAGATTAAATTATAGTTGATAACTAGGATGAAACATGTTGTTATAGAATTTTAATAATGTTGTGTTGGGTGAATATTTTATCGCCAGCGTACTATCAAAAATCAAGGTAATCATTACAAGAGAGTTAATGACACCTTCTTTGCTGTATGGAAGTGCATTTTTTATAAAGGCCTGCAGAAGAGAAGAATATTAGAGGCTGCTTACAGCAGGGTGTCTCATTTTGGGTGTGTATTTCTATAGTTTCCCACATTCACCTATATCCGAATTGGATGTTTCTCAGGTGAGCCCTTCATTCTTCCAAGGTTCCCTTCAGGCAAAATCGTTCTTATGGAGCTATGTAGACAACTGATTAATGTGCATGAGAAACAATCACAAGCACATAAGACTGGGCTGAAATTCCCAAAGTCAATTGGCAGGTATTTAGTGCTAACCAACCCCAAGGACAAAAATATGGATGATGAAATGCAGTGGAATACCATGAGAAGGTTCAAGGCCCAAACCGATTTTGATTTTCAGGGTATAAAAAGAAAGCTCAAAAGGACTTACACTCATGTTTATAGGTTTGAGGATGTTTGGGCAGATTTTCAGAATGAGGAGGATATAAGAAGGATGGATTTCAGCCACCTTACTCTAGAACAAATTGAAAAACTGGATCTAGCTAAGATCCCAATGACTATGGAAGACATAGATGACATAGTGGAGCCTGTTTATTACGAGAAGAAGATTGCAGACTACTCACTTCCACTTGTGCAATGGTCAAAGATGGAAAGCAAGTCCATTAAGCAGAGGATCTCTCCCATCTTAGCAAACACCAATGCTTGGTTGCTAAAAAAGAATCTCAGGATGAAACAACTTCCCACTAGTTCAGGAGATGATGAAAACAGTGATGGTCCATTGGGCAAGACAACAATGGCTGAAATGAGAACAAAGAGTAGGGCAGACTCACAAGAACTATCCTTAGCTCCTATGATACAATCGAAAGGTAAAGGGACCAAAATCAAATTTACAGTTAAAGGGTCAAAGAAGGGTGAATCATCATCCGCACCACAGGAAGCAGTGATGAAGGAGTTAGAACAACCAACTACCAGTGAAGCTGGAAAGGGAAAAGAGGTCGAAGAAGGTAAAATTCCTCAACAAGAGGAGGTACAGGCAGAAGAAATATCGCGCCCAGCTGAAGTTGATGCCCCAATTACCTCACAGGTAATCGTCTATTCTATTGACTCGGACTCTGACTCTGACCAAGAGGATGAAGATTTTAATGAGGATGGAGATCTAAGTATGGGCATGACGTAATCAGAGACCGTTGGTCAATTTTTTACAATAACCAACTTCTCTAATTTAGATGATATCCCTTCATCTACTTTTGAGTCTACCATGATGGATTTTAATGAAACCTTAAAAAATGCACTTGCAGAATAGGTTTCGGTAGATTTACCCGCCACTACTACCACCATCACAACAATTCCTCCATTGGTAAGTGTTGAAGTTACACTCAGAGCACCCTCGACTCTCCCACGTGTAATTGAAGAGGTAGCAACAATAAATGTTCCACTAAATGCTTCAATATCAACACCATTAGTAACACTCACAACTGCTCCAAGTTCTAGTCAACCTGCCCCTAAATCTTTGACCCCAAGTCAGCAAGGAGCTACTACTCCATCAACCAATCCAGAACTATCCCCTTTGATGGAAGTAGTGGCCCCTAAGAGAAAAAAATAGGTAATATCTCCTGATGAATTTAACTTTGAACTTTTAGTTCCTCCAAAGCCTAAGGGAACAGAAAAGCCAAAGACATTATCTTGGGTGGTTGTAGACCCAACTTCCAAGAGGAAATATGTTGAAGTTATGGTGCCATCATCAGACAAGGACAAAGGCAACATACAATCAAAAGATTATACCATGCACCTTGTAGAGCTCGGGGTGGAAACACATGAGAGTGTGAAATTAGATTCTCAGATAGCCCTTGATTCTTTATTGAGAAGATTGGATCAGAGAGGGATGATAAAAATGTCTTGAAGCAAAAGTGTGAATAGCTAACCAACGTCCTTTTAAAGGTAACACAATCTTCTCAAGAGTTTGAACCTATAGGATCATCAATAGACACCAAAGCTCTCAAAAATATTGAACAGGTAGGAGCTAAAGGTCGGGTCATGGACGAATGGATCTCGCAGCTAAGGTTAGAATGCTCTCATCTTCTCAGCTCAATAGTGGAACTATTATCTGATTATGAAGTGATCCAGAGTCGAATGCAAAGACTCAAAACCTCTTTATCATAGGAAATTGAGGAAGTTGTGAAAAGCACTACCTTGTGGAGAAAAATGGAGGATTTCAGGATAGATGTCCTGGTTGAGAACAAGGTAATTCCCACAAGGGAGAAGTACATTCAGATCTTGTCATTATTGTCTCATAAACAAGAGCCAATGAAGTTAATGATTGCAGAGCTAGATCGGGAGAAGAAAGAAGGTGACGACGAGATTGACCTTATTTTTTTTAAAGCTGGTGATCTCCCTTGCTATTTATTTGATAGCAATCAAAATCTCGTCACTGCTGAAGTCGTCACATAGGAATTCCTTTCCTTGATGGACCAATGCATGGGATAGGATTTCTCGCTTGATACCTTTGATAAACTATTAGAAATTTAGGTCAGCTTTGAAGTCCTTGCATCTATGTTGAAGGATGTTAAAAAGAAACCAGTAAAGATTCAAGATGCAATGTCCCGCGTCCAAATCATCATGAGTTCTACCATGATGCCAAATGAAGAAGAGGTCAAAGCCATCCTTGCTAAATTCGAAGTTTTCTAGAAATCCAATGAAGAAGAGAATCAAGAATGAAGTACCCTCTTTTGGAACTCTTTCTTCATGCAACTGCACCAATAGATGTTATCAATTTTTGTGCAGTTGCACATTTTCTTTATGTAGTAGTTATAGTAAAATGAGATTGTGCGGTTGAACAAGTTAACTATGCCCACCTTTTTCTCAATATCTTTTCTTATATAAGGAGGACCTTTTTGTAAATATTTTTATCTTTTTCATGCTTAGCAAAAACTCTACTGGATTTTTATCCCAATTAAGACTTTGGGCTTTTGTGGTGAAAATTCAATCAAACAAATAAAGAAAACAGTTTTGTTGATTGTAAACTTTGTGTTGTATCAAGAAAGTTGTTTATATTATTTAATGTTCCTATGTCCATTGAATACATATTACCTTTACTTCTTTGATCTTTAAGATAGTGCTACGTGGTTAGAGAGCTCTCAAATCTTGCCAATGGACTTTGTGCTCTTAGCATACTTGAGAAATCTGCTGATAAATTAAGTGACTTGTAGTAAGCTTTGTATTGTTGTGGTTATTTGTAGTTTAATGGATTAGAAATCTATACTTGAAGACTTTGAGCTTTAAGCTAATTTTCTAATTGTTTAATTTATAATGATCAGTGTGAATTAGTGTTACCATAAAGGAGACTTTGTGTTGCTTAAAAGTAACTCTTTGTGTAGTTTGTTAGATTAATAGTTCTTTTCTTTAAGTATCTGAAGAGGTAGAGAAATTGTAACTAGGTGAAGGGAGAATACATAAACTCTGAAAAAAGAGAGTTATATTGCCAACACCAACCCACAAATTTAATTTCTTATTAATTAGAGGAGAAATTTCATAGGGAACCTCCCCTTGATGAGAGGAGAGATTAATTTCTTAGCATAGCGTTGTGTGAATTTTATGTTTTGTCATTAGTATGCTGGTGACAAAATATTCACCCAACAGTTTTTTGGCGACTCCGCTAGGGAGCGACATGCAACCGGTTTGTCTTTTGGGTTGCAGTGCACTTTCATTGTAATTTCCATATTGTTGTTTTTCTTCAAATCATAATTTGGCTGATCGATGTTACACTCGTGTGCAACGATTAGCAGGAATTGTTGATCCTACTTTTGAAGTATTGCAATGGTTTAGTTTTCCTTTTGTGACACCTCCACGGACGCTTTCTCCCTTGTAGCGGACACGAAGTTTTCCTCCATTTGCATGGCAAACTCTCATACCAAGTGAGGCGTCAATTTTTCAAGTTTTAGTTTTTCCACTTGCAAATCATTTTGTAATACCACCTTATAATCCATTAAGGATGGCCGTTGTTGGCCCTTGGGGCACTGCTTTTGGTCCTCTGAACCTAACCACACCTTTGCATGAAATTCCCAAAGGTACGCGGAAAAATTTACCAAAATTTTTTGGGGATAGTTCTCAACACCTAGACGAACACATTTCTACCTTCTACATCGCATGTGGAGTCCTAGGTGTTGACCACGAAGATGTTTCAGTGAGATTATTCATTGAGACTTTGCATGGAGCTGCTGCCGATTGGTTCTATCATCTTACTAATGCTTGTATCACAAATTGGGCAACTCTCAGAATGTTGTTTGAGGCAAGGTTCAAGTCCGCCGAAGATGATCATGCTTTATTGGCACAATTAACTCAGTTGAAGAAAGAGCCTCAGGAACCCATGCATGAGTTTGTAGCAAAATTTGACAAGTTACATAATCGTATTCCAGTTGCTTCAAGACCCACTGTTGGAAACTTGAAATGCTTTTTCATCAACTCCCAATTGCTAGAGGTGAGTTTCCTTTTGTGAAGGAACAATCTTATAGATTTGGCTGCAACTCAAGAAATGGCCATATCGGTTGAAGATGATCTTATCCTTTCTATCAAGATAAGGAGAGATCCTAACAAGGTTAGGAGTAATCAAGCTACTGATGCATCTCTCCCTTCAACTAGTTCTGCTGATCCTATGATACAGAAGCTAGGAAATGAGTTGTTGGTGCTTAAGAAGAAAATTTCCTCACAAGGAAATACTTCTTATCGTGATGTTCCAAGAAGGACTTATCCAAACAATGCTTCCAATTACGCCATGCGTAATCAGAATAAATTACCTCCTGCTCCAGAGAGGCTTACATTGGAATCACCACCCCAAAGTTCAGCTACTGGATATTATGAAGCTAAATAGAATAATCTTCCTCCTTTTGGTGAAGAAGATGCTAATTCGCATCAAGAATGTGATGTAGAGTTGGCTGGCAACTCTAATATAAGGTTTATGCAATATCAAGAAGATGATACGCCAAGAACACATGATGGAAACATCTTTGCAGTATTCACTCGTTCGCAAACACAGGTAGCTCAGCCACCTATCATTGCAAAGAGTGATGATTCTACTCAAATAAAGGACTCTCAACATTTTTTATTTCTATTGCGAAGTGTGGGACTCCCATACCAAATCCTGCAAAGGACAACACTATCTCAATGGACAGTGCGAAGGATAAAAATGTAAGTGATTCTTCGACTGCTATCAATTTTTCTGCACCTATCAATTCTTCTACACATGCATCGAAGACTAGTGTACCAAATATTTTTAATTCTCAAAATGAGAATCCAAATCCATCTTTGATGATGAATTCCTTTCAGTCATTTGATATTTTAGATCATGCAAAGAAAACCAAAATACAAATGTCTAAAGTTGAATTTTTGAGATCTAACCCAAATCAATTTGATCATTTGGTCAAATTTGCTAAAGAAAAAGATACTACCCCTAGCAATCTTCCAAAATCAAACTTGCTTCAAAACAACCTAGTATCTTACCCTTCTCCTATTGAGAAGATAGAACCATTTTACATCTCTTTGTTAATAAATGGTTACAAGCTTAGTAACTATGTAATTGATTCTGGGGCATCTAATAATGTTATGCCGTCAAAAGTTGCCAATGCCCTTGGTTTAACTTTGACCAAAACATTTGGAAGGTGTTTCTCTATGGATAACAAACAAGTTCTTTTGATTGGTCAAATCAAGGATGCACAATTTGCCTTTGCTTCATTCCCAGAAAAGAAAATCAAGATGACAGTACCGGTAGCCAATGTACCGGCCTCCTATGGGCTATTGTTGGGAAGAAATTTATGTAGAGATGTTGGGGGTGAGTTAAATATGGATATGACTTAGGCTCGTATCCCAGTTAAAGGAGTTGCTCAAGGTTACTTCCAGAAAAAGAATCAAAATATACCATTGTCAAGTCTGATGATCAGTGGGCCCAGATTCTTTTCAAATCATCAGGCATGGGTAATTATTTCATGCATGTTGATGATGGTTTAATGATGACTCCTGAGAGTGAAGTTGATACTTCGCTCAATTATTTCCCAGTTGATTGTGAAAGTAGTTGTGAAAGTAGTGTTATTGAATCAGAAGGATCTTCAACTTCACAACAAGAAATTCTCAATTTTGATACCATCAGCATTGGTAGTCTAGATGATGTTTGGATGCTGGAGTTTGACAGTAGATGTTCTTCTACCAGATCAGGAGCCAGTATTATTTTGGTTTCTCCTAAGGGTAATCTTTTCCCTTTCTCCTTCAAATTGTAGTTCGATAACACAAACAACACTGCTGAGTATGAATCTCTCCTTCTAGAAATGAATGTTGCTCAGAAGAAGGGAATCAAGAACTTGCATGCTCAAGGAGATGCTGAGTTAATAGTTTGTCAGATCAAGAACTGTTGGTAAACAAATTTGTTGCTTTAAGAAACTTTCTTGAAAAACTTTGTTTTGCCCTGTAATTAGCAACAAAGCATTCACAACAGTTGAAGAATCACAAAAACAAAAGAATGGTAATTCTTCTCTGCGTTTGAGAGGGGCAGCTCCCTCGTATAATGGGGGTATTTGGATTTTTCAAAAATTTAAAGAACGAACAATAAAGAAAGATTGAACGCCATAAAAGGTATGAATCTAGTTTAAAATAAATTCCATATAATCAAGTTTGAGATACCACAACTTGAAATAATCTTCTTCACATTCAATGTTAAAGGGAAGGCATTAGGTAATCATCAATTAAACATAAGAACATTGATAATAACCCATGAGAATAAGTTGAACACACATCCAAATTGATCTCTATTGCTTAATTTCTTGAATAATACTATCCAAGTCTCTCATACAAAGCTTGTGAAAAAGTGGAATCACTTCATATTGAACAATAATGAGGTATATATAGGTGAAGTGGTAACCACCTGAGGTAACTACCCTAACCACCTTTATAACTACTTTATAACTTCCTCAACTACTTGAAATAACTTCCTCAACTTTGGAAGAAATAACTACTTAGAAAAACTACCCAAAATGAGAACTTAGGATAACTACCTCATCCAATGCTTAGAAAAACTACCCCTTACAAATAAGTTAGGATTGACCTAACTTTCACAAAAGAAAAGCCCAAATTCTAACTTTAATTACAATAAGTGACTTAGGTCACTTTTACAAAGATCAACTTGAAACATTAAAACATTAAAGTTAGGACCAATGTAAGGTACTTATCCATCTTCATCTTCTTTATTGATCTTCGTGACCGTCTCATCATCTATTCATCTTTATTGACATCAAAAAGTAGTTTTCGCCAACAAATGTTCTTCAAGTACATATGTGCTTCAACTATCCCGTTAAGCATATTTGGCTTCCATGAATACACATTCTTCCAGAAACCAAAGAGTCTTGCATCAATGTGACTAACTTATTTCAAAATACTGCATATTTTGTTCACGTTTCCCCATAACCATCTTGACATGACATTAAGTGAGAAGAGTTGAATGTCTTCACTAAATGATAAATTTATATACATCTATACATTCTTTGTCGCATTTTGTCAATCCTTCCTGCACTTCTTTTTATCTCCACATCAGCAAGGTTCTGGAAATTTACTGGGATTTTTTTTTTGACAAATATGCTCATAAGCTTTTAAATTCATTCTAACATGTCTTTTGTGTGCAACCTGCTATTATTTCATTTTGCTCCAAGAGATGACATCTTTTGAAGGCATTTGTCAAATGGATATTTTGCTATGCAAACTCTTTCACGGCTTGCAGTCATGTCGGTTAGAGCATTTTAAATTATAATATCAAATGAATTTCTATTATCCAACGCGCATCAGTGGTGTCCATACCATGCAGTCTTGCCTTTAAGCCATTTTGAGAATATAAAATATATAGGCATACATATCAGCAGAGAAGATAACTCTAAGGCTCCTCGTACCGAGTAAAAGGATCGACTATTGAAAAATACCAATAGTTCACTATTAGCACAATTTTATTCCATGAGCATGAAATAATGTTTCTCTCAAGCATCCTTTTGAATAATTCATGATGCCATGTCTATGTTTGTCTTTCTACCCAGATGTCGACCAATGCCTCTCCTTTACTTTGTATGCTTGCATGACAATGTTGATTGCTAGGAGATGGTTAAAACTAACATCCTTCATAGGCGATTTAAGGAGTATCAATAATGTTTAACTCTTTGTTCTCCCTCTTCATCGACGTTATGGGATGTGTGAGAATCTTAACTTTGGCAACCTAGGAAGAGTTACCAACTTGTTGACGATGACCAATATGCCACCTTGAAACCTTTTCTTTGCCTTGTCTATACTTACATTCTTTCCTTGTGCTCTAACTGGCGTCCATATGTTGTCTCAAATCTCTTGTTTCTACTGCAATCATTGTGTTTCATTCTTTAATGAAAATGGTATCTTTGAGGCACTCTATCAAATAATTCAGATGATGCTTTGATGAATGTTGAAGCGCTATTGCAAAACTCCCATTTTAGCAAAGGCGGAAGGATGCTAGCTGAGGTTACGAAATTTTTCTTTACACCCGCCAAGTGCATCGACTTGAAAATTTCAAAAGACTTTCTTTTCACAAACTGATTTGTGCATATCCTGCAATCTTTGCTTGTCATGAGACCACATTTATTTGATGTTTTGCCTTTGAAGATGCTTTAGTGAATGACCATACATTGTTGTGAAGAGCCCTACGAAATTGTTGGGAAACATGACATTACTCCTGCAAATTGCATTTTTTTTGAAAGTTTCAAAATCTTTTTCAACATCTCCATTTTGTGCAGTCTGCAACTCAAACAGCTCATTCATTTTGTCTATGTTCTTCCACACTTTGCATTCATATTGGCCAAGGTAATAGAAACTAAATCATTCGATGATGGATGTTCTCAACCTACTCTGAACTCTAGCATTAGCGTAGATAGAGAGTTTGCAGAGGCGTGAGTGGATACCATGGCTTGCACTCCTAGAACGTCATGAGACCACATTTATTTGATGATCATATCGAATAGTTCACATTCCTTGGCTATGCTTTCTGATTTTGTATTGTTCGAAACTTCCATTTTTGCACTAGCGGAGAGGAACGCTGGCAGAAGTTGTTGAATTTGGGCTTTACAACTGAAAATTGCATTTGCCTGAAAGTTGCTAAAGCATTTTTGCCAAGTTCATTTTGTGCATATCATGTCGTCCTTGACACATGAGATGGCATCTTCTTTTGAGGCATTCTGCAAATGGCTTAGGCACTTTGTCTATAGCTTCTCATTTTGCATGCATATCTACCATGGCATTTCCAAGTGTAAAATCTCATTGAAATCTTGCACTATATTAGACATCTCACATGCAGTGAAGGTTATCTATTTTCTTTGAGTACTGAGGTGTACCATGAGAGGTCATTTCTTTGAGACATCCTATCAAACATTTCAAATGCATTACCATCGCTTTGATGCATGTCCATAGCTGTTATGAGGCTCCCATTTTTGTGCTGACAAAGAAAATGGAGACAAAGATTGGAGAGCTCGGCTTCGCAACTGTCACTTTAAATTTTCTTGATGGTTACCAAGTTGTTTTTACTGAGTGCATGTAGTTTCAAAGCAATATAAGAATCAGTTATAATAACTAACTCTTTCTTGAAGAATGCATATGTGCTTTCAGAAGCTTGCACAACTTTTCTCAATCATGGATGAAATAATAACGACCTTTTCGCTTAAGAATGCATCAGCTCTTTGGCAACTTGATAAAATTGTCAATAAATGAGTTAGAATAACTAACTTTGAGAGTGCATCGGTGTTTTTCTATACTTTACAAAGTTGGCAATCTTACAAATATTACTTCATTTATCGTCCACATCTTCAGTCAATTAGTGACTTTTGAAAGTGCTACAACTTGCCAATGATATTAATGAGTTGATATTTTGGTAACTTTGGAATATTGAGAAAATTTTTTAAGTGAAACTTTGAAAATATGTCTCATATAAGTATATTGGCTTCTTTAGAAAATAAACCAACTTGCCGATGAAGACTTTATCATTGAAAGTGTTTGAACAAACTTGGCCAACTTGTCAAATCTTCGATGAATGAGCTTTAACAACTAAGTTTTCATGGATGGAATGCATGGGTATTTTAACTTGTATTGACAACACTCATTAATAATGAATATTACTTTGGCAAGTAGGAAAGAAGGATAATAAATCATAATTTTTTTTTCATTTTAAAACCCCTCATTTATAACTTCTTCGGCCATGAGATTATTAGTTCAAGGATTTTAGCACAAAAAGTTTAAAGTTTGACCTAAAAATTTTTAATTTTACTGTTAAAAATGGAGCTAACAAGAACATATATCAAACAAGGAGTGAAAGGTTGCGGCATTACCGCAACCTTGTTTGGGATCTAATAGAAACATTTGATGCTTTTGATATATTTGTGGTTTCCCGTGAATTCCATGATAGGGCTGACTCATTAGCAATTTCAAAAACTTCTTTGGTTCCTCACAAAGATTTTTCAGGATCAACTTGTGTTGTTGAGTTAGTTTTCCGGCCAAGCTTTCCTGACAACTCTGATCATTGGCAGGTGTTTAATCATGATCATCATGTAATAAATTTCTTGCAGACTTCTGACAATTTTGACGATCTGTACTTTGAAGGTAGTCCCTGCCCTTCAAAGGAAGCAATTGAAAGTGTTGACACAGAAACAAGAGAGAAGTTTCTGCAATTAAAAGGAAACAAGATCCCCAAGGGTCTAGTTTCGCTAGAAAATCTTTTGGACAAGCATGATCGCTATGTTAAGAAGCAACAAAGATCAACTATAGGGTCAATGGAATATGAACAAATAAACATTGGGACTGAAGACAATCCAAAAATGATCAACATTGGAAAGTGTTGTTCACAAGGAGAAAGGCAGAAATTTGTTGCATTATTGCAGTAGTATGTTGACATCTTAGCATACTCCTACGAAGATCTAAAGTCTTTTCGTCCCAAAGAGCTCCACCATGACATTCCATTGAAACTAGTTATTATGCCTTTCTGTCAAAAGAAAAGGCAATACAACCCAAAAATCTTTGACACTATCTTTGTTGAAGTACAAAAGATGTTGAAAGCAAAGATAATCTTCCCCATCCACCATTCTTCTTGGATAGCCAATATTGTACATGTATGTAAGAAGAATGGCGAAATTCAGATATGTGTAGATTTCTGAAACTTGAATCAAGCATCCTTGAAAGATAATTATCCTTTACCTGTCATGGACCATGTCCTACAAGCTATTATTGGAGCAGAAATGATGTCCATGTTGGATGGGTTTTCAGGTTATAATCAAGTAGAAGTGTTGGAGCAAGATCAACATAAGACCGCATTCACTACACCTTGGGGTACCTTTGCATATCACAGGATGCCTTTTGGATTAATAAATGTGGGAGAAACTTTCCAACGTGCAATGGACTTGGCCTTCCAAATTTTTCTTGGTAAGTTCATTGTGGTCTATTTGGATGATTTGACAGTTTATTCTAAGGAATGTCAAGATCATTTTTCTCACCTGCAACGAGTCTTAGAAAAATGCCGTCAGCATGGAATTTCCCTCAATCCCAAGAAATCTATTTTTGGGCTGAAGGTAAATTGCTTGGGCATATTGTTTTGAAGGAAGGTATAAAAATTGATGCAGAAAGGGTAAAAGATATCCGTGACCTTTCCTTGCCAACAACCAAGACTGTCGTTCATTCTTTCTTTGAAAAAGTTAATTTCCTACGAAGATTCATTCTAGACTTTGCTGAACAAACTCGTCATATAGTCAATATGATGAAAGGTAATTCTCTCTTCAAATGGACTCCCAAAGAGAAGTAAGTTTTCCATCAGATCAAGGAAGCCATGGAAAATGCTCCAGTCTTAGTATGCCCAGATTATAATAAAGAATTCATTGTGTATAGCTATGCATCAGATCATACTTGTTTGACTATACTAATGCAAAGAAATAAGGAAGGTGTGGAATCACATATTGCATTCATGAGTTATCCACTGAAGGCTCATGAGTTGAAATACTCAAAAATGGAGAAGCATGCTTTTGTCATGGTGAAAGCGGTTAAACATTTCAGGTTTTATATTCTGAATTCGCATGTCATTGCTCTTGTTCCCGATGTTGTTTGATAACACAATGATGAACGAGTAGTACCCAACCGGTACTGAGAGGGGGGGGGTGAATCAGTACAGATAAAAACACACTCTTGAACTGGTTTGTCTGCAGACACCATGCATTGATAGACAAACAATAGCACAGGTCCTAAAACTAAGTACAACTGGCAAAAACCCAGAATAACTGAGACAAGCATAAACCGGTTAATACCTATCTTCTCATATACACTTAGACTTCATTTCCATTTCACCCTAATACATGAACAAGTAATCTACCATCAAAGATATACATATGAGCAACTAGATCAACATGATTCACCGCTTGACATAAGACAACAAAGCAATCACATTAAGAAGACATCACACATGACACACATATTTTTCATGTGGAAACCCAATAGGCAAAAACCATGGTGGGGATGAATACCCACAAGCTTGTTTTTGAACTCTTTAGAAGTCCGCTCTGTTAGGAGCCTTGTCCGGTTAAAGACTGATACAATAGGTTTTGTTAGGAACCGATCCTATTAGGGATCACCTGGTTAAGGGATGGCAAGAATACCAGGTTAAGGGTTAAACCCTATTAAAGGTTACCTTGTTAGAGGATTTCAAGAACTCAATTGTTTTGAGTCACCCTATTAAAGGATTTATAGCAAGACGGTTAAAGCTACCCTATTAAGGGATTTTCCAACTGTTGAGGTGGTTAGAGATCAATAGGTATTACAATGATTTGGTAACAACACTCAATGCCAATGCAAATCCACTTAAGCTCCTCTTCACCTTCTGCACTTACACTCTGTAGGTATCACTTCTCTCCTTTTGGTCTGGCAAGAATCACATATCCCTTCTCTTGGATACACACACAACTTTTGCCAACAACCTCAGAAAGAATCACAACATCGACCTTATAGGAAAACAGATAGGTCGGTAGCATAAACCCTAAACCCTAAAACCTGTTACGTTAAGGAATTCAAATAGTTCAATCCTAACCGTTGAGCACATTGCATTAAATGCAACAGTTCTTGATCCAATCTCAAGACATTCTCCATCGTCCATTTCTACCGATTTCATGGTGGCTGATAACCCATCACACATTATCACCGTTTTACAGACTTCACACATTCCCGAGGTAGATAGGAACAATCTCCTTCATGCAAGATCCTTCATGCGCACAAGGCTTACATGGCAACATGATCCTTTCTTCATTACCATGCTAGCTCATCACACAAAGTCACTGGTTGAGCCACACAAGCTTGAAGCACTTCAACCAGAAACCCTGAAGTTGAGACTACCAACCGGTAGTCATACAATGCTTCCATGTGTTGGTTCCCATAACCATATGCTGATTCACCTTGAACAAACATACCGCTTCACTTTGGCACAAATACTGGTTCACAGTGTTATACCGATTCTCACATATGCCAGTTCTCACCTCTTCAACATATTGACATCAATGACAACATACAATGTTATTATGTCCTCATATCGGTTCACATAATGCCAACAATCTTCCCCTTTGGCATTGATGGCAATATACAAAGATATGTCTTCGCTTCACATCTTCTCCCCCAATTTCTGCATATATCTTCTCCGCTTCACATCTTCTCCCCCTTTGACAACAATGCCAAAGTGGAGGCACAAGCTTCCCTATTCCATTATGCTGCTCCCCCTAAGGAGTAGCATCCTTCAACACATCAATCCTGAAGTAAACTTTGACTATGCAATACCTGACTAATGTGGAGCATATACCTTTAGTTTACCTCCTGAAGGGGCAACACCCCTAATTCATCCCTTAAGTACATAAATGTAGCTTTTGGCAGAGGCTTGGTGAATATGTCTGCTAATTGCTCCTGATTGGAAACATGTTCCAGTGCAATCTCTTGGTTCTGAACCTTTTCCCTCAAGAAATGATACTTAAGCTCAAAATGCTTGGTTCTAGAATGTAAAACTGGATTCTTGGAGATATTAATTACACTAGTATTGTCACAAAATATACTTACCAGTTTAGATACAGGAACTTTGAAGCCATTTAATACATGCTTCATCCAAATTATCTGAGTGCGGTTCATGAAAGCTGCAACATACTTTGCTTCCGCTGTAGACTGAGAGATACAACTCTGCTTCTTACTCATCCATGAGACCAGTCAACCACCAAGAAAGAATGCACCACCAGTTGTGCTTTTCTGGTCATCTATATTGCCTGCCCAATCAACATCTGTGTATACTTTCAAGTTGAAATCCTTGCTATAAGGATACCACAATCCATAGTCAATAGTTCCCTTCAAATACCTAATAATCTGCTTGACTACAACCAAGTAAGATTCTCTTGGGCTTTTCTAGAATCTTGCAGTAATGCCAACTGCATGTGCAATATCCGGTCTGCTATGCACTACATAATGCAACTTACCAATCATTGATCGGTATTCCTTCTCATCAACCAATTCTGAGTCATCTTCTTTGGATAGTTTACAACCGGTCACCATCGGAGTACCAACCAGTTTGCTATCTTCCATGCCAAAGGTCTTCAACACCTCTTTGACATACTTGGACTGAGTGATAAAGATTCCATCCTTTATCTGCTGGATCTACAGTCCAATGAATAATTTAATCTCCCCTATGAGTGACATTTCAAACTCTTTCTTCATCTCATCTGCAAACTCATGACTCATCTTGTCATCTCCACCAAAGATAATATCATCAACAAATACCTCGCAGATCAGAATCTGATCTCCTTCAAACTTCAAGTAGATATTACTATCTTCACTTATTCTCTCAAATCCAATCTTCACAAGATGGGAATGCAGATGTTCATACCATGCTCTAGGTGCTTGTTTTAGTCCATATAAGGCTTTATGTAGCCTACATACCATGTAACTGTCTTCAGATAGAGAAAACCCATCTGGTTGCTCAATATACACCTCCTCTTCAAGTACACCATTTAGGAATGTAGATTTTACATCCATTTGATATACTTTGAAACCTTTAAAAGCTGCATATGCAAGAAGCCTACAGACTCCTTCCAATCTAGCTACAGGAGCAAAGGTTTCTCCATAGTCTTCTCCTTCTTCTTGAGCATATCCTTTGCACACCAATCTGGCTTTGTTCCTAATCACTATGCCATCCTCATTCAGCTTATTTCTGAAAACCCATTTGGTACCAATGACATTTTTATGCTCCGGTCTGGGTACCAAAGACCATGTACCATTTTTCTCTATCTAGTCAAGTTCATCTTCCATTGCCTTGATCCAGTCTTCATCTTTATGAGCCTCTTTGAATGATTTAGGCTCAAATTTAGAGATCATACATGAGTTTTCTTTGACCTTTCTTCTTGTAAGGATTCTTGCATCCTTATCTCCTATGATCTGCTTAGGATCATGATTCAGCTTGACATACCGAGGAATGGTCTTAATGGATTCCTCTTATTTTTCTTCTTCATCCTCATCTCCATTAGTAACAGCATCTACATCTACCGGTGTAGGAACACTGTTACTGGTACTTGGTTGACTGGCAACTGGTTCCCAGAAGGTTACAACCGGTTCATTTACTGCTTGCTCACTACCGGTTTCCTCAGTTTTCTCAGAGGTTTCATCAACTCTTACATTGATGCTTTCCATAATTCTCTGAGTCCTATTATTGAAACACTTGAGAGCTTTGCTCTTGGTGGAATATCCTAAGAATATTCCCTCATCACATTTCGCATCAAATTTTCTCTAGTGTTCACTCCTCTTGATGCAACATTTGCTACCAAACACTCTAAAGTAGCTAACCATAGGTGTCTTACCGGTCCAATACTCATAAGGAGTTTTATCCTTACCTTTCTTGATGAGTACCCAGTTCATTGTGTAGACTGTAATGCTCACCGCTTCTCTCCATAAAGTGTGAGCTACCTTTCCTTGAATCAACATGGTTCTAGCTGCTTCAACCATAGTTCGGTTATTCCTCTCTGCTAGGCCATTCTACTGTGGATTCCGGGGGGGCAGACAGTTGCCTCTTGATGCCATGTTCTTCACAGTACTTGTTGAATTCACCGGAAGTGAATTCCCCTCCTTGATCAGTTCTTAGGCACTTGATCCTTTTACCACTTTCCTTCTCCACTAATGCTCTGAAAGCTTTGAACTTTACAAAGGCTTCAGACTTGTCTTTCAAGAATGTGACCCACATCATTCTTGAGCAGTCATCAGTGAGAATCATGAAGTACCTATCACCTTGCACACTTCTAGTTTACATAGGACCACACAAATCAGTATGCACAAGATCAAGCAAGTTGTCAATAGTGAAAGATTTACCTTTAAAGGTTGAGGAAGACATTTTCCCCAATTGACACTCTCTGTACAAGGTATTATCCAGTTTTCTTAGCACCGGAAACCCTCTAATTGCCTTGATCTTACTAGCCTTCACAATGTTATCAAAATTTACATGGCAGAGTCTCCTATGCCATATCCAGCTATCATAAAATTTAGCCATAAGACATGTACTTATATTTGCATTTAGCTGAAATAGGTTACCTTTGGTCTGCATGTCGGTGGCCACCAATTCACCATTCTTTCCTTTGATTCTGCAAACTCCATTCTTGAATTCCAAAGTGAGGCCACTGTCATTTAGCTAGGCAACACTCAGAAGGTTGTGTCTGAGACCATCAACCCAATACACATTGTCAGCACTGCTCTTTCCATTCAGAGAGATGGACCCTCTGCCTTTGACCATGCATGGTGCATCATTGCCAAAGAGAACCACACCACCATCATACTCTTCCAAGGATAGAAACTTGCTCCGGTCACCAGTCATATGGTGAGAATAGCCACTGTCAATGATCCACTCATTGGAATTATCAAACTAGGAGACAAGAGCCTTCTTGTCTGACACATCTTCCTTGACAACAACAAACACAATATCTTCATTTTCTTCATCCTCTAACTCCTCATCTGTGACACCTTCATCGACTGCCACAAAATAGTTTCTCTGGTTTCCTCCTTTGAATTTCTTGAACCTTTCCGGTTTGTCCTTGTTGTCGCCATTAGGACAGTTTACAGCAATATGTCCTATTCTGTTGCAAGAAAAACATTTCAAAGGTAGCTTACCTCTAGATTTGTTGGTTCCTTTAGGAAGTTTCCTGGCAAGGAGAGCTTCAAATGCCATCAAAATCTCCTCATCATCCATTTCTCTACTCTGTCTTGGTTCACCACTAGTGCTAGCTTCTTTTCCTTTTCTGGATGGTACAACAGAAGCTTTAAAAGTTGATTCAGTCTTTTGAACACTACCATCAAAACTATTTAGCTCATAGGCTATCAACTTTGCAATGATGGGGTCTAGGGATACCTTAGTCTTGTCTATTGATCTCAGCTCCTGAATAGCAGCAACCCTTGTTGTATAGACCGACAATAGGGATCTTAGGACTTTGCTTACCATAATGGAATCTTCTATTTTACCACCTGCACTCTTGATATCTCCAACAATGATTTTGATTCTTATTCCATACTGTTGAATGGTCTCACCTTCAACCATCTGCATATCTTCAAACTTCCCTCTAAGGCTTTCTTCATTAGCTTGTTTTACATGCTCATCACCGCCATATATATTTTCAAGAGTATCCCATACCTCTTTGGGATTTTCCTTATCTTGGACATCAATAAACTCAATGACAAATAAACTACTAATTAGGGCTTCCATGACTTGCCCATTCTCTTGCATCTCTCTCTTTTGGTCATCGGTGAGAGTACCGATAGGGGAAACATAGGCATTCTCAACATAGCTCCAGTGTTAAGCACCCATGCTTTTGATGTATATCTTCATTATGTCTTTCCATATAATGAAATGTTCTCTGTTAAACTTTGGACCTTCCCTCTTCATCATTAGACTGGGATCTTTACCTCAAGTGGTTAAGCTTATAACACAGAGGACCTGGAGGATGCTCTGATACCAATTGATAACACAATGATGAACGATTAGTACCCAACCGGTACTAAGAGGGGGGGGTGAATCAGTACAGACAAAAACACACTCTTGAACTAGTTTGTCTGCAGACACTGTGCATTGACAGACAAACAATAGCACAGGTCCTAAAACTGAGTACAACTGGCAAAAACCCAGAATAACTGAGACAAGCATAAACCAGTTAATACCTATCTTCTCATACACACTAACACTTCATTTCCATTTCACCCTAATACATGAACAAGTAATCTACCATCAAAGATATACATATGAGCAACTAGATCAACATGATTCACCGCTTGACAGAAGACAACAAAGCATCACATAAAGAAGACATCACACATGACACACATATTTTTCACGTGGAAACCCAATAGGGAAAAACCACGGTGGGGATGAATACCCACAAGCTTGTTTTTGAACTCTTTAGAAGTCCGCTCTGTTAGGAGCCTTGTCCAGTTAAAGACTAATACAATAGGTTCTGTTAGGAATTGATCCAGTTAGGGATCACCCAGTTAAGGGATGGCAAGAATACCGGGTTAAGGGTTAAACCCTATTAAAGGTTACCTTGTTAGAGGATTTCAAGAACTCAAATGTTTTGAGTCACCCTATTAAAGGATTTATAGCAAGCCGGTTAAAGCTACCCTGTTAAGGGATTTTCCAACTGTTGAGGTGGTTAGAGATCAACAGGTATTACAATGTTCTAGTAACATCACTCAATGCCAATGCAGATCTGCTTAAGCTCCTCTTCACCTTCTGCACTTACACTCTGCAGGTATCACTTCTCTCCTTTTGGTCTGGCAAGAATCATGTATCCCTTCTCTTGGATACACACACACAACTTTTCCCAACAACCTCAGAAAGAATCACAACATCAACCTTATAGGAAAACAGATAGGTTGGTAGCATAAACCCTAAACCCTAAAACCTGTTACGTTAAGGAATTCAAACGGTTCAATCCTGATCGTTGAGTACACTCCATTAAATGCAACAGTTCTTGATCCAATCTCAAGACATTCTTCATCGTCCATTTCCACCGATTTCATGGCAACTGATAACCCATCACACATTATCACTGTTTTACAAACTTCGCACATTCTCGAGGTAGATAGGAACAATCTCCTTCATGCAAGATCCTTCACGCACACAAGGCTTACATGGAAACATGATCTGTTCTTCGTTACCATGCTAACTCATCACACAAAGTCACCGGTTGAGCCACACAGGCTTGAAGCACTTCAATCGGAAACCCTGAAGTTGAGACTACCAACCGGTAGTCATACAATGCTTCCATGTGTCGGTTCCCATAACCATATGTCGGTTCACCTTGAACAAACATACCGCTTCACTTTGGCACAAATATTGGTTCATAGTGTTATACCGGTTCTCACATATGCCGATTCTCACCTCTTCAGCATATTGACATCAATAACAACATAGAATGTTATTATATCCTCATACCGGTTCACATAATGCCAACATTGTTGTCAAGTCGATTCTGACGCAACAAGAGTTTGGGACTAGAAGGGGCAACTGGGTTGCCAAGATTCAAGAATATGATATGGAAATCAAGCCCACTAAGTTGGTTCATGGAAAAGGTCTATGTTAGTTGATAGCTAACAACAAATCAATATATGAAGTGGTGTTTGAAAATGAAGGTTTTAATCAAGATCTTCCTCATGTTCTATTTGTTAGCACTACTGATGAGTGGTATTCTGACCTGGCATATCTCTTAACATATGGAGATTGTCCTACACACCTATCAAGGAAAGAAAATTGAACCTTAAAGCTTAAAGCAGTGAATTTTGTCCTATGGGACAAAGGTCTATACAAGAAGGGTCTGGACGACAATTTCTTGTGTTGCGTGGATGAACAACAACAAGTAAGATTACTTCAAGCTTTTCATGATCTTGCTTGTGGAGGACACTTTTTTGCCCCTGTTACTGCACACAAAATCTTGCGTGCTAGGTATTACTGGTCGACATTTTTTAAAGATACATACAGTTGGGTTCGCAAGTGTGAGCAATGTCAGCAATTTGTTGGCAAGCCTAAACTAGCTGCACTCCCACTAAAGCCAGTAATAATTGAAGAGCCTTTCCAATAGTGGGAATTGGACTTCATTGGACCTGTCAATCCAACGTCAAGTGCAGGTCACATATATATCCTCACAGCGACATATTACTTCACCAAGTGGGTGGAGGCAATTCCAACTAAGCAATCTATCTCGGTGGTGGTTTGTCAATTTCTGAGGGAGAACATCGTCTCAAGGTTTGGTGTTCCTTATAAGATTGTAGCTGATAATGCTTCATGTTTTTCATCTTATGAGATAATTGACTTTTGCTTTGATCATAGTATTACTCTTTCACACTCATCTGACTATTATCCGCAAGGAAATGGTTAGGCTGAGTCAAGCAACAAGAATATGGTTACTATTATGAGGAAACTTGTTGATGAGAAACAGCGGACTTGGCATAAAGCTCTTTATGATGTGCTATGGGTGGATCGTATAACTCCAAAAAGAGAGATTGGTATGTCACCTTTTCAACTTTTGTATGGGTTGAATGCTGAGATTCCGGTCACTATAGAACTTCTAGCATTAAAGCTCGCTAAGGCCATTGAAGACGAAACATATCAAGATTCATTGGATAAGCGAATCATGTTTCTTTCTCAACTAGAAGAAACAAGGGCTGAAGTGGTAGATAAGATTGCTGCACACCAAAGCCAAGTGAAGGCATTGTTTGATAGGAAAACAACTTCCCGTGACTTTGCAGTTGGTGATCAAGTCTTGTTATGGGACAAAAGGAGGGAACCAAAGGGTTTGCACGGAAAGTTTGATTCTTTATGGAGAGGTCTCTTTACTATTCATGAAGTATGTGGCGAGCATAGCTACTTACTTGCATATACAGATGGTACCCCGTTCTCGCTACCACATAGTGGAGAACATTTGAAGCTCTTTACTCAATAGAGAGCGATGTAAAGGAAGTACATATTTTACAGTCTTTTCTTTTTAGTCTTATCATCGCCTGAATCTATAGCCCAATGGATACAGGCACTCAGAGTTCTGGATTCTACAAGCTTCAAGTGGTGCAGCTTGTTCCCCAGCCAGAGCTGGCTATTGTCCTTGATTTCAGCATGGCCAAAATCATGAGGAAACCCTACGAAACTGGTCCATTTCATACCTCATGGTCTCCGAGAGAGCTTAACTGACTTGGTTTGTTAGTTCATTTCATCCTTTGCTTTTCATTTTTATTGTTTTCCTTGTTTCTTAAGTTTGTAGTTTTACCTGTAGTTCAGACTTTAAAGTCTGAACTGCAGGGTTCTTTTGGCCAAATACACTTTGGATTTTAAACTTCGGTGTGCATTTACAGGCCTCTTTGCCTACAGTTCGGACTTTAAAGCTTGAACTGCGACTGCAAGTTGTATTAATGCCGCATTAATTTCTATTAGGGTTTTGTTAAAAGTTTTTTAAAGTTAAATTTTTGCGTTTTAATTTTCATTATGGTTTGTCTTCTTCTCCGCGCTCCCTCCTCTGCTCCTACTCATCATGATTCGGATTTTCCTTTCTCCATTGTTGGATCTTTTTCCATCATCAATGAAGCCGAAGAGGTAGGGTCTTTTTTTTTTTCTTTCCAGGTTTCTTTTTTGGTTTTGCTTCTTGTTTGTTTTTCATTTGCCTTGTTGTTTTTGTTTGTCTTTTTCGGATTTCTCTCCGGAGGGCAATCAAATTTTGAAGTCCGATTGCATCCCTTGCTCCGGAGGACAATTGGACTTCAAAACCCAATTGCCCTCTGGAGCCCTCTTTTTAAAGCTTCATACCAAACTTTAAAGTCTGGTGTGCAGCTGAAGATTTGTCCCTTTGCATATCGGACTTTAAAGTCCGATATGTAGCATATTAACCTTCACATATTGGACTTTAAAATCCGATATGCGGAGGGGAGTAGGTCGACATGTCGGGTTTTAAAACCTGATATGCTGACCAGTTGTCATTCCTGTTGTAAACACATCGGACTTTAAGCCTCTAATCTTTTCTAGATTGCACATCGGACTTTAAAGTCCGATGTGCTTGTTTTAAGTTTTTCCTGCACACCGGACTTTAAAGTCTGATGTGCTGATGTTTTTCCCAAGTCTACACATCGGACTTTAAACTCTGGTGTGTAGGTTGTTTTTTCCAGATTGCACATCGGACTTTAAAGTCTGATGTGTTGTTAACATGTCCCGAGTTTGCACATCAGACTTTAAACTCCGATGTGCAATTTTTTGTTTGTAAAGAAGCAGATCGGACTTTTTTCCCCGACCTGCTATTTTTGGCAGTTTTACTCCTAAGCCTGTTTTGAGTCCTGTTTTTCGATCCGTTTGAGAAAAAATGATTTTGATTATGATGAAAAGATAATCATCAATGTTGAATGTAGTCATTGTGCATGAATGTCAAAGCTCTCTCACAACAAACCTGAGTCTTCCTTAGGACAACCTTCTCCAAGTAAAACATCATCAAAAAAGATGAAATACAAGTATGATAGGTACTTGAATCTGTACCCAGAGAGTTCAGTGGACTCAAATATTAAGGAGATGAGAGACATAGAAATTGGGCATGTTGATATCCAGGAATTTGTTGACCGGGTTCAAAGGGCTCCTGCACGTCTAACCAGTTTAATCAAATATGAGCTGCATAAGTATGCATCTTTCCCAGTTGCGGCTCATGATCCTGAATTTGTATTGGCAATAGCTGATCACTTTGATCCAAGCACAAGGCAAGTGAAAGATGAAAATCAGAATGTCATCATGACTCTAGATAGTGTATTCTTCAATAGTGTCTTTAAAGGTTCATCAGTTGAAGAAGTAGCTAATATTTCTCAAGAGAGTGCTCAAGAGTACTACGAGAAACATGAGGATAAATGCAAAAAAGTGATCAATACTATTTATCTCTCTACTGCAAGAACTTCCCTCACCTCACGATGGCCTAAGTCTTTCCACATGAATGATTTTAATGAGGAATTTAATGACATGGTCACCATGTTATCCAAAGTGAGAGGATTAAAGGACTCTCATTATTTCCAAAGCTGGATGACTTACTACATAAATATAATCAGAAAGGGAGCTGCAAGAATTGATTGGGGAGAACAAATCAGTGATGCACTTTGTGCCCAATTGAAAGAGGTCAAGGTAACACTGAAATTTTATATGACCTCATACCTAGTTTATGTAGTTGCTTCAATGAGGCAGTATCTAGGCTTGTCAACCAAGAGTGACAGAAGAATGGTGCCTGTTTGGGAATACTATGACCAGCTAACTATCAAAAATTAAGGTAATCATTACAAGAGGGTTAATGACGCCTTCTTTGCTGTATGGAAGTGCATTTTTTATAAAGGCCTTCAGAAAAGAAGAATATCAGAGGCCGCTTACAACAGGGTGTCTCATTTTGGGTGCGTCTTTCTATAGTTTCCCACATCCACCTATATCCGAATTAGATGTTTCTCAGGTGAGCCCTTCATTCTTCCAAGGTTCCCTTCAGACAACATCGTTCTTATGGAGTTGTGCAAACAACTGATTAATGTGCATGAGAAACAATCACAAGCACATAAGACTAGGCTGAAATTCCCAGAGTCATTTGGCAGGTATTCATTGCTAACCAACCCCAAGGCCAAAAATATGGAGGAGGAAATGCAGTGGAATACCATGAGAAGGTTCAAGGCCAAACCGATTTTGGTTTTCAGGGTATAAAAAGCAAGCTCAAATGGACTTACACTCATGTTTATAGGTTTGAGGATGTTTGGGCAGATTGTTAGAATGAGGAGGATATAAGAAGGATGGATTTCAGCCGCCTTACTTTAGAACAAATTGAAAATCTGGATCTAGCTAAGATCCCAATGACTATGGAAGACATAGATGGCATAGTGGACCCTGTTTATTATGAGAAGAAGATTGCAGACTCCCAACTTCCACTTGTGCAATGGTCAAAGAAGGAAAGCAAGTCCATTACGCAAAGGATCTCTCCCATCTTAGCAAACACCAATGCTTGGTTGCTAAAAAGAATCTTAGGATGAAACAACTTCCCACTAGTTCAGGAGATGATGACAACAGTGATTGTCCATTGGGCAAGACAGCAACAGCTGAAACAAGAACAAAGAGTAGGGAAGACTCACAAGAACTATCCTTAGCTCTTGTGATACAATCGAAAGGTAAAGGGCCCAAAATCAAATTTAGAGTTAAAGGGTCGAAGAAGGGTGAGTCATCATCCACACCACAGAAAGTAGTGATGAAGGAGTCATAACAACCACCTACCAGTGAAGCTAGAAAGGGAAAAGAGGTTGAAGAAGGTGAAATTCCTCAACAAGAGGAGGTACAAGCAGAAGAAATATCGCGCCCAGTTGAAGTTGACGCCCCAATTACTTTACAGGTAATCATCCATTCTATTGACTTGAACTCTGACTCTCACCAAGAGGATGAAGATTTTCATGAGGATGGAGATCTAAGTATGGGCATGATGCAATCAGAGACCATTGGTCAATTTTTTACAATAACCAACTTCTCTAATTTAGATGATATCCCTTCATCTACTTTTGAGTCTACCATGATGGATTTTAATGAAACCTTACAAGATGCACTTACAGAACAGGTTTCGGTAGATTTACCCACCACTACTACCACCATCACAACAATTCCTCCATTGGTAAGTGCTGAAGTTACACTCACAGCACCCTCGACTCTCCCACCTGTAATTGAAGAGGTAGCAGCAACAAATGTTCCACTAAATGCTTCAATATCAGCACCATCAATAACACTCACAACTACTCCAAGTTCCAGTCAACCTGCCCCTAAATCTTCAACCCCAAGTTAGCAAGGAGCTACTACTCCATCATCCAATCCAGAACTACCCCCTTGGATGGAAGTAGTGGCCCCTAAGAGAAAAAAACAAGAAATATCTCCTGATGAATTTGACTTTGAACTTTTAGTTCCTCCAAAGCCTAAGGGAACAAAAAAGCCAAAGACAGTATCTTGGGTGGTTGTAGACCCAGCTTCCAAGAGGAAATATGTTGAAGTTATGGTGCCATTATCGGACAAGGACAAAGGCAACATACAATCAGAATATTATACCATGCACCTTGTAAAGCTCGGGGTGGAAACACATGAGAGTGTGAAATTAGATTCTTAGACAACCCTTGATTCTTTATTGAGAAGATTGGATCAAGAGAGGGATGAGAAAATATCTTGAAGCAGAAATGTGAATAGCTGACCCACGTCCTTTTAAAGGTAACACGATCTTCTCAAGAGGTTGAACATATAGGATCATCAATAGACACCGAAGCTCTCAAAAAGATTGAACGAGTAGGAGCTAAAGGCCGGGTCATGGACGAATGGATCTCGCAGCTAAGGTTAGAAGGCTCTCATCTTTTGAGCTCAACAGTGGAACTATTGTCTGATTATGAAGTGATCCAGAGTCGAATGCAAAGACTCAAAACCTCTTTATCAAAGGAAATTGAGGAAGTTATAAAAAGCACTACCTTGTGGAGCAAAATGGAGGATTTCAGGATAGATGTCTTGGTTGAGAACAAGGTAATTCCCACAAGGGAGAAGTACATTCAGATCTTGTCATTATTGTATGATAAACAAGAGATAATGAAGTTAATGATTGCAGAGCTGGACCAGGAGAAGAAAGAAGGTGACGATGAGGTTGACCTTATTTTTCTAAAGTTGGTGATCTCCCTTGCTATTTATATGATAGCGATCAAAATCTCGTCACTACTGAAGTCGTCACACAGGAATTCCTTTCCTTGATGGACCAATGCACGGGACACGATTTCTTGCTTGATACCTTTGATAAACTATTAGAAATTCAGGTCATCTTTGAAGTCCTCACATCTATGTTGAAGGATGTTAAAAAGAAACAGGTGAAGAGTCAAGATGCAATGTCCTGCATCCAAATCATCACAAGTTCTACCTTGATGACAAACGAAGCAGAGGTCAAAGCCATCCTTACTAAATTCGAAGTTTTCCAGAAATCCAATGAAGAAGAGAATCAAGAATGAAGTACCCTCTTTTGGCACTCTTTCTTCATGTAGCTGCACCGATAGATGTTGTCAATTTTTGTGCAGCTGCATGTTTTCTTTATGTAGTAGTTGTAGTAAAATGGGACTATGCGGTTGAACAAGTCAAATGTGCCCACCTTTTTCTCAACTTCTTTTTCCTATATAAGGAGGACCTTTTTGTAAATATTTTTATCTTTTTCATGCTTAGCAAAAACTTTGCTGGATTTTTATCCCAATTAAGACTTTGGGCTTTTGTGCTGAAAATTCAATCAAACAAATAAAGAAAACAGTTTTGTTGATTGCAAACTTTGTGTTGTATCAAGAAAGCTATTTATATTATTTAATGTTCCTATGTCCATTGAATACATATTACCTTTACTTATTTGATCTTTAAGATATTGCTACGTGGTTAGAGAGCTCTCAAATCTTGCCAATAGACTTTGTGCTCTTAGCATACTTTAGAAATCTGTTGATAAATTAAGTGACTTGTAGTAAGCTTTGTATTGCTATGGTTATTTGTAGTTTAATGGATTAGAAATCTATACTTGAAGACTTTGAGCTTTAAGCTAAGTTTCTAATTGTTTAATTTGTAACGATCAGTGTGAATTAGTGCTACCATAAAGGAGACTTTGTGCTGGTTAAAAGTAACTCTTTGTGTAGTTTGTTAGATTAATAGTTCTTTTCTTTAAGTATCTGAAGAGGTAGAGAAATTGTAACTACGTGAAGGGAGAATACATAAACTCTAAAAAAAGAGAGTTATATGCCCAACACCAACCCACAAATTTAATTTCTTATTAATTAGAGGAGAAATTTCATAGGGAACCTCCCCTTGATGAGAGGAGAGATTAATTTCTTAGCATAACGTTGTGTGAATTTTATGTTTTGTCATTAGTACGCCGGTGACAAAATATTCACCCAACACGTTGAACAATCCCTAACAAGTAATATTTATATTATTTCTTAATCACTTGTAAGAAATTCATTCAATATATGTTAAAACTATCTATTAATTGACTTCATAAGTAGAACTCACAATGGTGCAACATGTGCTAATGAGCATGAAGTTCACACAATCTAACCACATGGTGCAAAAGGAGAAGTATGAACAAAATATTTTCACAATGATTTAAAATCAATCTATTCACTTGTGTGACATCATAGATGATCAACCAAGGTCATATACATATTTTCTTAGCATACAAGTAGCACATCAAAGTTATGCATAGAAAATCCTTTGCATAATGCACATAAATAAAAATATCCAAGAGAGTTACACAAGAACACTTTTGTGTAAAACAAAAAGATGTATGAGGTTGCACAAAATCCCCATACTGTATTGTCCACACCACAAAATACCAACGTATAAAATATTAAAATAAAAAAGACACACAACATGCAATTAAAACATAACAAACTAGACATAGTTTTTTTAATAGTGTAAAATCACATGACCTCTAAAATACTCTCATTTGTATATTACTTATATATTAAATATTTAAAAAAATATATATATTTTTGAAACAAAAAATAAGAGACAAATTGTGTCTAGTTCCTACCATTGATTAGTTTGTGTGTTTAGGGGAGATAAAAATTGTGAAATACTAATTATTTTTGTTAAGGACAATAGAGTTATTAGAATATGTCCAACTTTGAATTTAAAAAATTCCACAAAAATGTTGGATCAACAACATGTTTTACCATATTGTATTTGTTTCATACTAGTGATTTGATAGTTGAAATTGTAGTTAGATTGAAGGTTAGTGGCTATTAGATTGCATTAATAATGCACTATTATAGTAATTATGATTCATTAATTATAGATGACTTAAATGCTTAGTTGTCATTTTTTACATCGAAGCAATAACATTATATTAAATATTGGCACACTATTTTAATAAATGTGAATCAATTTTTGAAAACATATAATTACTATATTTATTGTATGTCTTTTTGTAAAAAATAATAATTTAAAAGTCAACAATATAATTTTATAAAAAAATATTTTATTGAAGGCATACTTAATTTTCATATTAATTTACCCTATCACCTCATGATACATTAATGACTATTATGATGGCTATAATAGCATTCAATTTGTCATTGAGGCAACAATAAACATTAATATAGCTAAGATATGAGCCTCAAATTAAAGTTTAATAAGACTTACATCATTGATAGACTTTTATCACAAAAAAATAGTACATTAAAAATCGAATAAAATTTAAACAATAATTTCTTCATACATTAGTTTTCTTTATTAAGTAAATTGAAAAACAAGGGTCCCCATTCTTACAAGAGCCAAACAACCAAGACAAAAGAAGTCTCGACAAGGAGATCATAAAATAATTCTATGATAGACAAACAACAAAAGAAGAGAAACACTAACAACAAAATAACAACAACACTCCACAACACATAAAATAAACACCAACCATTAAAAATGTCTATTAAATAGACAAACAACAAAAGAAGAGAAACACTAATGACACAATGACAACATGCTTCACAACACATAAAGCCAACACCAACTAACAAAAAGTATACATTAAATAGACAAGCAAAAAAAGAAGAGAAACACTAACAACACAACGCATAAAACCAACACCAACCATAAAAGTATCCATTAAATAGACAAGCAACAAAAGAAAAGAAACACTAATAACACAACAAATAAAACCAATGTCAACCACAAAATGCATCCATTAAATAGACAGAGAACAACATAAGAGAAACACTTATAGAATAATAACAACATTCCACAACACATAAAATGAACACCAAACACAAAATAAAAAATTAAAAAATTAAATAGTCAAAATTAGAAGAGAACACAACACATAAAACTAACACCAACCACAAAAAATATCCAATAAACAAACAAACACACAAAAGAGAACACTAACAACAATAGTCCACAACACATAAAACCAACAACAACCACAAGCACCATATGCACATGCTAATTGGAGGGAAAGCAACCTAAACCCTAAAGATCACTTCCCTTCTTTTGAAAGTTGATGCATAACCTATTGAAGGAAGTTTTTTATTTATTTTAAAATTGAGCAAAGTCGAATAAAGAATAACAATTAAAAAAAGTAGTTGCAAATAAGAAGAACGCCAATAACAATAAGTCTCAAGGACCATTACAATATACATTTGGAGTCAAATACATACCATAGTATGTTAGTATCACTTCTAGACTCACTAACAACATTGTTATTCTTCTAGATTACATAAGAAAATAAATTATAGATTCTAAAATTGTTATTCATTTTTTTTAATTCTATATGGTAATTACCTAAAAAACTAAAAAAATTCCATTCCAATAGATACATTACCTAACATCCTTCCTTTTTTTAATGCTTGGTAAACTTTTTAATGTGACTAGTGACCGTAGCACAACACGCCCTCTGACACCACGTGAAACGCTTTTGATTCAGAGCTATGAACCGATGAGGTCACAAACGGGGGACCTCATCTCCATGTATCAATACTAAGGCTCAACCCTTGATCACATTGATAACACTAATAACACAAAAAATAAAACCAATGTCAACCACAAAATGCATCCATTAAATAAACATAGAACAACGTAAGAGAAACACTTATAGAATAATAACAACATTCCACAACACATAGAATGAACACCAAACACAAAATTAAAAATAAAAATAAAAAAATAGTCAAAATTAGAAGAAGAGAACAACACAACACATAAAACTAACACCAACCACAAAAAATATCCAATAAACAAACACACAAAAGAGAACACTAACAACAATAGTCCACATTACATAAAACCAACAACAACCATAAGCACCATATGCTAATTGGAGGGAAAGCAACCTAAACCCTAAAGATTACAAATCACTTCCCTTCTTTTGAAAGTTGACGCATAACCTATTGAAGGAAGTTTTTAATTTATTTTAAACTTGAGCAAAGCCGAATAAAGAATAACAAGAGAAAAAAGTAGTTGCAAATAAGAAGAACGCCAATAACAATAAGTTTGAAGGACCATTACAATATACATTTGGAGTCAAATACATACCATAGTATGTTAGTATCACTTCTAGACTCACTAACAACATTGTTATTCTTCTAGATTACATAAGAAAATTAATTATAGATTCTAAAATTGTTATTCATTTTTTTAATTCTATATGATAATTACCTAAAAAAAATCCATTCCAATAGATACATTACCTAACATCCTTCCTTTTTTTAATGCTCGGTAAGCTTTTTAATGTGACTAGTGACCCTATAACAACACGCCCTCTGACACCACGTGAAACGCTTTTGATCCAAAGAGCTATGAACTGATGTGGTCACAAACGGGGGACCTCATCTCCATGTATCAATGCTAAGGCTCAACCCTTGAGCACATTGATTCATCAAAAGAACAAGCTCGCGATCACAATGACCTAACACAAAATATGATAGGTACAATAAGAACAGGTCACCACATCCTTTCTTCATCACAACCTAACATCCTTCATCACAAACCAAAATTATTAAAGATCTTCATTTTACCTCCTGCACTAGTCCATCTTCAATAATTGTTCCCTGCACGAATGGTAATATTTTCACAACTAGAGAACCACAGACCTAAAACACTCCATAACTTAGTGGCCACAAACATTAGTCCATCTTCAATAATTGTATCCACACGAATGGTAAATCCAATCTAAAATATTCCATACCTTAGTGCCCACGACTTTAATGTAAGGTCGTTCTCTAGGACAACTACGCTATAAAAATAAAAATAATAATAATAACAATAATAAGAGTCCCATACAAAGCAAATATAAAAAAAGCGGCACCCATAGATTGGTTTTTGATATACGTGTAGCGCAGATAAAAAGGAAAAATCTCCTCCAATTGAATTTGTTCTACGTCAAATAATTATTACTACTTTTTCTTGGTGTCGTTATGTCCCTTCTATACAGTGATTTAGTGAGGGCCCACCATAGTCTATTTCCACGCTTTGTAATTAGATACCCAAAAAGTTGACAAAGACATAAGACAGAACATAGAAATATAGGTGATTGTACATATGCTAATGTACTTGAAAGATGCGTACAACCAATTGTAGGGCTAGAAGATGGAATAAATAAATCAAAAAAATAAAAAAAAATTAAGCAATATAATAAATTAGGGAGAAAATGACAAGTGCATAAGTGAAGAGAAGGGAGAATCCAATATAACACCATTCATTCAATCAAGCTTGCTTTTTTGCACCGATTTTTTTTTTGTTTAAATGGGTTATTCAAGTTGCAAATTAGTCAACAACATTGAATCACTTGTTGCCCTCCAAGTTTGCTTGAATTGTACGTGAAAACGACGTGAAAGAATGTGCGCCCCATACTTTTAATGTTGAGGAACATGCAATTGCATGAATACGTTGCTAGATGAAGTGTATTATAACTTTACAACTAACGTGAAAACGACGCGAGCCAAGTGTTTTCCGTTTTTTAAAACACCTTCATACGTAGCTAATATTTTCCCTACGATATTCTCGACTTTCGTGAGTTGGAAAGGTGACACTGAAACACGTAAGATTAGCATTGCAGATTCCCCGTACATAAATTTTATGACTAGGTTTAAATTAATAATCTTATGTTTTTGATAAAAAAGCAGCTAAAATTAGGGGGCTGACTCGGTTTAAATGAATAATTTTATGTTTTTCACTTTAAAATATTATTGTTTAATATATCTATAGTAGTTATAATTTTTTTTTAGTTTTTAAATAAATAATTTTAGGAAGGTATTTAAAAGTAATGGACTAAAGTTATTAAATGAATAATCTGATGTGTTTCACTTTAAACTGTTGGTCTATAGTTATTCTGGTTCCAAAAACATTTCAACCGTACTGTCGTACACCCAAAATAACCTTCGTGTTATACAAATGTAGCACTTCTGCCGAGCCTTGCAACAACCCTGTGCTTATTCTGCAATTTTTCTATCTGCATAACATGAAAGTTATGGGTAGTATGACATCGTGGTTTCAGAGCCAGATTAGCTACGTTCAAAATGATACATGTAAATTTATGTTTAATATATCTATGGTAGATATATATTTTTGTTTTTTTAATATGTCTATAGTAGGTAGTTTATGTTTTATATTTGTGGAAGTTTTTATTTTATTTTATTGTGGATTAATAATTTAGTATATCTATATATAGGTATTTTATCTTTATATTTGTGAGGAGTTTTTACTTTATCTTATTGTGGATTATATTTATAGATTTTTTAATATAGATATTTTATATTTGATTTTGTGATGTGAAGAGTTTTTAAAATTTATTGTATGTTTAACATTTTTTATGATTTTTTTTGTTGAGAGTGTTTAATTTTTGATATTCATGAAGGGGTAAAGGAAATAAAATAAATATTTAATTATAAGGATGACTTTATCTGACAAGATTATTCAATTAAATGTACTCTAATACAATTATTGATGTTTTATATGTTCTCTTTCACTTAAAAATATTAGATGCCAATTCTTGTTTGTTTAATAATTACGAGAAGATATTTTATGTTTTATATTTGTGAAGAGTTGTTTTATTTTATTTTATTGTTTGTTTATTATATCTATAGATTTTCTTTTTTTGGTGCAAATATTTTATATTTGACAGTTGAGGAGGGTTTTCTGATTTTATCATTTGTTTAATATATTTTTGGGTTTTTTCTTTTTGTTGAGAATATTTAATATTTTATGTTTGTGAAAAGCTAGAAGGAAAAAAAAAAGACTAAATTATAAGGATGACTTTATGTAGCAAGGCTATTCAATTGATACATTTTATATACATTTTGATAGATTTTACATACCAATTTACATAAATAATTAAAAATTGTCATCATCTTATAGTATTCCAAATTTGTACTCTTGAGATTTGACTTTATTTTTAAATTTAAATTTATACTTATGTGAAATTGCACTCCATAAAATTGATTATAATTTTGCATGAGTGGGTGGGTGAGTAATTTTTGAATATTGTAAAGATAAATGTAAAAAAAAACTACATAAAATTATTTAATTTAATATCTGTATTGTTAGTGTTATTTTATATTTTGTAAGAATGCACTTGAGAAAAGTACAATAAACTCAATTAGAAAAACAATATATCTTAAACAATAACCCTATTTTTGCTACTTATTAATGCCAAAAATAATATATCATTTGAACAATAGTAAGACCCCGGTTATTGAGAATCTGGACTTTGAGGAGGACCCCATTGGGGACAAGAAGGAGAAGGGGTCTAAAACTAAGGGGGGCCCTGATGGGGATGTTGATAATGTTAATATGACTAGGGACCCTATTGTCCCGATCACTGTTGGTGTTGTTGATATGACTACCCCTGAAAGGAAATCCTAGGAACTCATTGACGATAAAGTTATGACCCCTTTGAACATGGACATTGAGGGCCCTATGAGTATGTAAATCCCTGACAACAATGCTCTGGATCCTGGAAATTTGGATAAGGATTTAAACTTGGCCGAATAGGTGATGCATTCTATCCCTCTGATGGACCTGGTTAAGGATACTGACAACTCCATTGTTGTTGGCGAGCCCAAAGAGACTATGGAAACTACTGATGACTTGGCTACTAAGAACCCCCAGGAGGCCCCTACTCTGTAGCAAATGGAAAAATTGAGCACGGATGTGCTGGACATCACACAGAGAATTGAAAACCTTGGCCCTGTTCTCGAACTGTAGTCTATCAAGGAGGAGGTCAAACAACTTAAGAACAGGATGGAGACTTGGGAAGCCCAAATGGTGGGCCTGAACAAATTCCAATTGTAGGTGTTACATAGCTCCACACTCAACCTCTCTCTGTTGAGGGAACACTACGCTGACACTGAGGAGGACAAACAAGAGGCTAGGGACCTCTACAAATTCCCGTCTACTAAATGGAGCAGTACCATGGAGGCCACTGGGGTGTGCAAGGCACCCCTATAGTTTGTTTTTTATGTTGTTGTTTTTTATTGTTAAAAAGACTTGGTTCCTTTTTTTATGGTTGGTGTTGTTAATTGTTGTTATAGTGATGTTTTTGCGCTATGATTGATAGTTCTTCTATGTAAAGGGTCAATGCCCTTGTTCTCACTGCTTTTTAAATAAAAAACATATGAGTATTCAAAATTATGTCCACTATACCTATCACCATAATAAATTTATTTTGATGTTATAAAAATAACCTAACATTATGTAGCACTAACACTACGATATCCATTATATAATAAAAATATATATAATGAATAGGTTGCTAAACTTTCCCATCAAATGAAGCTGCTAATTTATGATAAATGATGGAAACTAAAATCATAAGAGGTGTACTAGAAGCGTCCAACTCTTTTGTTAAATAAAATTGGCTATGTAAAAGGTGGAAAATGATAATTATTTAAGAAATATTTTTAACTACTTTCAAGGGTTATAAAAAGAAAATTAAAATTGTTTACAAAGAAGAAATAAATTGTGATGTCCCCACTTTGAAATAGAATTTAATAGTAACTGATAATAATAAAATTAAAATATAAAATAATATAATTAAATATGATTAATTAAAAATTAATTAAGTTAATAAAAATTCAAAAGACATGAAAGGAAAAGTTGTGACTCCCTCAACAATGAGATATAAAAGGGAGAAGAAAACCTCATTTGAGAGGGGGGGATAATTTGGAAATGAGAAGTGCAGATTTGATTTAAATAATAAGTGCAGATTTGATTATGAAAGGTTGTGTCCCTTTCAAAGGGTAGAAATAATGAAGAGTTGCACTCTTTCAAATGGTGCTAATGGTGAAAGGGTATGTCTCTTGCCAAAGGGCATACATGATGAAGAGGTGTGACCTCTCCCTCAAATTGAGAGATATAAAGGGAAGGAATCAAAAGCATCTAGTGACATCACCATTGATAAGATCAGATCAGAATTGTTATCAAGTTATGGGCAGTAACATTTGTGTTCTTGGTGGTATGCACAGGGATGTGCTTAATATGTATTCTTAGTATATGAAGCCTGATAAAGCTGTTATGCAGAATCTAGTAATAATATTGTTATAAACTGCAATATGTATGACAGTCATACTTAATTTCATATATATTTATAATAGATGAGAATTCGGTGTACTTATAGTCTAAATCATGTTATTACTGCCGGTATTTAAGAAGATGGGGATGAGATGTTCCAAAGAGGGGCAGTCTAAATCCAAGCAATAGGTTAAGTCCCAAGATAGGGTGGGAATCAACAACCCATAAGCCTTGAGGGTATAGACCCAAGATAGGTAAGGGCTTGGATCTGTGAACTTTGAGGGAACCTATTGTAGTTGGTCTCTAAGCATTTTGGTAACATATGTAAACCTTTCTTCCTTAAAACTGAAGTAGTAACAGGGTTTGATATCTATATTAATAATGATGTTAATCATCTAACGAGGAAAATAGATAAGTACTTGTTAATAACTAATTGAAGAATATCAATCAATTTTAATATGTTGAAATATATTAGGTAGGGGACATTACAAATGGTATCAGAGCTATGATCCTGCCATCCTGTAGGGTAAAGATGAATCATTCTAGTCAATAAGAAGAAATTTGACAATACGTGTATTCACGTGTATGTTTTGTGTTTGCAATTATCCATGTGTATGCTTTGTGTTTTTCATGTGTATGCTCCATGTTTTTGATTCATATTGGTAGATGACTTAGTTTGAGAAATTTAAAATTGACATTGTTTGAGGACAAGCAAATTTGGGAGGGGTGGACTGTAATGTCCCCTTTGAAATAGAATTTAATAATAAATGATGATAATTAAATTAAAATATAAAATAATATAATTAAATATGATTAATTAAAAATTAATTAAGTTAATGAAAAGTCAAAAGACATGAAAGGAAAATTTGTGACTCCCTCAACAATGAGATATAAAAGAGAGAAGAAAACCTCATTTGAGAGGGGGGGATAATTTGGAAATGAGAAGTGCAGATTTGATTTAAATAATAAGTGCAGACCTGATTATGAAAGGTTATGTCCCTTTCAAAGGGTAGAAATAATGAAGAGTTGCACTCTTTCAAAGGGTGCTAATGGTGAAAGGGTATGTCTCTTGCCAAAGGACATACATGATGAAGAGGTGTGACCTCTCCCTCAAATTAAGAGATATAAAGGGAAGGAATCAAAAGCATCTAGTGACATCACCATTGATAAGATCAGATCAGAATTGTTATCAAGTTACAAGCAGTAACATTTGTGTTCTTGGTGGTATGCATGGGGATGTGCTTAATATGTATGCTTAGTATATGAAGCCTGATAAAGCGGTTATGCAGAATCTAGTAATAATATTGTTATAAACTGCAATATGTATGACAATCATACTTAATTTCATATATATTTATAATAGATGAGAAGTCGGTGTACTTATAGTCTAAATCATGTTATTACTGTCAATATTTAAGAAGATGGGGATGAGATGTTCCAAAGAGGGTCAGTCTAAATCCAAGCAATAGGTTAAATCCCAAGATAGGGTGGGGATCAGCGACCCATAAGCCTTGAGGGTATAGTCCCAAGATAGGGTGGGGATCAGCGACCCATAAGCCTTGAGGGTATAGACCCAAGATAGGCAAGGGCTTGGATTTGTAAACTTTGAGGGAACCTATTGTAGTTGGTCTCTAAGCGCTTTGGTAACATATGTAAATCTTTCTTCCTTAAAACTGAAGTAGTAATAGGGTTTGATATCTATATTAACGATGATGTTAATCATCTAACGAGGAAAATAGATAAGCACTTGTTAATAACTAATTGAAGAATATCAATCAATTTTAATATGTTGAAATAGATTAGGTAGGGGACATTACAAATGGTATCAGAGCTACGATCTTGCCATCCTGTAGGGTAAAGATGAATTATTGAATCATTCTAGTCAATAAGAAGAAATTTGATAATACATTTATTCATGTGTATGCTTTGTGTTTGAAATTATCCATGTGTATGCTTCATGTTTTTCATGTGTATGCTCCATGTTTTTGATTCATATTGGTAGATGACTTAGTTTGAGAAAGTTAAAATTGACATTGTTTGATGACAAGCAAATTTGGGAGGGGTGGACTGTAATGTCCCCACTTTGAAATAGAATTTAATAATAAATGATAATAATAAAATTAAAATTTAAAATAATATAATTAAATATGATTAATTAAAAATTAATTAAGTTAATGAAAGTTAAAAGACATGAAAGGAAACGTTGTGACTCCCTCAACAATGAGATATAAAAGGGAGAAGAAAACTTCATTTGAGAGGGGTGGATAATTTGGAAATGAGAAGTGCACATCTGATTTAAATAATAAGTGTAGATCTGATTATGAAAGGCTATGTCCCTTTCAAAGGGTAGAAATAATGAAGAGTTGCCCTCTTTCAAAGGGTGCTAATGGTGAAAGGGTATGTCTCTTGCCAAAGGGCATACATGATGAAGAGGTGTGACCTCTCCCTCAAATTGAGAGATATAAAGGGAAGGAATCAAAAGCATCTAGTGACATCACCATTGATAAGATCATATCAGAATTGTTATCAAGTTACAGGCAGTAACATTTGTGTTCTTGGTGGTATGCATGGGGATGTGCTTAATATCTATGCTTAGTATATGAAGCTTGATAAAGCTGTTATGCGGAATTTAGTAATAATATTGTTATAAACTGCAATATGTATGACAGTCATACTTAATTTCATATATATTTATAATAGATGAGAAGTTAGTGTACTTATAGTCTAAATCATGTTATTACTGCTAGTATTTAAGAAGATGGGGATGAGATGTTCCAAAGAGGGGCAGTCTAAATCCAAGCAATAGGTTAAGTCCCAAGATAGGGTGGGGATCAACAACCCATAAGCCTTGAGGGTATAGACCCAAGATAGGTAAGGGCTTGGATCTGTAAACTTTGAGGGAACCTATTGTAGTTGGTCTCTAAGCGCTTTGGTAACATATGTAAACCTTTCTTCCTTAAAACTGAAGTAGTAACAGGGTTTGATATCTATATTAATAATGATGTTAATCATCTAACAAGGAAAATAGATAAGAACTTGTTAATAACTAATTGAAGAATATCAATCAATTTTAATATGTTGAAATATATTAGGTAGGGGACATTACATAAATATCGTAAATTTAAAAAAACAATAGTGAATAAATAATCAAATTTACATTATGTTTGGTTATTTTTCTTATCATACTATTGTACATCTTAAATTATGTTTTTTTATTGATTATTTTCTATGCCATACTAATGTGTCTTAGATTATATTCAATTGACACCCAATAGAATAGAGACAATAAGTTTCTCTTTAAAATATTGCATGTTTTCTTTTAAATTTTTTATTATTTTAATATATTTATAGGTAGGGTATTTTATATTTAATATTTGTGGAGAGTGTTTTTATTTTATTTTATTTATGGTTTTTTTCTTTTGAGAATGTATTTTATGAAGAGTATTTAAATTTTATTGTTTGTTTAATATATTATTGGTTTTTTGTTTGTTTGTTGAGAGTATCTTATATTTGATATTTGTGAAGAGTTAAAGGAAAAAGATAAATACTAAATCACAAGGATGACTTTAAGTAACAAGGCTATTCAATTAATCTTCCTAAACAATTTGATAGATTTTATACATCAAATTTGATGTAAATAATTGAAAAAATACCATCCTCTTATAGTGTTCAAAGTTTGTATACTTAAAACTTATCTCTCTTTTTTTTTCTAATTTAAAATTAAATTTACATGAAATTATACTCTATAAATTTGATTTGATTTTTAGCTGAGAAGGCAAGTGAGTAATTTCTAAATGAGCACAAGTCAAAGCTAATACTAAATAAATAGGAAAAGTATAATGGTGAAATTCAAATAAGACTTGTACAAAAGACAATGTAGGACGACTGAGAAGATTGAAATAAAATTATAAGTAAATGGAATAAGAAAAAGATTATATATAAATGAAAGATAATATTTCTTAATAGAGAAATGTAAAAAATAACTATATTATTTCTAAATATTATTCTAAAAGGAGAACCATAAGAAGAATGGGTGAAAATAATAGATATACGCAAAACATCAACAATAGCTTGGTCAAAGAGGGACTCACTAGAAGACTTTTGCCATAGACTCATTTACAAAAAGAAGAAAATAAGTAATAGTTAAGGAATCTTTATGAATTCCAATAAGTGTGGAAATAATAGGAGCATCTATAGGCTATTGTGAGATAATTATAACATCTTGATAAGAAGATGTAGTAGGTGCAAGAAAGCTAACAAAGAGTCATAATTCTTGGCTTAGGTTTGTAAGGAGAGATAGAAAGATTCTAGGGTTTGTATTTATTCTAAGGAAGGCGGGGATATGTATGGGTATGTGGGTTCAATATGTCATGAAAAGGAAGGGTAATGTTAAAGAAAAAATGTAAACTTATTTACTTTATCTATAGGGTTAGTATAATTTTTGTTTTTAAAGAATACATTTGAGAATCAAACAATAAACAAGAAAATAAATAATAGATTATGTCTTATGAAAAAGAAAAATAATCTTCATTAGAAAAACAATATATCATTTGAACAACAATAACATAAGAATATCTAAAATTATGTTCAATATACCTATTACCATTATAATTTTAATTTGATATAATAAAATAAATGTATGAATTATATAATACTAATACTACAATATCCAAAAATATACTATAGAAAATAGATTACTAAACTCTCACATCAAAGAAAGCTACTAACTTAAGATAAAAGATGGAAACTAAAATCATAAGAAGTGTAAGTGTCATACTATTTCCTCAAATAAAGTTATCTTTATAAAATATAAAAATAATAATTACTAAATAAAAGAAATTATTTTAAATGAGGTACAATATTATAAATAATGCAATTATTATTTTATAGGTTAATATCTGTGAAAAGTTTTTTATTTTATTGTTTATTTATTATATTTGTGATTTTTAATTTTTTGGTGAAGGTATTTTACATTTGACATTTGTGAAGACTTTTTTAATTTTATCATTTTTTTAATATTTTTGTGGTCTTTTTTTTAGTTGAGAATATTTGATATTTAATATTTGTGTAGAATTAAAGAGGAGGATAAACACTAAATTATTTAAAGATAAATTAAAGCATAAATGATATTCAATTAATCTATCTAATATTTTGATAGATTATATAGATCAATTTAGTGTATATAATTAAAAAATATAACCATCTCATGGTATTTCAAATTTGTACTCTTCAGATATAACTTCATTTTTAACTTCAAAATTAAACTTGGATAAAATTACAATCTATAGATTTAATTTTGGTTTTGGTTGAGAAGGTGGAGGAGTGATTTTGAATCATTTTGACAAATTATTAATATTAGGAACACAAGTCAAATTTAATACATAAATTTAAAGATAAATGTAAAAGAAAACATGCAAACTTAATTAGATTATCTATAGTGTCATTATCATCCTTTTTTCAGAATAGCCTTGAGAATAAAAAACTAAATAAGAAAAATTGATACATTAATTCCTACTAAAAAAGTGGACAGTAAATTCCATTTAAAATTCTATATATTATTTGGACAATAGTAACATAAGATTATCCAAAATTATATTTAATAGACTTATTACAATGAGTTTGATTTAACACAATTAAATGAATGCAAGACTTTTAATATAATATTATACTACAATATCCATTACGTAATATGAAAAGATATTTATAATGGACAAGTTGTTAAACTCCTCTATTAGATAAAGATACTAACTTAAGATAAATGATGAAACTAAAATCATAAGATGTGGACGTGTCAAACTCCTTCCTCAAATAATGTTGGATTTATCAAAGGTGGAAAATAATAACTATTAAAGATAACCAATTTATTAACTAATTTCAAGTGTTATAAAGAAAATAATTAAAATTATTTACTAAAAAGAAATAAATAGTGCTAGCTTAAATAACACAATGAATGCAAATCAAAATTGCATTATTCTTGGTTATTGGTTCTACACTAATACGTTTTAGATTAGGTTCAATTATTACCTAACAAAAAATGGAGAGAAGACGTAATTGAGCTAATTTAAGACAAGACTTTAACTTTTCTTTTATAAAACATTATTTTTTGAAAATAGATAATATTCACCATTTTATAAGTTTTAGTTAAGCTACAAATATAAAGGAAGCTTAGGGATAAGGAACCTAGTTTGATAGTCAATAAATTGGAAGCTCCATTTAGGTTCAAGAATGTGAATAGAGTTTGATATTCCTATTAGTTTGACATTAAGTTATAATATGTATTTTCCATAATCATTAAAGATATTGTCTGGTTATGAAAGTGTCCTCTATAAGTACAATACAAAACTATTTTCATATAGTAATAGTAAATCCTACAAGATAGTTATAAAACATAAACTAAATATGATGGTAAAATTAAATAATGAGATGGTTAGAAATATGCAATTTAGAAACAGTAGAGCACTCTACAAATTTTTGTGCTCCTTAAAGTTTGAATTACATTTGTGCATGGTGTCTCATGAGGGGGGGGGCATGTTCCTTCACCCCATGAGCCCCCTAGAACTCTTGCTACACATCCCTTGGATTCTTGTTTACATGTTGGGCCTACTTTTAAGGAGAATGTGGTACCATTGGCCCCCTTCGTCAATCCTTTATTGGTTAATAGTTAGGTCCCCAAATTTTTGGTTTCTTTTGCCTATGCTATCAACTTTCCTTTGGTTAATAGTTTTCTTATGGTTGACAATGATGGTTCATCTCCTGATGTCATTGGTTTGAAGGTTGCACCCCCTATCAGTCACTTGAATTTCTTGAATCTCAAGGGACCTTGGAAAAATGTTCTTGTTGGTAGTTATTTGGGCTATCTAGACCCTAAATATTACTCAAAATATATTGACTTGGAAAAAGGAACTTCCATCAAGCTTCTTGAGTTAGTGGTGGACAAAATATTTTCCTCCATGAATAACTCTTTAGTTGAAATATTATTTTCTTTTCAACCAAACATTGATATGGTTTATCGTTGGATATCCACTAAATGGAAACATAAAGGGAGTGTCACCACAAGTACCATGCCAGGTGACCTCTTCATTTTTAAGTTTACATTTAATGAAGATCACATTGTTGTTCGCACACTAGGACCATGGTCTTATGAAAACATTTAACTTGTCTCTATGTCTTTGGAAATCAAGTTTTGACCCAGTTGTAGACCTAAACAAGATAGCTCCAATCTAGATCCTCTTGTTTTGTCTCCCTTTGGAGTTCTATGATAGAGAAATTTTCAAATGGATTGGTAACTCATTTGGACACTTTGTCTCTATTCATGGGGTTACTAAAGCTAAATCCAAGTTGGTTTTTGCTTGCTTTTATGTGAATGATGATATCAATAAAACTCTTCCTAATTTAATTTCCCTCTAATTGAAATGAGGAAAATGGACCCAAATGATTTAGTATGAGAATGTCGTTGTCTTTTGCTAAATTTACTCTAAATCAAGCCATCATGTTTCAAACTACAAAGCTCCAAATAAGTATACCCCCAAGGTAAAAAATGTAATTCATCCACAAGTGGATGTGGGGGCTAACTACCCCTTTACTGATGAGATTCCTAACATTATGGAATCTCCACCTAAATAAACCTCTCTAAATTTCCTTGAGAGAAACCCCTCCCTACCTTTGAAGGAAGCTCCTATTGATGTTTCTCTTGACTATTTGATTCCATTGGTATCCTCGAGGAAGGTGATATTGTTGAACACACCCAAGGATTGAGAGAGGGGTGAATAAGTCTAGACCTAATACATAAACTTTATTGCTCAATACACAGTCTCTTTAACCTTATTCTTATAAGCAGCAATGAAAGATATGACAAAGAAAACACAACATACAAGAGAGCACTAGATTTATAGGGAAAAACCATGGTGAGAGTCAACTCACAATGTAAGAAATGATTATAATATTGTTTTAGGTTCACTACCAAGGAAGAACATTGCTCCCTGAAGGACTTGTAGGATAGAGTGCACTTCCTTAGGGCAATATACAATGCTTGTCATGTGAAGAACATTTATACAGAGAAAGGTACAATGAATATATGAATCAAGAACAAATAGGCCTTTAGCAATACTTCTTTCGACAATATATTGATATGAAGTCATCCTTGAATCTCTGCTTCAAGAAACCAACTTCACAACAATCACCACAAACTTTCTCTATCACAACTTCACATTACTGACTTCTGCAAATGATATAATTATGTAGATGCAACATACACATTGATCCACACTCTCATCTACATCATTTATAATAATTTCATCTTCTATATATATATATATATATATCATCTTCTTCATTGCAAATATCAATTAGGTTGGCTAGAACATAGGACAAGCACAAGTCCTAATAAGTTGACCACCAACACTTGATTGTGGTGAATGTAGACCTATATAGAAGATAGAGAGGACCTAAAAATAGCATAACACTTCTTTCTAGGCAGTTAAAATCAATTCACATGTTATCATACATCTTCCAAAGGTTGGCAACAAGGTAACTTGTAGATACATTGTAATGCCTCGCAAGGGAACCCAAAAGGATATGATCACAATGCACAAGGTAAACATGAAAATATATTTGTTTGATTACATAAAATAAGTGTGAGCATACATAACAAAAGAAATAATGAAACTTTGACCTCAAAATAAGGCTACTAACATGCTAATAGTCATGCTAAGTGGAAGTCTACTTTACAACTCTAACATTCTCCTCCTAGGGTTTCCTAACATGTTACTCAATATCATATACTCAAGCTATACTACTATGATATTAATTTTAAAGAACCAATTGGAGGGTTCCTATGAACCATGCATGAATGATCCTATGCAACTAAAGCTAGGACTTAATCATGCCCCAAAGATACATCCATAAGATGAACAACCATCTTCCTGAATTAGTGCGAATTGACCAACCAAACACATTGCTAAGCTAGGTAGAGATGCTGAAGGGAAACCAAAGATGCCAAGTGTAGATGATAGTCTACAGGCCCAACTGTCAATCCCAAGGTGGAGATGTTGAACTACAGATGGAGACGTTGTTTTGTAGTTAGACCAATTTAGTGGCTAGCTGTCATAGACTAGAGGCAGAGACATTGATTTGGTGAATGAAGATTCCATTGGACTAAGGTGGGGACACCAAAGGACAACCACATATGTTGATTTAGGATTTGCACTACACAATTAAGGAAAAAAAGGGTCAAGACCTCATTGAACAGGTTCCTAGGCTAAAGAATAAACCTATTCCCTACTCGAGGTCATAAATTCACCACCGACATGACAAGGAAAACTCAGGACTAAAACATAAAACATGAATGCTTGATCTATTCTCAACAACATATGCTAGAATATAAATAAAGTGTGCATACTCATGAGAGGTGGCCGGTTCCAACATTGGACCACTAAAGTCTACTCTAGTACATATCTATTCATCAAATTACATCAATCTCTAATCAGAGTATCTCCTTATAAAATAGATCAATAATTACAAAGTTTGCATCAAATTATAGTTATATATATACATTTTGCAAATGAAGGGGGAAGAAGATGGTTAAATGTTGAGGAAGGAGAAGAAGTCCTCCAATATGCTCACAATCAAGTTCATAGTCCCCAATGGTGATTTGCAATGCCACCCGACCATGTCGAACTCATATGTTCCAACCCCACCATGCTCATGTAGATAGTCATAAGGCCCAGGCACTCAAGCAATGCAATCAAGAACACAATGGCTTACACTCACATCATCTCAAGCATACAAGGATGCAATGCATAATCAATGATAGGTATGATGCCAGGTCATGTATCTATGAAGGGTCACTACTCAAAACTACATAGGGTTGGATAGTAGAGACCAATAAACTAGTGTGTCATCATATAGCTTGAATAGATGGCTCATGTGGAATCGAGTAGTCCCTTTGTGAAGACAGGGAGACTCAATCTTGCCAAATCAACACTCTACGGATGACTAGGCCTACCCAATATGTCTGTAGTATTTACAATCCCTCATGGAATGCAAGGGGGAATCCAAGTATCTTTTTAGTAATTTACCCCATTGTTTTTATTTATGTTGTCACTTATTACATTTACTCTCCATGGGTTATCCTGGTGGCCACTTTGGGCCCCGACCCCCATTGAGAGCCACTCTCTTAATTTACTCTAATTACCCACACCTAAGCTCATCTCATTCACAATGAGGAACAACACATTCCCAAGCCAAGAACAATAAATCAACATAAGAGCTCTTATAATGGTGCATTAACCAATTACTCAAATGCACATGATGACATGAAAATGGATCCCAATTGATCCCTAAATGAAATTTAGATATATAATATAAGAACTCCACAACATATTAACACAATTTTAGCATCAAATTCATATTTTAATAAAAAAGGCCAAAAGGCCCAATAACCAGTCTTGGAGGTCATCCACCATTGGTGGACCTCCAAGAACTCAAAATTTCAAACTTGGCCAATTGAAATTCTATCAAAACCCATTGACCTGAGGGTGAACAACATCACATTTCTCAACTAAAATTCACATTCTGGGCATTCAAAAAATTTTGGGTAGAGTTTCTTTTTATAAAATCACAGTTTTTAAAACTTTTAAACATCAAATTAAAAACTAAATGAAAATGCAAAATCTCAAATGGGGAGGGAGTCTAAATTAAATTTCAAACTTCCAGCAACAAGAATTAAACAAAAAGATTAAGAAATGAGGGAGAAATCAATAAAATTTACCTTCAAGTTTGAGGAATTTCAAAATGAAAGGGGAAAGCAAATACTCCAAGAGGATGCAATAGATTCGGTGAGCACCAAAAGGATGATCAATACCAAATCTTCAAGATCTTACCCACAAATTCTAAGCAAACAAATCTCTCCAAATCCCCAAGCACTCAAATTTTCCTAGGAGGGTTTTTCAAAAGAAAGGAAGAGTAAAATTTACCAAGTGTTTTTAAAGTGAACTCCATTTTCCCAATATAACTTCACTTTTTGGAGAGAAAATAAGAAACAATAAAATTAGATTAAAATTATATACTCCTTAACTCCCCAAAACTCCCTAATGATTACATATAAAAATCTCATTAAATAAAATACATATAAGGCATATTTAATGCTTAAATATTAAAATATCACTAATAATATTAAATATCATTTAAATATGCACATTACAATAGAAAATTTTAATGACTTACTAACAATGTGCAAACAATCTTTACTGGTATTTTACAATGATGCATAAGAGTAATCGAGAATTACCAAAATGGTAAGTGGTAGTGTAATTAGGTCACATATGGGAAAAATCATCCAAATTAGGAATGATGGCTGGGTTAAGTAACATTTTTGGCCGATGTGCTTTCTCTTATAACCATCATCGAGGATATAGGCACACTCAGACCTGTGAAGCTAGGTGGAGTCAATGTCTGATACCCGCATCAACCAAAACATGCAAACACTTGTGCATACATATGCATATAGTAACATATAACTGAAAGCGTAAATAGTCATTCCCCAATTGAGGTCATAGTAATAAACATGATCAGAAGCATCATATCTCATTGAATTAACATATCATCAACAAGTTACCATCAATAAGTCACATACATCCATATAACCAAAATATCCTCATAATATATGATCATCACTAAGCTACCAGAATAACCTGCCATCCACATCTACAGTGATATCACATGAATAAAAGAATATAACTTTTGAAGGATGAACCTCATGGATTCCAATACAAAAGAATGATACATGAAAATTTACGATAAAACATATAATAGCTAGTTCTTAGATCAAAATAAGCATATGACAGAATGCAAACATGGGAGGCATTACATCCCCCCCAAGGACTAGGCTTACTCCTGGAATCTTGCAAAAAGATAGGGGTACAACTCTCTCAACTGTGTAGCATCCTCCCATGTGGTTGAAGTCTCATCACTTAGGTCCCATTGGACCCTTACCTTCTCTATGTCTCGTCCCCTGAGAGTTAGCTTCCAATGTTGAAGGATGAAATGGGATCCAAAGAAAGCTACCCATTCTTGACCTGTAGGGCACCCCAATCAAGAATATGAGTCACATCAGATATATACTATGTGAGCACTAAAACATGAAAAACATCATGGATGCGAGATAGGCTACGTGGCAGAGAAAGGCAGTAGGCAACAAGACCAATCCTCTCAAGAGTCTCAAAAGGTCCAACAAAACATGGCACCAACTTAGAGACCTTTCCATACTAGATGGGGCTCTTCTGAGGATGCACTCTCAAGAACACATGATCACCTACCAAAAACTGGTGGTCTATCCTATGGGTATCAACATACTTCTTTTGTTGATCCTAAGTTGTGGTCAGATTTTCCCTAATATAAACTACCTACTACTCCATGTCCTAAAGCATCTCAAAACCTAGTATAAAATAGTCCTCTAAATGATCCCAACTCAAGGGAGTATGCCATGATCGACCATACAAGGCCTGAAAAGGTGGCATGCCAATAGAACTATGGTACCCATTATTATAAGCAAACTCTACTAGATAAAATAGTCATCCCAATGAGATTGTTGATCCATCACATACATGTGAAGCATATCCTCTAATATCCAATTAACTCTCTTAGTTTGATTATCAATTGCGCACCCAAAATATGTTGTAGAGACGTCCATAATGCAAAAGTAAACACTCGGTCTTGATCTGATATGATCCTACGTGGTAAGCCATGCGGTCGTACAATATCCTCCATGAAAATGCATGCTACTAAGGTAATGGTATAAGATGACCTGATGGGGGAGAAATGTGCCACCTTGGACAATTTGTCCACTATAACCATAATAGCATCATGACGATGCAAAAAAATAGGTAGACCCACTATTAGATCCATAGAAATCATATCCCACTTCCACTCAAAAATGAGATGAGACTGCAAGAGACCTACAGGATGATACAAAATCTACAATATCATGCCTCATCCCCATCCAATGGTACAATTATCAAAGATTTGAGTGCATCTTCTTGATACCAAGATGTGCAAAAGAAGGAGCATGATGTTCCTTGGTTAGGATCAAGGTATGAAGACCATCTGCAATAGGGACATAAATACAACCAAGATGCCACAATAATCCATCCGAATCCAAAGAATATCTTGAAAGCTGACCCTTGAGTGCTCTCCCTATCTCAATCTCTTCTCTCACCTCTTGGTATAATGCATCACTAGGGAGTGCCTCAAGAATATGACTCTACAAATCCACACCAAGAGTCATAACCAAAATATTATGTCTCCTCCTACATAAGGTATCTTATACAACATTCTCCTTTCCTTAAATGTAATGAACATCAAAATCATGCTCACAAAGAAATTCCATCCATTGACACTATCTAGCATTCAGGTTTGGTTGAGTAAAAGTGTATCACAAACTATGGTGATTTCTATGCAACTCAAACTGATGACCCAAAAGAAAGTGCCTCCAATGCACTTGTGCATGCACAACTACTGTTGGCATTTTTGATGATTATGTTGTGATTGTCATTGATGGACACACACTTGCATTGAGATCATTTTTGTATGTATTAATTGAAGCTCAACCGGTACATGTTCCAACCGGTGTGATGCATTATAGTCCTTAGACTATTGGTGTTTTGTAGAAAGTGATTACCAATCTGAAGTGGTATGTTAACCACAAGCGGTTCGCAGATCTCAAGCGATACGAAGGATCAAAGCGGCAGAACACATATTTCCCAGTCTTCATTTTGTCAAACTGGCAACCGACATTTTGCTTGAACCGGTATTTTGTATGAACCGGTAATACTCTGTGATGAGTTACCAACCAGATTTTTGTGATGAGTTACCATCCACTGATTGTTTGACGGTGCCGACACTTTAACGGTGCTTTTTGTGTCATGTTACCAGATACGTCTAGATGCATTGAACCTAGGAAATTGTATTGTAATCCTATTGGATTGACATGAAATCAGATTCCTTTATAAGGACATCATGTCTAAAGTTTTAGGTTGTTGTTGATGTTGTTGCTAGGGTTTAAGGTGGTTGAGGAGTTAGAGAGTATGAATGTGTAGAAGACTGAAGTAATGCTGGAATGCCTTAGGAATGAGCTATCAAGGATATAACCAAGCAATCTATGCTATTTGCTAGATCACTCACTTGTTGATTACTCACATCTTCGACAAGTCTGTAGCACTTAACCGGGTAGGCCCAAAAGCCTTTTGTAATTCCTCTAACAAGGTGGTTCACATCTGTGGATCTAAAATCCTCTAGCAAGGTAGTCTTTAATCAGACTTATCTCCTAATAGAGATTGAGATTCCTAATAGGATTTGTTCTGGTAAATAACATTGTATGACCTTAACCGGTCTAGTTCCTATTCTGCAGATAGTTACTTGTGAGTTCCATCTCACCGTGGTTTTTCCCATTTGGGTTTCCACGTCAAAATCTCTTGTGTTATGGTGTTTGTGCTTCTATGGATGAATGCATTATTTGCTATTTGGTTTGCATGTGTGCTAACTGGTTTGTCTGCTAAACTGTTTTACCGATTTACTGTTAGTCTAGAAAAGTGTTTAAGTGCAAAGATTTTTGGCATACTAATTCACCCCCCCTCTTAGTATTCATCAATTGGTATCAAGGCCTACCTTTCTATAAGTTTAACCACTTGGAAAGAGATATGGGGGAATACACATTGAGGGAACTTACTCATTGGCTCACTCAGTCTGAGCAAGCCTATGATGATCTTATGGTCAAATACAAGGCATCTCAAGCAAAAAGGAGAGAACATGCTGAAAAGTTGATGGAGCTATATGAAAATAGTTCTTCTGATGAAGCGGACATGGAAGCCCTGATTCAAGAAGTAGAAAACCTAAATGAATCCAATTACCTGATAAAAGAATTGGAAGGAGTGACTATCCGAATGTGCCAAGAGCTTGAGAACTGGAGGAAAGCTGAAGATCTGGTCAAAGACAAAGATCATGAAAACTCCAAGCTGAAGCAAGAGATCAATGCCCTAACTGCTCAACTCCATGCGATCAAAGTGGAAAAGGAAGACATGTAAAGAGAACTGAACATTGCCATCTCTAAGAATGAAAACCTGATGGAAACAAATGTTGCTATTTCCAAAGAACTCTCTGATTCAAAGGAAATACTTGCTAAGTTCAACAAGAGTACTGTCAAGCTAGAGCAAAAGCTTGAATTTGCCAAACCTATCAAGAATACTGATGGACTTGGTTATTCCAGTCATGAGGAAGGTGAGACCTCTGGTAGAAATGCTGGAACATCAAAGAATCAACCGACATCAAAGGATAAAGGTAAGCAAAAGTTTAAACCTATTTGCTTTAACTATCTTAAAGAAGGACATACTGCTAATGTGTGTAGGAGTAAGGCTTACAATAATTTTCCTTATTTTCTAAATGATAAGCCTAGATCCTATAAATTCAATGGTAACTGTTATGCATGCAACAAGTTTGGACATAGAGAATCTGAATGCAAATCTGTTATGAATAACACTGGAAGATATCCTCAGAGGACCCAAGGAGTTGGTCCAGAACCTTTTGTGAACTGGAATCACAACCGGTTTAATGCCTTCAATCATCAGCCAAGAAGCAGTGGCTATCAAGCGACAACCGGATGGAGAGAAAACTATATGGTTTGTCAAGGTCATGGTCACACTGCTGCAAAATGTAGGAGGAAGAATGACAACATGAATAATGGACCTTGGAGAGCACCTGGATTGGTCTGCTATCACTGCAACAAATCGGGTCACATTGCCAGATTCTGTAGATCAAGAAAGAACATATTGGATGACATACCGATCACTCTGGAAGGAAAGATTGATGTTGACATCGTTCAAGTGGATATGAACAAAACCTGGAAGAAGAAACCAGTGGTGTTACAAGAAGAACCGGTTTCTGCACCTAGTGTGGAAATATCGGAACCGACAAACTAAGCATCAGAAAAGCTTAGGGGGAGAAAATGGCCAAATGTTTTGAACCCCCGGTTTACACCGGTAAAAGACCTTAACCGATATGCGATACCTATCATTTGGTGGAAGACCGAAAATGCTAAAAGGCAAATTAGGGTTTACGCCCTAATGGTGGAGCATTAATTACGATAGGTGAGGAATATGTTTAAAAGGAATTTTCAAGTCATTTCTCAGTATCATTTTTTGAAGCGAAGAAGGTTTTCAAGTGTAGAGTGACGATAAAGTGATTTGTGCTGCGATTCAGAGAAATTTTAGAAACCTTGAAGGAGATTCAAAAGCAAATTGCGAACGGTCAAGAGAAGAACTCAACCAGTGATTCAGCAACCGATGAAGTGGAAGGCGAAGTGGAATTTGCAAGCCCTAAATTCTCGATTTCTGAAAGGTATTTCTCGAGTTTTCTATTTTGTCATGGCTTCTGCATCTCATGATAGTTCTAGTGCAACTGTCGATTCTATGGACTTCATTCAAAGAAAATTAAAATATAATGCTTTGTCACAAGTACCGGCTAGGGTTATAGTGGAAGAAGGGATTTCAGATTATATAGACTGCAAAATTGAAGACCTAGGGTCTCTAGTGATCCACTCGCAGCTAGGTCTATTCTGTGGGAAGGATAAGAAGATCAAACCAGAGTATAGCATTTTGGAGAAGAAGAAACTTCATAATGCAGTTTATTTCTTAGAGGATTTCACAGATGATCACATTATAATCATTCTGAGCAGAGTTCATGGTGACAAGATGTACCTGGAGAGAATGCATGATATCACTCCACAAGCTATTCATGCCATCACCAGTTTCTGCAATACAGGGGAAGTGCCAGCCCTAAGGAAGGTCAGCAAGATGGATATGTCCAAGCTCACCGGTTCAGTGAGTGACTCACAAGGAATGACTGTTAATTCCATCAAGGATGACCTCATGAAATATGTGTGCATGGTGATTGGATACTGGACGTTCTCAGCCAACAGAATTAACTCTGTATCTGCTGCAGCGGTAAATGCCACTTACCAGATGATCAAGGAAGATGCATCATTCGACCTCTGCACTAGTATGCAAAGGCAACTCTTGTTGAATCTGAAATCAATCAAATAGGATAATGCATTGAAGTTCAAGTTTGGTCAGCTATTGGTCGGTTTATTCTTTTATTTCCAAGGATACTTCCCAGGAGTGGGAGACATTCAGTGGTCTACGGACCAACCGGTTACCAAGCAGATTAAAGAAGCCTGCAAGTAGTTGGAACCGGTTACCCTGATGTTCTGAACAAGTACTTTGATGAGTTCAGAAGCAAGATGAGCCTAAGGGTGAGGATATCGGGTGACATTGTCAAGAAATATGAAGATGATATCTACTTTATCATCAAAGTTGATCAATGCATAATGGAGGCCGTTGAGCCCAGACAGGAAGAAGTGGAGCCTATGGGCTATGAGGTGATGTATGATATGCTGGATGGGTATGCCTCTACCCTAATTGCCTCACCCCTAGATTCCAAGGAAAAGAGAACCGACACCTATCTGGAAAGGATTGCACTAGTTGAAGAATCCCCTGAAAAGAAAGGAAAGGTAGTGCCTTTAGCATTGGCACGGTAGCGGCACTTGCCAAAGTGTTTGAGAGAAAGAGGAAGACAAGGAATGCCTCACCAGACTCAGAAGAAACTGTGTCTGAGGAAAAACCTAAGAAGACACGACAAGCAAAGAAAAAGACAAAGAATGAACCGGCATCATCGGCACCGGTAAATATTGACATCTCCTCCTACAAACCTTTGACACATTGTCAAAAATCTATCAAAAACATTAGGAGAAAAGTGTTGAATGATTTAATTGATTGTTTTGATGACCTTAATGATGATGAAAAGGAAGCAGTTGAAAAAGAAGTCATTCAATATTTATGTGTTAATGACCAGTCGCCTCAGAAATTATATCTGAGACACCGGATTCTTTGTATAATTTCTTAGACAATAAATGGCGCATTTCCATAGAGAAGGAACAGGAAATGAGAGAGAAAGTTTTTGCTAAACATTTTCCTGATGTATCAATTCATAACTGTTTGAAGTAATGAATAAATACAAAGGCCTCTTCTTCATGAGAAGAAGAAGACTCTTGTTACTAGAAGGAAAGGGTCAAGAAGTGCTCAAGAATACACACACTCTTTCTCTAGAAGCTCTTAAGATGCATAGAGTGGCTGAAGCCAACAGGAAGGCTGAACAAGAACTGACAATAACTAAACTGGATGAAGTGTTTGACAATGAAGGACACCCGGTTACTGAACCCATAGACACTATTGATGTCGATGCTCTGGATGGAGAGGATGTTGCTTAGGGTACACCATTGGAAGCAACATGACAGGAGAAGTAGATAGAATAGGAAGTAAAGAAAAAGGAAACAAAGGACAAAAAGGAGGAAGCAAAGAAGCAAGTGGAGAAGAAGAATGAAGAGGAGAAGAAGAAGAAGGATGAAGAGGAGAAGAAGAAGAAGAAGGATGAAGAGGAGAAGAAGAAGAAGAATGAAGAGGAGAAGAAGAAGAAGGATGAAGAGGAGAAGAAGGAAAAGGAAGAGGACAAGAAGAAGAAGGAAGAAGATGAGGAGAAATGGAAATAGGAAGAAAAGAGAAAAGAAGAAGAGAAGAAAAGAAAGGAAGAGGAGAAGAAAAAGGAAGAGGAGAAGCAAAAGGAAGCAGAAAAGAAGGAAGAGGAAGATAAGGCAGAGGAGAAGAGGAAGGAAGCAGAGAAGAAGAAGGTAGAGGAGGATAAGGAAGAGGAAAAGAGAAGAGAAGAGGCAAAGAAGAAAACAGAGGAGGACAAGGAAGGAGAAGCGACAAAGAGCATGCAAATGGAGACACCTAAGGCAACTGGTAGTCAAGCCAAATTGGCTGACCTCACCAGTCCCATTGACCTCCAGTCTGCAAGTGAAATGGAGCTACTGCAGAGCATCAAGGTTGCTCAAGAATGCCTTGAAGTAATATGAAGGAAAAAGGAGCAAGATGTGATCCAAGTGGTGGTGGACACTCTTACCAGTTTGTTACCTGGCACAAACCTCCCCAGCACTGACTCATCATTGGCCCAATTGAAGCTCTTATGCATAGTAGTGGATGATCAAATGCAGAGCTTAGAGGAGTTAGCAGAGGCAAATGCCAAGAAAGAGCATCAAAAGGCTCTCAACATTGCCCTAGTGAAGAAGCTTAATGAGCTCCAGTCTGAACTGCAAAAAGCACAGAAGGATATAAGGAATGCTCTAGATGAGGGGAATCTTCTACTTAGCAAGATTTGCCAACCCCATTTGTTCTATGATGATGTGCTTGCACAGAAGCAAAAGCTTCAATCTGATTTACAGTTATATATGAGCACCTTCAAGTTGCCATATGACTCTTTTATAGCTTATGGGCAAACTGTTCACTAGTTTCATATCCAGTCTACTAAAATAGAGCATGAGATCAACACCTGGTTACGAGATTTGTAGGAGCTACAACTGGTTCTACTCCCACATCTGCAAATACTTCAGAAGTGCTATCTTAATCTAGAAGCCTTAACGACGACATAGGAGATGAGCACAATAGATGCCATGGAAGAATAGATCTCCACACAAATTTCTTCACTACAACATAATTACCCTTCTATACATTGCTCCATTTTCTTATAAGATGATTTCCCACCAAAACAATTCAAAATCCAGGCAGTTAGGGTTTCTTCACCATCCTCGAGGCAAATCAAATCCAGTTAGATCTTGCAAGATTTGATCTTCTTGAAGTCCATCGGTTCATCTCCATCATGTCCATGCTTTTTAAGACACATTTTTCAGATAGGGGAAACACGATCCTTTATATAGATTTACATATGTCAAATTTCTATTAATGCCTCCGCTATTTCCTTCTCAAGGTATTCTTTCAATCCGATCTTCTCACTTTGATCCAGGCACCAACAACTCCCCTGATCTTTCTCTGTCATTCCTTCTTCCTCGAGCCACAATTAATCTAATGCAATCCCTTGATTTGTGGTTCCCTCATTAATGGCAAATATCTATTTCATCGACCCTGTGGATGAAGCTTCACCAACTATACCCTACTTGCCACCTCAGCTTCACACTAATCAAGACACGACTTTCCAATGTTCAGTCGGTGTGACAAACACATACCAGTAAAATCCTTTGCCAGTAGAGTGTTCTTCACCTGTTGACTGGTATAACATCCTATATCGGTTGTACATCTTAACATTCTGCCTATTCATCATTATCCAGGAAGCCATCTACCATGCTCAATCTCCACCAGTTGACATCAATGACAACTAAGTGCCAAAATGCCAGCAATCTCCCCCTTTGGCATTGATGTCAACTTCTCACAATCCACTCCATACTGGTACATATCTCCCCCTTTGACACAATGACAAAGGGTACTTGCACACTCCCCCTTTGAACCACATAATGCTCCCTCCGAGCCACATAAACCTTCCTAGGTAAATGATACAACTCCCAACTTGTGTTGGAGGTACTCAAACGTGCTTACCGGTAGTGGTTTGGTGAAAATGTCTGCTAGTTGTTCACCAGTAGGAACATAATCCATTCTTACCTCTTGTCCTTCAACCTTCTCTATGAGAAAGTGGTATTTGATGGCAATGTGCTTTGTTCTAGAATGCATGACCAGATTCTTTGCTATGTTGATTGCACTTGAATTGTCATACTAGATGAGAATGGGATTAGTGATGTCCACTTGGATATCTTTGAGAGTCTGCTTCATCCAAAGTACCCGAGAGCAACATGTAGCAGCAATAATGTATTCAGCTTCAATAGTAGATAGGGAGACTGAGTCCTGCTTTTTACTATGCCATGAGACCAATTAGTCACCCATAAAGAATGCACCACCACTTGTGCTCTTTCTAGAATCAATACACCCTGCCCAATCAGAATCAGTGTATGCTTCCAAAATAAAATTTCCCTATTTAGGATACCACAAACCATAGCTGAGTATTCGTTGTAGATACATAAAAATTTTGCTAACAACATTCATGTGTGACTGCTTTGGTGTAGCTTGAAATATGGCCACCGTACATACTTCCTAAACAATATCCCATCTTGAAGTAGTTAGATATAGTAGACTGCCTATCATGGATCTATACAAGGTCTGATCCACTACCGGTGATTCGTCATTCTTACTTAATTTGCTGCCAGTCACCATGGGAGTACTTACTAGTTTGCAATCTTCCTGTTGGAATTTCTTCAGCATCTCCTTTGCATACTTGACTTGTGAGATAAAGATTCCTTCATCTTTCTATAGTATCTGCAAGCCAAGGAAGTAAGTCAATTCACCAAGCATTGATATCTCAAATTCTGACTGCATCTGATCAACAAACTCTTTGTAGAGAGTATCCTTGTTGCCACCAAAGATGATGTCATCTACATATACAATCACAATAATCATGTAAGTCCCATCTTTTCTTATGTACAAATTGCTGTCAGCACTTCCCTTTTTGAATCCCCACTCCTTTATATAGAGATCTAACCTTGAGTACCATGCTCTGGGGGCTTGCTTTAGACCATACAGAGCTTTCTTTAACCGACATACAAATGTCTCATCATCATGCAACAAAAATCCTTCCGGTTGCTCCATGTATACTTCTTCTTCCAAATTTCCATTTAGAAAAGAAGATTTTACATCCATTTGGTACACTTTGTAGCCCTTGTACGCAGAGTGAGCTAGAAACATCCTAATTGCTTCTAATTTAGCCACTGATACAAATGTTTCTTCAAAGTCAATCCCTTCTACTTGATTGTATCCTTTGCACACTAGTCTAGCTTTGTGCCTTACCTTCTTCATTCATTTTGTTCTGGTAGACCCACTTTGTGCCAATGATGTTCTTATCTTCCGGTCTAGGGACTAATTCCCAAGTCTTGTTCTTCTCAATCTAGTGCATTTCTTCTTCCATGACATCCATCCATTCATATCTCTTGCTAGCTTCACTGAAATTTTTGGGTTCAACTTCATTCATGAGACATAGGTTGACTTGTTCAACATTTTGGGAAAGTCTTCTTCTAGTCTGCACACCATCACTCTTATTTCCTAGAATTTTCTCTTTCAAATGATTCATCTGTACATACTGGTTGGGAGCCTTCTGAGGTGCTGCCTCTAGTTCAGTGTAAGCTTGAACATCAATATTTTCATCATCGGAGCCATCATACTAGTTAATGTTTAGTTGAAATCCTTTGTGCATATCCTCATCAACTCTTACATGCACACTTTCAACAATTCTTCTTAATCTTTTATCATAGCATTTGTAGGTCTTGTTGTTTGACGAGTAACCAATGAAGATCCATTCATCACTTCTAGAGTCAAATCTTCCTAAAACATCCATATCTTTCTTAATGAAGCATTTGCTTCCAAAAACTTTGAAATATTTGACTGATGGATTCTGGTCATACCATAATTCATAAGGTGTCATCTTGTTGTTTGTTCTTAATTGAGCCCGGTTCAAGGTGTATGCAACTGTATGCACTGCTTCTTTCCAATAATTATCTGATAGACTGGCCTCATTCAACATAGTTCTAGCCATCTCCTTGACTATCCTATTCTTCCTTTCTACCACACCATTTTGCTGTGGTGTTCTAGGAGTAGAGTACTGTCTTCTAATTCCATGTTTTTCACAGTAATCTTCAAATTCATTTGATGTGAACTCTCCACCCCTATCTGATCTTAGACATTTTAATTTGTACCCACTTTCCTTTTCCACCATCTTCCGAAAGATCTTGAATCTTTCAAATTCTTGTGATTTATCTTGTAGAAAGGTGACCCATGTCATTCTTGAGTAGTCATCAATGAAAATCATGAAGTATCTTTCACCAGAAAGTGCTCTTGTTCTAGCTCGACCACATAGATTTGTATGCACAATTTCAAGTGGCTTGGAGGTGTTGTGCTCCTTTGTTCTGAAACTTACTCTTGTTTGCTTTCCTTTTACACATTCATCACAAAATGTGTTTACTGGCTTGATGATGGGTGTAATATTCCTCACACACCCCTTTTTGCTTACTACAACCAAGTTTTCAAAATTTATGTGGCCTAATCTTCTGTGCCACAACCAAATTTCATCTAATTGTCCTAACATACATTGGGACTCATAGCATTCCTTCAGATTATAAACATTTCCATTAGTTCTCTTACCTTTTGCCACCACTTTACCGGTACTGTCTTTCTTTATCTGACAACTGGTTGAGTCAAAGGTGAATTTGTAACCTTTGTCGCACATTTGACTCACACTTTGTAGATTATGTTTGAGGCCTTCCACATAATATACATCATGTGCCTTCAATTTTCCATCAATGCTTAGTGTTCCTTTTCCCTTTATTTTGATGGAGGAATTGTCTCCAAACCTTACTGATCCATCATTCCAGTCTTCAAGATTAATGAATTTTCTTTTGTCACCCATCATATGGTTTGAGAAACCACTATCTACTACCCATAGATTTTTCCTCTCAACATGGAAGGTAGTCTGCACAATGAGACTTGATTCTGTCTTTTCCTTTTCTTTCTCAACCCAACTGGTTTGATTTCCTTCTTATTGTCAGCTCTTGAATTCTGCTCAGGTTCAGATACTGGTCTTTGATCAGGATTTTCCTTCACTTGCTTGATCTTCTTGTTTCTGCATAATTTGGCTATGTGTCCAAATTCTTGATAGTTATAACATTTTATGTTTTAAATAAAAGAAGCATCTTTAATACTATTGTAGGATATCAGTTGGTTTTTCCTACAATCAAAGCTCTTATGTCCATAGCCATTGCACTAATAGAAAACAACATTCATATCTCAGAGTGTATTAAATGAATTTCTACTTTCAAAATTCATAGAAGGTTTATTGTTTAACCTACAATTAGTTATTCTATGCCCAAATTTATTACACCGGTAATAGTAACCATGAAAATTTGATACATACCCGTCGTGCTGTCTTGGTCTAGGATGGAACCGCCTCATTGGGGGTCTTCCACTCATGTTGTTGAATCTGGTGAATCCTTCTTGGTCAATCCTGGCATTCCTTCTTGGATCTACAAATTTGTGCATAAAATGTGACCTCCGGTTCATTTCTATATGTCAGTTTGGATGCCGATTTCTAACAATATGAACATATGTCTTTTTACCACTTTCCTTGCCTACAGTGAATGTCTTCTTTTCTTCTGCTTCAACTGAAGAAGTGAACATCATCTCTTTGTCAAATTTTCCTTTGTGGGTTGATCCTTGACCAACTTCAAAGCCTAAGCCACCAGTGTCTTTGGATTGCTTTTGTTTGCTCAATATCTTATCCAAAGCTTCAGTGTTGCCTTCATACTTGCTTCTTATTTTTATTTCTTCCTTGCTTTCCTCAAGCTCCTTTTTGAGCTTTATTATTTCTGCTTCCAGCTCTTGATGCTCATTTTCTTTCTTTGTCAAGTCAAGGGTTCTAGCTTCATCGATCCTCTTAGTTTCTTCTAGTTGCAGCTTTAGGTCAGATATGATTTGACCAGATTCTTCTAGAGACTGCTTCAAGAGATCTTGTTCATCTAATGCAATAAGCTTGACTCTCTTGAGTTCTCTTCTTGTTTTACTTAGTTCTTCAAGTGCACTGATAAGTTCACTTTCCAAATCCACTTCAACCTCAGCATCCTCTTCTTCCTCATCTTCAATAGTAGGTTTGTCAAGTGCCATAAAAATATTTACTCTTCTGTGGTTCTCATGGTCATCATCTTCTGATGCATCCTCTTCATTTGTTGTGTCATCCTCAATGGTATATAAACTATTTTGGTTTTGGTAGTCTCTTCTTCCCTATCGATGGTCATTTATTTCTCTATCTTTGTCGATAGATCTTCTAAACTCTTTTGACTCATCTCCACTAGTTTGTTTGTGAGGACAACTTGCAGTGAAGTGTCCTACCTTCCCACAGTTGAAACACTCAAGTGGCATCTTTCCTTTGTACTGGCTTGATCCTCTTTTGAGATTCTTGACAAAGTTTGCTACTTCAACATCAGAGTCTTCACTATATTCTTTAAGGGTAACAACTTCCTTTCCCTTTTTGGTGGTATTGAAAGCAACTTCTTTTCTTGAGGAAGTCTCACTGGTTGTTCTCATCTCATAGGCTGTCAAGGAACCAAATAGTTCATCCATAGTAAAAGTCTTCAGATCCTTCACTTCTTCTATGGCTAACACTTTGGTATCATATTTGGGAGTGAGAGATCTAAGTATCTTTTTGACAATAATTTCATCTGCAATCTCTTCACCAAGTCCTCTAATAGCATTCATAGTTTCATCAAATCTGTGAAGGTATTCTGCGATTTTTTCATCATCTTTTATTTTGATGCTTCCAAGTTGGCTCCTTAGAGTTTGTAGTTTGGCCTCCTTGACCTTTGCATCTCCCTCAAATAATCTCTGCAATTTGTCCCATGTTTCCTTTGCTGAAACATAGTGCATACCCTTGACAAATTCATTATCGGATAGTCTACTCAATATGGCATGTTTAGCCTTTGCATTATTTTCATACTCCTTCTTTGCATCTGGATCAGTGGGAGGAGTATTAGGAACAACATACCCATTCTTGACTAACATCCATACATCAAATCCAAGAGATGAAATATATGTCTCCATTCTTCTACTCCAGAAAGCATAGTTAGATCCATCAAAAAAAGGGGCTTTTGAGGAAGCAGACTCACCTCTTGCCATTGTGCTCAAAGTCCAGAATCTACCCAAGGTTTAAAGATAACTGGGAACTTGGCTCTGATACCAATTGTTGAACACAGAGTACCACTAAGAGGGGGGGTGAATCAGTGGTTCCTAGGTCTATTCTTTTTCTGATCTAACTTGAGAATATCAATTATTTACTTAATCACACAAACAGTCGAACCGGTAATATAAGAAAGAAAGGAAAAGAGACCATGCACACACAACCAACTCACAACACCAGATATACAAGGAAAACCCAATATGGGAAAAACCTCGATGAGAAAAGCTTCTGAAGTCTATTGCTCCAATCCAATGTCATAGAAAAAACATAGCTACAAAGTTTAGGGCACCAACCCAAGGAGCACCAACCCTTGCACCAAGCTCCAACTTGGCAATATATATTGAATTACTATTTCAATACAATTTAGGCTTCTTATTGCAAATGAATTTTGCAGCTCTTGAATCAATTAACTTTCTGTTATCTTTCTCTCCTTCTTACACATAGTCTCTCAGTACACCGTGTCACACTGGGATGCTGCCTACTCTACCACGCCTTATCGATAAGGCTCAACCACTCGAGTATGAAACTATTGGTAGGATCCTCTGATAGGTCTACCTGCTTACTCACACTGTAACTTGATCAAAATCCCTTCTCAAGTTTTCTTCTTCCAAATCCTCTTTGTTGGCATTATGTGAACTGGTATGTGGACATAATGACATTGTATGTTGTCATTGATGTCAATATGTTGAAGAGGTATGAACCGACATATGTGAGAACCGGTATAACACTGTGAACCAACATTTGTGCCAAAGTGAAGTGGTGTGCTTGTTCAAGATGAACCGACATATGGTTATGGGAACTGACACATGGAAGCGTTGTATGACTACCGGTTGGTAGTCTCAACTTCAGGATTTCCGGTTGAAGTGCTTCAAGCCTGTATGGCTCAACTGGTGATCTTTGTGTAATGAGTAAGAAGTATAACAAAGAACAAATCATGTTGCCACATTAGCCTTGCATGCGTGAAGGAGCTTGCATGAAGAAGACTATCCCTATCTACCTTGAGAATGTGCGAAGTTTGTAAACGGTGAAAACGTGTGATGGATTATCAACCGCCATGAAATCAATGGATAATGAACGATGGAGAATGTCTTGAGATTTATTCAAGATCTGCTGCATTTAATACAATATGATCAACGATCAAGATTGAACTGTTTGAATTCCTTAACCTAACAGGTCTAGGGTTTAGGGTTTATGCTACCGCCCTATCTGTTGTCCTATAAGGTCGATGTTGTGATTATTTCAAAAGTTGTTGGCAAAAGTTTTGTGTGAGTATCCAAGAGAAGGGATACGAGATCCTTGCCAGACCAGAGGAGAGAAGTGATACCTGCAGAGTGTAAGTGTAGAAGGTGAAGAGGAGCTTAAGCGGATCTGCATTGGCATTGAGTGTTGTTACCAGATCATTGTAATACCTGTTGATCTCTAACCACCTCAACAATTGGAAAATCCCCTAACAGGGTAGCCTTAACCGACTTGCTGTAAATCCCTTAATAGGGTAACTCAAAGTTATTGAGATCTGAAAAGCTAGAGAGCTCTGGAAATCCTTTAACTATTGAGTTCTTGAAATCCTCTAACAAGGTACCCTTAACAGGGTTTAACGCTTAATCAGGTATTGTAGCCATCCCTTAATCGGATGATCTCTAATAGGATCGGTTCCTAGCAGAACCTTTTGTAATGTCTTTAACCAGACAAGGCTTCTAATAGAGCAGACTTCCAAAGAGTTCAACAACAAGCTTGTGGGTATTCATCATCACTGTGGTTTTTCCTAGTTGGGTTTCCACATGAAAAATATGTGTGTCATGTGTGATGCTTTTATCTTGTGATGCTTTGTTATTACCTATTAAGCATATGATGGTTCTATGTTTTATGCCTGTCAATAAAACATGTTGAACTAGCTGTTGTGAAGATATGATGATAGATTACCTGTTCATACATAAGGGTGAAATGATAGTGTAGTTCTGAGTTGAGTGGAAAGCTCAGTGAGTAACCGGTTTATGATTGTTTTAGTTGTTCTGAGTTTTATCGGTTGCACTCTATTTCAAACCGGTGTCACTATTTGCCAGTCATTTGGAGTGATTACTGCTGAGCCGGTTTAGGTTTGTATTTTGTCTGTACTAATTCACCCCCCCTCTCAGTACTGGTTTGGTACTATTCATTCATCATTGAGTTATCAATTGGTGTCAGAGCACTCTAGGTCCTCTGTGTTGTAAGCTTAACCACTTGAGGTAACGATCCCAGTCAAATGATGAAGAGGGAAGGTCCAAAGTTTAACAGGGAAAATTTTGGTATATGGAAAGATAGGATGAAGATATTCATCAGAAGCATGGGTGCTCAACACTGGAGTTATGTTGAGAATGTCTATGTTGTCCCTACCGATACTCTCACCGATGACCAAAAGAGAGAGATACAAGAAAATGGGCAAGTCATGGAAGCCCTTATTAGTAGTCTATATGACATTGAGTTTATTGATGTTCAGGACAAGGTAAATCCCAAAGAGGTATGGGATGCTCTTGAAAATATCTATGGTGGTGATGAACATGTAAAACAGGTTAAGGAAGAAATCCTGAGAGGGAAGTTTGAAGATATGCAGATGGTTGAAGGTGAGACCATTCAGCAGTATGGAATAAGAATCAAAATAGTTGTAGGAGAAATCAAGAGTGCATGTGGTAAAATAGAAGATTCCACTGTGGTAAGCAAAGTTCTGAGATCCCTATTGCCGGTCTATGCAATAAGGGTTGGTGCTATTTAGGAGCAGAGATCAATAGACAAGACTAAGGTATCCTTGGACTCCATCATAGCCAAGTTGATAGCCTATGAGCTAAATAGTTTTGATGGTAGTGTTCAAAAGACTGAATCAACTTTTAAAGCCTCTGCTATACCATCCAGAAAAGGAAAAGAAGCTAGCACTAGTGGTGAACTTAGACAGAGCAGAGAAATGGATGATGAGGAGATTCTGATGGCATTTGAAGCTCTCCTTGCTAGGAAGCTTCCTAAAGGAACCGGTAAATACAAAGGTAAGCTACCTTTGAAATGCTTTTCTTGTAACCAGATAGGACATATTGCTATAAACTGTCCTAATGGCGATAACAAGGACAAACCAGAAAGGTTCAGGAAATTCAAAGGAGGAAACTGGAGAAATTGTTTTGTGGCAGTTGATGAAAGTGTCACAAATGAAGAATTAGAGGATGAAGAAAATGAAGATATTGTGTTTGTTGCTGTCAAAGAAGATGTGTCAGACAAGAAGGCTCTTGTCTCCCAGTTTGATAATTCCAATGAGTGGATCATTGACAGTGGCTGTTCTCACCATATGACTAGTGACCGGAGAAAGTTTCTATCCTTGGAGGAGCATGATGGAGGTGTGGTTCACTTTGGAAATGAAACACCATGCATGGTCAAAGGTAGAGGGTCCATCTCTCTGAATGGAAAGAGCAGTGCTGATAATGTGTACTGGGTTGATAGTCTCAGACACAACCTTCTGAGTGTTGCCCAGCTGATTGTCAGTGGCCTCACTCTGGAATTCAAGAATGGAGTTTGCATAATCAAAGGAAAAGATGGTGAATTGGTGGCCACCGGCATGCAAACCAAAGGTAACCTATTTCATCTGAATGCAAATATAAGTACATGTCTTATGGCTAAGTTTGATGATAGCTGGATATGGCATAGGAGACTCTGCCATGTAAACTTTGATAACATTGTGAAGGCTAGTAAGATCAAGGCAGTTAGAGGGTTGCCGGTGCTAAGCAAACCAGATAATACCTTGTGCAGAGAGTGTCAATTGGGGAAAATGTCTTCCTCAACCTTTAAAGGTAAATCTTTCACTGCTGACAACTTGCTTGATCTTTTGCATACTGATTTGTGTGGTCCTATGAAAACTAGAAGTGTGTAGGGTGATAGGTACTTCATGATTCTCACTGATGACTGCTCAAGAATGATGTGGGTCACATTCTTGAAAGACAAGTTTGAAGCTTTGTGAAGTTCAAAGCTTTCAGAGCATTAGTGGAGAAGGAAAGCGGTAAAAGGATCAAGTGTCTCAGAACTGATCAAGGAGGGGAATTCACTTCTAGTGAGTTCAACAAGTATTGTGAAGAATTTGGCATCAAGAGGCAACTATCTGCCCCCCAGACTCCATATAAGAATGGCCTAGTAGAGAGGAATAACCAGACTGTGGTTGAAGCAGCTAGAACCATGTTGATTCAAGGAAAGGTAGCTCACACCTTTTGGAGAGAAGCGGTGAGCATTGCAGTCTACACAATGAACCGGGTACTCATCAAGAAAGGTAAGGACAAAACTCCTTATGAGTATTGGACCGGTAAGACCCCTATGGTTAGCTACTTTAGGGTATTTGGTAGCAAATAGTACATCAAGAGGAGTGAACATCAGGGCAAATTTGAAGCTAAATGCAATGAGGGAATATTCCTAAGATATTCCACCAAGAGTAGAGCTCTCAAGTGTTACAACAATAGGACTCAGAGAATTATGGAAGGTATCAATGTAAGACTTGATGAATCCTCTGAGAAAACTGAGGAAACTGGCAGTGAGAAAGTTTTAAATGAACCGGTTGCAACCTTCTGGGAACCGGTTGTCAATCAACCAAGTACCAGTAACAGTGTTCCTAAACCGGTGAATGCTGATACTAATGAAGATGAGGATGAAGAGGAAAAGCAAGAAGAACTAGTCAAGACCATTCCTCGGTATGTCAAGCTGAATCATGATCCTAAGTAGATCATAGGAGATAAGGATGCAGGAATCCTTACAAGAAGAAAGATCAGAGAAAACTCATGTATGAACTCTAAATTTGAGCCTAAATCATTCAAAGAGGCTCATAAAGATGAAGACTGGATCAAGGCAATGGAAGAGGAACTTGACCAGATAGAGAAAAATGGTACATGGTCCCTGGTACCCAGACCAGAGCATAAAAATGTCATTGGCACCAAATGGGTGTTCAGAAACAAGCTGAATGAGGATGGCACAATGATTAGGAATAAAGTTAGATTGGTGTGCAAAGGATATGCTCAAGAAGAAGGAGAATACTATGGAGAAATCTTTGCTCCTATAGCTAGATTGGAAGGAGTTTATATGCTTCTTGCATATGCAGCTTTTAAAGGCTTGAAAGTATATCAAATGGATGTAAAATCTGCATTCCTAAATGGTGTACTTGAAGAGGAGGTGTATATTGAGCAACCAGATGGGTTTTCCCTATCTGAAGACAGTGACATGGTATGTAGGCTACATAAAGCCTTATATGGTCTAAAGCAAGTACCTAGGGTATGGTATGAGTGCCTACATTCCCATATTGTGAAGATTGGATTTGAGATAACAAGTGAAGATAACAATATCTACTTGAAGTTTGAAGGAGATCAGATCCTGATCTATGAGGTATTTGTTGATGACATTATCTTTGGTGGTGATGACAAGATGAGTCATGAGTTTGCTAATGAGATGAAGGAAGAGTTTGAGATGTCACTCATAGGGGAGATTAAGTTCTTCATTGGACTACAGATTCAACAGATGAAGGATGGAATCTTTATCACTCAGTCCAAATATGTCAAAGAGGTGTTGAAGACCTTTGGCATGGAAGATAGCAAACCGGTTGGTACATCGATGGTGACCAGTTGTAAACTATCCAAAGAGGATGACTCTACATTGGTTGATGAGAAGGAATACTGATCAATGATTGGTAAGTTTCATTATGTAATACATAGCAGACCAGATATTGCACATGTAGTTGGCATTACTACAAGATTCCAGAAAAGTCCAAGAGAATCCCACTTGGTTGCAGTCAAGCGGATTCTTAGGTATATGAAGGGAACTGTTGACTATGGATTGTGGTAACCATATAGCAAGGACTTCAACTTGAAAGTGTTCACAGATGTTGATTGGGCTGGTAATGTAGATGACCAGAAGAGCACAACCGGTGGTACATTCTTCCTTGGTGGTAGACTGGTCACATGGATGAGTAAAAAGCAGAGTTGTATCTCTTAGTCTACAGTGGAAGCAGAGTATGTTGCAGCTTTCATGAACTGCACTCAGACAATTTGGATGAAGCAAGTACTAAAAGGCTTCAAAATCCCTATACCTAAACCGGTAAGTATATTCTATGATAATACAAGTGCTATCAATATTTCAAAGAATCCGGTTTTACATTCTAGAACCAAGCACTTTGAGCTTAAGTATCATTTCTTAGGGGAAAAGGTTTAGAACAAAGAGATTGCACTGGAGCATGTGTCCAGCAAGGAGCAGTTAGCAGACATATTCACCAAGCCTCTTCCAAAGACTACATTTACACACTTAAGAGGTGAATTAGGGGTACTGCCCCTTCAAGAGGTGAACTAAAGGTATATTCTCCACATCAGTCATGTATTGCATAGTCAAATCTTTCTTCAGGATTGATGTGTTGAAGGATGCTACTCTTCAGGGAGAGTAGCATAATGGAACCGAGAAGCTTGTGCCTCCACTTTGGCATTGTTGTCAAAGGGGGAGAAGATGTCAAGCGAAGAAGATATCTGCAGAAATTGGGGGAGAAAATGTGAAGCGGAGAGATATCTTTGTATATTGCCATCGATGCCAAAGGGGGAGATTGTTGGCATTATGTGAACCGGTATGTGGACATAATGACATTGTATGTTGTCATTGATGTCAATATGTTGAAGAGGTATGAACCGACATATGTGAGAACCGGTATAACACTATGAACCGGCATTTGTGCCAAAGTGAAGTGGTATGCTTGTTCAAGATGAACCGACATATGGTTATGGGAACCGGCACATGGAAGAGTTGTATGACTACTGGTTGGTAGTTTCAACTTTGGGATTTTCGGTTGAAGTACTTCTGTAATGTCCCCTTCTCAGGCATAATGTTTCAGTTGACTGATGGCCTATTTCAGAGACCCGTAGGCTACTTAATGGGTGAAATTAGGGTTTCCAATTTTGGAGTTTGTTGTTGCTTGTGAATTAGAGTTTGGATCGCGGATTCTTTTTGGGTTTTCAAAGGGTTTCGTAGTGGTATGTCTGGCTTTGCGTTCCGAGCACTTTTTGGAATTTACTATTTTTAGTAAATTCTATTTCTGGCAGTGGTCCTGATTATTTCAACACAGTTGGTTCTCTTCTTCAGTTGGTTCAGTTGGCTTCGTCACTTTTGGCCTTGGGATATTTTTGGAGAGATAAGTTCATTTCATTTTAAAAATGTTTTGTTTTAATGTTATATTTTAAAGTTGACCCCTTGGCCTAGCTTCATCACTTCATGTTGTTTTAAAAGGTGGTCTTCAAGGGTGGACGCATCATGGAAGGGATTTAATATTTCCTAAGGTCTAAAATCTTGCTTATGAAAAGGGGTGCCAACTTTATGAAGAGAAGTGAATTAAAATAAAGGTTAATTAAGATTTTAAAAGTGGCACCATCTCTTGGAGGAAAATTCAAATGTGAAATTAGGGTGCACTTTCTAGAAGCCTCTAGAGATCCCTTATTAAGCTTATACATGGAGGCCTCTTCCCTTCATTTGGCATCTTATGTCTATTGTAATGTTACTCTGCTAGAATGGTATTGGGGTTGCTTCGAGGAATGAATGCCTCCTAGCCTTGGCATTGCTTCTTGCTTGAAAGATAGCAACTAGTGGTGATTTAGTGTAGTTGTGAGAGTTTGTAGTGGGGATTGCATTGTAGCTTGAGTTGTGCTTGAAGTTCAGTTATTTGCATTTCAATTCATTTTCGGGAGTTGTGGTTAGCAGGGTAGATTTGTAGTTTCACTCATATATTTCAAAATAAAAACATATTCATTCTGGGTATTGCATATTTCCTCTTGTTTTGGCTGGGCGCTCCTTTGTGCAAATTTGCAGATTCAAATATGAAGTGTTTTATTTTATAGAGAAGAATTGCCATTCTTGCCTGGCATCACTGCTGGGAATTGCCCTGGGGTTCATGATAAATAATCTATTGGGTTAATGTCTGATTTCTTGGTATTGGTTGGGTTGCCTCCTTCATAGGAAGCCATTGCTTTTGGTTTTGGGTCATTCAGACTAGTATTGAGAGAGTAATGAGAATTTTAGTGATTCCATGTGTTGCTGGTTAAGCATTTCACATGAAGGTCTGTCATAAATCAGAATATTAAGATTGATCCTTGAGTAGAATTTATTGGACTTATCATTTTTTTTAAGCCTGGGAGAGCCTTCTATATTGTTATAGCATTGTATAGTCTTAATCTTATGATCTTGGCATGCATTTACTATCATATTGTAAGCTGAACAATAGTACTAGCAACATTTCTTCTCATTTTCATTTCACGCTTGTTATTTACATTTAATTCCATTTCTAAGTTCTTAGCATCTCTGCCATATGGTAGCTCCATTCCCACCCTGGGTTTGAAAGCACATGCTTGGTGTCGAGTTTTCCTTTCAGCAGTTGTAATTGTAAAGATCCTCTGACTATATGTTAGTCCATCTTGGGCATATTCTTGGTTAGAGTTGCTTTCAGCATGCACCAAGATCCTCTGACCATATGTTAGTCCATCTTGGGCACATTCTTGGTTAGAGTTACTTTCAGAATGCTTTAAGACCCTCTGACCATATCCTCACGCCTTGCCCAACCCGGGATCCTGGTGTACATTCTTGGTTAGAGTTGTTTCCCGCATCATTTTGGTTTAAGTGTTAACCCTAACAAATGTGTGTTGCATTACTCTTTGTAATTGAAAAATTGAAAAAAATTGGTCTGGGATATTTCAACTTCAAGCCTATATGGATCAACCGATGATCTTTGTGTAATGAGTAAGGAGTATAACAAAGAACAGATCGTGTTGCCATGTCAGCCTTGCGCGCATGAAGGATCTTGCATGAAGAAGATTATCCCTATCTACCTCGAGAATGTGCGAAGTTTGTAAATGGTGAAAACACGTGATAGATTATCAGTTGCCATGAAATTGGTGGATAATGAACGATGGAGAATGTCTTGAGATTTATTCAAGATTTGCCACATTTAATATAGTATGATCAACGATTAGGATTGAATGGGTTGAATTCCTTAACCTAACAGGTCTAGGGTTTATGGTTTATGCTACTGACCTGTCTATTGTCCTATAAGGTCGATGTTGTGATTCTTTCAAAATTTGTTGGCAAAAGCTGTGTGTGAGTATCCAAGAGAAGGGATACAAGATCCTTGCTAGACCAGAGAAGAGAAGTGATACCTATAGAGTGTAAGTGCAGAAGGTGAAGAGGAGTTTGAGTAGATCTGCATTGGCATTGAGTGCTGTTACCAGATCATTGTAATACCTATTGATCTCTAACCACCTCAACAATTGGAAAATCCCCTAACAGGGTAGCCTTAACCGGCTTGCTGTAAATCCCTTAACAGGGTAACTCAAAGTTATTGAGATCTGGAAAGCTAGAGAGCTTTGGAAATCCTTTAGCTATTGAGTTCTTGAAATCCTCTAACAAGGTACCCTTAACAGGGTTTAACCCTTAACTAGGTATTGTAGCCATCCCTTAATTGGGTGATCTCTAACTGGATCGGTTCCTAGTAGAACCTTTTATAATGTCTTTAACCGGACAAGGCTTCTAACAGAGCGGACTTCCAAAGAGTTCAACAACAAGCTTGTGGGTATTCATCCTCACTGTGGTTTTTCCCAGTTGGGTTTCCACGTGAAAAATATGTGTGTCATGTGTGATGCTTTTATCTTGTGATGCTTTGTTATTACCTGTTAAGCATATGATGGTTATGTGTTTTATGCCTGTCAATAAAACATGTTGAACTAGTTGTTGTGAAGATATGATGATAGATTACCTGTTCATACATAAGGGTGAAATGGTAGTGTAGTTCTAAGTTGAGTGGAAAGCTCAGTGAGTAACCGGTTTATGATTGTTTTTGTTGTTCTGAGTTTTACCGGTTGCACTCTGTTTCAAACTGGTGTCACTGTTTGCCAGTCATTTGGAGTGATTGCTGCTAAACCGGTTTAGGTTTGTATTTTGTCTGTACTGATTCACCCTGCCCTCTCAGTACTGGTTTGGTACTATTTGTTCATCATTGAGTTATCACTCTCCACACAACTTTCTTCACTATAGTATCATCACCCTTCTATACATTGCTCCATTTTCTTATAAGATGATTTCCCACCAAAACAATTCAAAACACAGGCGGTTAGGGTTTCTTCACCATCCTCGAGGCAAATCAAATCTTGTTAGATCTTGCAAGATCTAATCTCCTTGAAGTCCATCAGTTCATCTCTATCATGTTCGTGCTTTTTAAGACACGTTTTTTTAGATAGGGGAAACACGATCCTTTATATAGATTTACATCTATCAAATTGCTATTAATGCCTCTGTTGTTTCCTTCTCGAGGTATTCTTTGAATCTGATCTTCTTACTTCAATCCAAGCACCAACAACTCCCCTAATCTTCCTCTGTCATTCCTTCTTTCTCGAGCCATAATCAATCTGATGCAATCCCTTGATTTGTGGTTTCTTAATTAATGGTGAATATCTGTTTCATCGATCCTGTGGATGAAGCTTCACCAACCACACCCTACTTGCCACCTCAACTTCACACTAATCAAGACATGACTTTCCAATGTTCAGTCAGTCTGACAAACACAAACTGGTAAAACTTTTCCAGTAGAGTGGTCTTCACCTATTGACCGGTATAGCATCTTGTACCGGTTGTACATCTTAACATTCTGCCTCTTCATCATTATCCAGGCAACCATCTACCATGCTTAATCTCCACTGGTTGACATCAATGACAACTAAGTGCCAAAATGCCAACAAGCACCCCAATAGCCGGTATAGGTTTGTCTGGACTCGGGCTCCTCATTCACCATCTCCACCTTAGGGCCCACTCCTGCTAACTGACTAGCTCCGCCCCAGGGCCCACTCTTGTTGACTAACCAACTCCACTGCAGACATAATAGTTGGTGAGACCTACTCCCCCTGAATGGGAACTCATAGGATATGGTAGACATCGATCAATGTAACAATCATCTCTCTTATGAGAAACTAGAAGGACATGGTGTATGTATCCCACCTCTCCATCAATGGTAGCATAGGGTCATGGAACTAAAACCCAGACAATGTGAACGTCCACCATAGACCTACTCTATGGAGAAGTCATATGTTGGTTGCTGATAAATCCTCTTCTTGATTGCATAATATCTACAACAAGTGCCTCGATGTATGCTCCTGCATCTCAGGTAATGTCTGCACAAAAAATAGTTTTTCATCAGTTCCGATTCATCTTTCCTAGCCGACACCTGCGCGCCCAGAAGATGACATCACATCTTCTGGAGGACAGGGCCTGTTCAAAATAACAACACGTAGTCTGAATGAATGCACCTATTGGAGACGACGGTGTGTTGACCAGACGACAACGTATCCCATGGATGCCTATGCAGCCGTCCTAGCTAAAATGCTCTAAAAATGCATTAAAAGATGCAACAAAATGTGTTTCGAGTCATACCTAGTCAGGCTCATCGCCCTCCTCGATCGTGGTCCTCAACTCCTTGATTTTGCTAGCTTGGTGCTCTCACTTGATTCTATTGAAATCTTCACTTGAAAGAATGTAGTGAATAGTGAAAATGACCCTTCTTGGGGCCCACTTTCGAGTATATAGCTTATTTTTTTGCTTGAAATGGATTTTACCCATTGTTGGACAGCTTTGCCTCATTTTCCTTCCTATTTTCCCCACCTCATTGGGGGAAAAACATGAGGGGGCATATAATCACCTTCATTTGATTTTTCTCTTCTATCTATACTAACGCCTCTTAAGCATTCTTCTCACCATTGTAGCTTCCTTTGTTTTTTGTGCTGACAACTTTTCCAATTTTGTAGTGCAGACTTTGTCACATCAGATACTAGGTTTTCTCGTGGATACTTGGGGTCATCACTCGTGATCACCGACTTGACCTCTATGGTTCTTATAGTATCGTTTTTGGCTAAGTATTTATTTCATCTATTACATTTGTTACATTGCATGGGCTTAATGAACATATCTATTTTTTAAACTACTATAGTGCAACTGATCCCTAGAGATGATTAGTCCACTAAAGTGGGAGCAAAATGTAGTGTCCTAAATTATAGCCAGTGCATTTATGATACTTATGTATGGCACTTGATGCATTTATGATGAACCTATGATCAAAATTGCATTATTTTGGTATCATGGGCTCAAATGACAAAGCGCATCGAAATGCTGAGAAAACCCCTTTGGGCCCATTTTTGGATGGACAGAAGCGCAATGTGGGGACATCTGCACACCATGCTAACATATCAAAAAGCTAGCGAAATCTCAAATCTGGAAGAGAGTCAGATGCTGGCCGATGTGTGTCCTTTGGCTCACGTTTTTCTGTAATGACTCTTCATGCCTCTTCTGAGTTTAAGAACCCTTCCTAGCTCATTTTGGAGGGTTCCCACTTCGATTTCTTGGCTCTTAGCTCTTTTTATGCTCTTGATATCACATTACTCTCTTCAATCTTTTGGATACACACTCTACCAACATGAAGCTACAACTATCTTGTGGTGGCTCTTACCGACGAACACTATTGTAGGCTTCGTCATGCCCGTATCTTCAACAAAGAGGGATTTGGCTTCACGCCTTATCTTCTCTTTTATCTATTTTCATTACATGCAATGAGTGCTTTGCATTATTTATTGTATCTATCATCTAGGTGCATTCCTTATTTCCAATATTTCCAATATTACAATATATTTACATTGCATGCAATAGGGGTTTTCTTCCATTAAGCGGAGTATAGTTTCTATATGCATTATTTCCAATTTACCAAGTTTCTAAGTTTATTTATCTTTTTCTAATCTATCCATCTATTCATGGCGGTGGAAACACCTAAGCGAGGGTCTGGCTAAGGCAGACCCCTATACAACCCCAACAATTTTCCTAGAATCGAACTCTTGGACTTCTCTGTTCATGGGTGTACAGACGACAACTCACTGTTCTACTGTCCACTCCCTACGCTAGTGTCCAAAACCTAAGAGCTCGCTAGTTGGAAGGTATAACTTATTTTTAATAGTACATCATTATGTAAATTCAGTTTTTGTATACTTATTATTTATGTATTATAATTCCTTTGTTTTAGTTAGTTTAGTTGTTTGTTATCCACCAGATCATCTTAGCACTAGTTTGAAGAGGTAGCGGCGGATTCATTTGCCTTCTAAGATTTATCATCTTGGAGGGGGAAAATATCCTCCCCTACACCACATCACTCCATTAAAGGGCCTATTTTATTTTGTCTAGGCCCACTACCTTCCTTTTGATTAAGTGTTAAGGTTGTAACTCATTTGTGCCTGCCATGTGTAGGCGCAACATGCATTTTTGATATCCTTTACTTCTTTATGCCGCAGAGCCCCTCTTGAACACCACACGGCGTCTCCCTTTTCTCTCCCATGATTTTTTTTCACAGTTTGAAGGGATGCAGTTTGCGAGACACATGTCTGCTCCATGGGATTTTTTAAGGTTGTAGCTTGCCCAAGGGAAAAACTACCCATCCTGCCATCGCTTGTCAATTCGAAGAGAATGGTGGAGGCTCCACACACTCATGTAACAGAAAGCATGATGCCATCTATGAGGCACAACCATTGTAATGAGTAGTTTCTAACCATTTTTGGGGCGTTAACTAGATATGTCCATGAGGTTGTTGTAGTGGAATGGTCATAATGACTATTTTGATCCTAATAATGGAAAGGTATAGGCTTGGTAGTGTCGTGCTTGTGAAGTGTGATACCTGCAGCTGCAACACAAAAACTCAATGGATCATTACAAGCATGGTTAGCAAATTAAAAGAAAATGAAAGATAAACCTATTAGGTCCCACATACTGCATTCATAATGTCAGGTCTTATTTGTGTCAAATACAGTAAACCTCCTATCATAGACTTGTATCTAGTCGGATTAATAGGTGTTGATTCATCCTTTAAAGATAACTTATCAGTTGTAGTCATAGGTGTGCTTACCAGTTTACAGTTTTCCATGCCAAATTTCTTTAGTAATTCCTTCAAGTACTTAGATTGACATAGGAATATACCTTTATCAGTTTGTGAAATCTGCAATCCTAAAAAGAATTTTATCTCTCCAATCATAGACATTTCAAATTCTTGCTGCATTTTGTTAGAAAAGTGTTTACACAAACCATCTTCTCCTCCAAAGATTATATCATCAACAAAAAATTCAATAACCAAGATGTCATCATTAGTCACTTTGTAGTATAGATACCAATTGTTAGTTCCCGAAGACAACTAAGAGGGGGGGTGAATCAGTTGTCCAATGAATTCAACCAAAATTAACTTAACCAAAACTTAATGCTTAATACCAGTAAGCCAAACTTTATGCCACTAGATAGTTTTATCAGTTAGTTGCAGTACTGGTAAAGATTAATGCATGAAACATAAAGGACAATAAGATCCACAACACATAACACAAATATTTGTATGTGGAAACCCTATAAGGGGAAAAACCATGGTGGGAAGCCTTACCCATAGTCAAATGATTCTACTGTAGATAGTATGTGTGTATAATATGGATTCTGCACATGCAAAAAGGCCAGCTGCCTAGAGCTCACTTCTCAATCACAAAATGAGAGTCACACTGATTACAATTGGATGGTTAAATCCAATGATAATTTACTGCATAAAATAGCATCTTCATATGCTGGATTCAGTATCGGTTTAGTTCTGATTGCCTTCACAAAAACCTTCCTTCAACCTTCAAATGATGTCTGTGTGTATAGCTCTCCTTATTTTTGGATATACCTTATTACAATTCTTTTTACCAATCACATATTAATCTCACAAATGAGATCTTACATTTATACCATAACCTATGACCAATTGAATAGGTCGGCTCACTAAAAGATATTACAATAAAATAAATTACAAATAAATCAATATCCTATCCATGATGTCAGCTCAAATGCATTTACAATAATAATAAATCATCTCCATAACGTGTCATGCTGATTTGGAATAGATATGCCTACTGGTGCTTATCCTAGACCTATTTGTCGATAACATCAAATATGCAAACCCGAATAAAAAATAACCAAATCACCAAAATCAAGTGATCGAATAATGTCTTCGACATAACCAAGTAGTCTCCAAGTCATTCCAAGTGCCATTGAACAATATAATCTGCTGGTGAACCAAATATCGATGACTATGCATAAGTCTCTGACTTGTCGGTGAACATAACCAAAGATCTCCAAGTGCTGATAAGTGTTGACAAGTGATGACACATGTTGACATCAATGACAAAACCATATCAACATATCCAAAATGCCAACAAAACCATGACAAAGCGACCTAGCCCCTCCTGAGAGATGCGAGTATGGATTTGCTCTTAGATTTGGATAAGCAATCCTAGTGACTTGACTACACCTAGATGGAGGATTTGAAATGATAATGATATGCAAACTAGATGAGATTGATTATTCTAGATTGATCCAAGAGTCTAATTAAGATAATTATATGCATGATTAAACTATGATGATGATGCAATTAAGCTAGAAAAGAGATTGATTCAGCTACATGATTCAATAATTATGCTAGAAAATGATCAAATAATATGCCTATAGTAACAATTCCTAAATTGATAATGAGATAGGGATCCTTTGTGCTTAAAAATGGGGGATATTTATAGGATTTCCAAGGCCAGGGGTGAGGTGGCAAGAATCAATGGTCAAGATTGAGTCTAAAGATATCAAGGGTAAAATTGGAGGAAGTTGGAGAAGAGGTTGGAGGAAGGGACACTTGTCATCTCTATGGTGATAAGTGTCAAGGAGTCTTTTTCATAAGAGGGAAAGTGTCCAAGAGAGAATACATGTGGCCAAAGTGCCATGTGTCTCAAGGGGAGAATATCCACACCATAGGAGGTTAGGATTGTTAAGATTTTTAAAGATACTGAGAGGGGGGGGGTGAATCAGTATCTAACCGGTTTAAAGATTTATTTGATTTAAAAAATGTAAAGCATATCAATACTGTGTACCGGTAAATCAAAAGTAATGCAGTAAACAAGAAAAACAATAACCACATGAAGAGCACACCATAACATAGTAGTTTAATGAGGAAACTTGGTGTGGGAAAAACCTCGGTGGGATTTGTGACCCAAAATATTCACTTACTGGCCAATAAGGGAATATTACTGCTACAATAGGGGCCTGCACATACAAGAAGACCAAGTGCCTAGAGCTCACTGCTCAATTACAAAAGGAAGTCACACTAACTTACAAAAATGGATTATAATAATCCAAGTTCTTGTACTGGTTCAAAATAGCATCTGCTATGCCAGATCCAGTACCAGTTTTAGCTCTGCTACATACAGAAACCCTTAACCTAAAATTCGCATATTAGGTCTGCATTATTTCACCTATTCTTCATTACCAAATATTCTATAATGATCTCATACATATATGAGTCATCTTACAACTCGCCATGTCGGCTTACAATGATTTTACAATTAATTACAAAATATATTACAAATAAAATTCCTGTCGGCCTGGGTGCCGGTATCCTTTCTTTCACTGATGGTGTTTTGTGTGCTGGTGTAGAGTTTGTCGTTGCTGGTGCTGGTATAATTGTGTTGCTAGTATCATATGATTGCAAGGTTGCCATGAATGACAAAACATTCAATCACCTACAATTTCTCATTGGAGTGTGCATTTGCCAACAATCTCCCCCTTTGGCATTGATGGCAACAATCATGAGAAAAATCCAAAAACTGTCATCCAAAAAGAATCTGCCAAAATTGTCTTACCATAAACTGTCTTACCAAAAATTGTGTGCCAAACATATGTGCTCCCCCTGAGTTGATGGTGTCTTCTGCTAATCATTTTTCTCTGCTAATCATTTCTCTCATTACCACTACTCCCCATTTGGCATCAATGACAAAGGTTGTCAAAGTGTCAACTGAGTGTGGTTTCTAGCTTCATCCCTATAACCAATTTGTTACAATCTAAAAAAGGTCTGCCAATACCAGATTTAGGCTCTCAGTGAACCATTCACTATCCTTTAATGCAGCCTCTGTCCTCTGAATTGTATCGGTGAGGTGTTGCATTTGTTGTTCCGGTGTCTTCTGTTCTTGAACCAATGCCTCAGATATCTCTTTTCTCAAGGAGGCGAGGTAGTCCAATTTTGGACTAAGTCTCCATTTCAGATCTTTTGCATTTCCTTTTATTCTTTCCTTCTCTTTTTCAAATTTCTGAAGTTCCTTCTCAAAACTTGTTATGTTCTACTCAAAAACTGATAATGGTTCAGATGAATTAATGAAATTGTCAGCTAATTTATTTATTTCTTCCTATACCATTGTTAAAGCACAAATTTGCACCCTACTAAACTACAAGTTTAGCAATCTGGCCTAACATGGGATTCACTTCTGCATGTGGGCAATGCGCAACTTGAAATGAAACCTCTGGTTCCTAGGCCGGTTCCTATTGGATAATCACCTGATACTCTCTAATATTGGACTAACTTTGCAGGGTAAAGGGTAAGAAATTACAGAAATGGTACTTAAAACTGAACTAAAATTAACTAGAACCTGGTGATACACCAAAATGTGAGAGACAAATAATAAAAAACTGATCTCAATCTGCGATATTCTACTTTAATTGATAAACACTTCTTTCCTGTTATACGTTTGCATAAGTATTTCATAGTAAGGTCTTGAGACGAACCAATGAGGAAATAATAATGTTTCACTCAAAAATTCTGAACTTTAAAACACATACTATGACCTGTAAACATACATACATTCCTATATTAAGGTACTGACTGAGACAAGTAAACAAGGAGTAATATAACTCACAAATTTAGCTTCATCAATCATGCTTGTACACAAAAAATTGGAAGGATAACAAGGTTTGATTCCATAGAAAATCGCTCCAAAAAATGTTGTTTCATATATCATATCTCCAAATCTGAGTTACAGAATCTGTGCAAAAGAAAATGCTAAGGACAAAAAAGTCTCTCAAAACACTATTCTTGCATAAATCTGAACTAACTCCAAAATGAAGTATCTTCAGGCACTAAGTACAAAAAACCCCCAACTGATTTGGGTCGGATGCAAGAAAAGTGCCTCAAAAAGAGGAGTCTAGAAGACACCAAAGAGGGCTATAAACCTGGAAAAGTCTTCCTTAATAAATAATCAACCCAAAAGATCACTAGAAATAGCCTCAAAACACTTAACCAAGCAATAAAAGCCCCCCAAAATGGTGGAAAAGTCCAACTTCGACCCTTTACCTAAAAATGCTCCAACCTCCCTAGATTTGCTCCATTTGGTTTCAAACAACCTCATGTTCCTATAAAAACGTTCTTGTCTCCAAAAATATCTCAACTCCTTTTGAATGTTTCCCAAGTGGTTATGAGTGATCCTATATGCTCTCCTTATGTCTCCAAACTGAAAAGACTTCTTCAATGAAAGCCTTATCTCTCCTGAATTAACTCCTCCTTCAAAACTAAGTCAAAAGACTTAGTCTCTTTCTTGCATATGGATAAACCTTTGATATTTCGAATAATAATATTCAATTACAATTTATAATTGCATTGTAATTAAATACCTTTTACAAATAAATACCGGCTTTTGATCAAAAATGAAAACAAAAATATAATAAAGGTAAAACATATTTGATATATTCATAAATATCTATTTATCAAATATGTTTGATTTTAATTATATTTGAACATTTCATAAGCCCAGCGGACTTGAGGAAGAATATGAAAAATGATAAAGGGTTTTATAACCCTAAAGTTTTGCACTCCCATCGCATTTTCCTCACTTTGCAAAAACGAAAACAACTTTAAGAAACTCTTCGAGGATTTGAAACCCTTTGGTGCCGCCATTGATGTCCTGATTTTTCATTGTTCTGCGAAATCTTTGATGAAGGATATGTGTTTTTACTGGTGTTGCCGCCCAAGACAAATTTAACTGCAGATTTTAGAACAACCCAGGTTGCGACTGTGTATTAAAAGACTTTTCTTGAAGGCATGCTGGAGTTTTCTGAATCTTCCTTTTAAAAAAAAACAAATCCCATTTTCTACAGGTATGAAACGACTCCTTAGCTGCTGCATTCTTTGTTAATATGCCATTGTTGGAAATACGAAGAGGGTTTCTTTTTTTTTTTTTTTTGTTTTTGAAACCAACGAACATTTTCTTTTCATTTTCTTCAAATCCTTGGTTTAGCCCATGGATTCTTATTCCGCTTCAGCTCACAATTCGACATCATTAAAATTAAGTAATCTATCACTTATTACGGAAAATAATGAAGATGCCAAAACTGTTTTGTGCTCGAATTGCTATAATCAAAACAGCTCTTCACAAACAAGTCATGAGAAAATCATGATTAGCTCAGTATCGGTAGTGAACAGGCTTGTAAGGACCCTCCACGGGAACATTAATGTATGCAACCTGGTCTGGAGAAAGCTTTGTAAGTCTGGCACCCAACTTGGGCAAATGTAGAGCAGCTACCTTCTCATCCAGATGCTTGGGCAGCACATATACCTTCTTCTCATACTTGCCTATTTTTCTCTCATTCCAAAGCTCCAGCTGTGCAATAACCTGGTTTGTGAATGAGCAAGACATGACAAAACTTGGGTGGCCAGTAGCACAACCCAAGTTCATGAGACGCCCCTCGGCAAGGACAATGATACCACTGTTTGTTTCAGGGAACACCCATCAGTCTGTCTGAGGCTTGATTGTTATCTTCTTAACACCAGGGTAGGTTTCAAGATCATGCATGTCAATCTCATTGTCAAAATGACCAATGTTGCAAACAATAGCATTGTTCTTCATCTTCTTCATGTCATCCACCATAATAATATCCTTATTTCCTGTTGTTGTAACAAAGATATCTGCAGTGCTCACTACATCTTCTAGAGTAAGAACAGGGATACCTTCCATAAGGGCTTGCAGAGCACAAATTGGGTCAATCTCTGTCACAATGACTCTAGCTCCAGCAGCCTTCATGGCAGCAGCATAACCCTTACCAACATCTCCATATCCACACACAACAGCAACCTTGCCAGCAATCATCACATCAGTGGCTCTCGTCAAACCATCTGGAAGTGAGTGCCTGCAACCATACAAGTTATCGAACTTGCTCTTCATAACAGAGTCATTAACATTAATAGCAGGGAACAGGAGAGATCCATTAGCCTGCATCTGATAGAGTCTGTGCACCCCTGTAGTAGTCTCCTCAGATACACCAACCAACCTGTCCTTCATTTTGTGATACTTCAAGGGGTCCTCCTTGAGACTATCTTTGATCCATTATTAGATGCAATCAGCACCTGGTAGATATGAATTATGTCCCATGTATATGAATTAATGAGACAATGGTGCTGTCATATCATGGTGAACCCTTGTTCTAAAACTCCCAAAACAGCTGAAAAGTGTTGGTTTCTGTGCAGTGCTTTTGGTTTCCAACCACCTCCACCTTCCTTGCTAATCCAAACCTCTCTTCATTTCACTCACAAGAACAAACAGAAATCAATCTAAAACACATATAAACATCAATACAGCAATTAATCACAGTGGTCATGAAGAAGAACCAGCCCCTACATTGGATAAAACAATCCAAATATATATATCAACAAATTAATGGAAGACAATTGTAGAAGTGAAAGCGACCAAGCATCTAAAACTCAGCCACGAAATCTGTGTTCCAATAACATTTAGCTCTTATCCCCAAAGCAACCGATTTGCAACTCCATTTTCTTTCGCTGTCTCCTCCTTATGGTAGTTTTTAGACATTTCACTTTTCAAATGTGAATCTCATACATCTTTTCCTGTTGCCATTTTGTCTATATTCTAGAATCATCACATTCCATGATACCGCATCTTTTAAAAGGCATTTTATCGAACAGTTCCAGCACAGCTGTAACACGTCCTCCACCATAGGTGATGTGAGACCAACTAGTGCAGGGTTCTACTAAATTTGGATCCCAAGTTCCAAGTAATTCTGTAGATTCATTTAGTCTTTCTTTGAGTTCAAGTAATGCTTGACCTTCAGCATTTGTTGCAGCTTTTGATGAGATTGTGTTTTATCCTTACTAAATTTCCAACTTTGGCACATGCTGGGATTGATCTTATGTAGAAATAAAGTTCGAGCACGGGCTCATGACACTCGTTTCATTACTAGTTGATTCTGATTTCATTAAGTTCACTGTTTGAACATGCATTTAAAACTCAAATACTCTTTTTCTTTACCAACTTGTTGCATTAAATTGTTCAACTTCATGATGTAGTATTGACCCTTTTAAAATACTGTAAGGTTTCACATTGAAATAATATGTCCCTTAAAACAGTTTATGCATTAACATTTTCTTTTTATGCATATCATGAATAGTAAAGTAAAAGGTTTCATATTTAAAACAAACATGTCCCTTTAATACTTCAGTTGGTTTCTTCATCATTCCACTTTGATAATCTGAGATTAGTTACTCTAAAGGGTATGTCGGGCTCATACCCGAAGGGAGCCTCGGTCAGGGGCACATGCCAATTAGAGTAACTAATTATCTGCACATGAAACAAACACATTAGCATAAACATTTCTTTTTCCTGAAGCAGTGATTTGTCTTTATCTTTCCCGTCCTTTCAAAACAGAAATATGATAGGCTATGATAAATGATATGTTGTAGGATAATCTTTCATTTCTTAGATCTGTTGGATCTAACACCTCTTCTCTTTTGTGCAGGAAAGTAGGGGTTTTTCAGAGTCTGAAGATCGAGAAAACATTCATAAGGGCAACGGGGCAGCCTATAACCAGTCAAAGCAACCCAAGGCAATGACTGGTTATCCTCACACTCATTATTTGATTCTATCTTTTTCTGTTTTGGATATGTAGGAAAGATAGAAATGCTAAGCTCACGGCTTGTGTGAGGTTTTAAGAAACTCAGTGTATATAAATATGCTTCAGATGCATGAACTCAATTTGTAATCTATCATTGTTCAATACAAATGAAAAATACGCCCTTTTCTCTTTTTTAAACACTGCAATGTACCTTTTGTAAATGAAATCATTTGATAAATATGCATTCTTTGGCTAAAATTACATGGGTAATGAAATTTTAGATAACAACCATACTGATCTTCTTATCTATATCTACTATCAAAAAGTTTGTTTTACATGTATCTCTGTACAAATTTTTAAATTCTTATAGTGTTTTACAAAGTGCTGGTAAAAGAGTGTCAAATTGTCTCATGCACTTCTTTATTTCCTCTTCAAAGAATTCATGTTTTTCTTTCTCAAATTTCTCTTTGAATGCTTCCTCATTTATTTGTTTGACTATCACAATGTTGTCAGTAATATACTTAGACAATGTGTCAAGTTGATTTAAAGAATATTTATTAGCCACATTACACTTGGGTGCTACCATTTTCAAAATTGGGATTGTATCATCAATAGCTTTGTATGCTTGTGCACTGCACTTTGTTATTTTCTTGATTGAATCCAATATAACTTCTGTCACATTTGTTGGTTTGAATTCTGCCATGGAAGAACCAACAATATGTATTCCATCAGTGTGAGTAACTTCTTTTCTTGTAGTGACCTCTGGTAGGTCAGTTTGTGTTTGCATTTCTCTAAGCAAAGGTTTGGGTTTCTCAACTATTGCTGGTGGCACTGTCTCTGCATGAACCTATTCCTGTGAGGGAGCCTGTTGCTCTACCTATTTCTCAGTGTTGTCCACTGCCGGTTTTTCTTCTGTGCTACCTATTGCCAGTGGCTCAATAGATGAATAATTATGTACATTTGTGGCCTTTTCCTTTCCAGTGTCTGGGGTCACTGTAATATTTTCTGCCACTGGCTCTGTTGCCACATCTAATTTCCCAGTTGATTCTTTATCCACCATAATATTGACTTTCTGAGTGTCAATGTTCATTGTATGTAACACCTCAAAATTAGGATTTATATCCTCATGTGGTGTGTCCATACTCTCAATAGCTAGTTGATTGTCAGTAGTAACTACTGGTAGAGTATCTAGAGGCAACGGGGATAAGTTGTCTGTTATTTTTTATACTAGGTGGTCCACCAACCTTACCTTTTCCCTTATCCTTTTGATATACCTTGATGGGTTTAGGGCTTCAATACTCTTCATGTTTCTATTTTTCTACAAAGAATATATCCCATGCATCAGTTGTTTCTTCTGTTACCTCATTCACTCTACCTATCATCAGTGCTACATGCCGGTGAGTAGTTGAAAATACTGACCGGTTAGCCTCAAAGATCAATTGATCTATCTCATCAGGTGAGTTGACAGGATGTATAGCAAGTAGTTTTTCAATCTTTATTTTCTTATCCAGCTCAACAATAGCTAACCTTCTAGCTTCTAGTCTATTATACAGATCTGTCGGTATTTCATCAACAACTTGCATAAAAAATTTCTTGTAAATATCTAAGTGTAAGATTACACTGTTCTCTACTTTCTCCTTGTCATTAGCCGATAGTGTGTCATATAATTTGTTAATGTTTTTCATCTTTCCATACTTTGTTATTTCATTGAGAAGTTTATCAATGGGAGCAATAGTTTGCTGAGTCTTCTTCTTAGGGGTCATCTTCTTTTTCTTAGGAGTCAGTTTCTTTGCTAGGGACCTCACTGCTTGTTGCTTCTGTCTTGTTTTTCTAGGAGAAGGTGAGGGTACCAGTGAAGTTTTTTTCTTTCTTCCAAATCTTTTGAATTATGCTGGTATGTTACTCTCAGAGGAAGTTACAATCGGTGATAGATGAATTTCCGATTGAAGTTCTTCCAGTTCACTTTCCTTAATACTGGTTTGTCTTAATACATCTTCCTTGATAGATTTTGCCTACCGGGTTCCTTTTCTAACTATTGCCTCAACCTTCTTAACCCTTTTTCTTGATTGAATTTGGCTTTCTATTGTTTCAGCACTGTCAAATTTTTTTTCTTTAGGTTCCTTTGGAGCTTCTAGGAGGGCTTTTGCATAAGTTTCTATTATGTTGTCATCAGTTTCATACCCCATTTCAGTTACCCAGATGGTTCCAGGAATAACTACCTCCATCCAAATTTTATCCTTCTTTATTACAAAACATGTTTCATCCTTATATTTGTCCACAATTGTTTGTGACAATCTAACTCTAGTTTTCATTTGGGCCTTCAATGCCTGAAAATACTCATTTATGTTCTTTTCCCTGTTCTCTCCCATGTTGTTCAGTAATTCTAACAATTGTTTGGCTACCCATATATCAAAACTAAAATCTCTAATACCAATACCAGGTACTTGTTTGGTTATGTACAACATCAGACAAACAAGTAGGTTTCCAAATCTGAATGTTCTCTTTTTGTCTTTCTTTATCTTTCCCAAATTATCAATCAGTTCATCTTTAAGTCATTCACATATGTCTATCCTTGCATTATCATTTACCATATCATAGGCACTTTTAATGCATAGGCTAGAGACTGAGTTTAACCTATTTGCATGTGTAGTTTTGTAGCCTAAGATTATACTGATAAATTTGACATTGATATTTGTTACATCATTTACCCTTAGTGATCTCTTGTCAAATGTTGCACCAGTTAGGTCTATCACTGTGTCATTTGAGACTCTCTTGGTTTTGTCAGGTTTGTTACTGGTGGAAGGTAACCCTATTACAACTTTGACAACTTCCTTAGTAATCTTGTGAATAGAGTCCAGCCAAAAGAATTCACCATGAACCCTACTTAGCACAATTCTTATGATATCCTTGGGAAAATCTGGGATACTAAGAATTTCTGTAAAACCTAGGGTTTCTATTATCTTGTGTTCAGTTTTGACATTTCTGGATTCATTACAAATTATAGATTTATACAAGTTTTTGATTTCATCATCACCCAATTCCTCTATATGACAATGTATATACATTCTAGGGCCTTTAGCATAAACTACTCCTTTAGGGATTTGGGAGAATGCACCTATGTCATCATCTTTCTTAGCAATTTCGGGAACCAATTTGAAGATGGGTCTAGGGCACTTAAGTACCTCAACAATAGTAGGGTTTGCAATGAATTCAGGAGTAGATGAAGAAGCCATGGTTATAAATACCTTTATCTGCCTTAAGAAATGATTGCTTGATGAATTTCTTTGCTAAGGGTGCCTTCATTCGGAAATTTTCACACTCTCAAAAATTTGAATGCTCAGTGAATGAAAATGGAGCCAAAACACTTGATTTATAATGTCATTATCTCCAACTACCATATTTTAATGCTTGCTGGTTAAGTAATGAATTAACTTATCTGCCGGTATAGAAGTAATTTCAACTTCTTACCATCAAGCGAGGGAATAATAGCATGTTTCTCATTTAGTTGCTAAACCCTCAAAGGATTTTCCTTCAGTTAGATGAATAGTCTCCTGCCGGTGGAGTGTTACTCAGTTCTGCTAGTGGAGGAGTATTCACATCAACATTCTAATCTGACTTTCTAATCCATTGTTTTGAGAATTCTTGTTTTACTTCTTTAACCTTTTCTTTACCTTTCAAACTAGGACCTTTGTTATTTTCCGGTGAGGTCTTGCTTCTACAAAATTTACAAATGTGTCCAATCTTGTTACAGGCATAACAAGTCACATTGTTTTTCTGAATAGATTTCCCATATCCTATGCTGGTATGTGTTCTGCATTGATTAGATAAATGTCCAAATCTTCCACAAACATAACATCTTACATTCATTCTGCATTTTTCTGAATTATGACCAACTTTGTTTCATTTAGAACATTGACCGGTGGGTGTATTAGTGTTTTGATAATTTCTAGATCTACACTGATTTTCTCTATGATCATACTTGTTACAGTTAAAGCATTTTCCATTAAATTTGTAAGCAGTAGGTTATCTTACCGGTTTTCTATGATCATGATTGTTTGCAGTATCGAAACTTTCACCAACTTCAAAGCCAAGCCCATTTGTGTCACCATTAGGTTTCTGATTCTTCAGCATGTCACCAAGTTCTTCTGAAATTTTTTTGAATTTTTCTTTGTGATGATTTGCAGCAGTTAGTTCACATTCTTAGATTCCTTTCTGTCTTATAAGTTCAATTCTGTCATTTTGTGTGTGCATTAAATCTGTCTTCAACATATCATTTTCATGACTAAGTCTTGTGTTCTCATTTCTAGCATCATTTAGTCTTTTGGCCAACTCTTCTTCATTCTTCTTCCTATCTTCAATTTCTTTACAATGTCTCATAGTCATATCCTACTTCTCATTCTATGTTGTAATGATCTCTTGTCTTAGCTTGTTTACCAGATCATTAAGAGTTTCCTTTTCATCATTCTCATTCTACATCTTTTCACAAAGTTCTCTTCTCTTATTTCTTGCAATGGTAAGATTTTCTTGAAGCGCTTGAATAATGTCCTGAGCAACCTTCAGATCATCTTCAAGTTTGATATTCTTCAACTTTTCTGCATCATAGTCTGAAAGAGTTGTTTCCAATAGTTTCTTCAAGTTTTCCATCTCTACCGGTGTCAAGATCTTCCTCAAGCTGTTAGACTTTTGAAAATAGAGGACCAAGCTCTGATACCAATTGTTAGGATTCCCAAAGATACTAAGAGGGGGGATGAATTAGTATCTAACAAGTTTAAAGATTTACTTGATTTAAAACATGTAAAGCATATCAATACTATGTACCGGTAAATCAAAAGTAATGCAATAAACAAGAAAAACAATAACCACATGAAGAGCACACCATAACACAATAGTTTAACAAGGAAACCCGGTGTGGGAAAAACCTCGGTGGGATTTGTGACCCACAATATTCACTTACTGGCCAATAAGGGAATATTACTGCTACAATAGGGGCCTGCACATACAGGAAGGCCAAGAGCCTAGAGCTCACTACTCAATTACAAAAGGAAGTCACACTGACTTACAAAAATGGATTATAATAATCCAATGTCTTGTACTGCTTCAACATAGCATCTGCTATGCCAGATCTAGTACCGGTTTTAGCTCTGCTAGATACATAAACCCTTAACATAAAATTCACATATTAGGTCTGCATTATTTCACCTATTCTTCATTACCAGATGTTCTATAATGATCTCATACATATATGAGTCATCTTACAACTCGCCATGTCGGCTTACAATGATTTTATAATTAATTACAAAATATATTACAAATAAAATTCTTGTCGGCCTGGGTGCCGGTATCCTTTCTTTCATTGTTGGTGTTTTGTGTGCCGGTGTAGAGTTTGTCATTGTTGGTGCTGATATAATTGTCTTGCCGGTATCATATGATTTCAAGGTTGCCATCAATGACAAAACCTTTAATCACCTATAATTTCTCATTGGAGTGTACATTTGCAAACAAGGATAAGGAGGGTAGGATGTGCAAGTTAGGATAGGGTTAGGTAAACCCAAGGTTAGGTGAAATGAGTTAGGTTAGAGGGATGGTTAGGTTATGTGGTTAGAAGTTAGGAGGCATGTGGGTAATTTGAATTTGAAAATTCAAATAATAGGAAAAGACTAATTAATTTTCAGCAACTCATAAATTGATTTATTTTAATTAATTAGGGGATTAGAAGAATTGATTGAAATGGGGGGAGGATTAGAATTAATTAATCAAAGGGGACCATTGAAATGAACCTATTAAATAAATCCTTAGATTTATTAATAAGTAGATGAAAGAAATAATTTAATCAAATTACTAATGAATTCAATTAAATTAGGAAGGGGGATTAATTAAATAATTGCTTATTTAATTAACTATCTTCAGACCATTTTTAGGTGTATACATTTTGCCCCTCTTTGAAGCGAGGTATGATGATGTGTTGATTCAAAGAATAATCTCATTTTTATGATGATATTGGTTTGATAGGATGCCCCAGACATTGATTGATAAATTACGATATGGTGATGCCCCCTCGGGAGATGAATTGAGATAATTGACCTTTGTAGTGTATGAAGTTTTGCAAAATTGATATCTCGATTAGAAATGATTCAATTTCTGCAACTGTTTTTGATGAAAGTGCAAGTTCCATGATCACAGTGATGTGGTTGTATACGATTGATATAACTTGATTGATTAGATTGATAAGATCAAGATTTAGTCTGGTTTCAGGAATGACACCTCCTGTATAAGACAAAGATGATCAAAGCGTTTGGTTTCAGGAATGATATATCCTGTATAAGACTTGATCAGAATGTCTGGTTCCAAGAAAGATACATCCTATATAAGACATGATAGAAAAGACTTAGATGTGATCAATTGATAGAATTGATAAGGTGGATTGGATAAAGAGCTTATAATTTGTTGATATCAGGTTGCAGGAAGATTCAGATATGCTGATGTTGGTTCTATTGAGGGGGTATCATAAGATTTGCACTGGGTCGACAATATTTGGAGAGAGATGAGTCATCAGTATGATTGTGTATACACTCATGATGATACCTTGATGATTCCTATGATAGATTTAACCTTGGATAAAATGAGCGTGCGAGATCCCATGCAAAAAATAAGATGCAAGCTAAATGCAAATGCCAATGCAAATGAAATGCAAAGCTATGACTAGACTAGTCACTAGGTTATTGTGTTTTGTCATCATTGAGATTTTAAAAATGTGGGAAGTGAGTGCAAACATTGATGGTATAATTAAACCATGATGACCTGAGCACCACTTTCCTAGATTTTGATATTTCAAGTTAACAGAAGCATCGAGGTATAATTGAACCAAGATGACCTGAGTGTTGCTTTCATAAAATAGGCCATATTAACCATTTCAATAATCAAATCAGAAATGTCTTCGATGATACTCTGATGATCATGTCCTGAGACACATTTGTGCATATTAATGATTAATTTATAGATAGCAGACAAGAAAAATATCATGTTCCTTCTTTGTCCCTCTAGTCAGAGACATCCTGGAGTCACTCAGAAATCATGATAGTGAAAATCAATATAGAAAAGTTGAACAAGCATGTTAAAATCATTATCCAAGAGATATCATCCATTGAAAAGTGTGTGATGTGCTTAGATTGACATGTGATAGTTTGATGGTGGAAAATTTGATCTTGTGTTCAACGTTGGATATGTCTCAGTTTTCACTTGATAAGAGTTTCTTGACTATTGTTCTACCTGTTTGATTAATCTCAAATGATAAAAAATTTTGGCCCCAGCTGGGCCCAGGATTTTGCCCCAAGCCTAGAAACAAAGTCATTATAATATACCCAATGATCCAAACCATGATGAGAATTCACCCAGGATGCCTGCATTTGTACAAAGGCTTTATTATGGATATGAACAACACTGACGAAAAATAAATGCAAGTGGGAGGATGCATGAACTAATAGATGGAAGAGCTAGTGGATAGATAGCATCTGTTTGCCAGGTTTTCACCACTTTTTTTTATTACACTTTTTCTCATATTTGATTTTTTTAAATTTTTAAATTTTTTTTTGGATTTTCAGCTTTTTCACTGTTTTTGGATTTTTTGCTTTTTCACTGTTTTTGGATTTTTCTATTTTTTCAGAAATAAAACTTCTTCAGATGCATGCTATTGATGGGTTCCTCATGCTGATCCCCATCCTATGTTGATAGTTGATATGCTCTCGACCCAAATATTGCTATGAATACAAATGGACCTAACCAGTTTGGTTCAAACTTCCCTTTCTTTTCTCGATCTTCCTGGTTGCGTGGATTTTCTTTGAGTACTAATTCTCCAACTTGAAGTGTTCTTGGTTTGACCTTGTGATTATAACTGTGGCACATTCTTTGCTAATATACATTTAAATGATCAAAAACATGTTGTCTACATTCATGGATTAATTCTAACTCCTGTAATCTAGAAACTTGTTGTTCTTCATCTAGGATAAGACCTGTTAATGATACTCATAGAGAAGGTATCTCTAATTCTATTGGTATTATTGCTTCTGATCCATAGATAAGAGAGAAAGGTGTGGAACCTATTGGTGTGTGAATACTGGTATGGTAGGCCCATAGAGCACGATTTAATTGAATATGCAAATCTCTTCCAGCATCATTCACAATCTTTTTGAGGATTTTCATAATGGTTTTGTTTGATGCCTCTGCTTGCCCATTCCCTTGTGGATAGTAGGGTGTTGAAAACCTGTGTTGGATCTTGAATTTCTCACATAGTTCTTGTACATCTTGGTTCTTGAATGGTCACCCATTATCAGTGATAATGGTCATGGGTATTCTATAGCGACAAATGATGTAGTTCAAGATAAATGCAACAATTTATTTTCCTGTGATATTGATGAGAGGTACTGCCTCAATCCATTTTGTGAAATGTTCTGTAACTACAAGGATGAATTTATGACCATTGGATGAAGAAGGATTTATCTTTCCTACTAGATCAAGACCCCATTGGCAGAAAGGCCAAGATGTTGCCAAAGAATGAAGTTCTTATGCTGGTGAATGAATCAAATTTCCATGGATCTGACATTGTTTGTGTTCATGGTGAAAATGGATAACAATAATAACAATATTGAAAGGCTAAATGAATTCAACCACTAAACCCTAGCCTAACAATCAACAAAGATCCACCATAACATATGAAGATTACCTAAGACAATGCAAATCACATGAAATCACAAAGATTATACCATCACATACCCAATAGGGTTTTGATCTCCATTCTTCCTATCTCCATTGATCTTGCTTGATATATTTGCTCTCAGATTTTATATGCACAAGAGCTCAACAAAGAACGGAATGTGGTTGCAAGTAGGATCGTAGTGTAGCCAAGTCCTCCAAATTAGGTCATTAGCATGAGTGATTAGGGTTTGACAATGAAGAAAGCATCTCCTTAAATAGAAGACACAATATGAAATGGAGGGTTAAGATTGAGAGGTGTAAAAAGAGAGGTCGGCTAGGATTAGAGGGTAGGTAAAAGAAATACCAAAATAATGAGAGGGGTAGGTAGTGTATGAATTAAGAGATGAATGACATGTGTCATGTGTAGAAAAGGCTAATGAATTAATTAAATAAATAAAGATTTATTTAATTAATAGCAGAAGTAGGATAATTAAATAAATAAAATATTTATTTAATTTAGGAAAAGGATAATTTAAATAAATAAATGTATTTATTTAGATGAGAAATAAGGCTAGAAGAGGATAAATGAATTAATTAAATAAATAAAGATTTATTTAATTAATAGAAGAATTAGGCTTAGGTAATTAAATAAATAAAATATTTATTTAATTAGACATGACAATTTTAGGTGTCTACATTTTGCCCCTCTTTGAGACAATGTGGCTTGTCGCGTTGTTTCAAAGAAGATAATATGAACTAATACATAGTTGCCCCAGGATGGGAATGATATGCCCCCTCGAGAGATTGGATGAAAATATTTGAAAAGATTGCAGACAATCTCTCGATAAGAAAGAAAGGCTAGAATGGATTGATCGGATAAAGTGACAGAGTCACGGGATAAAGAAGACTGACTCGGGAAACGAAAGCGAGGGCTAGGGGTAGTCTATAAGATAGACCACAGGGGAAAATACATCCTCATTGTCATCTACACATCCACGAGAGCACATTGCAGAGTGAAAATAGAGCAGGAGCAGTCAGCAGCGATGGCTTTCACTCACAGATTTGATCGTGTTCGCCGATTTCAGAAGCCAACAGAGGCAGGAGAGCCGGTAAGTACCACCAAACCTCCTTATACTTTGACGCTTTTGCTTTTTTGTCATTAATGCACAGTAGGTAGCAATAAATGCGCTTAGGAATAGGGCATAAAAAATTGCAAAAACGTACAACTGCGTCTGTGTCAGTGCCAGGCGCGTCTATGTCCGCCAGGCGCGTCTGTGTCGGTTCCAGGCGCGTTTACGTCTGGGACCACGTTTGCATTGAATGCGGCCGCGTCTGTGAATTTCAGACGCGTTTATGGCCTGTAGGGGCGTTTAGGTTCCAAAATCGTGTCTGTGCACAATTTAGGCACATTTATGTCCAGAAGGCGCGTCTGTGTTTTGTAGGCGCGCTTGTGCAGTCAATAGGCACGTTTGTGAGTTTAAAGTGCGTTTATGTTTGAAAATGCATGGTTTTGGTCTTCTAGGTCAAATCGACAGTTCTGTGATGAATATACGTTGTCGATTGGATAAGCTGCTGAGAGGATACGCTCAAGCAGGTCCTCTAGGAAGACTAGGATAGATCAAGGCACTTTGTGATGAACAGTGAGTACCAGGATAGAGTACTTTGTGATGAACAGGGAGTACCCAAAGGATGAGCAGCACTTTGTGATGAACAGGGAGTGCTAAATGTGAGTAACACTTTGTGATGAACAGGGAATGTCACACACGTAGTACTTTGTGATGAACAGGGAGCACTACTAAGATAGATAGCAACACTTTGTGATGAACAGTGAGTGTCACTAGGATAGATAACCATCTGCATTTAGATAGCAAGTAGTATTTTGTGATAAACAGTGAATGCCACGATAACTGACATGATTCGATTGTTTGACTGCAGGAGTATCTGCCTATGCTAGAGTCACGGGAGAGGTTCCCATCCACACAGAGATTGCGACCAGAGTTGTTGTTTGAGGACAGAGTTGCTATTGAGGAGATGGGCCTCAGACATGTGCTATATGTGCCTGAGTTTCGGGCAAACATGGGTTTGCTGACTGCGCTGGCGGAGAGATGGCACTCTGAGACTTGCACTTTTCATTTGCCGATGGGGGAGATGACAGTGACCCTCGAGGATGTTTACAGGATTTTGCACATACTGATCGATGGAGAGCTGATCCCATACGATCGAGATGGAGATAGAGAGGCGCTGAGACAGGTATTCCAGGATCCCGGGCTAGAGATGAGAGCAGGGCACGTGGCATGGGATACCATGACCACGACAGGACTAGCTTTGCCAGCTGTGATCGGAGGAGCCATCAGTGGGTTCTTGTGTCTGGACAGAACGACACGAGGGTTGGCAGTGGGCTGGGGAGGAGCACTGGAGATATTGGTGACTGAGCACACCAGATATGCATGGGGTCCATGCATCTTGGCACATCTATATTATGAGCTGCATCAGTTCGTCTACCATGGATCAGTGGGACTGGGCTGTGGAGTGACACTGCTATAGGTGTGGGCATACGAGCATCTGCCTATCACACGGCCGATACACTTCAGGGGTAGAGGTCAGGGGCGGAGCTTTGTACATCTTTATGATATGATTACTTCACAGCCTCGGATTGGCAGGTTAGAGCACTGGAGGCGTGTGATAGATGACATTGATGTAGTCATCTGGAGGCCGTACCTGGGGTGCGAGGAGTGGGAGGATGACGCAGTGGAGCTGCCTTATACCTTCAGGAGCAGATATTTGATTAGGTGGATGCCCTATATACTGGAGAGATAGCTGGTGGACAGGGTAGGCAGACAGTTTGGTAGGATCCAGAGGATGCCACGAGGCTCGGGTATGTATGCCTGTACAGTCAGGGATCAGGCGCAGTTCGGACCGCTGTTGTCCTATGATCAGGCCGTTACACAGCTAGCAGAGATGATGCCCCTACCCTGGGATATGTGGCCAGAGATTGAGGATGCAGGTATGGATGCAGAGTATACAGCTTACTGGGCAGAGCATCCATTTCCATGGTTGACAGATCCGGGAGAGCTGTTGGAGGGAGAGGTTGGAGGAGATGATGATGAGGATGGTGGAGGCGATGGAGGCAGAGGCCGACAGAGGTGGAGGGGAGTAGTTGGGGAGAGGAGGGTGGCACCTCAGAGGGAGGGGGGACAGGAGGGACCAGCCCAAGTGGTGAGGGGTCGTGGTGGATTTCCCCTGTAGGTACCAGCAGCACAGGGTCCTAGAGCACAGGAACCGAGACAGGGACAGGTGCCAGTACAGGCACAGGGACAGGTGCCAGTATAGGCACAGGGACAGAGACAGGTGCAGGTACCCAGGCATGCACAGAGACAGGTACCTGTTCAGGCACCGAGATAGGTACAGGGACCGACACAGGTACAGGCACCCGCAGAGGGAGAGCCACAGGTAGGGGCAGAGGGCGGGGATCCAGAGGAGGATGAGCTGATTGAGCTCAGGGAAATCTGCCAGGGCCAGACAGATGAGATCCAGGATCTGGAGCGGGAGAGGGACCGACTCAGGACCAGGCTCAGGGATACTGAACGGGAGAGGGATCAGGCGATTCAACGCTATACTAAGGCTGAGACCGCACTGAGGGTAGGGAGACAGGCGGCGGAGGACACAAGAGCAGGCTACGCATATGTGCTGTGAGCCAGAGAGGAGATCGCCTACTGGAGGGACCTGTATTATGGTGCCATGCCAGCAGATCAGCGGGCGAGGAGCTTCCATAGACCATCGCGGATAGCGACGGCTACGGGAGGGAGCCAGAGGAGACAGGCATCGAGTGGTGGGGTCATGGGTCCTCCACCACCACCAGACAGGCAGGGTGATCCTGGAGCGGGTCCATCTAGAGCTCAGATTCTGTCGAGGCCAGGCAGCTCTGAGGGAGGGAGTTCATCATAGCCATAGAGGGCTCCCTTGTATTAGTATTTATACCATTTTTTTTGTATTGTAGACACCTGCGGGTGATTTTGTAGCCATATGATTCTTTTGACATCATTGTATCATGACACATTTGATTATATATGAGAGATGATTCATTTTTGCGGCAGCTATATGCATGTGTACCTATGTAATGAGATGTTCTTAGAATGTATGCTTATGATATGGATGCAAATATGTATATGACACAATGCAATATTTTTGTTCTTTTATGTTGTATATGTGATGCATGATGCAAATGTGAATGTATGTCATGCAGATGAATATGATAATGCAAATGTAAATTGTGCTAACAAGTGTTGTGTGCAGGATGTGATGCAATTGTGATATCTATATGTATGTGTGAAATGCTTATATGTGGAAATGCAGGTGTAACTATATGAAATGCAAATGTTTTTGGTGTGTCATTATACTCAGTCATGTGATAGCAGGCTACGCGGACTCGAGAAGGATGATGGAAGTCAATCAAGAAAGGGGGATGGAAGACAGAAGATATGAATGTGAAAGAGCTTCTTGTGTGTTATCATCATTGAGCTTTATTATGGCAAGTAGGTTATGACAATCGAGGCATATGTTTGACCCAGAAAGTCATTGTACCCGTTTGCATGGAGATAAGACAGTCACAAACAAGGAATGCCCCAGTTCACACTAGACTCACAGTGTCCTCATATCCTTGGACAAGTCATAGCATTACTAAGAGACAATCCACAAACAGCAAATGCAAATGGGTGACAATACCCCATCCTCGCCTTTCTAGTCAAAGACATCCTGGAGATAGAATCTCTAGTCAGAGACATCCCGGAAAAGCTAAAAGACATGTCACCAAAAAGATGAAATCAAAAGAAAACCAAGACTCGACACCAACATCCACTGCAGTCCTCAAGTTTAGTGTCTTTTGTCACTTGTATAAGTCTTATTTGATTGTGGTCACAATGTTCACTTTCACAAAAAGGATAGATAGCACTGAACCATATGTTGTCTGAGTCTGTTGAAAGATTTGATTTTGTTGAAGCCCATTGTTGCTGCTGTGTCTCATCTGAAACTGACTGAATCCATGAAACTAATACTTTATTGCAGAGAAGATGAAACTTTATTGCAGATCTGTGATGCAGATTTTGCTTTATTGCGGATTGTGCGTGAATAGACTGAAGGAAGCTGGAAGAAATTGTACTCCTTGAAACATGTGATGTTCTTAGTTCCACACCCATCACTAGACGTAGGATTTTCCTTAGCCACAGATAGGATCTGATTTATTATGGATGGAAAGGGATGTGAAAAGGGAGGTTCATTATGAATGGCTAACCAATCTTGGGTAGATCAATAACAAGCCATGATGGGACTGGGTAAGTTTATTATGAATGAATAGGATGTGAGTGTGTGTAAAGTGAAAGGATGAAAGAGAATCTTGAAAGAGAGAGGAGCAAAGTCTCTACGCATGGCGCTAGTGACCCAGTTTTCACCATGGTACTTGCCTAGGGCGCCACCGAAATGGTTTTCACTGTTGGACGAAATTATTTCTCTTTACTTTTTTCGATTTTTCAATGTTTTTTTTGTGTCACAAGGCGCCTGTTTGCCAGGTTTTCACCAAGTAACGATTTTTTTGTTCTATAATTTTTTTTTTGTATTTTTTGAATTAGGATACTCTGATGAGCTATGTGTAGAACCGGCGAAGGTGCATGCTGTTGATAGGATCCTCCAAAGGTTCACCTTCTGTAGTTGAGAGCTGATATGCCCCAGAGCCATATACTGCTGTGATGATGTAAGGACCCAGCCAGTTTGGTTCGAACTTGCCCTTCTTATCTCTGTCTTGCTGATTCTTGGGGTTTTCTCTGAGGACTAAGTCACCTACCTCAAATGTGCGAGGCTTGACTTTGTGATTGTAGCTACGACTAATTCGCTGTTGGTAAGCCTTAAGATGATTAAAAGCAGTTTGTCTCCGTTCATCCAGCAGTTCTAGTTCTTGTAAGCGAGAGACCCTGTAATCTTCATCGTTGATGATGTTTTGCAAAGAGACCCGTAAAGAAGGTAACTCGACCTCAATAGGCAAGATGGCTTCAGCGCCGTAGACAAGTGAGTAGGGTGTAGCTCCTATAGGTGTGCGGACACTTGTGCGGTAGGCCCAAAGTGCAAGATTGAGTTGGATATGCCAGTTACGGCCAGCATCATCGACTGTCTTTTTGAGGATTTTAAGAATTGTTTTATTAGACGCCTCAGCTTGGCCATTACCTTGGGGGTAATATGGTGTGGAGAAACGATGGGAAATATGGAAGCGGTCACAGAGTTCACGAACATTCTGATTTTTGAAGGGACGCCCGTTATCAGTAATAATGGAATTAGGAATACCATATCGGCAAATGATATAGTTAAGGATGAAGGTAGCATTTTGTTTCCCAGTGACTTGTGTGAGAGGCACAGCCTCAATCCACTTTGTGAAATATTCTGTGGCTGTGATAATGAATTTATGACCATTGGAAGAAGGAGGGTGAATCTTGCCTATGAGATCGAGTCCCCACTGACAAAAGGGCCAAGGAGATGCGAGTGGTTGTAGTTCTTGTGCTGGTGCATGTATGAGGTCTCCATGAATTTGACATTGCTTACATTTCTTGACAAACTGATATGAGTCTTTTTCCATATTGGGCCAGTAATATCCAGTCCTGATGAGTTTCTTGGCCAAGGTAGGACCACTAGCATGCGGACCACATATCCCTTCATGCACTTCACGTAACGCAATCTGAGCTTCGTCGCTTTCTAAACATCTAAGAAGAGTGCCATCTAGACCTCGTCGGTATAGGATATCAGCTAGAATGACATATCGAGAGGATTGGCGAATGAAAGTGCGGTGTTGGTTGTTTGATAGATCAGGAGGTAAGATATTGTCGCGAAGGTATGTGAATATGGACCCATATAACTGGGATTCGGGACCAACAACACATATCATTTCAGTAGGAGTGATCTCATATGGAGGAATCAATAGGTTGTCCACTAAGAACTCATAGCAGGTTTCATTTTGAGGCAGGTCAATTAGTGAAGCGATTGTAGCCATGGCATCTGTAGCATGATTCTGCTCTCTTGGTATTTGCTCAAAATCTATCTTTGTGAAATGTTGTTTCAAATCATCCACCATTTGTTTGTAAGGCATTAATTTTTCATCTTTTGTTTGGTAATCATCAGTTGCTTGACGGATGACAAGTTGGGAATCCCCAAAAACACGAAGTTCCTGGATCTTCCATTGAACTGCAATTCGTAATCCAGTTGTTAATGCCTCATATTCCGCTATATTGTTAGTGCAAGGAAATGATAAGCGGTATGATTTTGGTATAGAGTCGCCTTGAGGAGTTATGAAGAGGATACCAGCGCCTGCCCCATGCTATGTGTATGAGCCGTCAAAGTATAATTGCCATGGCTTTGCATGTGATATTGTTAGAATGGATTCATTTGGAAATTATGAATTTAGAGGAGCATCATCTATCATGGGAGCATCTGCTAATTGATCCGTGATTGCTTGTCCTTTTATTGCTTTTCTGTCCACATACTCAATGTCAAATTCACTCAGGATCATTACCCATTTGGCCAGTCGCCCAGTAAGTGTAGCTTTGTTGAGAAGATATTTTAGTGGATCAATCCTTGCAATCAACTTAGTCTTGTGAGTGAGCATATAATGTCGTAATTTCTGCGAAGCAAAGACCACAGCGAGACATGCATGCTCGATCGGTGTGTAGTTTAGCTCATATCCCACCAATGTGCGACTGATATAGTATACTGCTTTTTCCTTGCCGTCAGCAATTTGTTGTGCTAGGAGTGCCCCCAGTGCTGTTGGAGTAGCTGATATGTATAGTAGCAAAGGCTGATCTGGAGCTAGTGGCATCAAAACTGGCGGATTTAAAAGATAATCTTTGAGCGTCTGAAAGGCTTGTTGACAATTCTCATCCCATTTGAACTTGATATTTTTATGTAGCAGGTGCTGAAAAGGATTACACTTATCTGCAAGTTGTGCTATGAATCTTCGTATAGACTGGAGTCTCCCTTGTAAGGATTGAAGTTGACTGATATTTCTGGGTGGCGGCATGTCCAAGATAGCCTTGACTTTTGCTGGATCGGCTTCGATTCCTCTTTTGGACACAATGAATCCTAGGAGCTTCCCAGAGGTTACTCCAAAGACACATTTCTTGGGGTTTAATCTTACCTTGTATTTTTCCAACCGATCAAAGACGACTGAAAGTATGTCCAAATGTGTATCTCTATCTATTGATTTTCCCAAGAGATCATCAACATAATCTTCCACAGTTATGTGCATGAGATCATGAAAGATAGTGGTCATTACTCTTTGATATGTAGCACCTACATTTTTTAACCCAAAGGGCATGACATTCCAACAAAAAGTTCCCCACGGACAAGTGAATGATGTTTTGTGTTGATCTTCGGGTGCAATCCTAATTTGATTATAACCAGAAAACCCATCCATTAAAGATAACATTTCATGACCTGCTGTGAGATCAATAATCAAGTCAATATTTGGTAATGGGAAGTCATCTTTCGGACAAGCTTTGTTGATGTCTCTGAAATCTGAACATATTCTGATGCTGCGATCTGGTTTACTGACAGGTACTAAATTGGAGATCCATTCAGGATAATCAATTGGGCGTATGAATCCAACATCCAGTAATTTCTCCAGCTCTGCTTTGACTAGTAATGCTACTTGCGGATGCATTTTTCTTAATTTCTGTTTCACTGGCTTTGCCCCCGGTTTGACTGTCAAATGATGCATTACCAAATCCGGATCTAGTCCAGGCATATCAGTGTATGACCATGCAAAGTTGACTTGTCATTCTTTGAAGAAGCTTATGAATTTTAATCTTTCGGACTCTGTCAAGGATTGAGCTAGGAATATGTTGTGTGGAATCTCTTCTGTACCAATGTTTGTCTTGATAGTCTCCTCTACCAACATGGATGATTTTTCCTCATATGATGCTGGGAGAATGTCGAGCCTTCCATCTTCGAGTGCCTCAGAGAGGTTTTCGCCCTCAGATACGTCGTTTTTTTTTACTTTTTTGGAGTCAGATAGCGCCACAGTGTGGTTTTCGCCATAAGACCCTTGTTTTGTTCTTATTTTCACATTTTTGCGACTGGAAGGTCCGACACCCTCACCGAAATATGCCATGTTGTTGAGTTCTATGGTATATCCTGCTTTGTGGTCCCTAGGGGGAAGATCATCTCGTATGCCAAGATAGTCAATAATAGCTTCGTCATTTTGGAATGTGTCAAATTGTGCTAGTCCTTCATAATCCCAGTCAATGAGTTGGGGATGAACAAGGGGAAGGCCTTTACTGTTTTCAGAGTTTGCAGGGCTAAGAGTGAAGATGTGGTTATATTTGGGTTTATCAAGGCAATCGTCGAGGTCATCGATGGCACTCTCCTCATCAGTTTCGATCGCAAGCGAATCCAAATTGTCGTCACTATTAGCGCATTCGGGGACAGGTGTCCTCATCCTATGTGATTTCGACCTAAGACCTTGAAACGAAGACTGTGGGAAATCCTTATGAGTTGTTTCTTGACCAACTCTGAATTTTTTGTAAAATTCCTCTTCTTCTGTGGGTTCATCTGGCTCTCTGAATGTCTCGGTGAGCTCATAGTCACTGGAGGATTTGTCTGAACCCCATTCCCATTCGTTGGAATCTGTGGAATAGTAATCTTCTTGTTGAACTTTGGCAACTTTGGTTTGTGATGCCTCTTCTGTCCTTTTAGTGTGGATCTTGGAAGTTAGAAAACCAAGTCCCTTTGAGCGTTCCCTTTTTACAGTCAATTCAGGTTGTAAGGGCTCCATAGTGCCTTCTTTGCGTAACCCAAGAGGGCTTTTTCCATCATACCCGAATTTTTGTAGAATCTTGAAGCCTTTGCCATAGTTCTCACAGGGTATATTAATCTGATCATGTGTGTCCTCTTCAATGTCTTTGTAAAGCATTTTGTATAAATTTTCCTCTTCCAGTTCGCCCCATCTTTGAAAGGTAGTAGGATCCCATTTGAATGCCATGATGGAGATTTGTTTGTTAGGATGTGGCCTTCCATATTCTTTTGGAGAGCTCATGACCTGCCGTAAAAACATGGTTTGATTCAAAGTATATTCTCCCATGCCTTTGTCCTGAAATTTACCTTTAAGTTCACCTTGTCTTGATGTCGAAGGTTTCAATGACTCAGGATCAATGTATGTCGAGGAAGGAGTAGCCTCACAATTACTGGGAATGATAGTCTCAGTATGTGATCTCAGGTTATTGCAATATATGAATGGATTTGGATCATCGTTGACTGTTACCTCGACTCCATTATGAGGAAACTTAATGCATTGATGATACGTTGATGGGACTGCCCTCATTTCATGAATCCAAGGACGTCCTAGCAATATGTTGTATGTGAGATCTAGATCTAGGACTTGACAAACCACATCCTTTGTGACTGGCCCAATTCTTAGAGGTAGGGTGACTGTGCCCTTGGATGAACGCTCTTCATCATCATAGGCCTTGATGGTGATTTGATTTGTAGAATTCACAACTTTGTCAGAATATCCCAATTGTTTAATGGTGCTCAATGTACAAATGTTTAAACCAGCTCCTCCATCTATCAGGACTCGCTTTATTTGATGTTTGTGTATAAAGGCTTCAATGTGTAAAGGTGCATTATGTGGCTGACTTACGGATGCATCATCAGCTTCTATGAATGTAAGGGAATGTGGAATGGAAAGGTATCCCACCATGGCTTGAAACTGGTCCACGTTCAGATCAGTAGGGATGGCAGTGTCTCTCAAGATTTTGTCAAGAATAGCCTTATGAGCAGGGGATATGCGTAAGAGCTCAAGGATGGAGATGAGCGCGGGTGTCTTTCCTAATTGTTCTACAAGGTCATACTCAGGTTTGGTTGATGAAGAAGCGGTGTTTTTAGTGGAGGCACCTAGCAAAGTAATCTTACCTCGACGGGTTGTAACACGACATTCAGAGGTAGACTCGGACGAAGATCCCACACCTCTTAGAACAATCCTGGGTCTCTGAGGAGGATTCTCAGGATTTTTGTTCTTGATAGTAATAGTAGAGATATGATTGTCCATCGAGATGTGGTTGATAGTTGAGTCATAGTTGTAAGGTGCTCTAGTATAGTTGGCTTGATCATCTGTGGCTTTACCTTTTCCCTTGTCATGCTTTGGGAATGGTTCCTTAAACATCTCATGTTCTTGATTAGATGAATGTCCCTCAATCTCAATGTCACCTCTATCAATGAGATCTTGCACAATGTTCTTCAGTCGATGGCAATTTCCTGTCTTATGACCCTTGCTCTTATGAAATTCACAATACTCATCATCATTCCACCAATTTGGCTTAACCTTTGGTTCATATGGAGGAAAATCTGGAACTGTGATCACTTTGTTTGCCACCAGCTTTTTGAAGACCGATTCAAGTGGTTCTCCCAATGGGGTGTACTTCCTTCATGATCTGGAAGTTGTTTGAGTATATACTTGATTGTTTGTAGAACTCAATCCAGAAAAGATGAATTTGGGTCTCACTGTGTTGGCATCAACAACACCATCATTAACTGTATTCTTGTTCTTATTCCAAAATCTTGGCTTGTCTTTTCCTTTAAAGTCCTCTTTGTTTTCCTTGAATATCTTAATGACTCCTTGTTCAATTAAGACCTTTTCTGTTGCTAGGCCCTTTTCAATAACATCCTTGAATGTAGACAAACAAGCTTTCCTGAGATCATAGCCAATATCCTTGTTAACGTTTTGAGTGAACATTTCTACCATTTGTTTCTGTGGGATTTCACAAGAGCATCTGCTAGCTAGATTTCTCCATCTTTGTAAAAATGACGCAAAAGATTCTCCCTCTTTTTGCTTAGTATTGCATAGAGTAGTGACTGAGATATCTATTTCTATATTGTAGGAGAAATGCTGAATGAATGCCTCTGCTAAGTCACCCCATGACTTAATACCGGGAGGTAATTGAGAAAACCATTCCATAGCTTGATCTCCTAAGCTCTGCGGGAACAACCTCATCAAATATGTTTCTTCTGCCACTACCTCAATGCAAGCTGTGAAAAATTGTCTTATGTGTGCCTTGGGGTCTCCTTTTCCTCTATACTTATCAAATTTTGGTGTCACAAAGTGTGCAGGAAATGGAGGCATTGGGATGCTCTTATCAAATGGATAAGGACATATATCTCTCATAGTGTATGTTGGTTTTGGTGTACTCATGTCCTCCATTTTCTTTTGTAAATCTCTTATTTGTTGCTCCAAATTACTCTTGGGAGGAGATCTATTTCTTGTAACATACCCCGTGTTTGAAACACCCATTTGAGGAGGAGCTTGTTGCATGTATGGATGATACTGATCATAGACATGTCCATATGGAGGTCTATATTGATGCGGCATATATGGAGCACTTGGTATAGCTTCATGTTGAGGAACCCCATATCTATTTTGTGCATGTATACCATATTCAATAGGCATTTCATTTTCCATTGTGTTGCCCCCAAATTTGACATGAGGTTTCCTTATGTCCAAATTTTGAGGATGCCTTTGAGTATCCACTTGTTTTGATTGATCCATAGCTGGAGCATGTGATTGAGCATATCTATCTGCATAAGGCTTCCATAATGGTCTTTGAAAGTAAGTATCATATGTTTGAGCTTGTGTATGTGGGATTTCTGGTTTTTGAAGCAAAACTGATGGTGACTCAGGCATCATATTCGGTCCTCTATTTCCCCCACTATTGGGTCTCCTTTGATCCATGTTGGATTGAGTTTGTTGCGAGGGTCGATTTTCCATAAGTTGAGACATGTCAAAGTCATGAGGTATCTTGGCTCCACTTTGTGCCATCATGTGTAAGAAGTATTGTCGATCTCTCCTCATTATCTCTTCAACCAATCTATTGAAATGAGGATTCATTATGGATTCTTCTATGTCTGCTGATTGTATTGAAAGGTTGTCCACATTTTCATTGTGTGTAGCCTTGTTGTTTGTAGTGTCTGTGTTTTCCACATTTGGATTGTTTCTATAAACCTCCATGTCAGGTAATGTAATGTGCTCAGGATTGAAAAATAAATCATTGTCATACTCATAAGAACTCATGTTTGCAGATTCTTGAGCTTCTTTAGCTTTTCTCCTAGATTTTTGAAGGCGGGTTTCAACCATGAACTAGGTTTTTGACCAAGATGTGAGAGACTAGATGAAAAATGAAAAGAGTATGGAAGACCAAGAGTTGCATGGAATGTAAATGAATCTTGAGGTGTACTTGCAATGTCCAAAGTGTAAGACCAAGTATGTATGTAGTAGAGTAGGTGTGACTTCCAAAGAGAGGATAGTTTCTCTTGATGAGGTAAGCTGACCTTGACTCTAAGTAAGACCAAATGAGACCCAAAGGTAAGAAACCTTGATGAGGGACCACTTAGCAAAGTGTTGTTGTATGTAGTGTGTTGACAAAGTATGATGAGGACAAGCAAGTGACCTTTTGACTCAAGTTTAGACAATTGTGAATGTAAAATGAGATGTGAAGCAATGATGGACTGTATGAGACCCAAGGACAGGTTGAATGCTAGATGAAACCTGAAGAAACAACCTAGGAAGCTCAAGTATTCCGAAACTGATTTCTTGTGTTTGCTGGACTGTGAAATTTTTCTTGCAATTTCTAACACAGACGCGACTGTATATTGCACAGACGCGATTCCCAGACACAAACGTGTCTCTGTTTGACACAAACGCTTCTAAAAACACAGACGCTATTCTGCCCTTCACAGACGCGCTTATATTACCCAGACGTGGTTAAAACAGACACAGACGCGTTTCTGTAAACTTCGTGCAATTTTTCCAATCTGTGAAGTTGTTTTGTTGTGACCAAATCCGACTGTTTGACTGTTTTTCGTGACAAGAGGACACAATGTTGATGAGGACTCAATGTTTGCAAGTGTTTAGACTCCAAAATGACTCCAAGAAAAGTGTGTTGTTTGATGTAAAATGTTTTGCATACACTTGAAGACACAAAAGACACAATGTTTTGTTGTTTGGTCTTGAATGTTTTGAATGTTTAACATAAGTCAAGCACAATTCTTATGGCTGGCCAAGACAATAGTTGTTGATCCCACATAGGGTTTTACCCCCGAGGCTACGCTATTCAGAGCAGATACTTAGATGCTTGACCTCACTGGCTCCACCCTCGGCACTCACTTCTCGGGTCAGCCAAGCATCAGTCCCCATGAAAACTCCCCATGGCAAACTTTGTATCTCTACTAAGAACCGTATGTGTGTGGGCCGCTACCAGAGGTCCGACCTCCTGCCCCAACAACTAGAAGGATTTGGGCCTCTAAAACAAAATGGTGCTAGTAAGGGCATCCGCTCGTGTGGCCATACATGCGGCACTTTCAGCTCTGTAAATACAGAAGGCTCCCAGCCAGTAGGGGTTATGCCCTACAAATGATCAAATAAATTTGATCAAACGGGTTTATGGGGAGACATAGTGTCGGTATGAACTAATCAGCACACGTTATTCATAGTTTTCACCATGAATACATTTGATTATAGTGGTTCAGATGAGGTGGGTTTTCCTCACTACCACTTGGGTTGTTCTCTTCTCACTAGTAGTCCTAATGACCACACGGGAAGACAGGCCCTCTAAAGATTAAACAAAAAGAGCCTATTGCTCAAGAGACAAAAGACAATGATTCAATTTTAGTGCACCAATGGAAGTGTTTGCTAGTCTATGAAAACAAGGCACACAAAAAAATTATAAAACCCTAGCCAAGGCCCTGCAACAAAATTTGTTAGTAGTTTGGGTTGTTTGAAATGATCACCCCTTCCTGCAAGCACACAAGTTAGGTAAATTTTAGAAAAACCCAAAAAGACTTTGTGAAAAAGGGGCCTTCAACAAAAACGTTTTTGCTTCCAAAACAAGCTGCACAAACTTGGTTAGCTAGATCTGCAAGGGTTAGTCCAAAAATAAACCAGATCTGAAACCCTAAGCGCGAAATCCAAAAAATTGAATCAAAGAAAAATTGAAAAATTTCAAAACAAAAAACACAGACGCTGTTATACCATACACAGACGCGTCTGTATGACACAGACGTGGTTCTGTGATGTACAGACGCAGCCAAAATACACAGACGCCTCTCTCGGACACAGACGCGGGCAGAAATAGCTCAGACGCGGTTCGGAAACACAGACGCCCCTTTCAGAAACCTGCAAAATAAAATTTGGCAGAAATGCAGACGCGATTCCAGACACTGCAGACGCTTCTGAAAATCAGAGACGCGATCCAAACGCTTACAGACGCGGAAAAACCTAAAATGCCGTCGAAAAATGTCCGATCTGCAACTTCAAAAATGCAAAATCTGCAACAAAAAGGTTAAATGCAAAGGGACAAGAGTCCCACCGGGCATGCCAAAATGTTCATGGTGAAAATGGATAACAATAATAACAATATTGAAAGGCTAAATGAATTCAACCACTAAACCCTAGCCTAACAATCAACAAAGATCCACCATAACATATGAAGATTACCTAAGACAATGCAAATCACATGAAATCACAAAGATTATACCATCACATGCCCAGTAGGGTTTTGATCTCCATTCTTCCTATCTCCATTGATCTTGCTTGATATATTTGCTCTCAGATTTTATATGCACAAGAGCTCAACAAAGAACGGAATGTGGTTGCAAGTAGGATCGTAGTGTAGCCAAGTCCTCCAAATTAGGTCATTAGCATGAGTGATTAGGGTTTGACAATGAAGAAAGCATCTCCTTAAATAGAAGACACAATATGAAATGGAGGGTTAAGATTGAGAGGTGTAAAAAGAGAGGTCGGCTAGGATTAGAGGGTAGGTAAAAGAAATACCAAAATAATGAGAGGGGTAGGTAGTGTATGAATTAAGAGATGAATGACATGTGTCATGTGTAGAAAAGGCTAATGAATTAATTAAATAAATAAAGATTTATTTAATTAATAGAAGAAGTAGGATAATTAAATAAATAAAATATTTATTTAATTTAGGAAAAGGATAATTTAAATAAATAAATGTATTTATTTAGATGAGAAATAAGGCTAGAAGAGGATAAATGAATTAATTAAATAAATAAAGATTTATTTAATTAATAGAAGAATTAGGCTTAGGTAATTAAATAAATAAAATATTTATTTAATTAGACATGACAATTTTAGGTGTCTACAGTTTGCATATTCTAGCTATCTGAAAAGAATCTTGTTCCATAGTTGGCCAATAATAGCCCAAGCATATGAGTATTTTTGAAAGGGTAAGACCACTTGAATGAGTGCCACAAATTCCATTATGGACTTCATGTAAGGCCTTCTCAGATTCTTCTTGTTTGAGACATCTTAAAAGAGTACCATCCAGACCTCGTTTAAAAAGGGTATCTACGACAAGAGTATAATGGGAGGATTGGTGAATAAAGTTTCTCTTTTGGTTTTTTGATAAGTCAGGAGGGAGGATATTATCTTTCAAATGTGTCTAATTTTGGCAATAGCGGGGGGAATCATGCCCAACAAGGTGATAGATAGTCTGGGAATTAAGACAATTATGTGCAGGGTAAAAGAACTCTTCCACTAGGAATTCGTAACGCTCTTGATTTTCCTGTGTCTGAAGGAGAGAAGCAAGTGTTGCCATGGAATCTGCTGATTTGTTATTATTCCTTGGAATTTTCTGATAATTTATTTCATAAAATATTTCTTGACATCATCAACCATCTTCTTACAAGGCATTAAATTTTCATCCTTTGTTTGATAATCACCATTGATTTGATTGATGATGAGCTGAGAGTCTCCAAAGACTTGAAGTTGTGTAATATTACATTCTATAGCCATTTTGATACCTGTAACAAAATATTCATATTCTGTTATGTTGTTGGTGCATGGAAAGCTTAATCTTTATGCTTTCAGAATTGTATGACCTTGTGGTGTGATGAATAGAATACCTGCTCCCAATCCATGCTATGTATATGAACCATCAAAGTATAATTGCCATGTTTTTGTGGTGACTATTAGGATATCAGCATCGGGAAACTCAATCTGTAAAGGATGATCATCTTAAAGTGGTGCCTCTGCTAATTGGTCTGCAATGACTTGCCCCTTTATAGCTTTTTTGTCAACATACTCAATATCAAACTCGCTTATAATCATGATCCATTTTTCCAGTCATCCTATCCAACCAATATCATCATCAAAATGAGATTATTCTTTGAATCAACACGTCATCACACCTCATTTCAAAGAGGGGCAAAATGTATACACCTAAAAATGGTCTGAAGATAGTTAATTAAATAAGCAATTATTTAATTAATCCCCCTTCCTAATTTAATTGAATTCATTAGCAATTTGATTAAATTCTCCCTTTCATCTACTTATTAATAAATCTAAGGATTTATTTAATAGGTTCATTTCAATGGTCCCCTTTGATTAATTAATTCAAATTAATTAATCCTCCCCCCATTTCAATCAATTCTTCTAATCCCCTAATTAATTAAAACAAATCAATTTATGAGTTGCTGAGAATTAATTAGTCTTTTCCTGTTATTTGAATTTTCTAATTCAAATTACCCACATTCCTCCCAACTTCTAAGCACCTAACCTAACCATCCCTCTAACCTAACTCATTTCACCTAACCTTGGGTTTACCTAATCCTATCCTATCTTGCACATCCTAACCTCCTTATCCTAACCTCCTATGGTGTGGATATTATCCCCTTGAGACACATGGCACTTTGGCCACATGTCTCCTCTCTTGGACACTTGCCCTCTTATGAGCAAGGCTCATTGACACTTGTCACCATAGAGATGACAAGTGTCCCTTCCTCCAACCTCTTCTCCAACTTCCTCCAATTTCACCCTTGATATATTCAGACTCAATCTTGACTGTTGATTCCTACCACCTCACCCCTAGCCTTGGAAATCCTATAAATATCCCCCATTTTGGAGCACAAAGGATCCCCATCTCATTATCAATTTAGGCATTGTTACTATAGGCATATCATTTGAGCATTGTTGTTATAGGCAATTGCATTAGCTTAATTTGATAATTTTCTAGCATAATTGTTGAATTATGTAACTTAATCAATCTCTTTTCTAGCTTAATTGCATCATCATCATCATATCTTAATCATGCATATCGTTAGCTTAATTAGACTCTTGGATCAATCTAGCATAATCAATCTCATCTAGTTTGCATATCATTATCATTTCAAATCCTCTATCTAGGTGTAGTCAAGTCACTAGGATTTCTTATTCAGATCTGAGAGCAAATCCATATTCACATCTCTTAGGAGGTGATAGGTCACTTTTTCATGGTTTATCTTTCATTTTCTTTTAATTTGCTAACCATGCTTGTAATGACCTATTGAGTGTTTGTGTTTCAGCTGCAGGTATCACACTTCACAGGCAAGACAATTGTAATTGAGCAGTGAACTCTAGGCAGTGAGCCTAAATGCAAGTGCATTCCCCATCTATGTAATATTTATGTACTTCTGGCCATAGTATATGAATATTGTGGGTTTCATCCCCACCATGGTTTTTCCCTTTCTAGGTTTCCACGTAAAAATTCTAGTGTTATGGATCTGTGTTTTATTTATTGCTTGCTTATGTTCTTTACTATTATACATTGCTAACCGGTGGATAAAGAATAGGTTTTTGAGTGTGATCTCTGGCAGAACACTGATTAACTCCCCCTCTCAGTGTTCCTTGATTATAACAAGTACGATATGCAAGAAGTTCATAGATTATGCATGACACCTTTTTGCCAGGTTTTCATCATGGTACTTGCCCAAGGTACCTATTTGCCAGGTTTTTACCAGTGGATGAGTTATTTTTCTTTACTTTTTTTTATTTATTTCACATACGGTGCTTGTTTACTAGGCTTTCACCAAGGTGACAATTTTTTTGATTTTTCACATTTTTTTGTATTTTTTGACTTTTTAGTAGAAAATGGACAGATGATAGGGGATGGAAGGAGGACTCAAGAATCTTGTTATTTGGATAGTATCCTTAAAAAATTGATCATGAAGATGAAAAGTATGCTTGAAGATGTTGGTAGGATAATGACATGGAAATGAAATGGGACTAAGGCAAGGATTTATGTAAAATATTGGATCAGAGGATGGAAGCATAGAAAATATGCATTTGATAATGGAAAGGGTATTGGAAGAATTATTGTTGAGTGGATGGAAATGCTGGCAAGATCAAGATTGGCACACACCTTGAGGGGTGATGGACTGATGGATGACAATTGGATCTCAAAATTTTAGATTTGGATGGAGGAATAGCTAGGGATTTAGGGACATATGGACCCAAAATGGATGAAGTAGGTGATGGAGGAATAGAATTGAAAGGTTTGGATGGAGGAATAGCAATTTTGGATGCCAATATGGATTTTTTTTTAGATTTTTGTGCTTCAAGGATCCGCTTAGGAATCCACATGGTTTTTTTATTTTTCATGCTTTTGTAGTTCCTTGGAATGCATTTCTTCCACAAGGGACTTAGGAACCCTTATAGATTTTGACTTTTTATTTATGAGAAATAGGCCTTTATAGCCTTTGGGGTATTTCTTTTCTTTTGTTTTGAAATGTCGATTAGATGGGACATGTTGATTAATGACCTTACGAACTTTAAGCTTGGCATCCAAATTGCTTGGGGGAAAGGAATGCATGGATGAATAGGAATGATATGACAGTTGTTTGGATGGATGGAAGGCTCTCAAAGATGTGTTTCTTTGTTGATCCTACATAATGGGTGGAGGGATATAAGGACCTAAAATGGATGGAAGGGATTAAGGGGAAGTCATATATTTGGATTTAGGCTTGGTAGGGATACCAACATCTTGAGGAATGTCACTGAGGCCATGACCATTACTATTCTATTTGATATGGAGGGGTTCTTGCATGTGAAGGTCTACCCCTTTTCCTTTATGAATATTTTGACTTGTAGGATACTCTTTTCTTTGGGAGGAAGATGTAAGTCCATTATGAGGTGGATGTGATATGGAAGGAATGATGGGATCATGAAGTGGATTAGACTGGACCAAAGTGGAGGAACCTAGTGTTCATGTAGGGGATTCATGAACATCTTGCACCAACATGTTAGGATCATGAGGAAAATCAGGATCATGAGGGGGATTAGGATCAATGACATTCTCTTTAGGTTGAATAGGAGGAATGATGGGTTCTTCTCAAGAGATGGAATCTTGTGGGGTGCATGGAGGATTAAGACATGAAGATGGATGAATGGTAGAATATTATGGAGGATTTAGAGGGATGATAGAATCTTGTGGTGGACACAAAGGTGGAAGGATACTTTGATCTTGACAAAGAGGAAGATCACTATATTCCTCTTTAAAGGTGTTATGCTCTTGGATTTCAATGGGAAAATTAGGAAGAATGGAAGGGATATCTTGACCTTTCTCAAGGAGTGGAATTCCAATGGGATTTGAAAAGGTGTTGTGTTCTTGGATAGAATGGACAGGAATAGGGGGATCATCATGAGTGTTTGGGAAAATGGGATCCTAGTCAACAATTGGATGGAATGATAAGGTTTCAGGATCTTGATCCTTATTTATTTTAGGAATCATTTCTTTGCACTCTAAATTATCCTCTTGACATGGGGTTGGAATTTGGATATATGCAGGGGATTCTAGGAAGGAATCAATACTTTGACTTGAGGGAGACAAAATTTGAATGGGGTCCTCTACAATAGGTTTGATGGGAAATTAAGCACATGGTGGCACCAAGTCTAACATTTTTGAAGCATGAAAAGGACTTTCATCATGAATTGGATTAGCTTAGCAATAAATTGTGGATATCCCATGGGGGATTTCATCCTTGGGTGTATTTGATGAGGATGATATGGAAGGTTCTTACAAAGCTGCAAAAGTTGTAGGAATAGAGGCCACTGGAGAGTCAATTTTTTTATGAGGGATGGATGAGCCATTGCTAGACATAGGTGCACAATTTTGGTATTTCTCAAAATATTCACTCAGGATTCTCTTTAGAAGTTGTGTAAAAGAGATACCTTTCTTTGGAGACACATTTGAGTCCTTATGAGGTTTTGATTTTGGGCTTGTTTAAACTGGATTTAGTTTTGGTTTGGTATGAGTTGCAACTTTAGGTTTTGAATTTCTAGTTGTAGTTGTTGATTTTGATTTGTTGAATGAGTTTGTTGTCGATACTCCATTGTTGGTTCAACCAACTGTTGACATTGTGTGGTTGGTTGAGCATATTGTTGAAATTACACCATTGATTGTGTTGGTTGGATTGGTTGGATATATTGAACTATTGGTTGTGTTGGTTTGACATGTCAGACCATTAGGTGTTGTTGGATCATTGGTTGTTATTTTAAAATTTAATTGAATGGAGTTTGATCAAATGAGGTCTAACTTAGGACTTGGTTGAATGAGGTTTGATTTGGAATTGGGTCCAAATTTGTGCTTGTTGCTTGAAATTGTTTTGTCATGTCTATTTGTGAGATGGGGGCTGGTAAGTCTGATCATGCAATGAGAGCTTGTATGTCAAATAGATCAAAGTTTTTATTTGGACCTTGAAATGTTTGAAACATTTTGGACATTTGGGATCTATTCTTTTTATTTTTTTAAATTTTTTGTTCCAATATCTATTTATCCTGAGCTAGATTTTCCTCTAGTTTTCGTATTTGGACACTTGTTTCATAATAAAAAATTTAATCCAAGTTTTTATACATGTATAAATTGGGTTGACATGATTGATTGTTTAATTGTGATGACATGGTCTCATAACAAAATTGGGATCTCATTTCAACAAAAATGTCACTATGCAATGAAACTAGTGGAATTGACAAATGCAACCTAAAAGGACAATAATGCAACTTGTGTTTTTGGTCTTTTGATTTTTTGGAATGATAATGAAATGCAACTAAGTACAAACTTAAAAGATGATCATTCAATCTATGTTTTGGACTTTTCAAGGTTTGGACAAACTCTTGGAATGCAAACCTTAAGATGCAACCATGGGAAATTGAAATTAAGTGAAGACCTTAATTGACAAAAGGACAAAGGACAAAATTATGATAGGACAAATGACAATGTCTCACCTATATTGCTTGGATTCTAAGCTAGGTTTGACAAAATTATAATGACAAAAGGACCAATGTTGGACAAGATCAAGACTCCCTAACAATGACTTAGGGTTTAATCTAAAGTTTTGATTTTGCGAGTTTGACAAACCTAATTTTGAGACTAAATGCAAGAGGAAAATTATAATGACAAGGACCTAAAGATATGAACCCAAAATGTGATATGAATATGACCTAAAGATGCAAAGAAACCTTATAATATGATGTGGACCAAAGTTATGCTAATGATGCAATGTTATGATCTAGGCTTATGATATGACTCAATGATATGATATGGTGAAAACCAATGATATGTGTATACACATAAAAATTGGCTATGAGCAATTAAATAAATATTTTATATTTATTTAATAATTATTCTTCTATTAAATAGTTAATTTGAAAAGATTAATTTATTTAATTCATTTTCATGTCTTTCTATTAATTAATATTTTATTAATTAATTCATCTATCCCATTATTCTAATTAATTAAATATCTAATATTTAATTATTCCTCTAACCAAGTTAATTGAATATCTAAATATTTAATTATCTCCTCCAATCAATTAAATATCCAATATTTAATGGTTATCCTCCTATCCTATTGTCTCAAATATTAAATAATTCTCAAAATTATTTAATCCCTTATCCAACTCACCTTCCATCTCCATTTCATCTCCCCTTTGCCAACTCATCAAACATGTGGCTAAGGAAATTACTATTTTTTAAATATTAATTCATCATTTATTTCCAACCTCCAAACTTAATGAAAATTGTGTACGTACACACATTTCATAACCATTTCCTATATTCTCTCCAACACCCTCTACATCTTAGGAAGGACTTGAGTCCACTTGTCCTATCATGCCTAAATTTCCTACAACCATCCCTAGATTCCCTCAGTCAGCAACCCAGTCAAGGTGAGATGAGTGACACTTGTCTTCTCCTTCCCCCTTTCTCTCAACCTTCACCTTTGCTCACAACCATTCAAATCTGTAGATCTGACCATGACCGTTGATCTAAGTTACATCATCTCATCCTCTCAAAGTCTATAAAATCAAGAGCTTTAGTTGAGAGAGAGTTAGACTTCAAGAAACTTCAAGTGCATTTTGAAAGCTAATCATATGCATCTGTGAGTTTTAGTTTTGAAGCAAATAGCAATTATCATATAATATCATTTAGCATAATCATTTTAGCATAATCATGTAGTATTGCATATCAGAGTATCAATTAACTACAAGTTATCAGTCTATTCTTCATATGCCATCTTGGAAGCCATCAGTGCATTGTCTGAGAGCACACCATCTGCAACTAGGAATAGTGGAGTTAGGACACAATGAGACATAAGCCATGAAGGTAATATTAGTATTTTATTTCATATGTACTTCATGTAGTTTCATTGGTTGAGTTTGGATTTCCTATAGCATTTCCATTTGTATTTTGTGAAACTAACTTGTTGTAGGTAGCATTCTGAGGATGAAATTCAAGTCGACACAATATGAACAAGGATATGAATGGAAATTGTAGTCACATAAATCTATCCATTTTAATTAAATGAATGTTTGCTATTTATTTGATTAAAAACCCACTAGCCAACAATTAATTAAATTAACATTTAATTAATTTCATCTTCAAAACATTCTCCTATTAATTAAATAAATTATTCAATTTATTTTAATTAATTCATTAAACCAAATTCACAATCAATTAAATGAATAAATATTATTTATTTAATTTAATCCCCTTTCTTCTTTTAAATAAATAATTAAAAACATTTATTTAAATTATTCCCCCCCCCACTTGCATTTTCCTACAAATGCAAGTTGCAACCACAAGTTGAAATAAATTATTTTTATTTTAATTAAAATCCTATTTTCTCTCACCCACCAAACCCACTTGCAATCCTAACCCCCTTCTAGATTCTTCTAAACCCTTCCTAATTAACCTAATCCATCCCCTAATTATTGTCACATTCCTAAGCAACTTGGAGTCACTTCTCAAAGACTTCAAAGTCTTTGAAAAGCATTAAATGCTTTGTGTGTTCAACAAATTAACCTCTAAAGTCTTCCAAACCACTTATGGCTCTTACATGACTATTTATGGTTAACCCCTAACTCAACCCTCATGTGACTCATGTGTCTCCTCAAGCATTTATTGCTTTGACCATGGTTATCCCTTTAACCTTTGCACAAGAGTTTATCCATTGGATAAAAGCTTTATTCTTTGAATAAAGAATTTATTCACTCAACCTAATCTTGACCTTAACTCCCAAGTTAACTCTCAGGTCATGTCAAACATTTAATGCTTATTGCCTCTCATCTCAACCCCTCTCATGTTGACACTTATCATCTTGGGATTGGTTTGAAAGCCCTCACATGGATTGAATATCATTCAATCCTGACCCTTTTTGAGATTATTCAATCTCAACCATCCATTGCTCCATTTTTCTTATAAATAGAGTCCATTTCTTCATAATCCAGATCTTGAAAACTTGTATGCATCTAAGTTATAGAGAATTTTAGAGAGCATTTTAGCATAATTAGTCATATTCACTCTTTTGGTTAAAATTAACAAATAGCATTTAGATAACTCATCTTTCTTTGGTTATTAAGCTTGCATTTGCATACTTTTCATAATCATCTACAATCTTGAACCTCCATAAGGCATCCATAGTGCAAAAAGCTATTGAGAGCTACACTAATTTGGAACTTGGAGAGGAGAGGAACAAGGGAGAAGGAGCTAAAATCATGTTAGATGGCATTTGGAGATGCCTTGTTGTATTTGCTTCCATAGTTAAAAATTTTATCATGTTTTTAGTGTCTCTTTTGATATACCTGCTTAGACTAGTTTTTGGTTGATTAACACTAATGTTTGTCTTTGTTTCTTGTGTTTTTGTGTGTTATACGACCACATGTTTTGGTCTAACATTGTCCATTTTGCAGAGCATCATTTGGTGAACCCGACATGAACCCAACAACATTTTTTTTTAACAAACTAACTTTTTGACTGTTTAGCTTGACACACAGGTCGTGCTTTGGCACTTTTGTTCGTGCTTTAGCGCCAGTGCAATTTGATCTGTTAGCGCTATTATTTTTTACAATAGCGCTATTGTCTCAAATTTAGTGTTATTGCCCATGTTATAGTGCTTTTGACTCTTAAGTAGCGCTTTTGTCCATATTTTAGCGCACTTGTATTGCTATTTAAATATTTTACTTTAGCACTTTTATCTATACTTTAGCTCGTTTGTGTTAAGTAGCGCTTCTGTTGTCACATAGAGTAGCGCTATTGTAATAGAACGTTGTAAAAAAAAGCCTTGTAATCGATAATTTTATTTTTTTAGGCTTGTGGAAGCCACCATATTTTCGGATTTTACTAACTTTTTGTTTCATGTGCAGGTTTTAAACTAACCCTTTTTGTTACTTAACAATCAAAAACACTTCATTTGGTGCTCTAAAAATCACAACACAATTTTGTTTACTTGCAAGCTAGGAAAAAAACTTTCATTTGGTGCTCTAAATATCACAACACAATTTTGTTTACTTCCAAGTTAGGAACAAACACTTCATTTAGTGCTCTAAAAATCACAACACAATTTTGTTTATTTGCAAGTTAGGAAATAAATCTCTAATTTGGTGCTTAAAACAAGACAAGGCAAAATCTCATTTCTTGCATCAAATTTAAGAAAATTCACAATCAACACTTCAACTTGTTGTACAAGTAAAAAGAAAAATCAACTTGTCTCATTTTTGCAAAATGATTTTACTTCATGCATACATGTTTCAATTTCAGTTGACCAGGATTTCAATTTCTAGTTTACTCAAACATATTGCCTTTGAAGTTAAAAAGAACATCATGGTTGTTGGAACAACATCTCCAATTAGATAGAACATCATTGCAATGACAAGTTAAAAATAACAAGTGTATTTTGTGTTTGGCACACTTGTGCAAAAGAGTTTGTCGAGTGGTCCCACTTCTAACACACACTATCCTCTCCCTTGACTTTCGTGGTCCTAGGTGCAAGAGAAAAGTGCTAGTAACACTCAATATTTTATCTTTTTTAGAGAGGCCTACCAAGAGGCACATCACTCTTGGGAACGACCTCACGCGGTAAATCCTTCGAGCCGCTATAGAAATCAGGTGAGAGTGAAAGCTATAGCCTTGGGTATAGCTATTCCTATAGTGTAACTTGCCGAAAGGATAAATGGGCCCCACCACAAGTTACAAGGCTCTTAAGTGAGTCATTGTAGAATGAACTTATGTCCAAAGACATAAAAAATTACTAAATACCTTTATGTAGTAGCCCACCCGTTCTATTGATTGAGGATATTTGTGATAAATTTAGTGCAAGAGCATAGATGATTTTGCTCCCAAGATACTCACCATACATATTTCCTTGAGTAGAAACATAGCTTTTTGAAAGGTTACTTGTAGCCCGATAAAAGTGGTGACTCCCCCATCATAGGGATCATCTATTTGTTATACTCGTGCAAGACTTAGTATATCACATCCTTACCTACCACGATGGGATTAATAAGGTATGTAGTACCAAAGTCAAAGAAATATCAAGATGTGGGCTGAAATTATCGCAACTGGCCATTTGACCTTAGGGATAAAGAGTGTTTAAAGTGTTTTCATTTTTGAGTCAAGACCAGTACAAATTGAGCTGACTTCAGACTTTGGGAAATACCTAAAATACATTTGAAGGAAAGGGTCATAAAAAGTTCAAAAGAGTGGGTTGATCTAGACCCATACTTACTTGTGCCTTTTGAGGCAACATTCTTGTGTTTGTGTGCTTGCTTTGTTTTCTTGTCAAAGAAACATCATAAAACCAAAATCCAAAACAAGTATTCATCCAACACAAACATTTTCAAAACCAAAAGATCGGAAAACCAAGAGTAACAACAAATGTGTCAAATTATATGACCATTCTTCACATCTTGAGAAAGCAGAATCTTCATCAACACATCAACTTGAAGAAAAGACCATTGAGCTCAAAGGCTCTTATCAAAAGGAGGAAATTCTTCTCTTAATAGACAAATGTTTGTCTCTCATAGAACCTTCCTATGCCGCATGCATCTATATCTTCAAGGGAAATCAAATGAATTTGATCAAGAGTCATTAAACCGCACAACTTTTATGCAATATCGAGCTTTGAGCTATCACAAGAATAAAGGAGGAAAAATCAATCCTGACTTCTTTCTTGACATTTCCATCACATATAACGTAGCTTGGGAAGAACCACCAACTCCCAAAAGAGAAGAGGAAGAATTTGTCCCATATGTGACACAAAGCTTTTATTGAAGTTCACATTTCATCCATTATCATATCCATATCTCATCAAATCCACTTCCAACTCTCAAAACATCAAGAGGTTTTTGTCCTAAGTTTTATTTTCAAAATTGCTTGAATCAAACATAACACATCACTTTTTAAAGTGTCTCTACATCTAGGATAAACTCTGTTGGCATTTGGCATTATAACAGACAATGGGAGATTGTTGGCATTTCAATAAGGATATTGAGAAGGTTGTTGATGACTATGGATATAACTGACTAAGGATGTTTACTGTCTTAATATTATTATTTTGTCATTGATGTCAAGAAATTGATTTTCTAATTCAGTATGATGTTGCCATATCTTGAGAAGTATGATTTGATGAGTATAAAGATGTTGGTAAAAGACACAGAAAGAATATGATGGATAAGGGGAGAAATAAGTTATTCAATGCGCAACTATTACTGAGTTAGACAATGATGAGATCATGATGTTTAGATTGTTTTGATATCATACATATGCTATTGATTGTAAGGTTAATACTATACTATGTTATCGAGCAAAGAACCTAGTTGGTAGAACCCTAAGGAACCTAGTCGGTAAACCCTAAGGTTATCGCTATCAGTTAATGAAGGCAAAATGTCTACCGAGTGAAGTTTAGTATTCACCAAGTTGTAACCGAGTTGTAATCGAGCTATAACAGAATGCATTAAATGATTACAAGTGTTATTTAATGAAGGAAGCTGATGAGCTGGACATGATTAAATGATTGGTATGCCATGAATGAAGTTTGATAAAGAATCTATGGTAAAGGAAAATTGGCAGGAAGATCTACAGCTTAGATTGAACCGCAATACCCTAGCACAAGTTCCAAGAAATGTATACAAGTTCCAAGGTAGGGTAAAATGTTTTCAGATCAAAGGATACATTGAACCTGGTCAAAGTTTGAAGATTTGATGGCTATGATTGATCATGGGAAATGTGATCAAGAAGATTAAATGGTTGGCAAATTGTTTATAAATAGGGAACTATTGATAAACAATGTATGCAGGCAAGTGTATGCATAGGGATGCTACATAGTGATTACCGAGCACAGAAGCTTGTAGACCTGTTTTGAATAAATAGAGTATAGAGCCCAATAGATGGACAAGATTAGTTCTATGTCTATATTGTATTGAGCAAATAAGAATCTGCTTTAGCATTTTAGATGTGAAGTTGCAGATAGATTTTTATTACTGTTATTTGTGAAAGTGACAGAAAATCTCTTAACTGAGTGGACTTAACAGTCTTATTTGTAAAACCCTCTAGTAAGGTGACATTCTTATTGAGTGTTTGAAATTCTTTAACAAGGTCACTTCTAACAAGGTGAAGATCCTGACAGATCTGAGGGAAATCCCTTAACCGGGTCACATCTAGCAATGTGTTTGTAATCTTTAACATGATTTGCTTTTAACCGAGCATACCCTAGAAGAGTATATTTCTTAGTGGGTCTAAAATCCCACAGTGGTTTTTCCCTATTTGGGTTTCCATGTTAAATCTGGTGTTATGAGTGTTATGATGTTCATATGCTTTTGAGTTTGCATGTTTAGAAGTTTTGGTTATATTACTGAAGTATATGTTACCGAGGTTGAATTTGGACTTTTTATGAAAGATTAAGTTTATATGATTCACCCCCCCCTCTCATCTTATTAGTTTGGCATCTGTACTTATCTTTAAGTATCAGAACTATCAAAACTCATCCTAAGAAACATTTCTACGTAGGTTAAAACTAGTCTATGAGTGAATCCTCTCATTACTAGGTAGTTGAGTCTATAATACATCTCAGATTTCTATACACCTTATCACATCAAACTTTGTCAAACCAACACAACAAGAAATTCAATAAAGAACTTTGGTAACATCTACCTTTAGTGCTAGGGATTCATATGTGAAACACTTCACAAAACATCAATCTTTCATTTCATCACCAACTCATCATCATTTTCATCAAACTTCAACATAAACTTATAAACAAAATGGCTCATACCAGATCAAGATCTAGACAACAAGAAATTGAAGAGGAAGAGGAAGAAAATATCAATGAGTTCCAAGAAGCCCTAGGAGAAAATATAAATGATGAAAATCCAGGCACTCCTACTCTGGTGGCAATAGAAAGGGCACAACACAATCCTCTCTTTAATAGACGTTTTGATGAAATACTCAGGAGCAATGCCGATTCTCACTTTTTAAGACTTGCTCAAGAGGGGGCTAAACTACCCTTTGACTTTGATGTTGCACAACTAAGACAAGCATCAAAATACCAAAGTCATAATGAGGATGAAAGAGGTCGAGAACACATCAGATACAACCTTCATCAAGGTAATCCCCCACCACCTCCTCCTCCAAATGAAATAGAAATGTTGCGGCAACAAGTTGAGAATCTCGCCCAACAACTTCATAGTGGTATGAAAACTAATCAATTTTCACTTAATGACATTTGTCCCTATCCCTTTGATAGGAATCTTCATATGCCACCTTTTCCGTGAGGGTTTGAAACACCCAAGTTTGAAAAGTATCAAGGAAAAGGAGATCCTCATGATCATGTTAGAGAATTCCATTCAGCTTGCCTCAAAGTGGCATATGAGGATACATACCTAATGCTACTTTTTCACCAAAGATTGGGAGGAACAACCACATCATGGTTTTCTTGATTACGAGGTGGCATTAGGACATTTGAAGAATTCATTCAAAAATTCCTAGCACATTACTCACACAACATTGAACGTGATATCACAATGGCTGATCTATGTAACACTAAACAAAAACCAGGTGAGCTATTTTCAGTCTTTCTGCAATGATGGTATCAAATGTCTAGTAGACATTCTCTTCAGTTACCTAAAAAAGAACTAGTGGAAATATTTATTTCCAACTTAAATGACAAAATGGAATTTCACCTAGACGTAAAAGACACACTCTTTCAATGACATGATCATAAAAGGGTTAAAATGTGAGCGAGCTCTCATAAAAAAAGGGCTTATCAAGATATATAATGAGCCAAAGGCTGGTCCTCTCCTGCGCTTCAATAGTGACAAGCCTAACTTCTGGCACAAAAACAAAAACATCATCAACGATGGGGTTGTGGATGCAAGAACAATCAAAAGTGTACAACCTGTGGTTTGATTTACAGGACAGAACCCCTCACCCAAGAATAACATAGTTACTCCTCCAAATCAAGGCCACAACACATCTCAAGAGGAACACAGACAACGTCAACAAAATTTTAAACCAAAACCAACATACACTCCCTTAGGGGAACCCATCGAAACAATGTTACGTCAGTTGGTTTCTCAAAATCTGGTGACCTTGCCCAAAACATCAAATTATGAACCTCAAGTCAAACCTTCATGGTGGAGGGATACTGAAAATTGTGATTTCCATCAAGGGAAAGGACATAAGACAAGCAATTGTCATAGATTGAAAGATCTTATTCAAGATCTTATTGACCGAGGTGAAATCAAAATCGAAGGACATGACCCAAAGACAACAAACAATGATCATCTCATGTTTAAAATTCCACTTCCATCACAAGATCAAAGGGGTCCTTCCACTTTAGGGATAAACACAGATACCACTGATTATACGCAAGCCACATATAATTACACTGTGAATCACCTATATGATGCCAGTGAACAAATTGCAACTATTACCATAAAAAATCCCAGCTCCACTTGCAATGTTGTTATATGTCGCAACAAGATTACCATAAAAGCAGCTCCGCAAGGCACCACATCTATCCCAAAGTAGTATAACCTTGTGGACCAATTAGACAAAACGTCCGCACTAATATCTATTTTATAGCTATTATGCCTATCTCCATCCCATAAAACAATCTTGGAGCAAGCTCTCCAATAGGTGTCAGTCCCTGCAAACCTAAATACAGATCAGTTCCAAGCTATGGTTGGAAACCTAAGATCATCACCTTGTCTCACTTTCTCTGAAAGTGACAACACATCCTTCTAGCAACCTCACAATGCCTCACTCCACATTGAAGGGTTTATCAACCAACATAGGATCAAGCGAGTCTTGATCAATAATGGAGCAAGCCTGAATATCTATACACTATAATTGGTCATGACATTGGGATATGCAATTGAATCGGTGGATCCCCGCAAGAAGATAACAATCAAAGCCTATGATGATGTAGAGTGTTCATCCAAAGGAGCTATGGTGCTACCAATCTGAGTGGGCCCTGTGGTGAAACACATCATCTGTCAAGTTCTGGACCTTCCTCTGCCATACAATTTATTATTAGGAGGACCTTGGATACATGCCATGCAAGCTGTTCCATCCACCTACCGTCAGTGTATCAAGTTCCCGCATAATGGTGTAGAAATCACAATCCTGGGATATGCAAGTCCCTTTGCATATTGTCATAATATAAGTCATCAACCAGAGATTACCATTCCCAACAATAGAGAAGCCATAGTATACACATCATACGTAAGTTCAGCCTCTCTTTCCAGTTCAAACACCACTACATCCAAGCAAGAGAAGCTCAAGATGAAAATAGTAGAGGAAGGTCCTGGGGAATACAATCTCAGCCAACTCTTTTGTGTTGGACAAATGCCCACTTCTCCTAGAACACATGGCAAACCTCAACGGTTACTTCAAACACCACTGGTCAAACCAACATGTACTTTGATGCCATTCATCCTTGGAAAGAGTCAAGAAGAAGAGACTAGAGATGAGGACTTAGCAGAATGGATCTATAAAGATCCCATCACCACAGACATTCCACAAGCGAAGCTTCCCACAGATCAGTATGGAAAAGGCCTTCTCATTATGCAAAGAATGGGTTATGATGGTCAAAGTGCTTTGGGACCTTGCAAGCAAGGAAGACATGAACTGCTGCAGCCAGAATTAAAGCCCAAAGATAACATAGGATTAGGCTTTCAAAAGGAGATCTTTCCTAAGCTTAGATTTAAAGGGAAACCCAACAAAACTCTATATCAACCTACTACAAATTAGGTCACCTTTGCTTATAAAAGTAGCATCAAACACCATAGCAACTACCCCATTGAGGCTAAAAATCCTAGCAAAATCATCTGCAACACCAATCATCCCACCAATCAAACCAACAACCCCATCAACAACAACAATAACATGAATCACACCCTTAACAATGACAACTATATCAGAATTCCCAGTAGTATCGACAACACTAACAATTCTAGTAGAAGCAATAGATACGACACTACTAATACTCCCTGTATCAGATTCATTAATCCCCATAATTCTTCTTGCAACACCAATCCTTTCATCTACAAAGGTACGTAAACTGATCACACCTACAGTGTTTAACTCAAAGGATATCCCAGTATGGTATAGTAATCAGCTACTGGAAAGTGACTTAGAGACTGACTCACATGAGTGGGAATTTGATTCCATACAACTTAATACTTCAGATGAGGAAGACGCATCACCACCTCCACCTTGTAAGGACATTCCTATTTACAAAGAAGCATAGATAACAACCTCTTGGGTTCCTGAACTGGAAACATCTTCCACAGAACCTACGTCACATCGTACGCCTGATTCTGACGGGGAGAGTACCATCAATGACCTTCACCACAATGTCTTAACCCTCACTAACAAATCTAACAAACTTAACCTAATCAATGAGGTAATGCCCATTATCCATCCCGAACTCATCAAATGGAACCAACCTAATCCCCCATGCCCTGACCACTTCCAAAACGATGAGGCGATCATTGACTTTTTGGAGCTACGGGATAACATACCAAGTGGGGATCATAAAGATGGATTCACCATTGAACTTAATAGCGCAACATACTTTGGGGCGGATGCTAAACCTTTCAGCTGCAAAAATATAACAATAAAACATGGATCTTCCAGTGAAAACCACACTGTGGCATTGTTTGATCTCACAAAAGTAAAAAGAAAATCCAACGGTGAAAACCTCTCTGAGGCACCTAAGGATGAAAGGTTTGACATTCTCCCCTCTAGTACATAGTAGGAATGGTCAACAATCCTTATGGAGGAAACAAAAGAATACAACATGGAGACTCTTGAAACTTCTCACCACATACATCTAGCATCTCTTTTAACTCCAGAGGAACAACCTAAGTTTGTCAAATTCTTCAAACAACACTAGATCAACTTTGCATGGTCCTATGCATACATGCCTGGTCTTGATCCTGATTTAGTCATGCATCACCTCACCATAGTAGAAGGAGCCAAACTTGTCAAGCAGAAGCTTTGCAAGATGCATCCTTAGATTGCAGTACTACTCAAAGAAGAACTTAAGAAACCCCTAGATGTTAGTTTTATTAGACCAATTGATTACGCAGATTGGATATCCAATATTATGTCTGTCGACAAACCAAATGGGGGCATCCGTATCTGTACTAACTTCAGAGATCTAAACAAAGTATGTCCTAAAGATGACTTCCCCCTACCAAACATCGACATAATAGTGGACCTAACAACAGGACATGCCATGCTTTCACTCATGGATGGCTTTTCAGGGTACAATCGGATAGAGATCGCACTAGAGGATCAACATAAGATGGCCTTCACATGTCCATGGGGCACATACTACTGGAATGTATTGCCTTTTGGTCTAAAAAATGCAGGAGCGACCTATGAACGAGTAATGACCACCATCTTCCATGACATGATGCATACTATAATGGAGGATTATGTTGATGACTTACTGACAAAATCACAAACAAGAGAAGGTCATCTAGAAATATTAGAGAAACTATTTAATAGACTGGAACAATATCATGTTCGACTCAACCTGAAGAAATGTGTCTTTGGAGTAACCTCAAGGAAGCTTCTAGGATACATTGTCTCAAGCAAAAGTATTGAGGTTGATCCTGCAAAGGTCAAAGCAATCATGGACATGCCACCACCAAAGAACATCAGTCAGCTAAGGACATTACAAGGACATCTTCAATCCATTCGAAGATTCATTGCACAAGTGGTAGATAAGTGTCACCCCTTTACACACTTGTTACACAAAAACATCTGCTTTCAATGGGATGCCAGATGTCAGCAAGCATTCCAGATGATTAAAGATTATCTCATGAATACACCATTGTTGATCCCACCAGATCCTAGTAAGCCTCTACTACTCTATATATCAGCAACAAATATAGCATTGGGTGTACTATTGGCACAACACAATGCAGAAGGGAAAGAGTGTGTTGTTTACTACATCTCTCCCACACTGGTTGGATATGAACTCAATTACACACCTATTGAGTGAGCTTGCCTAGCAGTAATCTTGGTAGCCACTAAATTGAGGCACTATCTGTTGACACATAAATTATAGCTCATTGCAAAGGTCGATCCACTCAAGTACTTACTTAGCGAAGCAACATCGACAGGCTGCTTGGCCAAATGGGTGATGATTCTAAGTAAATTTGACATCGAATATGTGGATCATAAGGCTATCAAAGGCCAAGTTATTGCAGATCAGTTGGCTGATGCACCACTCATAGGCGATCATCCTCTCATTTCCAATTTTCCAGATGAAGAGATATTCATGATCACAGTAGCACAACCATGGAAGCTATACTTTGATGGTTCATACACTAGGCATCGCTCGGGGGCAGGCATTCTATTTATCACACCTCAAGGTGACATCATCCTGAAGTCTTATAGGCTCAGATTTCCATGCACAAACAACATAGCTATATATGAGGCCTTGATCACAGGACTTAGGTTAGCCATACAATGGAAGTTACAAGAACTACAAGTATATGGTGACTCCCAACTGCTCATCCGACAAGTAACAGATGAATATCAAACCAAGGATGACAAACTCATGCTGTACAAGAAAATGGTGGATAGTTTAAAAGCATCATTTACTACTATCACCTTTGAGCAGATACCCAGATATCAAAATCAAGCTACTGATGCTATGGCTACCATTGCATCTCTCCTAGATCTTCCTCAGAATTCAACACACTATAAGTTCTTGGTAGAACAACTTTGGATTCTTGCTTATGATATCCTCAAATCCGAGATGATATCTCGCCTTATCGGTTCTGAATCCCCATGGTATGGTGAGTTCTACACCTACCTCCGTGATCACACACTTCCTCCTAACCAATCGAATAACCAATGTAAAACCTTCATTCGCCAAACTGCTCAATATACCATTATTGCTGAAACCCTATACCCACGCAGTCTTGATGGTACTCCCCTTCGATGTCTGGAACAAGATGAGATAACAAAGGCCTTGGAAGAGGTACATGAAGGAATTTGTGGAACTCATGCAAGCAGTCCATCACTAGCCAAGAAACTCATGCGTACTGAATACTATTGGCCATCCATGGAAAAAGACTCCTACTATTTTATTAGAAAATGCAAAAAATGCCATGTTCATGGAGACCCGATGCATGCACCAGCACAGGAATTGCAACCAATCACAACACCATGGCCTTTTTGTCAATGGGGCCTTGCCCTTGTAGGTAAAATCCAGCCAACTTCATCCAACAGCCACAAACTCATTATTACCGCCACCGAATACTTCACAAAGTGGATCGAAGCTGTTCCACTTACCCATGTCACCAGCAAGAAGATCACCTCATTCATCCTTAATTACATCATCTGCTGGTATGGTGTACCCATGTCCATCATCACAACTAATGGTCTTCCTTTCAAAAATCAGGATGTCTGTGAACTCTGTGAGAAATTTCACATCCAACATCACTTTTCCACTCCTTATTACCCACAAGGCAATGGTCAGGCTGAAGCATCAAACAAGAACATATTGAGAATCCTCAAAAAGATAGTCAATGATGCCAGTCGTGATTGGCATGTTCAATTGAATCCAGCACTATGGGCATATCGAACTAGCATTCGAACCCCTATAGGCGCAACTCCCTACTCACTGGTCTATGGTGCAGAAGCTATCCTTCCTATTGAGGTCGAGATACCATCTCTACGGGTTTCCTTGCATAATCGTATAGATGATGAAGTATATAGAGTATCATGTTTTCAAGCCTTAGAGCTACTTTATGAGAAACGACAAGCTTCATACAATCACCTCAAAGCATATCAACAGCGCATGAGTAGAAGCTATAATCATTGGGTTAGGCCTCATACATTTGAGGTAGGAGATCTTGTTCTTAGAAAGAATCCTCGTAACCAACTAAACTGAGAACATTAGGGGACGTTTGAATCAAATTGGCTGGGTCCATATGTTATCACTACTATATTTGGGTTTGGGGCATATCAGTTGGCTACTTCAGAAGGAGAACCTCTAGTAGATCTGATAAACAACATGCACCTCAAATGGTTTTATACCTAAGCTGCATAGAGCATCAAGCTCCCCTACATACCAGAAAAACACCAAAAACATTTAGATATATGTCCTGAAGAAAATACAAAAAAAATCAAAATACTAAAGAAAAATCATGCATCCAAACGGTGAACAACCACTCCGGTGGCACCTTGGGTAAAGTGTGATGGTGAAAACCTGGCAAATAGGCGACACTCGTAAAGGATATGGCTCCATTGTCTTTTAGAATTTTGCAATCACATTCATTTCATCCATTCATCCATCCATCCAAACCATGGCTTGTTATTGATCTACAATCCAGGATAGTATTTCATGCATTTTGTATCCCGCTTTTTCATGGTCATGTCTAAACTGGGGGCAGTACCCTTAATCTAGTTGATGGAAGTAGATTCTACATTATTTTGTGATTCATTGAGTTATTTATTCAAAACTATCTCACAAAACTCCAAAAACATTTAAAACAATCATCAAAGTACCAAAAACATTGGAAAACTATCTCACAAAATCCAAAAACATCAGAAAACACCAAACAAACAAAAACATGGCAACGCATTGTACATACGTTTTTCAAAGAAGATACCAAACAAACATTGTGAAATACTCAAATGATGACCACTTATCACATCAAACCAACAATCAACATCAACACACAAACTATCTGAATAAGGATGCATCCTTCCTTACCAAAACAAAGACAAGATGACATTTTCTTTGACAAGAAAATTTTGTTTAAGGTATCAAATACTTGGTTGATTTGTAGGTTATTCATTCATTTGTATATATCAGGTTCCTACACTACTTTGGGATATCCACAAGTGATTAGAGTATCCGAGATGGTTCCTATAGAATTGTTTGTATGTCTTCTGTGAATTATTCCGATGAAGTTCTGGGGCATGTACTAATGGTGTCTACATGGGAAGTTCACTAAGTTACATGATCATATGCAAAATACAGTCATAGATCACTATGACTTGCTGACTACAACGTATACCTCAACCATATGAGCATAAACCATTATGGAGGGTCCATATTCTTTATTCTTTATTTATGCTATTTGTTTGCAGGTACAAAGCTCCATCTTTAGTTCCTACTGCCTCATCCAAGGTCGATAATGGTTTATCTCTTACTATGGTATGAACTTGTCTTGGGATATGATCGGCAAAAGATCAAGGAGGACATTCCAAGTCATGCATGAAAGGAGATAATCCTTGTCTATTCTGCAAGCACTACTTAGGTCAACTTGATCCATTATATCAAGTTGCTTGTATTAACTTGCTATATCAAAATCCATGTAAGGAATACTCAGGTCATCTTGAATCATTATGTCAAGTTGCTTGTATTTTCTTACAACATTTTAAAGCTCAATGATGAAAAATAAAAGCACTATGGATCATCATTCCATCTCATCTGTATATATTGCATTGCATTGCATTCCATCCATCCATCCATTCATAATAGATGCATATCATGCATACATAGTAATGACAATGGATACTCTATTTTCCTCTTCTTCCATAGGAATGAGTCATAGGTCCTCCATTTCTTCTATCTAACATTGAACCCCCCCACCCTCCCCATCTTGATAATCAACATCACATACCCTACATCGTGCCCCATCAAATCAATCAAGCCACGTTCCTCACCATCTATCTCTAATAGGAGGGGTTGCATTTCCTATCCTAAGTCATCCTATAAGCCAAGCAAGTTACTCTGTCTACACAGGTACATTGACTCACACACACCTAGACTATCAACAGATACTCTGACCAAGTATCTTCGAGTCTCAATAGGTATTAGATCATGGTAATCCTAGACTACATCAAACATTTATCATAATGACCTAGTCTCAACGGGGCTGCTATGATCCACCACAACCATCCATCAAATGCACACACTATCAATTGATCAACCAATCAAACACAATCCAACAGACAATTACATCAATTGTCTAAAGTCTCAACAAGTATTTTTCTTCATATACCTTGACTTCATCGGGCAATTACATCAATTGTCTAAGTCACATTAGGTCACTTTGATTCACTTACTCAGACTTTATCCTATCCAAGCGACCAACTGACATCAACTGTCATGCTTTGACTCGACCAGGGCAATTAAATCAATTGCACCAGATTGTTCAAACAATTTTGATTAATTATATAGCATCACTCGAAAGCACAACCACCACATTTTCACCATATCTCCTGCATGACCTAAGGGTACTCATTGGCTTGTTGTTTCTCCATATTCACTCTGATTTCTTCCATTCTTTCACCGTTATTGCTCACTTCTTCTACTCACCCTTCCAACAACTTCTTTCAATCTTTTTCAAGAGATTGCCCGTATTTTCAAAAATTTTGGCCCATCTCTCGAGGTGCATACCACCCATTAAATTAACATTTTATGGGGCATATTTCTTCCCACCTATTTTTCTTTCTTTGAAACGATGCAATAAACTGTACCGTCTCAAAGAGGGGCAAATGTAGTTACATAAATCTATCCACTTTAATTAAATGAATATTTGCTATTTATTTGATAAAAACCCACTAGCCAATAATTAATTAAATTAACTTTTAATTAATTTCATCTTCAAAACATTCTCCTATTAATTAAATAAATAATTCAATTTATTTTAATTAATTCATTAAACCAAATTCACAATCAATTAAATGAATAAATATTATTTATTTAATTTAATCCCCTTTCTTCTTTTAAATAAATAATTAAAAACATTTATTTAAATTATTCCCCCCCCACTTGCATTTTCCTACAAATGCAAGTTGCAACCACAAGTTGAAATAAATTATTTTTATTTTAATTAAAATCCTATTTTCCCTCACCCACCAAACCCACTTGCAATTCTAACCCCCTTCTAGATTCTTCTAAATCCTTCCTAATTAACCTAATCCATCCCCTAATTATTGTCACATTCCTAAGCAACTTGGAGTCACTTCTCAAAGACTTCAAAGTCTTTGAAAAACATTAAATGCTTTGTGTGTTCAACAAATTAATCTTTAAAGTCTTCCAAACCACTTATGGCTCTTACATGACCATTTATGGTTAACCCCTAACTCAACCCTCATGTGACTCATGTGTCTCCTCAAGCATTTACTGCTTTGACCATGGTTATCCATTTAACCTTTTCACAAGATTTTATCCATTGGATAAAAGCTTTATTCTTTGAATAAAGAATTTATTCACTCAACCCAACCTTGACCTTAACTCCCAAGTCAACTCTTAGGTCATGTCAAGCATTTAATGCTTATTCCCTCTCCTCTCAACCCCTCTCATGTTGACATTTGTCATCCTGGGATTGGTTTGAAATCCCTCACATGGATTGAATATCATTCAATCCTGACCCTTTTTGAGATTATTCAATCTCAACCATCCATTGCTCCATTTTTCTTATAAATAGAGCCCATTTCTTCATAATCAAGATCCTGAAAACTTGTATGCATCTAAGTTATAGAGAATTTTAGAGAGCATTTTAGCATAATTAGTCATATTCACTCTTTTAGTTAAAATTAACAAATAGCATTTAGATAACTCATCTTTCTTTGGTTATTAAGCTTGCGTTTGCATACTTTTCATAATCATTTACAATCTTGAACCTCCATAAGGCATCCATAGTGCAAAAAGATGCTGAGAGCTACACTAATTTGGAACTTGGAGAGGAGAGGAACAAGGGAGAAGGAGCTAAACGCATGTTAGAAGGCATTTGGAGATGTCTTGTTGTGTTTGCTTCCATAGTTAAATATTTTATCATGTTTTTAGTGTCTCTTTTGGTATGCCTACTTAGACTAGTTTTTGGTTGATTAACACTAACGTTTGTCTTTGTTTCTTGTGTTTTTGTCTATTATACGACCACAGGTTAAATAGTCTAACTGGTGCAGGAGCACCTAGGTCTCATTTTCATCTCAGGTTTGATAGCAATTTTGGTTTTTATTAGTTTTAAGTTGGAAAGTTGTCTAAGATGTTTTTGAAGTTGTTCTAGGTTGTTTGGATGAGTTTTGAACTCATTGTGTGGTTTTGGTTTCTTGTTTTCATCTTTTTGCTCAAAGTTGCCAATTTGGAGTTGCTTAGCAAAATGATGGAAAAGTGAGTTTTTAATGTGGTTTTTGTTTTGAAAGTTCTTTGAAATGTCTTATGCTTGGTTTGTAGGGGTGAGTAGTGCTCTTAGTTGATTGTAGGTCTTTGAGATCAGCCTTGCATTTTCTAGGCACCAAAAGTTGTCATTTAGGCATCAAAATGTCAAATTTAAGTGCTCTTGGACATGTACCTATCCATACAGGAGGCTAACCAACTAGGAGAGGTATTTAATCCCTTGTTTGAACTATTTTAAGGGTTGATCATTCAAAATTATTAGGCATTTTGAGAATTTGCACTAAAAGTTCCTTGTTTTTCACTATGTTTTGACTCCAAGTGAGCAGCAGTTCATACGCCTGTTGTACTTGTCCATACTGTTTTGGCATTTTCATGTTCTCTCATGTTTCTTGAAGCTTTTCCTTTGGTGGCATTTAATTTCATCAAGTTTTGAGTTTTGTGCAAAAATATTTGGTTTTGACAGTTTCACTGCCTTGTCTAGGAAATTGGCAAAGATGCTTGACCAACTTGGCTTCTTGAGGCCCTAAATGCTCATGGCTTCTCAAGAACCAGTTGGTCAACTTGTAAGATATGTACATACTTGTTTTTATTTCAAAATTGCAGGTGTAAGGAGTTTTGTGGCCATGAAGCCCTAGGCAAGCGTGCCATTTGGCTAGGGTCTTTGAAGAAGTTTGATGCTTTACTCTTCTATAGCAAATGCATTCATCAGATGGATAGACTTGTCTTGTTGTCCAAGATTGTAGATGAAAGCTAAGAGACTTTCTAAGCCAAGAGAAGGAAGGTTGCATTTTCAGTTTATGTAAATTGTAACAAAAATTGTGAGTCACTGTTTTGGAGTTTGTATCCACTCAATTGCTTGCTCTCCACCATATATTGGTGTGTGTAAAGCCTTGTTTCTTCTCAATTTTTTTGTAAACAAGGACAAGGAGTGGTGTTAGATCCTTCCCATGGGTTTTGTGTTTGCTAAGATCAAGCAATGATCTCTTTAGGCAAAGTTGAAATGCCCAGCAGGCTGTCACAGTCATTTATGACTGATTTTAGTATTTTAAATGAAGTTGTTATTGCATTCTTCCTCTTCCAAATAGCAGGTATGAAAGACTACAAACAACCAAGGATCGAGAAGTGATAGAAAGGTACCAATCAGACCTTTGCAAAGGTGTTTTGATAGTGGTAAAGTGCAGGTCAAAGTGTGAAAAAAATAGTGAAAGGGCAAAGGGCAGTGATATTTAGATTTGACAGTGAATGAAACAATGTTTGTAAATTGCCTAATGTTTTTGTGCAGAGCTAATGATGGTTCTCTTTTTTCTCTAATGATAGACATGTTTACATGATTGAATGTTATTTGTATTTAAGCAAAGATGTGTTTGTAGCAAGCAAGAATGGAAAAGTTGTCAATTGTTGCACTCTCCTTATGTGCATTTTGTGAAATCTTGTTCTTTAGACTTTGAAGGTGTCAATCTACTTTATTATGGCCTAATTGGTATGTGACATTGTAGGACTAAGGTTTCCTGACTCACCTTTGAATGTTTCTTGCCTATAGTTGATTTTGCCATTAAAACCCTTGCAAACCCTCCTTTTGCACCCATTTTTTTGGACAATCATGGAGAAGGCGTAAGGGACCCTGAGACTTAAAAAATCTTCAAGAACTCCCAAAAGGGTGTCCGAATATCAACTTGTTTTTGTCTGTAATTCCATCGTTGGAGTAGGGTGAGCACAAAACCCCAAAAGGAGGGCTAATTCCTATTAGCCCATTGTAGGCCTAAAACTTGGATTTTGTCAAATCGGGTATGACAAAGAAGGTTGTAAAGCAAAAAACCCAACAAATCAAGTAGAAATAAGTGAACCTTGCATGAATCCAACACATTTGGTGAGTTTGACTCCATAAGTCAGTTTTGTAGCATTTGTGAAGGAATACTAAAACAATGGAGTTGAAGCCCTTGAGCAACCAGGAAATGTTTGACTTAGGGAGGTGGAACAAGGAGAGTTGCTAGGTTCCCTACTGGCTTGTTGCACTCTGATTTTGGTGTCTACACCATGAAACAACAAGAACCTATCACTTAGTAACCATACAAGCCACTTAGGCAACCCACCCTCACCACCTCCCTATCACTAACATTGTCCATTTTGCAGAGCATCAGAAATATATGACAATGTCAACCTAAGAGAAGACCTAGGGTTTGGACTATGCAATGATAAAGCCAATGTAATGAGGATATATGCATCATGTAACCTAAGGCAAGGCCTGGTTTTGGTATGATAATGATAATGCAATGAAGAGTTAGGAAAATGATTCTACCCTAAGTGCAAGAGGGGATTATGACTATGCAATGGATTAATTATGAGAGACAACTAAGATGTCCTAAGTTTAAACTATACAAGAGCTAACCCTAAGTGACATGAATTTTGAAACAAGGATATCCAATGTTTTGACAAGCCATGTTCATAAAATGTTTTTGAATGTTGGATGGATAGTTCAATTTTTTTTAACCAAGTTTGAATTTGTTTGAACTTTGTTTGGACACTTGTTTAAACATTTTTAGAAACTTTATTTGAGAACCAAGGTTGATTATGATTGCTTTTCAAGGTTTTTTTTGTTTTCCAATGTTTGCTTGATTTATTGATTGTCCTTTGTTTATGATTCACTTTTAACAAGCATGGAAAACATAATGTTTGTTTTACTTTTGCATGAAAAATAAAACATTCAAGCACAATCCTAAGGCTCGCTAGGACAATACTTGTTAAATCCCCTTATCTATAATACCTCATTCAGTTGGATAGTTATAAGCTTGGTAGCACTAGCTCCACTCCATGACACTCACTTCTTTATTGGCAACAATAATGAAGGAAAAATGAGAGGGGGGTGAATTAGTTTTCACTGAATTAAACAAGTTAAAAACAATTTTAGATCTAATCAACTACAATAAGAACAAAGATAAACACAATAACAACAACACACATAACACCAAGATTTTGATGTGGAAAACCCAGTTAAGGGAAAAACCACTGTGGGAACCTACCCACAATAAGATGATACTGTGTAGTAGTATGTGTAAATATTACAATGGGGAATGCACATGCATTTAGGCACACTTCCTAGAGCTCACTGCTCAAAATATGATAACCTAGAAGGCTACAACCCTCAAAGAAGGTTCACTACCTTACAATAACATTTGGACAACAATCCAGTTTACATGAACTCAAGGAATAACATCTCCCAATGTCTGGTGAAAGTTTTGGTAAGCTCATTTGTTTGCTCTGCAACACTCTTAGCTCAACACTTCACACCAAAAGATGAATTTGTTGGTTCACACATATACAACTCTCTGATAATGTAGACACACCCTCTAACAACCATCGATCTACAAACTACATGAATACAAAACCCATTTATACAAACAATGAACCTTGACTACAAGGTCGACTCAACCCTTAAGACCTAATTATAAAATTACATCACACGATACATAAATCAACCATTGAATCAATACAATGTCATTGCTGATATAGCATGGACCCAAATCAAATCCTCAAACATGTAACACCACCAGAAATCTCGCCAAGATCATTTGCAACATGCTACACCACCAAAAATGTCACATAACATGAAGAACATCACTGTACCCATAAGATCCTCAATAACATGCACAATGTTCAATGTGGACCAGTAAAACAAATAGGACATGATTAGGAAACACCAACAAGCACATTAGAACCATCCACAATATCTGCAGCAACACCGCTTAATCGAATCTTCATCGATCAACACGTTGATACTCAAGAACACTTCAAAACTAGCAACTAGGACTAGAAAGATAACTTGTGGAGAACCAAATCATGAACCATCTAAATTGTAGATACACATGAACATCCCAAACACTCTCACAAATCTACAACTCAAGATGTAAATGGTGATAATGTGTGATGGGTTATCAGCCACCATGAAATCGGTGGAAAACGAACGATGGAGAATGTCTTGAGATTGGATCAAGATTGTTGCTTTTAATGCAGTGTGCTCAATGGTCGGGATTGAACCATTTGAATTCCTTAACCTAACAGGTTTAGGGTTTAGGGTTTATGCTACCGACCTATCTATTTTCCTATAAGGTCAATGTTGTGATTCTTTCTGAGGTTGTTGGCAAAAGTTGCGTGTGTGTATCTAAGAGAAGAGATATGTGATTCTTGCCAGACCAGAGGAGAGAAGTGATACCTGCAGAGTGTAAGTGCAGAAGGTGAAGAGGAGCTTAAGCGGATCTGCATTGACATTGAGTGCTGTTACCAGATCATTGTAATACTTGTTGATCTCTAAGCACTTCAACAATTTAGAAATCGCTTAAGAGGGTAGCTTTAATCGGCTTGCTGTAAATCCTTTAATAGGGTGACTCAAAACCATTGAGTTCTTGAAATCCTCTAACAAGGTAACCTTTAACAGGGTTTAACCCTTAATTGGGTATTCTAGCCATCCCTTAACCGGGTATTCTAGCCATCCCTTAACCGGGTGATCCCTAACAGGATCGGTTCCTAACAGAACCCATTGTATCAATCTTTAACCGGACAAGGCTCCTAATAGAGCAGACTTCTAAAGAGTTCAAAAACAAGCTTGTGGGTATTCATCCCCACCGCGGTTTTTCCTAGTTGGGTTTCCACATGAAAAATATGTGTGTCATCTATGATGTCTTCTTCATGTGACGCTATGTTGTTTTCTGTCAAGTGGTGAATCATGTTGAACTAGTTGCTCATATGTATATCTTTGATGGTAGATTACCTGTTCATGTATAAGGGTGAAATGGAAATGAAGTGTTAGATTGTATGAGAATATAAGTGTCAACTGGTTTATGCTTTTCTTAGTTATTTTGGGTTTTGCCAGTTGTACTCTGTTTAAGGACCGGTGTTACTGTTTGTCTATCAATGCATAGTGTCTGCTGACAAACCGGTTTAAGAGTGTGTTTTTGCCTGTACTGATTCACCCCCCCTCTCAGTACCAGTTTGGTACTATTCATTCATCTTTGAGTTATCAATAACATCATGAAAAAAATACTAAATAAAGTAACTCTATCATATCAAATAAATAAACCAACTAGATCAACTCTCTCCAATCACCAGAACACCAAAACACATGAATATGTTGACATCAATGACAACAACATATCCTAGCAGCAACAATATCCCCCTTTGGCATTGATGGCAACATTTGACTGTGAAAAACAATCAATGCAAAGAAAGAAACAACATTAGGAATCTCCAACAATCTCCCCCTAAGATGATGCACACAAAACTTCCAAGATAATGTTGTTTTTCACATGCTTTTCTCCCCCTTTGACAACAATGCCAAAGACACATACATACCATTATTCTCTCCCCCTTTGAATATGCAAATTATGATTATCTCCCCCAAACATAAGCTCACCACTCACTAACTAATCTGGTTGAGTAGAAGCACCCACTCATCAATCCAGATAAGAAGATAAGACTATAAAGTCCACCAGATTGATGCATCTCAATGCATCTAGTTCTCATCAAGAGGGGTAGAAACCCCTAACTTATCTCTCAGATATACAAATTTATCTGTAGGCAAAGGCTTAGTATAGATATCTACAATCTAATCCTTTGTAGATACATACTCCAATTTGACTTCTTCATCATTGACTTTCTCCCTCAACAAGTGATTCTTAATTGATATATGCTTTATTTTAGAATGTAGTACCAGATTCTTGGAAATATTAATAGCACTTGAATTATCACAATATTTAACAACCTGATCATCATAAATGACTCTAATTTCCTTCAACATCTGCTTCATCCAAACTACCTGATTACAGTTGCTAGCAACAACAATGTATTCAACTTTTGTAGTAGATAGAGAAATAGCATCTTGCATCTTACTCACCCAAGAAACCAACTTCTTTCCCAAAAAGAGTGCTCCACTGGTGGTACTCTTTCAGTTATCAATGTTAGTATAAGCACATAACATGAAATCATCACTCTTCCGATACCACAAACCATAGTCAATTATCCCCTTCAAGTACCTTAAAATCCGCTCCACAATAGTCACATGAATTTCATTAGGATCAGCCTGAAATCTTGCACAAAGACAAACAACATGCATAATATCTGGTCTAGTCTAAGTCAAGTATAGCACTCCACCAACCATAGATCTATACAAGGTCTGATTAACTTTATGAGATTCATCATGCTTAGACAACTTGCATCCAGTCACCATGGGAGTTCCAACAGGTTTGGAATTAGATAACCCAAACTTCTTCAACAATTCCTTCACATACCTAGATTGAGAAATGAAAATGTCTTTATCAATTTGTGTAATCTGCAATCCTAAGAAGAATTTCATCTCACCTATCATAGACATCTCAAACTCTTTTTGCATATCACCAACAAATTTCTTACTTAAATCATCTTCTCATCCAAAAATAATGTCATCAACAAAGACTTCAACAATCAAAATGTTATCATTATCAAAATTGAAGTATAAGTTACTATCAGAAGTACCTTTACAGAATCCCAACATCATTAAATACCTTTCCTATCTAGTATACCAAGATCTAGGGGCTTGTTTAAGTCCATACAATACCTTGTTCAATCTGCATACCATGTCTCCTTCATCTTATAATGAAAACCCATCTGGTTTCTCAATATAGACTTCCTCTTCCACATCCGTCTGATATACCTTGAAATTCTTATAAGCAGCATATATAAGAAGTAATCTAACAACTTCATTTCTAGCTACCAGAGAAAAAGTCTCCTCATAATCATTTCCTTCCATTTATGAATAACCCATACATACCAATATTTTTTTGTTTCTTACTACTTCACTAGCTTCATTCAATTTACTCTAGAACATCCATTTAGTACCAATCACATTCTTGTCCTTAGGTCTCAGAACAAGCTCCCATGTATTGTTCTTCTCAATATGAATCAACTCTTCTTCCATAGATTTTATCCAATTCTCATCTTTACAAGATTCAACAACATCGTTAGGCTCAATCTTGGAAATCAAACATATCTCTTCAACAACAATTCTTCTCCTATTCATCACACCTTTATTTTTGTCACCAATACTCCAATTTTCTGATTCTCAAGTTCTTGAACTTCTTCACTGGCAGCAACAATATCTGGATTAATTGTCTCTCTCAGATCATTATGCTTTATGATATTAGTCTGCACTTGTTTTGAAATAACATCCGGATCATCAAACTCATATCCACATGCTCTAACCTGGTTCTCATGAAATTCATCAACCTTCACATTTGCATTTTCCACTATCTTTCTCAACCTATTATTGTAACTTCGGTAGGACTTTCTCTTAGTAGAGTCACCCAAGAAGATTCCTTCATCACATCTTGCATCAAACTTTCCTATATCCTCATCTCTTTTGATATAACATTTGTTTCCAAAAACTCTAAATTATATAATTGTAGGAACATGACCAAACCATAGCTCATAAGGAGTCTTACTAGAATCACCTTTTATATGTACATGGTTGAATGTGTATACAACAGTGCTAACAACTTCTTTCTAGAAGGTTTGCGGAACATTTTCTTCAATCAACATAGTCCTGGCACCATCCAAAATAGTTTTGTTCTTCCTTTCAACACTCCATTTTGCTGAGGGGTTCCAGGAGCAGATAGCTATCTTCTAATTCTATTCTTGTCACAAAATGAATCAAACTCACTGGATGTGAATTGTCCTCCTCTATCAAATCTTATACATTTTAGCTTCAATCTTGTCTCAGTCTCCACCTTAGCTTTGAATATCTTGAATTTCTCCAGTGCTTCTGATTTCTCCCTTAGAAAGGTAACCCACATCATTCTAGAGTAGTCATCAATCAACAACATGAAATACATGTCACCCTGCACGCTTCTCACTCTTATAGGACCACACAATTCAGTATGCACAAGATCCAACAATCCATTAGATGTATACAACTTACTTTTGAATGAAATTCTTCTTTACTTTCCCAACTAACATTCTTTACATACCGGATTAGAAGGCTTCACAATTTTAGGCAAATCTCTAATAGCTTGAGTAAAACTTATCCTTATCATGTAGTCAAAATTAACATGACACATCCTTCTATGCCACAAACAAATTTTCTCATCAACATTCAAGTAAAATATATTACCTTTACTCTTAGTTCCTGATGCAATCTCTATATCGAAGTCATTCAGAATGTTGCATTTACCATTCTTAAATTTAAAATTATATCCCTTATCAACCATCTATCCAACACTCAAAAGATCATGCTTCAAACCTTCAACATATAAGACATCATCAACATTATGCTTACCATCAAGAGAAATAACACCTCTACCATGAATTAAAAAAGTTTTATCATCTCCAAATCTTACTATACCACTACCATACCTCTCCATATTCAAAAATTCTCTTTTATCACCTCTCATATGATGTGAACAACCGTTGTCAATTACCCATTCATCTTTCCCTTTAATATTAGCAGCCAAAGATTTCTCCTCAACAGTGCAGCCTGTAGAATTCACTGACACCAGATTATCTTCCTTGATAGAAATAATAAAATTCATCTTCTGAATTCCCATTCTCATACTCTTCATCTATCACACCTTCATCGACAACATAATAACATTTCTTCTGATATATAAACTTCTGGTTAGAATTATAAGGCTTATCATATTTGTCATGCTTCTCATATCTATCATGCTTATCAAATTTATCATGCCCATCATACTTTGACATCCTTTCAGGACACCTAGAAGCAAAATGTCCTATCTTATTACAAGAAAAAATTTTCAAAGGTAAATTTCCATCATACTTATCGGCTCCCTTAGGCAATATCCAAGCAATAAATGCTTCAATTTCATCCAACTCTCTTTCTTGTTCTTCCATCTCTCTCATTTCTCTTTCATATTTGGAAACCCTAGATGAAGTTTCTCCTGGATCATACTTCTGCTTCCCGAATACAGAGGCTTTAAATGGAGTCTCATATTTACAATGTGATTCTCCAAATTCACTCAATTCAAATGCAATAAGTTTACCAACCAACATATCTTTTACCATAGTTTGGATCTCATCAATAGTAGCAACTTTATATTTGTAAGGAGGCAATGATCTCAACACTTTAGCAACAATTTCAGCTTCTTCAAGAGTTCCATTGGTACATATGATGTTCATGACAAGTTCATTCAATTTATCTATAAAGGATGATATGTTCTCATCTTCTTCCATCTTTAGCATCTCATACTTCCCTTTCAAACTCTGCAACTTAGCAACTTTGACATGTTTATCTCCTTCATACAAGGTCTCTAACTTTTCCCAAATCTCATGTGCAGTCTCCAATCCCATCACATTAGTCATCTCTAAATCGGGAAGGGCACTCAATAGTTCTTCCTTATCTCTTATGTTATGTTCAACATCCTTGATCTCATGTGGAGTAATCGGCCCATTTGGAGGAACATTGTAGGTATTCTTTGTAATCTTCCAATAGTCATCTCCAAGACACTTCAAATGACACTCCATCTGGTCCTTCCATATAGTGTAACTACTTCCATCAATTCTTGAACTTTCTTTTTTGAAAACATAGGTTGCCATCCCAAATCTCCTCAAGCAGTCAATCTTCTTCTGGAGGATCTAGCTCTGATACCAATTATTGGCAACAACAATGAAGGAAAATTGAGAGGGGGGTGAATCAATTTTCACCAGATTAAACAATTTAAGCACAATTTCAGATGTGATCAACTACAACAAGAACAAAGATAAACACAATAACAACAAGATAACACCAATATTTTGACGTGGAAAACCCAGTTAAGGGAAAAACCATGGTGGGAACCTACCCACAATAAGATGATACTCTACAGTAGTATGTGTAAATATTACAATGGGGAATGCACATGCATTCAGACACACTGCCTAGAGCTCACTGCTCAAAATATGATAACTTGGAAGGCTACAACCCTCAAGGATAATTTACTACCTTACAATAACATTCAGACAATAATCTAGTTTACATGAACTGAAGGAATATCATCTTCCAGTGCCTGATGACAGTTCTGGATAAGCTCATTTGTCTGCTCTATAAAACTCTCTGCTCAATAATTCACATCGAAAGATAAATTCGCTTGTTCACACATATAAAAATCTCTGATAATGCAGAAACATCCTCTAACAACCACCAATCTACAAACTAAATGAATATAACACCCATTTATAACAATCATCAAGCTTGACTACAAGGTCGGCTCAACCCTTAAGACCTAGTTACAAAATTACGTCACATGATACATAAATCAACCACTAGACCAATACAACTCATTTTCCGACATAGCATGGACCCAAATCAAATCCTCAAACATGCAACACCACCTGAAATATCGCCAAGATCATCTTCAACACGCTACACCACCAAAAATGTTGCATAACACAAAGAACATCACTGGACCCATAAGATCCTGAATAACATGCACAATGATCAATACATAGCAACAAAATTAATAGGACACAATTAGGAAACACCAACAAGAACATTAGAACCATTCACAATAGCTGCACCAACACCACTTAATCAAATCTTCATCGATCAACACATTGATACTCAAGAACACTTCAACAACAACAACGGAAACTAGAAGGATAACTTGCAGAGTACCAAATAATGAACCATATGAATTGCAGATACACATTAACATCCCAAACACTCTCCCAAATATTTAACTCAAGATGTAATCATTCTGGAGCACAATGGATCAAATACCAGAACACTACAATACTGAACACTAAAAAACCAATCCTCGTACTTGTAATGCCCACCAAAACATCCTAGAGAAATTAAGCAACTAACTTACTAAATGAGATAATAATTTTATTTTTTTAAAACATATATTAACAAATAATTCAACATATAACTCCATTATCTAATTACATTCATTAACCAATTAACCATAATGAACATACATCATTGCACATCACATTAATTTACACAAGCAGAATAATCATAAACGACATCAATCTTTCCCTGGGGTACTTCAATGCCATTACTTAATCAACTACCATAATGGCATCCTACTCACATTCAATCTTTCAACAATCTATAATCTACTACATCATATTAATTCCCTTTAAATAAGATATGTAACCTAATAATTATTTTCCCAATATGAAATGTATTATATTCTAGCATTCAACTAGCATGATATATTCTTCCTTCTAAATGCAAGACAACCTCTTTATCCTACATTCATTTTATGCACCAAAACCAAATGTGAATAAATCTATCCTTTCCTATCTACATGCTCTTATTCATTTTCATGATAATGCAATCCCAATGCATAGGTATAATCCATGTTTAGTTATACATTTAACCATGCTTCAAATGCCTCTAACTTCCTAACATGATCATTTCCTTAATCATTAATTCCAATGCATAATGCAAGTATTTTAATGCTTTCCTACTTAATAATAAACACTCCTACTATACATGCTTCTTATCTTTCAATGCACCTACATGGATACATTTCATCATTAACTAATCTAATTTACATTACCCAACATATCCCTCATATAACTAAATAATTTCATTCTTAAGATTCCCTCATACACATTTAGTTACATGTTAATATTATTTCATGATCGTTTGTAGGCAGCATTTTTGTATAGTTTCAGCCCACTTCTTTTGATTTTTGGTCCGCATTTTTTTTCATCAACGTGCGTGCCAAGTGGTGTCTTAGCCTTGCTCTAAGCGGCTCGCTTTTCTTGCCTAGTCTTGAGAAAATGTAGAGCTGTCACATGGCTCAAGTCTTTTCTTTGGTGTATGCTTCTAGACTCCACCATCCCCCGTGTAACGGAAATGACACTTGGTGCCCCCACGTTGCACATTACAATCCTCTTTTTGCGTTCGACTTCGAATCTCACCTGATTTTCTGCATGTCTTCAATGATGGTTCGTGAACCAGAATGCAGTTTGTGGCACAATTTTCTTGTTTGGCAGGTGCAGGGGTCACCATGATGCAATTGAGGAAACAACTTTGAAGCCCGTCTTTGCTGGGTAGCATCTCGTAGAGTGCCACATTGGGAGATTCTTGTCAGAAGTAGTTGCTAGGATTTTGTTGATGCTATGTACTGTTTGTTAAGAGTCGAGGGCTCTATATAGGCCTTCTTTTTCTGCTTTTTAAGAGGTTGAGACTTTAGAGAGATTTTTAGACTTTGGCTCATTGAATAAGCCTTTATGTTAATTAAATTTGGTGAATGATAGACATGTCAGATTGTGCCTATGGCCTTTATGATTGTTTTATTTGAAGCTTAATAGATTGACTTATGTGTTGTTTTCAAATTTGATAAATTTTGTGATATATGCTATGAGACTCCATGGATTAAACTATATTTTAGGACTTGTTATCTGTTGGATGAATGGTGAATGCCATATTATGTTGAATTATCCTCTCAAATAGTTCTGAACATGTATATTGTTGAATGAGCTTTAAAATCGCATGCATCTGGGTTTCATATACTATTAGTGTTTTAAAAAATATTCTGGCGTATCACCCAAGTAGTGTAGCTTGTTTTTTAAGTTTTCCTCTTCCCCTTTTCTCCCCCAATTGTATGAAGAGTCAACTTTTCAAACCCAAAGGTCATTCGGTGAGTCTTGCGCAAAAGGCCCCCATCACTAAATTTCCCATAAGGCTATTAGCGTTTAATGCAAAATTAATAGTGAATAGTTCTTTTTCTAGCACGCTCGGTGGGACCAAAATTTTGAACAAGCCTAAGAAATTTGATGAGTCATAGACCTATCACCAGGAGCCAAACAACTTGAAATCCTAGTTTGCTTCTCCCACCCTTGGTAAGCGTCCATTCGCCCGCAGCTACTTCTTCTCAGAATCCACCTTCCCTACGGTACCTGTTCTTGTAGCAATGCTTTAGATTCCTCCTAGAAACTTTGTGACTTGGAATAGAAGCAACCCTCTCATTCCTCTTGTTCCACCTATAGTATGGGGGCCAATTCTTACCTCTGCACTAAAAGTCATCCCTGAATTCACGAAGAATGTTCCAAGACGTCAAGAGAACACCTACAATATGTGGAGGATGTCTGCACTATCCATAAAATTATAGAGAAAAATGTAGCTCTGAGATTTCTTGTGGTTTCATTCAAAGGGAAAGCTTTAGATTGGTACATATCTCTTGGTCCAAACTCTATAGCCGATTGGGACTAGCTAGGTGACTGCTTCTTTGAGAGATTTTTTGACAAGGTTGATAGATCATCCCTAATGCAACAATTGATTACCATTAAAAGAGCTCCTCAAGAAGCGGTGTTAGAATTCAATATGAGATTTTAGAGGACCTCGTAAAGAATACCGTTGTCCACTCATCCACCTACGGATATGGCATTTGTTTTTTATCTAAAAGCCTTCAATTTAGATATATCTGTGATGATCCAATATCTCAGAGGAAATACTCTCTCGGATGTATATGATTTGGTGGTCTGAGCAGAAAACAATTTAATTGATGCTGCAAAGCTTGCACCATGACCCCTCATGCTAGTCTTTCTTGAGTTATCAAATCAAGTTCTTGAGCTAGCCATGCCTAGCACATTTGCACCCCAATCTATGTGTGTGTATTCTGGACCCCAACAAGAAAGTACGTCTTCCCCCTCATCTCTGGCTGTGGAAGTCAATGATATGAAAAATTTGTTGAGATCTTTCTCAAATGAAATCATTAATTTTAAAAGATCCCAAATCCCACCTGCTAGACCTCCCTTCCAACAAAATTTCCAAGGGAATAGAACCACATATCAGCAAAACCAATATTCAAATAACCAAGCTTCCTCAAGTCAGTCGAATGGCCAAATAGTTCTAGTGCCCAATCATTTGCAAACTATATATTCCAGCACCAATAAAGAGTTGACCGTAGGATAGAATAATCTAGCGGATGATGACAATTCTTGGTGTTTTCCATGTAACAATGCATAGGCCCCAAGAAACTTCCCAAAAGGCAATTTGCAACAAAAAATTATAGATCAGTGAAGCCAAGGTGTTGCCTTAGATGATTCAGTTTATGCATCTCCTGGCATGGACAATGCAACTCTCATCACAGAGATGCAAGGTATGTCAATAGAGAAGGAAATGAAGATAGCTCCAGACCATGCATTATTCTCTTGGATGGAGGATGAGGATGTCATGCTCACAAATGGCACAATCGCATCAAGATCAGGGGGTCCTCGAGTGCAGTCAAATTACAACCTCCAATCAAAAAGAAATTTCAGGGGAGAGAATGTAGGCAGCAGGGGAGGTTCATCTTAGATAAAGTTCATAAACAACCCATGGTTTCTACCACATATCCGACAAAGGAGTTTATTCCCTATAGGCTATGAGAGGCAAAAACATCAATGCCATTAGTATTGGATGTGGTAGAGTAGCTAAAGAAAGCCCTAGATAACATCTCCTTATGGGATCTCCTTAGCATCCCAGAGCAGAAGAATCGGTTGAAAGAAGCTCTATTAGAGGTGGAGAGACTTGTTGGCAAGAATGTTGCTAGTTCTTCGGAAGTTAGTGAAGAAAGATTTGTTCCCCCCACAGAACAATCACTCTCACCGATAGTGTTGACAAACGAGGTCGTATTGCCTAGATCCCAAGTGGAAGGTAAGACTAAACCAAACCCTTTCTATTTGACCCTCATAGTAGGAGACAATCTTTTACACAATTCTATGATATATTCCGATGCTAGCACCATCGTCATGCCTAAGCAAATTGCTGGGGTTTTGAATATTAAATATGAGCATTTAAGTAGGGGTGTTATGAAACTAGATGGAAATAAAGTACAAACTATGGCTCTTATTAAAAGCCTTCCATTGACATTGTTTGCATGTCCTAGTGTCACTGTGTCCCAAGAAGTAGTAGTTATTGACATACTGCCCATTTTTGACCTCTGCCTTTCCTGAGACTTTACCGCCAAAATAGGAGGTTACCTATCTTTAGATTGGTCCCACCTCATCCTCCGGACCTAACATGGTGCTAAGATCAAAATTCTTTTAGAACCCCTACACACCGAGCATGTAGCTGATCAAGCTATGCTCAACTTTGAACCTACTCATACCTCCATCTCTAACAAGGAGAGAAAAATGGTAGAACTTCTAGAGGATGAGGAGGTGATCGGGGATATTACACTAGAGAAAGAAGTTTTTCTCAATGAATTCATAAATTCTGATCCATATTCCAATTACCGTGCCACACGTCTCAGTACTTACTATATTTTTGATGAGGATTGAGTTATCCCAAAACTAACTAAGGTTCCACTAACCAAGGAAGAGTTGTCTTCTATGCTTTGGACCTTACACTTTGACGGTGCAAGATGCAAGGTAGGTTCAAGCACTGAAATTTGCCTTACTTCACCTTCGGGTGAACACATCCTGAGATCTTTTCGCCTGTAGTTTGCTTGCTCCTACAATGAAGCAGAATATGAAGGGCAGATCCAAGGCCTAAGTTTAGTAGAGAGGATGGGCATAAAGCAGCTAAAAGTTTTGGGTGATTTTGAGATGATTGTGCACCAGGTTTGAGGAATATAAAGTGTCAAGCACGTCTGCATGAGGTCCTACTGTCATAGGACATGTGATCTGATTGAAAGTTTTGATGCATTCAACATCTAGAGGATTCCTTGAAAGACAAATGCATCCGCTGATCAGATGGCCACTATTGGGTCACAATTCAACCTTGCTGTGGACTTGCTTGCCAGCCCCCAAGCAGTTTGTGTTATCATTCGACTAGTTATTCCAGACAATGACACCCACTGGCAAGTTTTTGAGAATGATGAGAAAATTGTTGTGTTCATTCAAAAGAATAGAGAGTTTGTTGATCAATTGCAGTCTAAAGTAAAGGAGGCTTATGGGAATCAAATCATTCAATTGGAATCCAACAAGCTCCCAAATGGATTGATCACCCTAGAGAATTTATTTGACCATGATGATGCTAAACATGACAAGCGAAAACTCACGACTGATAAAGGTGACTATGCCAAAATGTCAGTAGCGAATGGGAGAACACTTAAGGTCAGAAAGGAAATTCCCCTAGAAGACCAAGAAAGGTTAGCTCAATATTTTAATGAATACGTGGGGGTTCTAGCATGGTCATATGAGGATTTGAAAGGTTACAATTCTAGCATCATTCAACACACCATTGAGTTCACTGATGGGGCCAAGCCAGTTCAACAGAAGCATAGACCTATCAATCCGATGATTGAGTTTCTTATGGTGTAGGAATCTAAGAAATTGATAGAGTCCAAGATCATCTACCCCATCAAGCATAGTACATGGGTATCAAATTTGGTACCAGTCAGAAAGAAGAATGGGGATATTCGACTCTATGTGGACATCCGTGACTTGAACCAAGCCTCTCTAAAAGACCATTACCCTTTGCCACCCATGGAATAGTTGTTAAGAACTGTGGTGGGGTTAGAGATGTTTTTGATATTGGATGGATTCTTAGGTTATAACCAAGTGTTGGTAAAGCCAGAAGACCAACATAAGACAACCTTCACAACCAAATGGGGAGAATTTTACTTACCAGAAAATGCCGTTTGGATTGTCAAATGCAGGAGCCACTTAGCAAAGGGCTATGGATTTAGATTTTAAAGGGCTAATTAATAAAATAATCCTCATCTACTTGGATGACTTGACAATGTTTTCAAAGTATAAAGAAGATCATTTTGATCATCTTGAGCTAGTTTTCCAGAAGTGTTTGGAATTCAACATTTTATTGAACCCAAAGAAATGCATCTTTGGGGTCCCATAAGGGAAATTAGTGGGACACGTAGTGTCAAAAGAAGGAGTCTCCATCGATCCAGATCGAGTGAAGGCAATAAAAGAGCCTCCTCTTCTTGTCAAAAAGAAGGGCATTCAATCCTTCCTAGGTAAAGTCAACTTTGTTAGTTGTTTCATCTTAGACTTTGCTGGAATGGTGAGGCCTATCACGCTAATGCTTAAAAGGGAAATGCATTTTAAATGGACTCTTGAAGAAAAAGAAGCATTTGTGAAGATCAAAGATGCCATCTCTTCCGCTCCAGTACTCTCCAACCCTGATACGTCTAAGGATTTTACAATGTATGTTTTCTCTAGCAATTATAGCATTGCCGTGGTACTAACCCAGAAAGATGTAGACAAAAGGGGCGAGCATCCCATAGCTTTCAATTTCAAAACTCTAAAAGAGTATGAGGCTAAATACAACTTTGTTGAAAAGAAAGAATTGGCCATTGTCAAAGGGCTAAAAGTATTCTGGTATTTTATTTCCTGCAATAAGACTATTGTGTATGTCGCTCACCCTTCAGTCAGGGAATATATAATGGAATGTGACATTACAAATAAAAGGGCAAACTAGATTACCAAAATCTTAGAATATTACATTGATGTCAGAACCACTAAGGTAATTAGTGGCAAAGGCTTATGTAAATATATAGCCCAAGTTTGACCCTCAAGAGGCCGAGACTACTACAGAGGAAGTTGTAATGTTTACCTCTGAGCAAATAGAAGCATACTGGATTGAGAATTGAAAACATTTCATGAAGATTGAAATATTCCTTGCTGACCTCCCTCCTGAAAAGAAGAGATTCTAGAGGATGGAGAATAGCAGTTTCCACCTGGTTGAAGGAGTGCTTTTTAAAAGAAATTTTGATGGAATCCTACTCCACTGTGTAGACCAAGGCCAAGCTAGTAAGATTTTACATGAATTCCATCATGGATTATCGAGAAGCCACTATTCAGCACAAACCACCATCATTAAGATTACCCGTGCTTGGTATTTCTAGCCCTCGATGTTTAAAGATGCGCATACTATGGTAAGAGAATGCAAAGAATGCCAATACTACAGTGGTAGGTGCAGAAAGGCAGCAATGCCGCTCATGCCCATAATGGTGGAAGAAACCTTTGCTCAATGGGGTCTAGATTTCATAGGAATGATTAATCCTCCAAGCTCAGCCAAACACAAATGGATCCTTACTAATACTGACTACTTCACCAAATGGTCCAAATTTGTCCCCCTAAGGAATTCATCAGAGGCAGAAATACTAGCATTTCTTGAGGACTTAGTGTGTCGGTATGGTCTGCCAAAGACCATAATATTGCATAATGTGATAGAATTCACAGGCTCACAAGTCACTTAGTTTTCTCTCAGTCGATGTATCTATTGGTAGTGGGCCAACATCCCTCATGGGGATTTGCGACATGGTTTAATAGCCTCCTGTGGATTCTATAAGTCTAGTGGTTGTATCGAGGGGCATTGACAGGTTGATCTTTTGGTGCAACGATGACCCTAGATTATAACAAGTGGTATCAGAGCTTGGTCACAGGTTCGAATCACGCAGGCCATGGTGAGTGACGCTGGGAGGGGGATTGTTGGAAGTGCACCAACATCCCTCGCAGGGATTCGTGACATGGTTTAATAACCTCCTGTGGATTCTATAAGTCTAGTGGCTATATCGAGCATTGACAGGTTGGTCTTTTGGTGCAACGACAACCCTAGCTTGTAATAGTATCTACCTGAAGACCTCCTCAAATTATTATCCATAGGGAAATGGTCTAGCCGAGTCCACCAACAAGAATCTCATAAGACTCATTAAAAGGATGGGGTCTAAACATAAAAGGGAGTGGAATCACCACTTGAGAAGCGTGTTATGGGGGGACCAGATCATGCCCAAGTAGATTTTAAAGAACTCTCCATACAAGATGGTCTATGAAAAGGATGCCTTATTCCCCATATCCTTGGAGATTCCTTCCTTGTAGCTACTCAAGTCTATCTAGGTGGCCGAAAATGAGCCCATGGAGGTAATATTGGCAGATCTTATAGAGATAGAAGAAGCAAGGGAGGCGACATTTGAGTCCCTTAAAAATCACCAACAAGCCGTCAAGAGGTGGTTTGATAACAAAAAATGTTTTGACCTGGGACTCAAATAGGGTGACCTTGTTTTGAAATTTAATAAGAGGGCATCTAAGCCTGGTTAGCATACTAAGTTTGATGGTTTATGGGAGGGACCCTTCTATATCATGAATTGTAAGGGGTTTAATGCTTTCGATCTCAACAATATACAGGGGGAATCTTTCAGAATCCTAGTTAACGAGTTTCATCTTAAAACCTTCCACTAAAGTAGTGACTTTCCTAATGTAAATAATGTATTTTTAGTGTGCCTTATTTATTTAATTATGTTTCCTCATGCATTCCAAGAAGAAAAAAGTGAACCACAAGATACGCCTTGAGCAAACAATAGGAGATCATTCTATTAAATAAGTATCTTTGTGCAATACATACAGAAGGCTTGAAGCCTATATTTGAAAAGTGATGAATTTTTGGAACATGGTGGCAGTATTTTAGGGGTCTTTCTCATCATCCTCCTCATCCATCTAGAATTTAGAATCATCACCTTCATCTTCACCATCATCTTCTTCCAACCACTCATGGCTAGAGTCATCGTTGAGTTTCTGAGCTATTGACACAAGCACCGGGTTTGGAAGAATATGTGGCGCCAAGATCTATGGGAAGATGCAATCTATGAATTCAGTGTACCAATTTGTGCCAACCGAAACATGCACTATCACATGAACCCGAAGGAGGAACACCGCAGCAAGCTCAATTCGGAAGCGATGAGATGACAATGACATGGTCTTCAGGCCACCTATAAGCAGATACCAAGTCATCTCCTCTTCGAAGGTGATGAAATGTTGTAGATCCAAAGCCAGGGGTAAACCTCTGAAAGGAATGTAATATGCCACAACATCCTCCAAGCCACTGAGATATTCTAGAGGGAAGAGTGCCTGAGTTAGCTCTGAAGTCAGATAACTAGTCATCCCAATATCCACTAATGAGGCCACAAAATGTGAATAGATATCTGTGTTGACATGATATCTACGTCATCAATAAAGTCTTCCCCAAACACCCATTTGATGGCAACGATGATCAGAGGTTTTTTACGTCATGTCATTCCTTACAACCTCCGATCTAAGATGTTGCCTAAGAAAGCGACTTGATCTTTAGTGCTGGTAAGCCTAATGGGAGTATCCATCTTTCAAGAAAATCTCCCATTGAGCTAGATACTCTACAAAAGAATGTCTGAAAAGACATATTTATAGCAGATTTCCAGCTCCAGGTACTAAATAAAATGGAAAGCCAACACTCTTGATCTTCAATGGAGCTGTCTTTTCTCATAACTCACACAAGTAAATGGAGTCGAGCCTAAAGGTTGCATACGTCTTGTCCAGAACCTCGAAAAGAGAAGCAGTGTCCTCATACACTACGTGTATATCCAAGTATATCGTACCTATGTCCAGTAACCCACAAGTCTATTTTGGCTCATGTGAGCCTCACTGGCTATGGATAATCATCTCAAGTAGTTCAAAGTAGCGGCTTATTGAACAAACATCTTTTTGGGAAACGCAGATGGCGGCGCTTATCTCTTTTTTAGAATTAATTGCAACCTAGAAAATGAGGTGGCATACATGCAGACATGAGATTATCATTAAATGCCCTCCTTTGCACAAATCTAGGTATGTGATGCATTTAAGGAAGAAGGCCTCAAAAAGTGTATGTCATATTGTTCATTTTGCATCCCAAGTGCTAAAACTCTTTAGAGGTGTCAAAAGGAAAAGCTTACTTGCAGAAAAAGGAGATGGAAGTAGCCTCTTCAAATCCTTTCCATGGGAAAATGTGGGTGGATGTATATGGGGAACTCTCATATTCCTCCCACATCATGCCCCCAAAGCTAGAATATCTAAGGACCAAACCCAAATCGAAGTTGCCCACTCGCAATCCTACGATGGTGATCGATTCTTTGGAGAATGTCATCGAGCCCGAACTATACAGGCAACCAAAGAACCTTAGGGAAGCCGCTTGTGCAAGAATGCTAAACCATAGGAATTATCTGCAATCTATGGCATTCAAGTTCTAGAATAGCAATGTTCCTCAGTTTGTGGTTCCCATAGTTCTGCATTGCCCAGAATTTGTAGCTACATGCACCAACAAGTTTGAGCCAAATTCTTCTTCAATTCAAGGCTCCTTTCTAAGATTTTTTATAACCCTAGAAGCTATTCAGGACATGTTATGTTGTCCCATAATTGATAACACGGTGGTGTTTGATGAAGACTCCATGGAAGAATAATAGGACACTAGGAGGGATATTGTCTCATTTTGTCACAATGCACTGATTTAGAGCCCAACAATTGGACCTCAAAGGTTCCCTCTATCCTACAATGATTTGAAGCATGATGATCTCAAAGATATCTCCTCGAGCCTTGCATTGCTATGTATTCATGATAGTGACTGGGAGATCACCACCCCTATGATGGGTTTCTTGTTCAAATGCTAGAAGCATAAGGGGCCATTCCATCTTGACTTCTCTATCTTGATAGCCAAAGAAATGGTGAGGCAGTTAGCTGAGTTCCAACATTTTTGGTAGTTTAGGTTTGCCTCATTCCTAGTTTATCTTTTTCATGCACCAGAATGACGCTTTCTATAGTCAATTCATGTGATTGGCTACTCATGATGAGCTAGGAAACAAAATGCTCGTGTCTGCCTGGACACTCATCCTATTAGCTTCCTATGATGCCTACCAGTTTTTAGACTATTTCCTAACCCCTGTCCTTTGTGATTTTGGCTTTATCCCCGAAGAGCCTCCATCTTGTTTTTCCCAAATACAAATGAATTGGATGTGCAATGAATGCCCCCCTTGTGACTAGTTTCTGGGTAGTGATTTTTCTTTTGTCTAGGTGCATAGCTTCTTTAAAGAACCCTTCTGCCTACCTACCTATTTCACACAGAGAACCCTTGCCCTTGAAATTTTTTGACAGTTGGTGGAGGTTGACAGAGCTATAGGTGTAGGAAAACATGATACGTCCATAATAGAAGACCACAAGGCTATTGGCCCCATTACTCTCGTATGGAGGAGCATTGCTGAGAATGTCTTGACCTCCAAGATGGTGCAACTCAGCTTCGTAGAAATTGATTACGTGTGGAGCTATGACCCAGACGGATGCCTGTCTAAAAGAAAAAATGCAGGTAAGCATGAACTGTGGAGTTCGTGGGAAGGATGCACCAACCCACCAGTGAATGACCCAAATCTTTATGTGGGTCCCAATGATTTTCCTATTTTGAAACATCCCTCATGGTTGAATTTTTACCCTATCCTTCAAAAGCACATTCCAGCAAATCCCATTCCCTGGAGCATGCCAGAAGCCATGAGAAATGATTCATGGCCTAAGAAAAAGAGGGAATATTTTTGGAGCTACCATTAGGAAGTGAATCAACCCAGGGCTAATATCAAGAATGCTCCTTTTGATGAGAATTTTGAGGCTAAATGGTGATAGCACAACAAATCAGATGAAGAGACAGTCGATGAGTCCCCACATGATGACTCATCCCCTAAGGAGGCTCAACATCAGGAGGTAGAAGTTATAAATGTAGAAGAGCAAGAGACCGAGTCCAATATTCCTCTTCCGCTCACTAGTTCAAGCTGGAAACCCCATTCCCAAACCGCCAAAATATTGGTTGAAAAGCGGGCACATGATTCCTGTTCCAATAAGAAACAATATTTAGGAAGGGTTTGGCTTCTTGGGTCCCTATGGTTCCTTTAGACTCTTAGCGGTCAGTGACTTGTATGGTTTAGGTACATCCCTCTCTTCCCTTTCTCTCTGCTTACTCTATGTTTTATGTGGCATCCCAAGTTGCATCTATGCTTGCCCAAGTCCCCACTACCCTCACATTAGCACTTGCCAGAATGCTAGTTGACCCCCAAGTTGCATCATCACAGGTCTCTCTTTTGCTCACTACCCCTAAATTAATTCACCTTGCAATGTTTTTCCCATAGATGCCTACTATAGCCACTGTGTTGCTGTGTGGGGGAAAAAGTGACACTAAGCAAACATGCCCTAATCTCACTTTCAATCACACATTTGTGGAATACGAAAGAGCCTAGAGGTATCAGACAATTGGCTACTTCTTTTTGTGGAAGAGAGATCCACGGGCTACCTATTAGGATTTCTATTCCTTTGTTGTAATTGAAAGATAAAATGATGCAAGTTCAATCCCTAACCAAAAAGTGCAAGTATGAACTAATAACAAGATTGCAGAATTGAACTTAAACAATTGAAAGCTATAAACACAAGGACAAGATAAGAATGTAAATGTGTACCCAGTGTTAAAATATGAATGAAAATGTTCGGGACGGGGGCATGGGCGCCACTGTCCTGATTCTACCCCTGAAATTGCTCCGGAAACTACTGTTTTGCAACCTGGAAAGCTGTAAAAAATGCTGAAAACTGCTGTCTGTCAGGAGGACCAGGGCGCCCAGCACCCCTGTCCTAGGGACCACGGCGCCCAGCGCCCCTGTCCTGGTAGGACCAGGGTGCCCCATGCCCCTGTCCTGGTCTTTTGCTTTGAAATTTGGTGTGAAGTTCCGTCTCAGTCTGCTTCCATCGGATCTGCAACTTGCGGCATTGTCCGAATCCCGAAACCTGCACTTATATCTGAAAAGGGTATGGTGGGTGGCTATATAGGGTTTTACCTTAGTCAAATCCCCACTTCGGTGATTTCCACCTCCATGAATAGCCAAGTTGTATTGTAAAAGTAGTGTGTGTGCAGACCTTGTGTGTGTGCAAGATCCTAAAATGCAAGTAAGCAAACTAGAGCAACCTAGAGAGTAAACCCTAATTGCTTGCAAATGATAATGTAAATGCTCCAAATCAAGATGTAAAGAGATCTAAAGCATGAATACAAGTGATATAATGAGGCTTATGCAAAGACATGAAAAGAACATGAAATCATACCCAACCCCAAGGGAGGGGTACAAGCCAATCTTTAGTCGGTGATCCCTTATTGTTCTTCAATGCCTTCAAAGCCCTAAATGGATGAATGAAATTGATGAATGCTTGATAGATGGATGTTGAATGTTGTTGAAGTCTTCAAAGATCTGCTCTTTCATTGCATATGAGGTCTTAAAATCAAAAATTCGGATCCTTTCAAATGAAGAAAGAGAGCTCTTATATATGAAACCCTAGGTCTTAATTTCAACTTTTGGCCGACCTAGAGATTGAATCTCCCGCCAATTTCTTGGGGTTAAGCTTTATTTTATGAATGGATCACACTCCTAAAATTTCGGGAAAAATGTACGGGACCGTGTGCACTCCGGGCGCCATGGTCCCGACAACTTTTCGCCAAATTTTTAGGGCCATCGGATATGATGATTTTAGAGAGAATCCCGAAGTTACAGGTGATTTCGAGATGTTTTGACCCCCGAAATCAAGCCCCCAAGTTCAAAATAGGACCTAATTAGGGTTTTTGATTAAATGATATATTGGAAGAATAAAGTGAAAAGGGCACACTTTAATGAAAGGGCCCAACTTTATGATATGGGAGATGATAAAATAGAACCTTAGACCTAATTAATTTGATTAATTAAGTGCTAAAGGGTAAATGCAATGCAAAATGCAAAATGCACCAAGGTGGGTGCTAAACTAGGTGTGAAATTGTACTGCTTTAGCAAGTGCGTACAATTTATGACGCTACATTTAGCCCCCACTTTAGCGGTCATATGAACACTACGTGCATATGCAAGCTAAAGTACATAAAAGTAAACATTATTTGAAAAAGGATATATCCATAAGTCTGTCGAACGATGCCCCCAGCGGTATCTGTAGTACACAGTTAGGAACCGCACCCTACAAAACACACGTTAGATCACAAAATCACCTAATGCTTACTAAGGAAGGTGATGAAAATTCGAGGGTAGCTATATGCCCCCCCTTGTTTCGGCTTGCTAATTTTAGTGAGTTGAAACAGGGTATCATGTTTACCACTTCGAATTGTTTAAAGAATATTGATGACAAATGCTCACAAGAAGATTTGATATGAGATCAAAAACTAATGGAGAATCATTTGGTAAGAAAGAGGACCAAATCTCAATTCCAACACAACAAAGAGTGTGAGGATTTGAGAGTTCTCTAACATAAGATGAAGGATGTAAATGGAAACAAAATGCAAAGAGAAGCATGAATACACACATTGGTGATCCATGAAAAGAATAGTGAGAGAGAAAACATGGACTTCTCACCCCTAAACCTTGTCTAGGTGATCCATGGGAAAAAGGACATGGAAAACTAGCCCCTAGAGTCTATCTAGGTGATCCATGTAAGGGAGGAGAGTGAGAAAGTCTAGCCTTATGCCGCTAGTTCCACTCAACCTCATGCATGTGTGTGTAAGTGAGGTTAGAAGCACCTCATAGGAGTATATGCCCGAGTATGATACAACCTGTATATGTATAGTACAAAAGCGTGACATCTCACTCTAAGAGTCTATGCTCTGGTTTCGAGAATAATCACCTTGCATAAAAGAAAAATGGAGACATCTCACTGTAAGAGTCTGTGCTCTGGTTCCGAGAATGATCGATTGCTCAAAAAGTGTAATGTTTATATCATAAGCAAAGTAGAACAAGGATACCTACCTTCATCACAAAAGAAGATACCCCAAAAATGCAACAATGTCATAGATCCAAGCAAGAGAGTTTTTTTTTACTCTTTAAGCATGGATAAGATAGTTGAAAGAGGGATATCTTGTAGTATGTGTAAAGGAGATCCTTAGAGGAGAAGAGATCTTTGTACAAAAGACACCTATCCCTGAGAGGAATTGTTTTAGACAAATATAACATTTTCTAGAATAAGACAAAGAAGAGAATAAGAATGCAATACTTCCTTCTTTTGCGAGGTGAAAGTGATTCTTAATGAAGGATGACACTCTTTTTAACCCAATTGGGAGAGTGAATTCATTATGGATGTATTTTACCAAGTGCAAAAGAGGTTGTAGTCAAGGACTTACACCTCTTGTAAGAGAGAATCCTTGAACAAACAACAACAAATGCGTACAAGGAATAACATCAAGTAATAAAGTTCACACCATCCACGAAATAGGAAAAAGTGGATCCTTAGATAAAAATAAGGAAATATCATTGCCTCCCAAGGATAAGGACAATGACAAGGACTTACACAATCTTCTAGCGAGAAATGAGACATAAGCAAAATGTACTACATACTCACATGAATTCATGCAAGCAAGACATTAGTGTATGTAAAATGCTCCTCACAAGAAGTGGGTAGGATAAGAAAGAGAATACACATCTTCTCTCATATCTAGGAAAAGAGGATTCTAAAGAAAAGATGATCAATATTTCCACACTATTACCCCATAGGAACAAGAGATAACATAGAAAAATTAGGCTATTATGTTGCTTCAAAAATATGATTGCACTTGAAATTGTACCATCATGAATGACAATGAGCCCCCAATAAATGAGCTACCAATGTCACATAATGATGAGCAACATAATAGCCATTAATGTTATTTAAATACATGATAGATTGAATGAGGTATTTGAATATGACATGCTAAATGCTCAACTATAAGTGAGATCAAAAACATGTATAAAATGATAAAAACTGAAGAAGAAAAGTCACAAGAAATCTTAGAAGAAGGATGAGTGTAATTTATTAGAGCCTTATCCCTGGAGGAAAGGACTTTACGATGAATAGGAGATAAAGATTCATAAGTGGATTTAGAAATTTGAGGGGAGTCATAAAGAGATTTGTTCATCGCCAAGATTTCCTTATGAGGGGAATGAGAGTTGATAGAAGTAGAAGATGATTTAGTTGAAGTGAGATCATCATCACTATTAAATGTAGCATTCACATTGAGAGATGGTCTTGTAGATGCTTTGGTGGGCTTAGAAAGATTATATCCAAGTCCAAATGAATATTCATGCATGTTATGTTCTAAAGGAACTTTAATTCCCTGTTCATTTGTGCCACAACCATTTCCACTATAGCCACTCTTAGCCAAAATGTGAAAACCACGACCATATCGATTAGCCATTTCAGAAAGAAAAGGTGGTTTTTCATAAGACAAAGAATCAAATTCTCCAGAATTAGAGGTGTGAGGAGAAGAAGTTTGAGAAGCGGCCACCAAATTATTGCTCATAGGTTCAGGTAAGACTGATTGATCTCTAGTTTCTTCCATCTTTTTAACTTTAAGCTCTCTAGGAGGAACCCTATACTCACCTACAAAGGTGGGATTGAAATCAAGAGATCCCCAATCGTCTTCTACGAGAACCTTCTCAGGATCAAAAGCCTTTTCATGTGTAGATTCAAGTTGAGAAGAATCTTCTTAAGGAACTTCAGACTCATCCAAAGAATTTTGATTATCAGAGGGTGATGATTCATCCATAGGTATCTTGTTTAATGAGTCATCACTAGAAGAGGGAGGCTTAGAAGAACTCCCTTTGGAAGTAGATGTTTGCAAACAAGCTTGGAAATTAGTATCACCTATCAAGGTATATGTCTTATTATTATGAATAAATTTAACTTGTCTATGCAATGTAGAGGGGACAGCTTGCATACTGTGAATCCAAGGTCTCCCTAATAAAAAGTTGTATGTTAGATTTCCCGACATAACATGGATAGGGGTAGGCAAAGTAACAGGTCCCACTGTGATGGGTAAGGTGATAATACCTAATGAAGACTTAGCCACATTATCAAAGCCTCGAATGGGATGAGAGTCAGGCTCAATAAGGGATGTATCCACATTCATCTTATGCAATAGATTAATGCTACACACATTAAGGCCAGAACCATTATCTACCAGTGTTCATCTTATAGCAGTGTCATTTATGATAACCACAATCATCAAGGGATCATATTGATGTTGAATTTCGCTAGTAGGAAACTCATCTTGAGTAAACACAATTTGAGCTTTAGGATTCATCACAGAGTTAACCAAAGACACTATATTACTAGATGTATTTGGTGGAGGAACATTCAAATCTTTCAAGGCATCTTGTAACATCACGTGATGAGCAGAAGAAGTTTGAATCAAATCCCAAAGGGATATCTTAGCAGGGGTAGCTTTAAGTTGTTCTATGAGATCATATTCCTTACTAAGAACTTGTGAAATACATGGAGCTTGAGGAAGAATAGGTTGGGAAGGAGGAAGTGAAGCTGGGATAACTGGAGGAGGATTAGGTTGCCTATTGTTTCTTGTGTTATAGGTATGAGAAACCGCATGATAACTCTCTCTAGTCAGTTGCTTAGCATACTCATAAGGGCTCTTAGTAGAATAACCTCCTTGCACAGTAATAATAGGTTTCTTAGGAGTGCAAAAAGAATCATTAGCATAACCACCTTGGACCACTAAGATATGCTTATTTAAAGGTTGAGAATTTTGAGAAGGACAAGCACCTTGGACAGTGAAGAGAGGTTTGTTAGGTGTTTCATTCACATGTATCAAATTGATTGAGGATGGTTTAGAGGAATGAACAAAAGTGTTGGAAAAATTATTGATAGTCTTCTCTTTCACTAAAATCTTATCATGGATTAAATCAATTTTAGGAGAGAGACAAGGGGTAGGCATTGATGTTCTAGTAGGAAAAGTAATACTAGGAAAGGTCATATCATCCTCTATCATCAAAGGATCTACATGGGGAATAAACTCTCTAGGAGAAGGATCAACATTTCTCTCTAAAGTCTCACTTTTGAGAGGGAGATCTTTGAAAGAGATGTTAACCATCTTGCTTTGAACTAGGGTTTCCTTATGAGTAGAACCAAGTTGAGGAGAGGGAGATGCTTTATTTTTAGAGGGAGAATGATTGAGATTCAAGGAAGGTGAGAAACTATCAAGGGAGTTTTCAATCTTGATTTCATCCCCTTTGGCTAGGGTTCTCTCATGGGGAAGAGAATAATCTACACCTTCTTCTAATGGTTCATCCCAAATAGTGAAGTTGTTGAAAGGAATGTTTGAAGTATTGTCAATTTCAGGAGAGGAGATAACATTGTTTATTAATTCCTCATTCTTAGGAGGGAGAGCATCAATAGATGTGTTAAACTCATCCTCTTTCCTCAAAATATATTCAATATGATCTTTAGGGGAGAGAGAATTAAGGAAATTGCTTATTATTTCATCTTCTTTCTCTAAGGGATGCTTATGGGTAAGACAAACTTTAGGAGAAGGGTAAGCATTTATCATTAATTCATCATCTCTAGTGGGAATTTTGTTGGAAAAGGAAATTCCATCACTAGGAAATATAGGGATAATGTCATCTTCTTGCACAAAAGGATCCTCATGGAGGGAGTGTTTTTTAGGAGGAACATGAACATATTTCTCCAAAGATTCATGCTTAGGAAGGAGATCTTTGAAAGAAGTGTTCATAACCTCTTGTTGCACTAACATGCCCCCATTGGAAGGACCAAATTTAGGAGAAAATAAGTCAATGTCCATCAATGCCTTTTCACTTAGAGAGGCATCATGTAGAGAAGGTGAAGTAACATTAAGAAAGGTGTTTATGATATCATTCTCTTCCTCTAGGATAGCTAAATAGGAAGGGCACATTTTAGGAGAGTTGTCAAGATCACTCTTAAATTCTTCATCCTTAGAGCATGGGAGAGTCTCAAAGGGATTGGTAGCAACTCTTTTAGGCACTAAAATGTTGTTATAGATGGGGGGAGGTTCTTTAGGAGAAGGAAAAATTGAAACAAGGGAAGCTAACCCATTATCACATCTATGAAATGAATGCATCATGACAACAATTTTCCTCTTTCAAATGATAACACATGCAAAATAGAAGGAAATGTTTGATTTCAACCAATACAAGCACTTAGAATGTAGATTTACAAAATTAAATTTATGATTCAAATGAGTTCCTAAATCAGATTTGAAATTATTGATCCCAATTAAGCTATCCACAAGTTCAACTTTGAATTGAAAAATTAGGGTTTTAGCAAAAATTTCCTCTAGATTTTTGAATCTTGCAAGAAATTAAAACTTGTAAATACAAATTTGAATTTGAAATAGCATAAACACTCAAATTTGAAAACATAAATTAGAATTAGAGAAGATTGGAATTCACGTTAGGTTCACCAAAATGTGTGGGGGAAAAAGTGACACTAAGCAAACATGCCCTAATCTCACTTTCAATCACACATTTGTGGAATACGAAAGAGCCTAGAGGTATCACACAATTGGATACTTCTTTTTGTGGAAGAGAGAGCCACGAGCTACCTATTAGGATTTCTATTCCTTTGTTGTAATTGAAAGATAAAATGATGCAAGTTCAATCCCTAACCCCAAAGTGCAAGTATGAACTAATAACAAGATTGCAGAATTGAACTTAAACAATGGAAAGCTGTAAACACAAGGACAAGATAAGAATGTAAATGTGTACCCGGTGTTAAAATATGAATGAAAATGTTCAGGACGGGGGTGCGGGCGCCACTGTCCTGATTCTGCCCCTGAAACTGCTCCGGAAACTACTGTTTTGCACCCTGGAAAGCTGTCAAAAATGCTGAAAACTGCTGTCTGTCAGGAGGACCAAGGCGCCCAGCACCCCTGTCCCAGGGACCAGGGTGCCCAGCGCCCCTGTCCTGGCAGGACCAGGACACCCCATGCCCCTGTCTTGGTCTTTTGCTCTGAAATTTGGTGTGAAGTTCCATCTCAGTCTGCTTCCGTCGGATCTGCAACTTGCGGCGTCGTCCGAATCCCGAAACCTGCACTTATATCTGAAAAGGGTATGGTTGGCGGATATATAGGGTTTTGCCTTAGTCAAACCCCCACTTTGGTGATTTCCACCTCCACGAATAGCCAAGTTGTATTGTAAAAGTAGTGTGTGTGCAGACCTTGTGTGTGTGCAAGATCCTAAAATGCAAGTAAGCAAACTAGAGCAACCTAGAGAGTAAACCCTAATTGCTTGCAAATGATAATGTAAATGCTCCAAATCAACATGTAAAGAGATCTAAAGCATGAATACAAGTGATATAATGAGGCTTATGCAAAGACATGAAAACAACATGAAATCATACCCAACCCCAAGGGAGGGGTACAAGCCAATCTTCAGTTGGTGATCCCTTATTGTTCTTCAAGGCCTTCAAAGCCCTAAATGGATGAATGCTTGATAGATGGATGTTGAATGTTGTTGAAGTCTTCAAAGATCTGCTCTTTCACTGCATATGAGGTCCTGAAATCAAAAATTTGGATCCTTTCAAATGAAGAAAGAGAGCTCTTATATATGAAACCCTAGGTCTTAATTTCAACTTTTGGCCGACCTAGAGATTGAATCTCCCGCCAATTTCTTGGGGTTAAGCTTTATTTTATGATTGGATCGCGCTCCTAAAATTTTGGGAAAAATGTCCGGGACTGTGTGCACTCCGGGCGCCATGGTCCCAACAACTTTTCGCCAAATTTTCAAGGCCGTCGGATATGATGATTTTAGAGAGAATCCCGAAGTTACAGGTGATTTTGAGATGTTTTAACCCCCAAAATCAAGCCCCCAAGTTCAAAATAGGACCTAATTAGGGTTTTTGATTAAATGATATATTGGGAGAATAATGTGAAAAGGGCACACTTTAATGAAAGGGCCCAACTTTATGATATGGGAGATGATAAAATAGAACCTTAGACCTAATTAATTTGATTAATTAAGTGCTAATGGGGAAATGCAATGCAAAATGCAAAATGCGCCAAGGTGGGTGCTAAACTAGGTGTGAAATTGTACTGCTTTAGCAAGTGCGTACAATTTATGACGCTACAGTTGCATAGGCTTGGTTTCAAAGAGACAACTCCTCCCCCAAATGTCAGGTTAGCATCCGCTGATCTAGTTTTTTAGGAGCCTCTCCCTTTGTCCCATTGTTCTCCCTAGCCATGCTTGCACAACCCATTCAAAACTCTTTTAGTGGTCCTATTTCCCATTTCCCCTTTGCAATCCCTCTTGGTGCAGCATTTGCAGGCTAAACTATTTCAAACCTGAATGCTTATCAGCAACACGTTACCTACTCCAAGACTACACGTATTGGCAAGAATGACAAGAGAAAGGAGAAGGATGGTGCCAAGTGAGCTCGATTGCATGTGAAAAAGCATTTCAGTGAGGAAAAGGATAGTCTCTTGTTTGCAACCATGTTCCCATAGGTCGACAAGCTAAAGGCCCTGTTATCACTGTTCAAGAAATGGGTATTCTTGTCCCATAATTGGCTAAGTTTATGAAATTTTTGGGTCTGGTATGGCCTTGTTACCTCTAGATGCTTTAGGTCCAAAGAGGGTTTAGGGTTTAAGTTTTAATCACTTCAGTGTCTGAGAAAAAACCCTTTATTTCTAATTCTGCATTACTTTATTCACTTAAAGAAGGGTTCGTTTTCCATGAGAAGTGTCCCCCCCTTTTTATCTTTTCTTCCTAGGCGGGTCTAGCAGCACATGATTTTTTGAAGATTTTCCTAAGGTTCTTAGTGTTTAATCAGGTTTCCTAACAAGTGAGCAGGTTCCTTTTAATCTAAAGGCACACGTGATTTCGCAGCCATAGGATGCCCGTGAGTTACCATTCGCAAAATGGCAAAAGGCAGAAGTGGGTCCCGCATCTAGCTTTTCACTAAAGTAAAGATCGATCAAGTTCCATTAGATCAGACTGCCCACGTGGTTTCGAAAGATAAAGGTGATCAAGATTTAACCTTTGCGAAATGGTGAAAAGGCAATTGGCCTCGACATCCAGCAAAGACTACGGTAAATACCAATCAAGTTCCTTTTGATCAGACGGCTCGCGCTATTTCGCAAGCCAAAGATGCAGGGGTTTTATGCTTCATGAAATGGAAAAAAGAAAAGTTGCTCCATGAGGTGGTAAAGACTAAAGTTAAAGGCTGATCAATTTCCTTTTGTTCAAATGGTGCGCGCCATTTCACAGCCTGAAGGTGCCTGAGATTTAATTTTCGCGAAGTGACGAAGTGACATGGCAGCCACTTGGTTGGTATCATGGCAGAACAAGTGGATCAGACCATGGGAGAAAAGACAAGTTGTCAGATGCACGTGGTGGATCTGAAGTGGATCTCATGAAAGTTGTTCGATGAGTAAGCGAGTGACATGTTGGTTTCTTTTGCCAGCCGATTGCCAGGGTGGATGGTGCTGAGTTAGAGGGCCCACTTCTCCCGGTTAAGCTAGTTAAAGGTCAGGTATCTCAAGGAGGATCCTATGGTGGGCACCATTTCACAGCCCAAAGATGCGAGGTAATTACCGTTCGCAAAGTAGTGAAGACCGTTAGCATTAAACACTTATAGCACGGTTAGTGGGGTTAAATGCCAGTCATAGGATAGAATAAAAACCGATCAAGTTCCTTTTGATCGGATGGACCGCACGGTTTCATTGGGTGAATGTGCACAATATTTAGCTTTTGCGAAATGGTGAAAGAGATCTAAGCCCATCGTCGAACAAAGAATAGTCAGTAAAGTAAAAACCATGCAAGTTTGGCTGGATCTAATGGTTGGCGTGATTTTGCTTGAGGAAGAAGAATAGATTTTAGGCTTCACAAAATGGCAAAACAAGAAAGTAATGGAAACACAGGCATGTTATGCTCCATTGGATTTGGTATGAGGCACTCCCCAGCCCTTATGAATAGTATTTGGGAGTTAGATGTAGGTAAATTGGTGGTCCCTAGAGTGTTCATGGATGTGGATCTCCTAACTTAGATTACACACAACTATGACCCTATTACTAAAAGTGTTAGGGATATAAATGGAAAAACCCTCATTGAAATAAATGATGATGAGTTTAGAAATGTATTTGGGCTCAGTGAGGTGTCCAATTATTTGGAGCCCATTAATTTAAAATCATTGGCTTGAGTCTACAATGCACAGAGGAATCACCTTAGAAATGGGCCTCTTAAAGAATTCTTTATTAAAATAGGTGGGTTGACTATTGTAGGACCTAATACCATGGAGCCTTTCTCTTTAAATTTGTTCAATCTTAGAGTAAAAGGATTGTATTGGTCACTCTACCAGATCTTTGGAGAGGATGATGAAGTAAACATGCCAACTCATTATATGTTAATGATTGCTCAAATTTTAAATCCTTCTCTGGCTGTTACATTTGATTATGCCCCCTATATTACTGATGCAATCCATGAAGGCTTGATAGGGATAAAAAATGGTAAGGTGGATAGGCCTTTTGGATGGTACTCCCTTCTCATGCATCTGTTTCTATTCAAGGGTGGTGACTACTTTGCCAACGGAACAAATCTGATGAAAGAAAAGGATGGGGAGAAAATGCCAATTCAACTATGGAGCACAATGCTATCATGGGACAGAGAAGATACTAGCTACTTGAAGTTTGATAAGTGCTTTGCATCCAAGATGAAAATTCTCTTATGTTCGGAGATTTCAAGGGTCCCCAAAGCTCTTCTGGAGTTCCTTAGGCCAAAGGAGTTTGCTGAAGGAATCAAAATTGTTCACAATTGGGGTGACATGTACTTGTACCCTGTTTCCATAGTTTTCAGAGTGTATGGTTTCAGAGGCACTCCATTTTTGTTGCCATATCAGGTCCCACTGAAAGTAGGAATTTTAGAAATCCTTAGGTAGATTAGGAGTTTGCAAGAGGTAGAGCTATCTAACATAGGAAAAGGGACCATTTTCTCTACAGTAACAATAGCACACCAATTTGTGATTACCAAAGGAGGATGGAAGTGCTTTGAGGTATTCTTTCAACCCTACCATTTGTCCACTGCAGTGTCAAGGTTTTCTAACCATGAGGATTTCTTTAATAATATGTTTAGGAAGAGGGCAGTATGAAAAGGCAAAGGCTCGTGTACTCATCATCCCTAAATGGGATATAGAAGATGCCTTGGTTCTAGAGGTAGTTAGGAAAGAAACCAAGTGTATGGAAGGAGTAACCTTCACCAAGGATAATGCTGCTTTTGTCATGTGGTCTCTGAAAAGAAATGAAAATAAAAGGAAAACGGATACCCCAAAGTCAAGCTACCTTAGAGGTATGATAGTGAAGAGAGTGAAAACCACTGGAGTGGTGGAGGCTGCTAGCACAGTCTTAGAGACTGCAAAGTTCAGTGTTGCAGTGGTAGAGAAAGAAGTAATGGAAAAGGCAGTTCTCCAAACTAAGTTAGAAACTATCCTGAAAGCTTACAATGATGCCAAGGGAGAGGTAATGAGCCGAGACACTATTATTGCTAATTTGAGAAGCCAATTGGAAGGTCAATACCATCGAGGTGAGTCCTCAACATTGATGATTACTTCTTCTCCTACACAGCCTCCATCTACTAGCCCTATCATTGAATTCCCACCTTCTCCTGCACCTTCTAGTTCCCAATCAGTTGAGATCACTCCTCAAGAGTTGGAGAAGCTAAAATAGGCTCAAACCCTATTTGTAAATAATTATGAAGAGAGAGTGAGGGCCACAATTTTGAGTTTTGGTAACACTATAGGATCATCATTGGTGTATAACAATATGAGTAAAGTTTTGGATATGTGGAATGAGCTAAATGGAGACAAGGCTGTTCTAATGCCTATTTTGGACAAGTGGAAGCCTAGGGAGGAGGACCTAGAACTTATTTGTGTATCTTATGATGAGGCAGGGGCTGACCCTATTATCAAATCCACTTGTGACATGACAAAGGACCTAGCAAACTTAGTAGAAGGAGTGGATAATGCAGAAAGGAAGCTCAACTTGTACAAGAAAGAGTACACTGAGTAGGTGCTTGAATTATTTCCTAGAGGTTTTGCCAGTCCAGCTCAATTGAAGGACAAGCAAGTATGGCTTAATGAATTAGAAGCCATCCTACAATTAAGAATAAAGGGAATCATTAGCACAGATGATACGTCCCTATTTGTTAGAACAATTGAGGAGATAGAAAAGATTAAGTCACACTATGGTTTCCTAAATATAGAGGTAAATAAAATGAGGAACTCTTGGAAGAGATTAGCCAAGACAAAAGGGAAAGTTTTTAACTTCTCATGCCCTACTGATGATGTGTACCAGGAGTGGATGAGAAAATATGCTGTGCTGGATGCAGAGGTTCAAGAAGAAGCCGCAAAATGACAACCGCGGGAAAGGGGCCGTTAGGAAGTGGAAAAGATTTGATACTTCTTGTTCAAACAAGAAGTTTGTTGTAACAAACCTTTTGAAAAGTTCTGAAGCTTGTATGCATCCATGCTATTATAAATGGATACCAGGACTAGTAAAAAATGATCGCAAGAATTTGTAAAGAAACTTTGCAGAAATATATCTAAGATTTTCTAGTTTTATAGAGAATATTCCGAGTTCTGTAATCCTTTTCAAAATTTAATATTATTATATAGACGATGAACTTTTGAGCTTAGAATTTATGTTGTCTTCTGGTTTTCTTTCAATAATTTACTGGTTTCAACTTGGGTAATCTAGGGTTATTCATTTGAACATGGATTGTGTCATGCCCAAACTTTTTGGCAAAAACACACACAACAATTTTTTTTGATACACTTAATTATATGCCAACCATGTTTAATTAGATGTGACAACTTAACAGGTTGTTCCAAGCGGAATCTTAAATTATAATAAAACATTTTTCTAACGTGAGTGATGAATAGAACAAAATTATTTGGAAGCCTTAGGTTTCTATAAAACTCCTATACGACAAAGTCAGGATATTCCTAACATATCAGTTTATGATAACTCCCATAATCAAACGGAACAAAATGTTTTTTAAAGGGATAATAATAAATTCATATCGAATGTCCCTTTTATTATGGTTACAAATTATAATCCTTAATTAGATCGACTTCTACTAATAGGCATTAATATAATTACTAGATTCAATAATAATTATTTATCTCCTAACAAGTTTCCTTCATCCATGATAATGCATCCTCCCTTTATAACTCTATTAAATCTTGCGTCTATAAATTAATTATTAATATGTTTTTAACGTAATAATAATAATTATTCAAGCAATTGAAAATTGAAGCGTCAAATGTTAAAATGTTAATTGCTTTATTTAGTATAAGATTTCATCCAGGCTAAATGAGTTCGCAAGATCAAGGTCTTGGACTTATTTCAAATATATATAATTCCACCACGATAACCTCTTCCAAAGAAATTATTATTATCTCACCATTTAATAAATAAATAAATTCATTTACGTAAAACTCTCTAAATTAATTGACAAGCGATATTATTAATCTCCATTCACCATTAATTGCTTTTAGCAACTAATTAAATTAGTCCTAGCACTTAGATGTATTAATGCCTAAATTTTATTTTAACAATAATTAAAATGTAGTTAACTAATTTGACTAAAGGGTCAATTAAATTTATAATAATATTCCTTTAAAGTTTAATCTCATAAAAAAAACCTATATTTAGGTGGACTAAAAATATTTCCCCATAGTCAAAATAACTTATCCAATTTGTTATAAAATTTCTAAAAGATTAAACCCCATAAGTATTTTAAATTTAAACATCTTATTTAATATACCCATGTGTTTATTAAAAACATATATAAATTATAAACACCAAATAAAATATTTAATCTACAATTTGCCCTATTCATATTGTTAACCAAATATCTATATATATATTTTCCTTAAACAAACATTATTATTATATACCCATATAACTTACTAAATTTTTGAATAGCAATGATAACCTAAAAATAATATTATAAATTGCCCTTTTTTTTTTCTAAACATACATCATTAACAAATAACTCATGAAAACCATAACTTTATTATTATAAAAATGCCCTTTCTAATTTGTTTTCATTCTTTAATGCCTTTACACTTTTCGAATAGCCTAACCCATACTGGGTTAGGGTTTCATATTTTCTCTTTGTTGCAGGGACCGAATGGCTAATGGCGGTGAGAGCGGTGGAGTGTATGGGAGGGCAGAGGTGTGGAGGCAGGTTGGAGGAGCGCCAAGTAGGGACCTTCCTGAGCACCACCGGGTATCCCCACAGTGGCGGTCTGGCGCTGCCCACTGTGGGAATACACAGTGGTGGACAGGCCCTTTGTCATGCCCAAAATTTAGGGCAAAAACGGAACAAATTTTTTTTTTTAAAACATACTAATTTATTAACAAGTTCACTCACACGACAAGCGTTATAGAAATTTCCATAATTAAATTCGAGTTTGTTAAATATTATCTGTGGAAACTAACTGGTTTAATTTTATCTCCACGATATACCTAGTCATTAGGTTTATTAAATCAATCACGTTAAAGGAATAGGAGAGGAAAAATTAATTTAATCTCCAAAAAGACATATAGTCTAAACATCCAATTTAAATTTTAAATACTCTAATTAAATTACACGGGACATTATTAAATACATTTAAAATTATAAAAGCTAGGCTTACCTCCGATAATCTATTTATTTCACTTTACTTGCTTCAAATTATAACCAGAATTATATATATATATATATATGCATATATATATATATATGCATATATATATATATATGCATATATATATATATGCATATATATATATATATTTATATATACATATATATATATATATATATATATTTATAATTAAATACTTAATCCAAATTATGACCAGAATTTATATATATACATATAAATATATATATATCCATATATATCTATATAGATACATATATATATATATTACATATATTTTAAATATTTTAAATTCTAATTCAAAAACATAATAACTTTCTAAAAATTAATCCATATCTCCCCAACCCTAATTAGGGTTCTATTTTCTCATTTATATATTTTCAAATTTAATTATCATATTATTTTTAAAATCCATCTGCCCTAGCCCCACTCGGGCTAGGGTTTAACCCATATTTTTTTAACAGAGAAATTTTCATGCTGGGCCGAAGACCCCAAGGCGGCCATGTTTTTTTTTGTTTATTGCAGGTTCGGAAGTGGAGGCGGGGAGGCCGTGGCGCCACTGTGTGGGCGCACAGTGGGCGCCGCGGCACCACTGTGTGTCCACACAGTGGGTGCCGCTAGCAGCTCCCCACTGTGTGGCCACACAGTGGCGGCCGCGGCCGTCCACTGTGTGTCCACACAGTGGGAGCCGAAGCGGCTCCACTGTGTGTGCACACAGTGGGCACTGCGCGGCCCTCACTGTGCGTACACACAGTGGGGTCCGCGTGGACCCAAAACAAATCCTTTTTTTTGGTTAAATTTTTTTTTTTTTTTTTTTAATATATAATATATAAATATATATATATATATAAATTTATAATCATAGTTAAAAAGGGGGTAAATATTTCAATATAAATATATATTTTTAAAAAAAAAGAGATTTACATTGCAAAAACTTTAAACTAATATAACAAAGGGAAAAGCATTAAGTTAATTCAGGAATATATATATATATATATATATATATATAAAATTTATATATATATATATATATGAGAAGCTCTTTAATCAACTCTAACTAAAAATACAATTTAGAAATACATTTTAAGAAATACAATATACTCACTAGAATAAAAAGATTCATTGATTTTTCCTCAAATAAAATATTTACATAAAACATCTTTTTTCTTTAAAATACTTAAGATCTTTCAGCATAATTAAACTCCTGTTTTGCCACAAGTAAAATATAGATAAAATTTAAATGAAATCTATTCTTTTTTTTTTTTTATAATACAAAGAAGCTTTTGCATGCAACTCAAAATAACTTTTCTTTTACTAAAAACCAGAAGTAGAAATAAAACAAGCTTTTCTTTTTCTTTCTTTAACAGCTCTAAGATATACTACCAATTTACAGGATGTTTCTTGAATAGCCACAACAGTAAAACTTCAAGTCTATTTTCAATAATTACAACTTGCTTCTCCTTTTTATGAATGAGGCATACTTCTATAACAAAATTTAAACAATTATCTGCAACTGGATTTAAGTATCTTCAAATAATAATCTTCTGTATCTTTCTCATGGATCCTATTCTCTTTCTCCTGACTTTCCTGCATAATAGATAAACACAATATGACCACGGAGTGCTCACCTCCCAGCCTAGGCTAATTGGTAGCCACCCCCAAGCTCGGAGAACCAATTCCTAGACGGGTAACAAACAGGCAAACACATAGAAAGCAATGCATACAGATATTCCAGACACATTCCCAACTTGGCTTTCACAGCACCACACTTTGGTGATGAACATTTCCAAAGTGTGGTAGTGGACCAATTCCCTGAGGAGAACTGCAAGTATGAAATAACAAGAAGCCACCTCATGGCACAATAATAATATCAAGAATCTCAACCCCTTATTCCTTATGCCCCCCAAAGGCATTCTAGCCTTATATACCTCCTTATGACCCCCATTGCACAAACAGGCCATGCAGCAAGGGTCACACAAAGATCCCTTGTGATTGCTCTCAAAGAGAGTCTCTCACTCGAGGGTTGTCACTGCTACCACCCTCAAGATCCTCTTCTCTCCCAAGAGTAAGAGATCTTGAGAAAACTCCCAAATCACAACAATTCGTAAAGCAAAAATACCAAAAGATTTTCTAACACAAACTTTCAAGAACACAGATTTCTTACACCAACAACTTCCAGACATAAACAAGAAGAAGACATTTAAAATGAATAACTGAAACCAACCTTAATCTGCCCAAAGGTTTTATGATATTTGATGAAGAGCTGCCCAATCCACAAATCTTTTTCCTTCTACCCTTAATCAATTTTTCTATTCCATAACATTATTTTCTTTTCAAATTTTCTTCTGTCTCCAAAAATGGAGAGTGGGTGATTACCCTTCAATTCCCAAAAATCTTGCTTAAGAAGCTCACTCTCTGAGTTCTCACAAGTTTCCAAAACTAAAAGGGAAAGAAAGCAAAAATGCAAAAAGACTCCCATTCCAAAAGGAAAAATCTTAATTAGATTTAAACTTCTAATCTTCAATTTTCGCACAACTCAAAAAAACCAATTTTTAAAGTGTTAAAAAGATCATTATAAAGTAGAAACTTGCCTAAAATTACCCCTAACCTCTAGGTATACCTTATGGGCTTTAGGAAACCCTATTAAACTACCTCTAGGTGTTCATTTAACCCATTTTAAACCCCTCTGAAGTTTATTTTCGGGTCAAACATAAGTTGACCACCCCAAATATTATATTCCCAAAGTATTTATGACAACACATTATTTTATTTAAGAAGAACTATAATTAAACACTTTCCCACCAAGAGACCAATTAAAAACATTTAAATTTAAATCCACACGTGTCAAGTGACACAAATAAAACACTTTTACAAAATAAAACATGAAATTGTCTCTTGTGGTTTTTAAAAAATAAATTTAAATAACACTTAACACTCATGCAGCATATACTATTACGAATAAAATACAACACAAACGGGGTGTTGTCTCTCCAAATAGACAAACCCTAGCTTACGAACATACATAAGTCTAGGTTTGATTCTCTGTAATTTCCATGGTCACATGGTAAATTTCCTACGCATCTCGATTTACACATTAGTACTTCCAAATATCCATATATAATATAATTCAATAATATAACAATGCACATCATTACTTGCATACAATTTTCATCTGCACAGATTGAATACATCTTTTACCAAGCAATTTTACATAAGCAATTTCATCCCAGTTCACATAAACTAACCATACATCATAGTTCTATATTCAAAGAAAGTCCTTCAAATTCAAATAACGACATCTATCATTGCAATATCATTCTATCTAACAATCATGTAGTGTTCTATCTCATAAAGCATGTAAGTAAATCATCAAATCATAGCAATGTTAACCAAATCCTGAAATCATATAAGCTCTAAGTCTCAAAATGCATCAAAATAAAGTATCCATAATAGTCTAAGTATAAAATCCACTGAATGTCAGGCTGAGTCGAGGTGAGGCCTCACATCCTCCCCCTCTAGGCATGAACTTCCTCCTGGAGTTCATCGAAGAGGTGGGGGTACTTTGTTCTCATACATGCTGCGTCCTCCCATGAAGCCGTAACCTCATCATAACAATCCCACTGGACCCTAACCTGGTCCAGCTCTCGACCTTGAAGGGCCAAAGTCCGGCGTGCCAAAATGCGAATGGGCTCCAAAGCTAGCTGCCCGTCCGACTCCACCTGCAAGGCATCCCAATCTAAAAGGTGAGACTCATCATAGATATATTTTCTCAAAACTGAAACATGAAACACATCGTGGATGCATGACAGGCTAGGTGGCAAAGCTAAATGGTAGGCAACTGGGTTTATCCTCTCCAGAATCTCAAAAGGTCCTACAAAGCGAGGTGCGAGCTTAGAACCCTTTTCGTAATGGATTGGACTCTTATGCGGTCGCACTCTCAAGAAAACTCTGTCTCCAACCAAGTAGCTACGATCTATCCTCTTTGCATCGGCATATTTCTTCTGTCTATCCTGAGCCTCTCTGAGACACTGTCTAATCAAATCCACCTGCTGTTCCATATCCCGAACTAACTCAGGACCAATAGCAACTCTGTCCTCTATGCGATCCCAACTCAAGGGCATCCTGCAAGGCCTGTCGTATAATGCCTGGTAGGGTGGCATCCCCAAAGAAGTGTGATGCCCATTGTTATAGGCAAACTCCACTAAGGGAAGATACTCCTCCCACCGGGTCTGATGATCCATGATGTACATACGAAGCATATCCTCTAACACCTGATTGACCCTCTATGTCTGACCATCTGTCTCCGGGTGATAGGCTGTACTGAAATTGAGCTTAGTGCCCATAGCTGCCTGTAATGACTTCCAAAAGGAAGAAGTGAAAAGAGAATCCCTGTCAGAAATAATCATGCAGGGTATGCCATGAAGTCTAACAATGTCTCGCAAGAACACCTGTGCTACTGCTGGAGCTGTGAATGTAGTACGAACTGGTGAAAAGTGAGCTACTTTGGTCAACTTGTCAACTGTCACCAAGATAGCATCATGGCGACGATAAGACATAGGGAGACCAATGATGAAATCCATGGATATAGTATCCCACTTCCACTCTGGTATAGCATGAGACTAAAGCAACCCACCTGGATGGCGGTGCTCCGCCTTTACCCTCTGACACTCAAGACATCGAGCTACTATCTCAGCAATGAGCTGCCGCATTCCCGGCCAATGATACAACTGCCTCAAGTCAGCATGCAACTTCTTAACCCTGGGATGCACTGCATAAGGAGCTCTATGAGCTTCCGTGACAATAAACTCTCGCAACCCTCTGGAGGAAGGTACATAAATGCGCTCTTTGTGGCGTAATAGTCCATCGGACTCCAAAGAATAATCCACATATTTCCCTTCTAGAGTAACCTGAGAACATAATACCTGACAAACCTCTGCATACCATCCATCCTCTGACAAGTGCAGAAGTATATGGTCTCTCAAGTCTGTGCACATGGATATGGTGTAAACCTCATGACGTCTCCTACTCAAGGCATCTGCAACTACATTTTCCTTTCCCTTGATGTAGTGAACATCAAAATCATATTCGCACAAGAACTCCATCCATCTCCTCTGACGTGCATTAAGGTTCGGCTGAGTAAAGATGTACTGAAGACTCTGATGGTCTGAATGCAAGTCAAAGTGATGACCTAAAAGGAAGTGTCTCCACCTCACAAGTGCATGCACTACTGCTGCGAGCTCAAGGTCGTGAGTGGGATAATTAAGTTCATGAGTCTTAAGTTTCCTAGACTCGAAAGCTATGGCCCTACCATCCTGCATAAGAACTGCCCCTAAACCCTCTAGGGAAGCATCTGTACAAACCATGAAGTCAGCTAAAGGATCTGGTACAACAAGGATAGGAGCACTAGTAAGTGCCTTCTTGAGTTCCTGAAAGGCCTTCTCGCACTTCTCTGTCCACTCAAATTTCTTCCCTTTACACTGAAGAGAAGTAATAGGGTGTGCGACTCTGGAGAATCCCTCGACAAAACGTCAGTAATACCCTGCTAAACCCATGAAACTCCTGACCTCTGTCACACTGGTAGGCGCTGGCCAATCCATAATAGCCCTAATCTTTGATGGGTCAACTAAGATCCCATCACCGGAAATAACGTGCCCAAGGTACTTGACCTCAGATCGAAAGAAAGCACATTTCGATAGGCTGCCAAACAACTAGTTATCTCACAAACACTGCAATACCTATTTCAGGTGCTCCTCATGCTCCTTCTCATTCCAAGAATATATCAATATATCATCGAGGAACACAATAACAAAACGGTCCAGAAAGGTACGGAACACCCCATTCATGAGGCTCATAAAAACTGCTGGGGCATTCGTAAGTCCAAAGGGAACTACGGTAAACTCATAGTGACCATATCTAGTGCGAAATGCGGTCTTGTGGATATCACTTTCCACTATTCTCAACTGATGGTATCCTGACTTCAAATCTATTTTGGAAAAGACTTTGGCACCCTGAAGCTGGTCAAATAAATCATCAATTCTGGGCAAAGGATATCGGTTCTTGATGGTTACTTTATTTAGCTGCCGATAATCCATACACAATCAGAGAGATCCATCCTTCTTCTTAACGAAGATGACTGGTGCACCCCACGGGGATATGCTAGAACAGATATGACCCTTCTCAAGAAGTTCCTTGAGTTGAATTTTAAGTTCATTTAACTCATTTGTGGTCATCCTATAAGGTGCTCTGGAAACTGGCTCGGCTCCTGGTACTAGGTCTATATGAAAGTCAATCTCTCTGCGGGAAGGCATTCCCGGTAACTCTGAAGGAAATACATCTGAATATCCCTTAAGGATAAGATGGTCATCGAGCGATGTTTCTTTTTCCTCCTCTTCTCCTCTGTCACTGATCGTGATAGCAAAAAGCTGACATCCCTTCCGCATGCTCTGCTTAAGCTACATTGCGGAGATCATACGAAGAGACACGGGCCTCTGAATCCCGGTGATAACTATGGGCAAACCATGATCATCCTCACACTTGATCTTTTTCAAGTGGCAATCCATCTTGGCTTTGTGGGCATAAAGCCAATCCATGCCAAGTACGATTCTGTAAGATCCAAGTGGAGTCACTCTAAGGTCTACTAAAGTGGTGGTCTTGCCAATCTGCAACTGACATGCCCTAACCTCTGATTCCACTAACACTCTAGCCCTTGAAGCTAATTCCACTTCCCAACTGACACCCTGCCTAGTTGCCACTAGCCCGCAATGCTCCACAACCAATGGAGATATAAAGGAGTCAGTAGCTCCCGAATCAAATAAAATAGATACATTGTTACCTTTGATTATACCTGTAGATTCGATAATCGTGGCCTGATGCTCAGCCTGGCGGTTGTCAACCGCTGCGAATACTCTATGGGACCTGCCCATATCACCAACTGTCGGCTCTGAAGTGGCCATCCGCTGACTCCCTGCTACCTGTCCCTGAGGGCAATCCCTCGCCATATGCCCCATGGCTCCACAAGTAAAGCAAGCACCCCGTGCCTGGAACTGGGCACCTTGAGGCCTAGAGAATGACTGACCTCTTGTCCTACTGGATCCGCTGTACCCACCCCTGGAGGACTGCTGAGTCCTCGCTGGCTGTGTGTACTGCCCTTGTGCTCTCTGATCACGTTTCTATCCCTGAGTCTGCCACTGCTTGGGCTTGGAGCTCTGCTGATATTGTGGAGGCTTCTGCCTCTGGTTCTATGGTGTCTATTATGGAGGAGGGGGTTTGGAGAACCCCTGAGAATTTTGGTTGTTCCCTTTCCAATGTGGTTTCTTGAATCCATAAGTCTGAGGTGCGGGATTTCGGTTTTGAAACCGATCCCTATTGTCCTGTGGTCTAACCTGAATTTCCTTAGCAATCAATGCCTTCTCTACAGCAACCCGAAGGCTCTCTGGAGCGGACATCCTAACAGGCCCGGCTATACCGGCATTTAATCCCCTGATGAAGCATTTTACAAGAAGTTTCTCATCCTTTAGATAATCTACATATGGCAACAACTCAAAGAATTTACTCTCATACTGGGTTACTGACAAGCATTTTTGTTGGAGATCATGAAATTCGTCTATACGACGCTGCCTGAAGTGTTCTGATAGGTACCTCTCACGGAACCTTTCTGTGAATATCTCCCAAGTGAGTGTATCAGGCACTAATCCGCATTTGTACTCTTCCTGTCTCCACCAAGTGGAGGTTGTCCCTCTCAGAAGATGAACTACAACACGTGCTTTCAAGTTGCTCTCATAAGAACGCAACGCAAAACACCTCTCAAGACTCAAAAGCCATGCCTCGGCCTCTACTCCATCTGTAGAACCTCCGAAGGATGGTGGTTGGAGGCGCATGACCTCCCTGATGAGATCCCCTGGATCTCGACGACCTCTCTCAAAATAAACTGGTTCCACCGCTGGAGGTGGTCCTGGCATATGCACTGACTCTGGCTCATTACCACCCTAACTCTCTACAGGAATCGGAGCTGGGCTCCTGCTTCGTTCTCTATCAACAGATCTATGACTCCCAGAGTCATGACTCCTAACCTGAGGGTTCTCTGCTGGGATCCTCTCCTAAACAATGCCAATAAGATTCTGAATGGCTGCTAAGAGGTCTCGGTTAGGTTCATTTGGCTATTCGGGAGGTGCTTCTAGGTTCTCCTCTAGAACCGATACCTCCCTCTCTACCTCATCGCGTGCTATGCGCAAACGTCTAGGACCCCGTCCGTGCTTGCGAGCTTGTCGCGTCGTCGGAGGCATCCTAAGAGGAAATAAGACAAAACAATTAATTTATTTCTTTTAGAATTAAATTCAATTAAATTCAAAAATCAATTTAACAAAATAATTTTAAATATTCTAAGGCGAAACGTAAGTGAGTAAGGTTCCTAGTGTGGAAACTTGGCTCTGATACCAAAATGTCATCCCCAAAATTTAGGGCAAAAACGGAACAAATTTTTTTTTTTAAAACATACTAATTTATTAACAAGTTCACTCACACGACAAGCGTTATAGAAATTTCCATAATTAAATTCGAGTTTGTTAAATATTATCTGCGGAAACTAACTGGTTTAATTTTATCTCCACGATATACCTAGTCATTAGGTTTATTAAATCAATCATGTTAAAGGAATAGGAGAGGAAAAATTAATTTAATCTCCAAAAAGACATATAGTCTAAACATCCAATTTAAATTTTAAATACTCTAATTAAATTACACGGGACATTATTAAATACATTTAAAATTATAAAAGCTAGGCTTACCTCCGATAATCTATTTATTTCACTTTACTTGCTTCAAATTATAACCAGAATTATATATATATATTTATATTTATATATACATATATATATATATTTATAATTAAATACTTAATCCAAATTATGACCAGAATTTATATATATACATATAAATATATATATATATTCATATATATCTATATAGATACATATATATATATATTACATATATTTTAAATATTTTAAATTCTAATTCAAAAACATAATAACTTTCTAAAAATTAATCCATATCTCCCCAACCCTAATTAGGGTTCTATTTTCTCATTTATATATTTTCAAATTTAATTATCATATTATTTTTAAAATCCATCTGCCCTAGCCCCACCCGGGTTAGGGTTTAACCCATATTTTTTTAACAGAGAAATTTTCATGCTGGGCCGAAGACCCCAAGGCAGCCATGTTTTTTTTTGTTTATTGCAGGTTCGGAAGTGGAGGCGGGGAGGCCATGGCGCCACTGTGTGGGCACACAGTGGGCGCCGCGGCACCACTGTGTGTCCACACAGTGGGCGCCGCTAGCGGCTCCCCACTGTGTGGCCACACAGTGGCGGCCGCGGCCGTCCACTGTGTGTCCACACAGTGGGAGCCGAAGCGGCTCCACTGTGTGTGCACATAGTGGGCGCTGCGCGGCCCTCACTGTGCGTACACACAGTGGGGTCCGCATGGACCCAAAACAAATCCTTTTTTTTGGTTAAATTTTTTTTTTTTTTTTTTAATATATAATATATAAATATATATATATATATATATATATATATATATATATATATATATATAAATTTATAATCATAGTTAAAAAGCGGGTAAATATTTCAATATAAATATATATTTTAAAAAAAAAAGAGATTTACATTGCAAAAACTTTAAACTAATATAACAAAGGGAAAAGCATTAAGTTAATTCAGGAATATATATATATATATATATATATATATAAAATTTATATATATATATATATATGAGAAGCTCTTTAATCAACTCTAACTAAAAATACAATTTAGAAATACATTTTAAGAAATACAATATACTCACTAGAATAAAAAGATTCATTGATTTTTTCTCAAATAAAATATTTACATAAAACATCTTTTTTCTTTAAAATACTTAAGATCTTTCAGCATAATTAAACTCTTGTTTTGCCACAAGTAAAATATAGATAAAATTTAAATGAAATCTATTCTTTTTTTTTTTTATAATACAAAGAAGCTTTTGCATGCAACTCAAAATAACTTTTCTTTTACTAAAAACCAGAAGTAGAAATAAAACAAGCTTTTCTTTTTCTTTCTTTAACAGCTCTAAGATATACTACCAATTTACAGGATGTTTCTTGAATAGCCACAACAGTAAAACTTCAAGTCTATTTTCAATAATTACAACTTGCTTCTCCTTTTTATGAATGAGGCATACTTCTATAACAAAATTTAAACAATTATCTGCAACTGGATTTAAGTATCTTCAAATAATAATCTTCTGTATCTTTCTCATGGATCCTATTCTCTTTCTCCTGACTTTCCTGCATAATAGATAAACACAATATGACCACGGAGTGCTCACCTCCCAGCCTAGGCTAGCTGGTAGCCACCCCCAAGCTCGGAGAACCAATTCCTAGACGGGTAACAAACAGGCAAACACATAGAAAGCAATGCATACAAATATTCCAGACACATTCCCAACTTGGCTTTCATAGCACCACACTTTGGTGATGAACATTTTCAAAGGGTGGTAGTGGACCAATTCCCTGAGGAGAACTGCAAGTATGAAATAACAAGAAGCCACCTCATGGCACAATAATAATATCAAGAATCTCAACCCCTTATTCCTTATGCCCCCCAAAGGCATTCTAGCCTTATATCCCTCCTTATGACCCCCATTGCACAAACAGGCCATGCAGCAAGGGTCACACAAAGATCCCTTGTGATCGCTCTCAAAGAGAGTCTCTCACTTGAGGGTTGTCACTGCTACCACCCTCAAGATCCTCTTCTCTCCCAAGAGTAAGAGATCTTGAGAAAACTCCCAAATCACAACAATTCGTAAAGCAAAAATACCAAAAGATTTCTAACACAAACTCTCAAGAACACAGATTTCTTACACCAACAACTTCCAGACATAAACAAGAAGAAGACATTTAAAATGAATAACTGAAACCAACCTTAATCTGCCCAAAGGTTTTATGATATTTGATGAAGAGCTGCCCAATCCACAAATCTTTTTCCTTCTACCCTTAATCAATTTTTCTATTCCATAACATTATTTTCTTTTCAAATTTTCTTCTGTCTCCAAAAATGGAGAGTGGGTGATTACCCTTCAATTCCCAAAAATCCTTCTTAAGAAGCTCACTCTTTGAGTTCTCACAAGTTTCCAAAACTAAAAGGGAAAGAAAGCAAAAATGCAAAAAGACTCCCATTCCAAAAGGAAAAATCTTAATTAGATTTAAACTTCTAATCTTCAATTTTCGCACAACTCAAAAAAACCAATTTTTAAAGCGTTAAAAAGATCATTATAAAGTAGAAACTTGCCTAAAATTACCCCTAACCCCTAGGTATACCTTATGGGCTTTAGGAAACCCTATTAAACTACCTCTAGGTGTTCATTTAACCCATTTTAAACCCCTCTGAAGTTTATTTTCGGGTCAAACATAAGTTGACCACCCCAAATACTATATTCCCAAAGTATTTATGACAACACATTATTTTATTTAAGAAGAACTATAATTAAACACTTTCCCACCAAGAGACCAATTAAAAACATTTAAATTTAAATCCACACGTGTCAAGTGACACAAATAAAACACTTTTACAAAATAAAACATGAAATTGTCTCTTGTGGTTTTTAAACAATAAATTTAAATAACACTTAACACTCATGCAGCATATACTATTACGAATAAAATACAACACAAACGGGGTGTTGTCTCTCCAAATAGACAAACCCTAGCTTACGAACATACATAAGTCTAGGTTTGACTCTCCATAATTTCCATGGTCACATGGTAAATTTCCTGCGCATCTCAATTTACACATTAGCACTTCCAAATATCCATATATAATATAATTCAATAATATAACAATGCACATCATTACTTGCATACAATTTTCATCTGCACAGATTGAATACATCTTTTACCAAGCAATTTTACATAAGCAATTTCATCCCAATTCACATAAACTAACCATACATCATAGTTCTATATTCAAAAAGAGTCCTGCAAATTCAAATAACGACATCTATCATTGCAATATCATTCTATCTAACAATCATGTAGTGTTCTATCTCATAAAGCATGTAAGTAAATCATCAAATCATAGCAATGTTAACCAAATCCTGAAATCATATAAGTTCTAAGTTTCAAAAGGCATCAAAATAAAGTATCCATAATAGTCTATGTATAAAATCCACTGAATGTCAGGCTGAGTTGAGGTGAGGCCTCACACCCTTCCACTGCGGTTACCCACAAGTGGGAGGCCCCGACCTCCACTGTGGTTTCCCATAGTGGCGGTCTCCGTGCCGTCCACTATGTGGAGCCACAGTGGCGGCCCGAGCCGCCGCCGACCCACTGTGAATACAGTGGGTTCGGCCTTCCCCCCCGCCTTTTTTTTTATTTAATTTTTTTTTGTATTTTTAAATTTGTTTTAAAAATAAATTAATATATATATTTTTATATATTTTAAATATAATTGTATATATATGTATTTTTTTTGTATATATATATATATAAATATATTTTAGATGCACAAGATTTCTAGGATGATTTTACCATGCCAAGATATGTTATTATTTTAATCCTTTGAACAGATTAATTAAATTATTCAATTTAGATCAATGTATTATTTTATTTCTTTTTTCGATAACCTTGCTACTTAAATCAGAGATAGACTAAATAATTTAGATGTATTTTCTGTAATAAATGATTGACAAAATCCAATAAAATTAAACAACAACTATATAGAATATGATATTATTTAAATTAACTAGACTATTTAACTCTCTAGATTTTATTTTCTGCAAATAAGTAAATGACAGAATTCAATAAATTCAACAACTATATAAATGTGATATTATTTAAATTTATCCTTAGAGATATGCATAAGGAAATAACTGATCCTTTTATTTTCAGAAATAATATGCAAAATAAACTTTTCATTTTCAAAACTAACATGCATACTACAAATATAATTCCAATAACTATAGGGAACTTAATCCAAGATAAACATATTTGTTTTCTTGCAACCAAATAATACTTTAACAAAATAAATGCATTTCTTTAGAGTACATTTAAAATACATTATAGCCATCAATACAAATGGATGTGGTACCTGACTAGTCTCTCATTTCTATTAAATGAGATAATTAAAATAAATACATTTTCTTTTCAAAGTAATTACAACATATAGGTTCCCATTCACACTGCTGCAACTTAACATATAAAATATTCTATTTCCACTTCTTTTTCTACAAACAAATAATTTCAGCAACTTCTGCTTGTCCTTTTCTTTTCTTCCAAACAACCTGCAAATAAATCATAGGCTATGACCATGGAGTGCTCACCTCCCAGCCTAGGCTTACTAGAAGCCACCCCCGAGATTGGAGAACAAAGCCCTAGACAGGTTACATACATGCAAACACAACAAGCAAGAGAAAATCACCTAACATTCACTTTCCCAACCAAGGCTACACTTCATCACAACATGTGATGATTTTACATGGGTGGTAGTAGACCAAGTACCCTGAGGAGACTGCAAGAATGGTAGAACACAATGCCACCTCATGGAAACAAAGTTATTTCATAAAATCATAAACCCCACATTCCTTATGCCCCCCAAGGCATTCTATGCCATACTTTCTCCTCTTATGACCCCCAAATGCATAAACTGGGCAATGCAGCAAGGGTCACAAATACACCCCTTGAGCTCGCTCTCATAGAAAATGCATACAAGGAAATAAAAGATAGAACACAAAATAATTTTCACAAAGGGAAAATACAAGAAACCAACCTCTACATACAAGCAATCTTTTCAACATAAACATGCAACGTAAAAAAAAAAAGATGAATCCAACCTTCAATCTATCCAAAGGTATGCTAGAGATAGTTTGAGGATGAGCAGCCCAAATCCACAAATCTTCCTTCCACTGTTAGCCAAAATTTCGAATCCAAAAACCAAACTTTTCAAAAATGCATAGTCTCCAAAAATGGAGAGTGAGTGATTACCCACAAAATCTCTCATTTTTGCCTAAGAAGACCTCAGTGAGAGTTCTCATAGGTATCTAAAATTGAAAAAGGAAAAAGTAAGAAAAAGATCAAAAAAGATCTCTCATCATATCCCATCCCAGTAATTCTGCCCATCTATCTCCTCCCACCCCAAACAAATTTCATCCATTGCAAGCCCATCCCACCTGCCCTCATCCCCCTCTCTCCTGATGCCCACGATCGCAACCGATGAGTACTTCCTACTACTGGCCGGACGAATCAAATGAATACTCTTATGCAGTTGTAAAAACATTTCAGCAAGCGATTAAAGAAACAAAAGGGCTACGAGCTCGGCCCGTAGGGCAGAATGCTAGAGAGGAATGAGAATAAAGAATGTTGTGCTCCCTCAACTACTATAGAAGGAGGAATGCTCAGAATATGAGAATGTTGTGACAAGACTCCGTGCCCTATCTAGAGTAGGGGGTTCGACGGGAAGGTTATCTAACCTAGATGGCACCTTCTAATTTTGAATTTTCGCACATCTTAGAAAATCCACTTTTTGGGATGATTAAACAATCACATGGGAGTAGACACATGCCTAAAAACACTCCTAACTCATAGGTATACCTTATGGGCTTTAGGAAACACCTTTAAGCTACCCCTAGGAGTTCATTTGACCCCTTATAAACCCATCTGAAGTTTATTTTCGGGTCAAACTTGAGCTGGCCACTCCAAAGATTCTCTACCCAAGGAAAATTTAGAAATACATTCAAATGTTTGAGAAAGCTACGGTTGAAACAACTCCATCCAAGAGACAAGTCAAAAATCAAGACATAAATCAACACGTGTCAAATGACACAATAAAATACATTACGAAATTTCACATGGAAATTGTCTCTTGTTGGATTTAAATAAATCAATAAATAAAAATTTAACACACATGCATCATTTACTATTACAAATAAAATATGATACATATGGGGTGTTGTCTCTCCAAAAAGACAACCCCTCGCTTTATGAACGTACATAGGTCAAGGTTTGGTTCTCCATAATATTTCCATGGTCATATGGATAATTTTTCTGTGCATCTCAATTACACATTAGTAATTCCAATAACCTCATATAATATTAAACACATGAATAAGAATACACATCAGACACTCTACATACAATTTACATTTAAACAAATCTATGTATCTTATATCCAAATAAATTCGTATAATTCTGATCCATACATAAAACATCCATCCTATTTCTATCATCATAGTAAAGTCCTGCAAATCCAACAATGACATACATCATCTTAAAGTTATCCTATTCTAGAATCATATAAAGTTATGTATCTATAACACATCAAAAAGTACACTGCAAGGTGAAATGATCCCGTAACCTGGTTCAATTACTTTTCTCACCAATCTATCCATCTAACATAGCCCATCCTATTGAATTATAGCATTTATTAGTAAGGCCAACCATGGTCAACTGAGTTAACCAGAGCTTGATCGAGGAGGGGCTCTACAAATTGTAATGCAGTCTTTAATAGATGTGTTTCTTATTTTTTCTCTTTAGGAGGGAAATTAAATACGCAGGAAATATCTCTGTCAGTAGGTTACTTTGTTGGAGATTTTGAATTTGATGAACACTATCTACACCAATAAGGAAAAACTCTTATATATGTCAGGCATGTATGGGTTTCATAGAAGCTGAGGTGATTAGATGTATGGAGATGTTTAATTGTGAAATCCTTGTTTAACTTAGATGACTCTATAGCCTGGACAAGACACTGGTACCAGTTGTAGCTATCTTTCTACATTTCTTGTAGATCAATATTGAACATGAGCATAAGCTTTATTTCATTATTTCAGTTTGTGTTAAGGCAATAGGATTCATTGGTTTTGGACTGGTTTACTGTGGATCTATTTTAAAAGTGTGAACTCATTCACAAGAGGTATACACGCCTGAACTTTGGATAAGTTCAAAGTGTAGAAGGTTCTTAAACGCTTGTCATATGTTGCTCTAAGGTTCTTTTTCCTTGATCTCTCTATTTGCAGACAGAGTTATTAGTTTCTTATAGGGGATAAAAGGGGAATCATAATTTAAGAACAAAAAAAGTCGCAACTCTGCTAGGGAGAGTCATAGTCTGAATCCAAATGCAGATTGGCACTTGGATTAGTTCAGAATATTACTTGGATGCCTATGTTCAAAATTGTTTGCCTGGCTTTTGATTCGTGTGTTCCTTTCTCTCTTTGAAAATCTTCAGGATTTTGATTCTTAAAGATTGGCAAATTTTTTGTGTAAAGCTTGTTTCCATATTTCCCACAGTCTTTGTGGGTGGCGAGTTTGATAATCTTAACCAGTCCTTTCGTAATAATTGAATTTCTTTAAGGAAACAAGCATAATGCAGGGATGAAAAAACACCAGGTCTTTCATGAAGAAGCATCCTCGTGAGACATTGCAGGAAGGATTAACTGAGCAGTGACGTAGAGGTCAAAAGAGATCAGTGGTTCATGAAGCATCAAATGCTACTTGGGTGCAGAAAAGCACCAATAAGGGTAAGATATCTAAAAGACCTATTTATGCAAATTCAAATTCATCTTCCAGTGAATCTGAGAATGATGTTCTAGGTTTCCATTCTGGTTTATTTGGGAATGTAGAAGATGTCCATTTTTCAAATCAAAGGATATCCCATGCTAGTTTTTCTAGGAAAGACAGAACTAGTTCAAACATAGTCAAAGAATCTAAACCTAGAACAATTGATGGGAACATCAGTTTAACTGATATTGATCAAGTCAATATCTTAGACTCTGAAGAAATCTTCCCCAATGAAGATAAGGTATCCTAGAAGATAGAGGACCTAAATAGAAGAGTCCATCATTTGATCTCCTTAAGAGCATGAAAAGAAGCAAATAAGGAAAGAGAAGTAAAAGCAACGTTGATGGAGAGAGACACAATCCTAAGACAAATTGCTGACCTCGAGTTGCTTGCCCAAGAAAAGGCTAAGAGTGAAGATGAAGGTCTTGTGATTAGAGAAATCCTAATTCCCAAAGGCAAACCATCATATAAGTCAGTAGTCCAACCAAGTAAGGAAGTTCTTAGTGACCCACAACCTACTAGAAATGATGTCGATAAAGGAAAGTAGAAATGCATGGAAGATGGGTCTGGATCTAAGACCAGAGTGGAGATCTCTAATAGGCTTTCAACACATGAAAGGGAGATGGAGAGGATAAGAAAAGAGAAGGAAGATTTACAAATGGAATTAGAAAAGGCTGAATTAGAAGCAGCTAATCAAGAAGTCAAAAGGAAGATTAGCTATCTGAAAGCACCCCCCATCACATTTCCTTCAGTAGATCACAATAAACCTGTTCCTCAGCAAATCCCACTCCCTCTTGTTAAAATTCAGCCAACTCTGCCTATTAGCACTGCAATAGCCAATCAAGCCTCTAGTACTAACCAAGGTAATCAGGTCTCTCTAACTCAGAGCCCCAATGTAAGAATGAACATGGGTAATAACCATGCTGTTAACCCATTCTAGAGAAGACCTATTAACTTAGAATTGTATAGGTAGCTCTTTTTTGATGGAATCCTAGGGTACCCTAACCATGTTCCTACTGAGCTAAGAGATAGACTTCATAAGTTTTCTTGAAATAATGCAATTAGTGCAGAGGAGCACTTAAAATATTTTGGTGACTTGATTAATGATTATGAAATTGTGAATGAAGACGTCATCATGAAACTATTTGTACAATCTTTAGTAGATAATGCAAGAGACTGGTATAGAGGTCTTCCTGTGAACAACATTGGGTCTTGAGAGGATTTTAAAATTTGCTTTCAGGAACAGTATAGTGATAAAACAAATGTGAGCTTCATGCTTAATGAGTTTAACAATATCAGAAAATCTGATAATGAAATAGTCACTGACTTTAATGCTAGATTTCAGAAAGCAATGCATAGATTGTATCAGGTAATGAGATTAGATGACAACATGTGCCTGAACACTTATTACAATGCATTTGATTCCAAAATGGCTTATATTTTTAGGGATAAAAATCCACATAGCCTTAGAGATGCATTTAGAAGTGCTATCAATGTAGAGAGCAATAGAAAAGCATCTGGAAAATTAGGAAGAAGAACTAATGGTATGCTATGGCAGGAAACAAAATAGCAACCTAACAAAGTTGCTAAAGAAGAGGATAAAATAGAGAAGTTAGTGACTGCTATGAAAGATTTGACTACCAAGGTGAGCAAAAATGATAAACCCCATTATAACTGGCAAGACAGACCTCCCAAATTGCATGATATGCCTTACAACACCACTTGGAAGGATGGTAAACCTCAGAATGAAAAGCCAAAAAATACTCAGAGCCAAGATACCCCTGATCCTTTAAAAGAGAAAAATGTTCATAACATAGAGAACACTCCTTGGTGTATTGCTTGTGATGGGCCACATTCTCCTCATCAATGTGCTGTGGCTCAAGCCGTTGAAGAATCCATGAGACAAGAAGCTGAGCTTGATATTAATATGTTTGAAACTATTATAGAAAGTGATGAGGAGTCTCTACAAAGTGAATTTAGTGATTGTGATGTGCTGGATAGTAAAAGGTCCTACATAGGACAACTAACACTTGATTGGCATCCCACTTTGAATGTGATAACAATCAAAGATGAAGAATTTCATCTCAGGAGGCCTAGTGATGAGGAAGTAAAAAATCTCACTAAGGCTGCTATAGCCAAGGCCAAGCACAATTACAACTTAAGGAGCACTAAAAGGGATAGTGATCAAGGTGAACCTGGTTCTATGTTTATAAAAGAGGTATCCCAGAAAAAAGCAGCAAGTAGTGCTACTTTTCCTCAAGTTGGTCAAGAGAAGAAAGATCAAGTTAAAGAAGTACCCAAGGGTACAGATAATAAAGCTACTAATGATACACAAGGAGCTGCCACAACAAAGAAGGCAAGTCAGCTTAAGCCAAAAAGAGCTAAAACTAATACTGAGTTGAGTAGTAATTCCACATTTGATATGGCTTAGGCTCTTACCCAAATGAAAGTTACTATCCCATTGATAGAATTATTGAAAATAAAGGAACATAGAGAAGCTGCTTTGTCTTTATTTTCTAACATATCTGACAGTAACACAATTCTACCTACCAGTTCAATTAAAGATGAAAAGGATTAGGAGTTCCAAACCCCAGAGGTATATGTTGGAACAACTATTACCCAAGAACCCTCACAGGGAGATTCTTTTTATGTTACTCTGTTAGTGAATAACCAGTTGATCAAAAATTGTATGATAGATTCTGGTGCAGCTGCTAATGTAATGCCTTATGGTGTTATGAAAGAATTGGGACTGTCAGTGAGTATAGTATATGGGAAATGCTATGCTATGGATAATAAAGAAGTGCCTATGATAGGTACAATGAGAGATGTTGAAGTGAAGATAGTAGCATTCCCTGGAGCAACATACAAGATGGATGTTATTGTAACTGACACCAAGCCTCATTATGGCATGTTATTATCCAGGCAGTGGGCTGCAGTAGTGGGTGGAAATGTTCAGTTGGATTTGTCATATGCTACCATCCCAATTAATGGGAATCAAGTCAAATTGTATAGAGAACCACGTGCCCCTAGGGTAATTGAGAAAGTAGATCCTAACATGCTCAACTGTATAATTGACGTGGATCTTGATAATTTTAGGTTGCACCCAATATTACCCCAATTGAAGAATACTGACTCCATTGTGACTGAATTAGAATCTCAACAACATGGTTTGTGGCAAATGTATTTTGATGGAGTTTGTTCTAAAGAAGGATCTGGAGTAGGAGTTCTCTTTGTATCCCCTTCAGGTATGACTTTCAAGTATTCCTTCTTGTTAGCTTTCCAATGTACAAATAATACTACCAAATATGAAGCCCTACTATTGGGGCTTTAAGTTGCAAAAAGGTATGGAATTCTATTGTTAAAATTATTAGGAGACTCAGAATTGGTTGTCTCTCAAGTTAGGGCCAATTATGCATCTAAGAATGATAGATTGAAAAGATACAAGCATGCAGTATGGGATGTCATTGAGCATTTTAGTGCATTCTCTATAAATTGGATAGTAAGATCCAAAAATATCATGGCAGACTTCTTAACAAATGTTGCATTAAAGAATGATTATGCAACACTAACTGGTATATCCTCAGTTGAAGTAAAAGCTAGGCCTGTCATTCTTGACAATGTATATAATTGGCAAGTGTTTGCTAATGATGAAGATATTCTCAGGTTTATACAGTGCATTGATGACTATGATGGGCAAAGAATTGACTGCAATGCCTTGGTGGAAGTGGTTGACAACAGAGAAACTGTATTTGGGAATGACTTGGCTCAATTAGAGACTAATGAAATATCTAAAGGGTTGGTAGAGCTTGAAGGTATGTTCAGTTACAATGGCAGTCATCTGCACCAACAATCAACCGCTAAGCTAGATGAGTTAGAGGAAGTAAACTTAGGGACAAAATCATCCCCTAAGTTGGTATATATTGGAAAAAAGTTGCCTCCTCATGTCAGAGTGAATCTCATTAATTTATTAAAGAAGTATAAACATGTATTTTCTTGGTCTTATGAAGATCTAAAGGCGTATAGATAGGATTTGTTTCAGCATGAAGTCCCTTTGCTTCCAGATGCTAAGCCTTTCAGACAAAAGAAAAGACCTATTAACCCCCCACTGGAATCAAAGATGCAGCAAGAACTAACCAAATTAAGGGAAGGGGGAATTATTAAGCCTATAAGGCACTCCTCATGGGTCTCAAAATTGGTCCCGGTGAGAAACAAAAATGGGGACATAAGACTCTGTGTTGACTTTAGGAACCTAAATGTTTCTTCCTTGAATGATAATTATTCTTCTCCTAATATGGAAGCTATGTTGCAAAGGGTGACTGGCTGTGACCTATTGTCAATGATGGATGGGTTCTCAGGGTATAACTAGGTGTTGGTAAAGGAATCAGAACAATTCAAAACCACTTTCACCACCCCTTGGGGAGCTTATGTGTATGTCAGAATGCTTTTTGGTTTGAAGAATGCTGGAGCTACATTTCAGAGGGAAATGGATGTAGCTTTCAAAGAATTCATCAATATTATCATGGTAGTATATTAGGATGATTTAACATGCTTTTCCAAAAGAGCGGATGACCACTATGGACATTTAGAATAGGTTTTTAGTAAGGCTTTGGAATTTGGGGTATCTTTAAATCCTAAGAAGTGTCATTTTGCTGTTACTAAAGGAAAGCTGCTAGGGCATATTGTCTCTAAAGAAGGAGTAAGAATAGACCCTGAAAGAATAGAGGCAATAAACAATGTGCCTGAACCAAATAATGTTAAAGGTATCCAATCTTTCTTGGGAAAAGTTAATTTTGTTAGAAGATTTATTGCGAATTTTGCAGAGATTGTCAAGCCCATTGTTAAACTGCTAAAAAAGGATACAAAATTCTACTAGGATCAAGAAGCTTTAAAGTCTTTTATTGAGATCAAAAAGGCTATCCAGGAGGCACCAGTATTGAAATCCCCTGATTACAATAAGCCTTTCTCTTTGTTTTCTTTTGCTTCATATCACACAGTGGCTGTGGTCCTTTTGCAAAAGGATAATCAAGGATATGAACACCCCATAGCCTTTTATAGCAAATCTCTGCAGGCCGCAGAATTAAAATATGAAATCATGGAGAAGCAAGCATATGCTTTGGTCAAAGTTGTCAAAACTTTCAGGCCATATCTTGTAAATGCACAAGTAGTTGCATATGTCCCACATGCTGCTGTCAAAGACATCTTATCCCAGTCTACGGTCATAGGTAAGAGATGCAGATGGATAAATAGAATCCAGGAGTTTGATTTGGAAATAAAGATCACCAAATTGGTGAGAGGTTTGGGCCTTGCCAAGCTCATGACCGAGTCAAACCTTCTTGATGTTGAAATAAATAATATTGAAGTTGAGAACATCCTAGTCACTAGTATTGAAAAACAGCCCTGGTACTCAGAGATAATACATTTTTTAAGGGATTCAACATTTTCAGAAGGAAAGACACATAATCAGAGAAGAACTCTGAAGTTGAAGTCACAGAAATATGTCCTTGTTCAGGGTGATTTGTTTTGGAGGAATAGAGATGGGGCATTACTAATGTGTTTGGATGAATCCCAGGCTAAGAGAGTATTAAATGAAATGCATGATGGAGTGTGTAGAGGTCATTATTCTACTAAGACAACTACTGGTAAGATAGTTCGGGTTGGGTACTATTGGCCTACTTTGTTTAAAGATGCCCATGAATATGTTAGGAGATGTGAACCATGCCAGAAGTTTTCATCCAAATTGAAGTATGAAGGAGCTTTACCCCTCAACCCAGTCATAGTGGAAGCCCCTTTTGTCCAATGGGGCATTGATTTTATTGGAGAGATTGTTGAGAAATCAGGAAGAGGTCATAGGTGGATTATAGTAGCTACTGACTATTTTACTAAATGGATTGAAGCTATACCCACCAGGAGAGCCACAAGTAAGGTTGTTATTGAATTTCTCATGGAGAATGTTATAACTAGATTCAGAGTCCTTGTAAAAATAGTAATGGATAATGCCATGAGCTTTAGGTCAGAAGAGTTTGTTGAATTTTGCACTAGTCATGGAATAATCATGTCTTACTCTTCACCTTATCATCCTCAGGGTAATGGGCAAGCTGAATCTAGTAACAAGAGCCTCTTGAATATTATCAAGAAAATCTTGGAAGAAAATAAAAGGTCTTGGGACCAAAAGTTAAAATTGGCTTTATGGGCTGACAAGGTTACTATCAAGAAGGCTATTGGGGTCTCACCTTTTGAATTAGTTTATGGCACATAGTCTAGGGTGCCAGCAAATAACCTTCTTCCAGTATATAAGTTTCTCCAAGCTGAAGACATGGAGCTATCTGAACCTATCAAAGACCAGATGATTTAGATAGTGGAAGTTGAAGAAATCAGAACTCTAGCCCACAAGAGGAATCTTAAAATCCAATTGCAATCTAAATACCTATTTGACAAGAGAACCTCATTAAGAAAGTTTCGAATCAGTGATGTAATTCTTTAATGGAATGCAAAAGGACAGGATAAGGGAAAGCATAAAAAATTTGAGTCACTGTGGATTGGCCTCTCTGTGGTCTGTGATCTTAATGGAAAAGACTCATATTTTTTGAAGAATATGAATGATGAAGTACAAGAATTTCCAGTGCATGGACAATTCCTGAAACATTACATCTCTTGATGTCCATGCACAGTAGGTCCTTATTTGTATATATTTAGGTTTGCTTTAGTTATTGTTGTTGTTGTTTTTCTGGGCTTATGTTTGGTCTATTTCTCCAGAGAGTTTCTGAATTCTTGTGTTGATCTTGCGATCAACCATCCCCAGTCAGAGCCATTGTTATCACTGTTCAAGAAATGGGTATTCTTGTCCCATAATTGGCTAAGTTTATGAAATTTTTGGGTCTGGTATGGCCTTGTTACCTCTAGATGCTTTAGGTCCAAAGAGGGTTTACGGTTTAAGTTTTAATCGCTTCAGTGTCTGAGAAAAACCCTTTATTTCTAGTTCTGCGTTACTTTATTCACTTAAGGAAGGGTCCATTTTCCATGAGAAGTGTCCCCCCCCCCCTTTTCTCTTTTCTTCCTAGGTAGGTCTAGCAGTGCATGTTTTTTCTAAGATTTTCCTAAGGTTCTTAGTGTTTAATCGACTTTCCTAACAAGTGAGCAGGTTCCTTTTAATCTAAAGGTGTGCATGATTTTGTAGCCCTAAGATGCTCGTGAGTTACCATTCGCGAAATGGAAAAAGGTGGAAGTGGGTCTGACATTTAGCTTTTCACTAAAGTAAAGATCGATCAAGTTCCATTAGATCGGACGGCCCGCGCGGTTTCACAAGATAAAGGTGACCGAGATTTAACCTTCGTGAAATGGCGAAAAGGAAATTGGCCCCGACATCCAGCAAAGACTACGGTAAATACCGATCAAGTTCCTTTTGATCGGATGGCTCATGCTATTTCGCAAGCCAAAGATGCAAGGGTTTTATGCTTTGCGAAATGGCAAAAGGAGAAGTTTCTCCATGAGGTGGCAAAGACTAAAGTTAAAGGTCGATCAAGTTCCTTTTGATCGAACAATGCGCGCCATTTCGCAGCCCAAAGGTGCCAGAGATTTAATCTTCGTGAAGTGGTGAAGTGACATGGCAGCCACTTGGTTGGTGTCCTAGTAGAACAGGTGGATCAGACCGTGGGCAAAAAGACAAGTTGTCAAATGCACGTGGTGGATCTAAAGTGGATCCTGTGGAAGTTGTTTGCTGAGTAAGTGAGTGACACATTGGTTTCTTTTGCCAGTAGGTTGCCAGGGTGGATGGTGCTGAGTTAGAGGGCCCACTTCTATCGGTTAAGTTAGTTAAAGGGCAGGTATCTCAAGGAGGATCTTATGGCGGGCGCCATTTCACAACCTGAAGATGCGAGGTAATTACCGTTCATGAAGCAACAAAGACTGCTAGCATTAAACACTTATAGCATGGTTAGTGGGGTTAACCACCAGTCACAGGATAGAATAAAGACCGATCAAGTTCATTTTGATTGGACGGCCCGCACCATTTCGCTAGGTGAATGTGCACGATGTTTAGCTTTCACAAAATGGTGAAAGAGATCTGAGCCCATCGCCGAATGAAGAATAGTCAGTAAAGTAAAAACTATGCAAGTTTTGCTGGATCTAATGGTTGGTGTGATTTCTCTTAATGAAGAAGCACAGATTTTAGTCTTCACGAAATGGTGAAACAAGAAATTGATGGAAACATAGACATGTTATGATCCGTTGGAGCGAAATTTTCAAATTCATTTGTGAATTCAATTATGAGGTGATGGCTGAAGCATGTGGTATCAATGTCGCAGTTAAGAGCCCGATTGTCGTATATATGCTCACATCAATTGAATGTAGGCATAATTTCAAAGAGTTGTTGCAAAAAAGCTGGTGTAGAGCAGAGTTCTTCAGGCCGAGAACAAGTTTTCTTGTATCTTGTTTACCAGTTACTTGAAAGTTTTGATTGAATTGTGGTTTTGTTCAGTTAAAGAATTGTTGTGATTAGTAATTGAATTACTTGCATATCATTGAGATGGCACCCAGAAGAGACTTCATAGGGAAAGTTAATTACTAGGAATGAGCAATTTGTGATGATTTCCTGGAATAGTTGTCTATGTCCACAAACGTAGCAGCTAAGGTTAAGGAATTAGTGCATAAGGCTCATCACCTGAGAATAGGAGAAGGATTGTATGACAAGGGTAATTGGCTGAGAGACCCACAGATAGGGTTGTTTGGTTTGGGTTTATTCAAGGTTGGATTTGGTATGAGGTACTCCCCAGCCCCCATGAACAGTATTTGGGAGTTAGATGTAGGTAAATTGGTGGTCCCTGGAGTGTTCATGGATGTGGATCTCCTAACTCAGATTGCACACAACTATGATCCTATTACTAAAAGTGTTAGGGATATAAATGGAAAAACCCTCATTGAAATAAATGATGATGAGTTCAGAAATGTATTTGGGCTTAGTGAGGTGTCTAATTATTTGGAGCCCATTAATTTAAAATCATTGACTCGGGTCTACAATGCACAGAGGAATCACCTTAGAAATGGGCCTCTTAAAGAATTCTTTGTTTAAATAGGTGGGTTGACTATTGTAGGACCTAATACCATGGAGCCTTTCTCTTTAAATTTGTTCACTCTTAGAGAAAAAGGATTGTATTGGTCACTCTGCCAGATCTTTGGAGAGGATGGTGAAGTAAACATGCCAACTCATTATAAGTTAATAATTGCTCAAATTTTAAATCCTTCTCTAGTTGTTACATTTGATTATGCCCCCTATATTACTGATGCAATCCATGAAGGCTTGACAGGGATAAAAAATGGTAAGGTGGATAGGCATTTTGGATGGTACTCCCTTCTCATGCATCTATTTCTATTCAAGGGTGGTGACTACTTTGCCAACAGAATGGATCTAGTGAAAGAAAAGGATGGGTAGAAAATGCTAGTTTAGCTATGGAGCACAGTGCTGTCATGGGACAGAGAAGATGCTAGCTACTTGAAGTTTGATAAGTGCTTTGCATCCAAGATCAAAATTCTCTTATGTTCAGAGAATCCAAGGGTCCCCAAAGCTCTTCTGGAGTTACTTAGGCCAAAGGAGTTTGCTGAAGGAATCAAAATTGTTCACAATTGGGGTGACATGTACTTGTACTCTGTTTCCATAGTTTTCAGAGTGTATGGTTTTAGAGGCACTCCATTTTTGCTGCCATATCAGGTCCCACTGAAAGTAGGAATTGCATAAATCCTTAGGCAGATTGGGAGTGTGCAAGAGACAAAGCTATCTAACAGAGGAAAATGGACCATTTTCCATACGGTAACAATAGTACACCAGTTTTTGATTACCAAAGGAGGATGGAAGTGCTTTGAGGAATTCTTTCAACCCTACCATTTGTCCACTGTAGTGTCAAGGTTTTCTGACCCCAAGGATTTCTTTAATAATATGTTCAGGAAGAGGGCAGTATGCAAAGCCAGACCTCACCAATTCTAATTCCCTGAAGACCTTATTAGAAATGAGTTTGATTTGGATGAGTAGGAGCTAAGGAAAGAGAAATGGGTAGCCTATAAAAAGGCTCTAGACTTTGTGCATCAATTTGACACTAGCTATGACCCTTTGTCTAGTTTTCACCCTTTTGAGGAAAAGACAAAATTCTTAATTCTTTATTTTGAAGATGTAATGCAAACATTGAAAGAGAAGAGGGAAGGAGTGATTAAAAATAACCCTAAGAAGGCAAGACTAGTTTTATCTAGGTCTACATTTGCTAAAGCAATCCCTCCAGGTGATTATGTTTTACATAAAAAATCCAAGTACAACGTGCTAGTGCCAACAATAGGGGAGCCTTCTACTTCAAAAGGAAAGAGAAAAATTCAAGATGTCATTGACATTTAGGAATCCCCAAAGAAGCAAAGGGTGGGAAAGGAAGTGCAATCTAATGAGCCCTTGTATTCCCCATCTCAATCCCCTATTCATATAGGAGATGAATAGGAAGTAGCTGAGCAATTATTACAGTTAGGGAGTCTTGGAGAGATAGCCTATACCTATGATGAAATAGAAGATGGAATGCCTTAAGAGAAAGAAGATGTTGAGATGAACATAACCACTAATGAGTTCATAGGCTAGGAACTATATCCTACCATTAAACAAGCCAGTGAGGAATGCTTAGCTGATAGAAACTTTGTTACCTCAGGAGCTTTCATGCAAATTGTGTGGAAGCAAAATATTGATAAGTTTAATGCTCGATGTGAGAAGAGGAAGGGTGAGCAGCCCCACAAGGATGCATCTGTGGTGGAGGAAGAAATAAAGAAAGAAATGGTCACTGAGTTTAAGACCATCACTCCTGAGCAAGGAAGGGAGATGGTAGCAAAGGCTGGTGTACTCATCCTCCCTGAATGGGATATAGTAGATGCCTTGGTTCTAGAGGCAGTCAAGAAAGAAACCAAGCTTGTGGAAGGAGTAACCTTCAGCAAGGATAATCTTGCATTGGTTATGTGGTCTCTAAAAAGAGATGAAAATAAAAGGAAAAAGGATACCCCAGAGTCAAGCTACCTTGGAGGTATGATAGTGAAGAGAGTGCAAAACACTGGAGTGGTGGAGGCTGCTAGAATTGTCTTAGAGACTGCAAAGTTCCGTGTTGCAGTGGTAGAGAAAGAAGAAATGGAAAAGGTAATTCTCCAAACTAAGTTAGAAACTATCCTAAAAGCTTCCAATGATGCCAACGGAGAGGTAATGAGCCGAGACACTATTATTGCTAATTTGAGAAGCCAATTGGTAGGTCAATACCATCGAGGTGAGTCCTCAATATTGATGATTGATTCTTCTCTTGCATAGTCTCCATCTACTAGCCCCATCATTGAATTCCCACCTTCTCCTGCACCTTCTAGTTCCCAATTAGTTGAGATCACTCCTCAAGAGTTGGAGAAGCTAAAATAGGCTCAAACCCTATTTGCAAATAAATATGAAGAGAGAGTGAGGGCTACAATTTTGAGTTTTGCTAACACTATAGGATCATCATTGGTGTATAATAATATGAGTAAAGTTTTGGATATGTGGAATGAGCTAAATGGAGACAAGGTTGTTCTAATGCTTATTTTGGACAAGTGGAAGCTTAGGGAGGAGGAACTAGAACTTATTTGTGTATCTTATGATGAGGTAGGGGCTGACTCCATTATCAAATCCACTTGTGACATGACAAAGGACCTGGCAAAGTTAGCAGAAGGAGTGGATAATGCAGAAAGGAAGATCAATTTGTACAAGAAAGAGTACACTGAGCAGGTGTTTCAATTATTTCCTGGAGGTTTTTCTAGTCCAGCTCAATTGAAGGACAAGCAAGTATGGCTTAATGAATTAGAAGCCATCCTATAATTAAGAATAAAGGGAATCATTAGCACAGATTATACCTCCCTATTTGTCAGAACAATTGAGGAGATAGAAAAGATTAAGCCACACTATGGTTTCCTAAATATAGAGGTAAATAAAATGAGGAACTCTTGGAAGAGATTAGCCAAGACAAAAGGGAAAGTTTTTAACTTCTCATGCCCTGCTGATGACGTGTACTAGGAGTGGATGAGAAAATATGCTGTGCTGGATGCAGAGGTTAAAGAAGAAGCCGTAGAATGACAACTGCGGGAAAGGGGCTGTTAGGAAGTGGAAAAGATTTGATACTTCTTGTTCAAACAAGAAGTTTGTTGTAACAAACCTTTTGAAAAGGTCTGAAGCTTGTATGCATCCATGCTATTACGAATGGATACTAGGACTAGTAAAAAATGATCGCAAGAATTTGTAAAGAAACTCTGCTAAAATATATCTAGGATTTTCTTGTTTTACAGAGAATATTCTGAGTTCTATAATCCTTTTCAAAATTTAATATTATTATATAGATGATGAACTTTTGAGCTTAGAATTTGTGTTGTCTTCTAGTTTTCTTTCAATAATATACTGGTTTCAACTTGGGTAATTTAGGGTTATTCATTTGAACATGGATTGTGTCATGCCCAAACTTTTGAGCAAGAACACACACAACAATTTTTTTTGATACACTTAATTATATGCCAACCATGTTTAATTAGATGTGACAACTTAACAGGTTGTTCCAAGCGGAATCTTAAATTATAATAAAATGTTTTTCTAACGTGAGTGATGAATAGATTAAAATTATTTGGAAGCCTTAGGTTTCTATAAAACTCCTATACGACAAAGTCAGGATATTCCTAACATATCAGTTTACGATAACTCCCATAATCAAACGGGACAAAATGATTTTTAAAGGGACAATAATAAATTCACATCGAATGTCCCTTTTATTACGATTACAAATTATAATCCTTAATTAGATTGACTTCTACTAATAGGCATTAATATAATTACTAGATTCAATAATAATTATTTATCTCCTAACAAGTTTCCTTCATCCGTGATAATACATCCTCCCTTTATAACTTTATTAAATCTTGCGTCTATAAGTTAATTATTAATATGATTTTAACGTAATAATACTAATTAATCGAGCAATTGAAAATCAAAGTGTCAAACGTTAAAATGTTAATTGCTTTATTTAGTATAAGATTTCATCCAGGCTAAATGAGTTCGCAAGATCAAGGTCTTGGACTTATTTCGAATATATATAATTCCACCCCGATAACCTCTTCCAAAGAAATTATTATTATCTCACCATTTCATAAATAAATAAATTCATTTACGTAAAAATCTCTAAATTAATTGACAAGGGATATTATTAATCTCCATTCACCATTAATTGCTTTTAGGAACTAATTAAATTAGTCCTAGCACTTAGATGTATTAATGCCTAAATTTTTTTTAAACAAAAATTAAAATGTAGTTAACTAATTTGACTAAAGGGTCAATTAAATTTATAATGAATATTCCTATAAAGTTTAATCTCATAAAAAAAACCTATATTTAGGTGGACTAAAAATATTTCCCCATAGTCAAAATAACTTATCCAATTTGTTATAAAATTTCTAAAAGATTAAACCCCATAAGTATTTTAAATTTAAACATCTTATTTAATATACCCATGTGTTTATTAAAAACATATATAAATTATAAACACCAAATAAAATATTTAATCTACAATTTGCCCTATTCATATTCTTAACCAAATATCTATATCTATATATATATATATATATATATATATATATATATATATATATATATTTTCCTTAAACAAACATTATTATTATATACCCATATAACTTACTAAATTTTTGAATAGCAATGATAACCTAAAAATAATATTATAAATTGCCCTTTTTTTTTTTTTTTTTTCTAAACATACATAGTTAACAAATAACATGAAAACCCTAACTTTATTATTATAAAAATGCCCATTTTAATTTGTTTTCATTCTTTAATGCCTTTACACTTTTCGAATTTTCTCTTCATTGCAGGGGCCGAATGGCTAATGGCAGGGAGAGCGGCGGAGTGTATGGGAAGGCGGAGGTGTGGAGGCGGGTTGGAGGAGCCCCGAGCAGGGACCTTCTTGGGTGCCACCGGGTATCCCCACAGTGGCGGTCAAGTGCTGTCCACTGTGGCAATACACAGTGGTGGCCAGGCCCTTCCACTGCGATTACCCATAGGTGGGAGGCCTCGACCTCCATTGTGGTTTCCCATAGTGGCGGCCTCCGTGTCATCCACTATGTGGAGCCACAGTGGTAGCCCGAGCCACCGCCGGCCCACTGTAAATACAGTGGGTTCGGCCTTCCCCCCTCCCCCTTTTTTTAATATTTAATTTAATTTTTTTTGTTTTTAAATTTGTTTTTAAATTTGTTTTTAAAACAAATTAATATATATATATATATATATGTTTATATATTGTAAATATAATTGTATATATATATATATATATATATTTTTTGTATATATATGTATATATAAATATATTTTAGATGCACAAGATTTCTAGGATGATTTTACCATGCCAAGATATGTTATTATTTTAGTCCTTTGAACAGATTAATTAAATTATTCAATTTAGATCAATGTATTATTTTATTTCTTTTTTTGATAACCTTGTGGTTAAATCAGAGATAGACTAAATAATTTAGATGTATTTTCTGCAATAAATGATTGACAGAATCCAATAAAATTAAACAACAACTATAGAATATGATATTATTTAAATTAACTAGACTATTTAACTCTCTAGATTTTATTTTCTGCAAATAAGTAAATGACAGAATTCAATAAATTCAACAACAACTATATAAATGTGATATTATTTAAATTTATCCTTAGAGATATGCATAAGGAAATAACTGATCCTTTTATTTTCAGAAATAATATGCAAAATAAACTTTTCATTTTCAAAACTAACATGCATAATACAAATATAATTCCAATAACTATAGGGAACTTAATCCAAGATAAACATATTTTGTTTTCATGCAACAAAATAATACTTTAACAAAATAAATGCATTTCTATAGAGTACATTTAAAATACATTATAGCCATCAATACAAATGGGTGTGGTACCTGACTAGTCTCTCATTTCTATTAAATGAGGACTTTAATTAAAATAAATACATTTTCTTTTCAAAGTAATTACAACATATAGTTTCCCATTCACACTACTACAACTTAACATATAAAATATTCTATTTCCACTTCTTTTTCTGCAAACAAATAATTCCAGTAACTTCTACTTCTCCTTTTCTTTTCTTCCAAACAACCCGCAAATAAACCATAGACTATGACCATGGAGTGCTCACCTCCCAGCCTAGGCTTACTAGAAGCCACCCACGAGATTGGAGAACCAAGCCCTAGATAGGTTATAGACATGCAAGCACAACAAGCAAGGGAAAATCAACTAACATTCACTTTCTCGACCAAGGCTACACTTCATCACAACATGTGATGATTTTACATGGGTGGTAGTGGGGCAAGTATCCTGAGGAGACTGCAAGAATGGTAGAACACAATGGCACCTCATGGCAACAAAGTTATTTCATAAAATCATAAACGCCACATTCCTTATGCCCCCCAAGGCATTCTACGCCATACTTTCTCCCCTTATGACCCCCAAATGCATAAACTGGGCCATGCAACAAGGGTCACAAATACACCCCTTGAGCTCGCTCTCATAAAGAGAGTCTCTCACTCGAGGGCTGTCAAACTTCTACCACCCACAAGGCCATCCTACTCTCCCAAGAGTAGAAGGCCTTGGTTACTCCCAATACATAGAAAATGCATACAAGGAAATAAAAGATAGAACACAAAATAATTTTCACAAAGGAAAAATACAAGAAACCAACCTCTACATACAAGCAATCTTTTCAACATAAAAATGTAACTTAAAAAAAAGGAGATGAATCCAACCTTCAATCTATCCAAAGGTATGCTAATGATAGTTTGAGGATGAGCAACCCAAATCCACAAATCTTCCTTCCACAGTTAGCCAAAATTTTGAATCCAAAAACCAAACTTTTCAAAAATGCATAGTCTCCAAAAATAGAGAGTGGGTGATTACCCACAAAATCTCTCATTTTTGTCTAAGAAGACCTCAGTGAGATATCTCACAATTTTCTAAAATTGAAAAAGGAAAAAGTAAGAAAAAGATCAAAAAAGATCTCTCATCATATCCCATCCCAGTAATTCTGCCCATCTATCTCCTCCCACCCCAAACGAAGTCCATCCATTGCAAGCCCATCCCACTCGCCCTCAGCCCCCTCTCTCCTGATGCCCACTGCTGCGACCGATGAGTACTTCCTACTACTAGCTGGATGAATCAATTGCATACTCTTATGCGGTTGTAAAAACCTTTTAGCAAGCGATTAAAGAAACAAAAGGGCTACGAGCTCGGCTCGTAGGGCAGAATGCTAGAGAGAGGAATGTGAATAAAGAATGTTGCGCTCCCTCGACTACTATAGATGGAGGAATGCTTGGAATACGAGAATGTTGTGACAAGACTCCTTGCCCTATCTAGAGTAGGGGGTTCGACAAGAAGGTTATCTAACCTAGATGGCACCTTCTAATTTTGAATTTTCGCACATCTTAGAAAATCCACTTTTTGGGATGATTAAACAGTCACATGGGAGTAGACACGTGCCTAAAAACACTCCTAACTCATAGGTATACCTTATGGGCTTTAGGAAATACCTTTAAACTACCCCTAGGAGTTCATTTGACCCCTTATAAACCCATCTGAAGTTTATTTTCGGGTCAAACTTGAGCTGACCACTCCAAAGATTCTCTACCCAAGGAAAATTTAGAAATACATTCAAATGTTTGAGAAAGCTATGGTTGAAACAACTCCATCCAAGAGTCAAGTCAAAAATCAAGACATAAATCAACACGTGTCAAATGACACAATAAAATACATTATGAAATTTCACATGGAAATTCTCTCTTGTTGGATTTAAATAAATCAATAAATAAAAATTTAACACACATGCATCATTTACTATTACAAATAAAATACGATACATACAGGGTGTTGTCTCTCCAAATAGACAACCCCTGGCTTTACGAACGTATATAGGTCTAGGTTTGGTTCTCCATAATATTTCCATGGTCATATGGATAATTTTTCTGCGCATCTCAATTACACATTAGTAATTCCAATAATCTCATATAATATTAAACACATGAATAAGAATACACATCAAACACTCTACATACAATTTACATTTAAACAAATATATATATCTTATATCCAAATAAATCCACATAAGCAATTATCATAATCCATATAATTCTGATACATACATAAAACATGCATCCTATTTCTATCATCATAGTAAAGTCCTTCAAATCCAACAATGACATACATCATCTTAAAGTTATCCTATTCTAGAATCATATAAAGTTATGTATCCATAACACATCAAAAAGTACATTGCAAGGTGAAACGATCCCGTAACCTGGTTCGATTACTTTTCTTACCAATCTATCCATCTAACATAGCCTGTCCTATTGAATTATAGCATTTATTAGTAAGGTCAACCATGGTCAACTGAGTTAACCAGAGCTTGATCGAGGAGTAGCTCTACAGATTGTAATGCAATCTTTAATAGATGTGTTTCTTAGCTTTTCTCTTTAGGAGGGAAATTAAATACACAGGAAATATCTCTGTCAGTAGGTTACTTTGTTGGAGACTTTGAATTTGATGAACACTATCTACACCAATAAGGAAAAACTCTTATATATGTCAGGCATGTATGGGTTTCATAGAAGCTGAGGTGATTAGATGTATGGAGATGTTTAATTGTGAAATCCTTGTTTAACTTAGATGACTCTATAGCCTGGACAAGGCACTGGTATTAGTTGTAGCTATCTTTCTAAATTTCTTGTAGATCAATACTGAACATGAGCATAAGATTTATTTCATTATTTCAGTTTGTGTTAAGGCGATAGGATTCATTGGTTTCGGACTGGTTTACTATGGATCTGTTTTAAAAGTGTGAACTCATTCACAAGAGGTATACACGCCTGAACTTTGGATAAGTTCAAAGTGTAGAAGGTTCTTAAAAGCTTGTCATATGTTGCTCTAAGGTTCTTTTTCCTTCATCTCTCTATTTGCAGATAGAGTTATTAGTTTCTTATAGGGGATAAAAGGGGAATCAGAATTTAAGAACAACAAAAGTGGTGACTCTGCTGGGGAGAGTCATTGTCTGAATCCAAATGCAGATTGGCACTTGGATTAGTTCAAAATATTACTTGGTTACCTATGTTCAAAATTGTTTGCCTGGCTTTTGATTCGTGTGTTCCTTTCTCTCTTTGAAAATCTTTGAGTTTTTGATTCTTAAAGATTGGCAAATTTTCTATGTAAAGCTTGTTTCCATATTTCCCACAATCTTTGTTTGTGGCGAGTTTGATAATCTTAACTAGTCCTTTTAAAATAATTGAATTTCTTTAAGGAAACAAGTATAATGCAAGTAGGAAAAAACACCAGGTCTTTCATGAAGAAGCATCCTCATGAGACGTTGCAGGAAGGATTACCTGAGTAGTCACGTAGAGGTCAAAAGAGATCAGTGGTTCATGAAGCATCAAATGCTACTTGGGTGCAGAAAAGCACCAATACGGGTAAGATATCTGAAAGACCTATTTATGCAAATTCAAATTCATCTTCCCGTGAATCTGAGAATGATGTTCTCGGTTTCCGTTCTAGTTTATTTGGGAATGTAGAAGATGTCCATTTTTCAAATCAAATGATATCCCATGCTAGTTTTTCTGGGAAAGATAGAACTAGTTCAAACATAGTTAGAGATTCTATACCTAGAACAATTGATGGGAACATCAATTTAATTGATATTGATCAATTCAATATCTTAGACTCTAAAGAAATCTTCCTCGATGAAGATAAGGTATCCCAGGAGATAGAGGACCTGGACAGAAGAGTCCATCATTTGATCTCCTTAAGAGCACAAAAAGAAGCAAATAAGGAAAGAGAAGTAAAAGCAACGTTGATGGAGAGAGACATAATCCTAAGACAAATTGCTGACCTCGAGTTGCTTGCCCAAGAAAAGGCTAAGAGTGACGATGAAGGTCTTGTGATTAGAGAAATCCTAATTCCCAAAGCCAAACCATCATATAAGTCAGTAGTCCAACCAAGTAAGGAAGTTCTTAGTGACCCACAACCTACTAGAAATGATGTCGATAAAGGAAATCAGAAATGCATGGAAGATGGGTCTGGATCTAAGACCACAATGGAGATCTCTTATAGGCTTTCAACACATGAAAGGGAGATGGAGAGGATGAGAAAAGAGAAGGAAGATTTACAAATGGAATTAGAAAAGGTTGAATTAGAAGCAGCTAATCAAGAAGTCAAAAGGAAGATTAGCTATCTGAAAGCACCCCCCATCACGTTTCCTTTAGTAGATCACAATAAACCTATTCCTCAATAAATCCCACTCCCTCCTATTAAAATTCAGCCAACTCTACCTATTAGCAGTACAACAGCCAATCAAGCTTCTAGTACTAACCAATCTAATCAAGTCTCTCTAACTCAGAGCCCCAATGTAAGAATGAACATGGGTAATAACCATGCTGTTAACCCATTCTAGAGAAGACCTATTAACTTAGAACTATATAGGTAGCTCTTTTTTGATGGAATCCCAGGGTACCCTAACCATGTTCCTACTGAGCTAAGAGATAGACTTCATAAGTTTGCTTGAAATAATGCAATTAGTGCAGAGGAGCACTTAAAATATTTTGGTGACTCGATTAATGATTATGAAATTGTGAATGAAGATGTCATCATGAAACTATTTGTATAGTCTTTAGTAGATGATGCAAGAGACTGGTATAGAGGTCTTCCTGTGACCAACATTGGGTCTTGAGAGGATTTTAAAAATTGCTTTTAGGAACAGTATGGTGATAAAACAAATGTGAGCTTCATGCTTAATGAGTTTAACAATATCAAAAAATCTGATAATGAAATAGTCAATGACTTTAATGCTAGATTTCATAAAGCAATGCATAGATTGTATCAAGTAATGAGATTAGATGACATGTGCCTGAACACTTATTACAATGCATTTAATTCCAAAATGGCTTATATTTTTATGGATAAAAATCCACATAGCCTTAGAGATGCATTTAGAATTGCTATCAATGTAGAGAGCAATAGAAAATCACGTGGAAAAATAGGAAGAATAACTAATGGTAGGCTATTGTAGGAAACAAAATAGCAACCTAACAAAGTTGCTAAAGAAGAGGATAAAATAGAGAAGTTAGTTACTGCTATGAAAGCTCTGACTGCCAAGGTGAGCAAAAATGATAAACCCCATTATAACTGGCAAGACAGACCTCCCAAATTGCATGATATGCCTTACAACACCACCTGGAAGGATGGTAAACCTCAGAATGAAAAGCCAAAAAATACTCAGAGCTAAGATACCCCTGATCCTTTAAAAGGGAAAAATGTTCATAACATAGAGAACACTCCTTGGTGTATTGCTTGTGATGGGCCACATCCTCCTCATCAATGTGTTGTGGCTCAAGCCCTTGAAGAATCCATGAGACAAGAAGCTGAGCTTGATATTAATATGTTTGAAACTATAATAGAAAGTGATGAGGAGTCTCTACAAAGTGAATTTAGTGATTGTGATGTGCTGGATAGTAAAAGGTCCTACCAAGGACAACTAACACTTGATTGGCATCCCACTTTCAATGTGATAACAATCGAAGATGAAGAATTTCATCTCAGGAGGCCTAGTGATGAGGAAGTAAAAAATCTCACTAAGGTTGCTATAGCCAAGGCCAAGCACAATTACAACTTAAGGAGCACTAAAAGGGATAGTGATCAAGGTGAACTTGGTTCTATGTTTATAAAAGAGGTATCCCAGAAAAAAGCAGCAAGTAGTGCTACTTTTCCTCAAATTGGTCAAGAGAAGAAAGATCAAGTTAAAGAAGTACCCAAGGGTACAGATAATAAAGCTACTAATGATACACAAGGAGCTGCCACAACAAAGAAGGCAAGCTAGCCTAAGCCAAAAAGAGCTAAAGCTAATACTGAGTTGAGTAGTAATTCCACATTTGATATGGCTCAGGCTCTTACCCAAATGAAAGTTACTATCCCATTAATAGAATTATTGAAAATAAAGGAACATAGAGAAGCTGCTTTGTCTTTATTTTCTAATATATCTGACAGTAACACAGTTCTACCTACTGGTTCAATTAAAGATGAAAAGGATCAGGAGTTCCAAACCCTAGAGGTATATGTTGGAACAAATATTACCCAAGAACCCTCACAGGTAGATCCTTTTTATGTTACTTTGTAAGTGAATAACCGGTTGATCAAAAATTGTATGATAGATTTTGGTGCAGCTGCTAATGTAATGCCTTATGGTGTTATGAAAGAATTAGGACTGTCAGTGAGTACAGCATATGGGAAATGCTATGCTATGGATAATAAAGAAGTGCCTATGATAGGTACAATGAGAGATGTTGAAGTAAAGATAGTAGCATTCCTTGAAGCGACATACAAGATGGATGTTATTGTAACTGACACCAAGCCTCATTATGGCATGTTATTATCTAGGTAGTGGGTTGCAGTAGTGGGTGGAAATGTTCAGTTGGATTTGTCATATGCTACCATCCCAATTAATGGGAATCAAGTCAAATTGTACAGAGAACCACGTGCCCCTAGGGTAATTGAGAAAGTATATCCTAACATGCTCAGCTGTATAATTGATGTGGATCTTGACAATTTTAGGTTACACCCAATATTACCCCAATTAAGGAATACTGACTCCATTGTGACTGAATTAGAATCTCAACAACATGGTTTGTGGCAAATGTATTTTGATGGAGCTTGTTCTAAAGAAGGATCTGGAGTAGGAGTTCTCTTTGTATCCCCTTCAGGTATGACTTTCAAGTATTCCTTCTTGTTAGCTTTCCAATGTACAAATAATACTCTCGAATATGAAGCCCTACTATTGGGGCTTGAAGTTGCAAAAAGGCATGGAATTCAATTGTTAAAATTATTAGGAGACTCAGAATTGGTTGTCTCTCAAGTTAGGGCCAAGTATGCATCTAAGAATGATAGATTGATAGAAGCATGAATGGGTTTGATAGAAGTTGAGGTGATTAGATGTATGGAGATGTTTAATTGTGAAATCCTTGTTTATCTTAGATGACTCTGTAGCCTGGACAAGGCACTGGTATCAGTTGTAGCTATCTTTCTACATTTCTTATAGATCAATACTGAACATGAGCTTAAGCTTTATTTCATTATTTCAGTTTGTGTTAAGGTGATAGGATTAATTGGTTTTGGACTGGTTTACTGTGGATTTGTTTTAAAAGTGTGAATTCATTCACAAGAGGTATACCCACCTGAACTTTGGATATGTTCAAAGTGTAGAAGGTTCTTAAAACCTTGTCATATGTTGCTCTAAGGTTCTTTTTCCTTGATCTCTCTATTTGCAGATAGAGTTATTAGTTTCTTATAGGGGATAAAAGGGGAATCAAAATTTCAGAACAATAGGACCAAATGAGACCCATTGATTACACCCTACATGCTGTCGGGGTCAATCTCTTGAATGCTATGACATCAAATAAAGTAGAAATGATGGAAGAAACCTTGAAGGACGTGTCCTTAGATTTCATCAAAAAGAGTCATTGTCTGGAGAAAATGCAAGGAGAAAATATGAGCCTCAGAGAATCCTTGGACCAATAGAGGAGAGAGCTAGAAATGCTGAAATCAATCGCTTGCAGGGCTTGTTAACCTAAGCCAACTCTAAAAAGGGAAGTTATACTCCACCCTGAACAATGTGAGATCTTAATTGAAAGGGAAAGAAGCGATGAGGAATGTGGCATTGGAATAATTGTAGGAGAGGGAGCAAGAGATACAACAACTGAAAGGAGCTTCTAGAGATGCTACCCAAATTCATACCTAGTTGCATGAGGAAGTTCGCCTAAAAGAGGAATATGCTTGGCAGCTAAGGGAGGCACAGGTCATGCTTTTGGAGGAAAGAGAAAGGTTTTAAATAGATACATGTGAGAAATAGAGTAGCTTGGAGCAAGCTAAACAGAAATTCCAGGATGTGGAGGGATTGCTGCAGTAAGAATGGGATCGCATGTTGTGACTGCGACAAGCTTTAAAGGATGAAGGTACCAAGATCCTCACTCTAGAAAATCAGATTTCCCATGAACAAGATAGGTGCAGGGAGATGCAAAATGAGATAAGAGTGAAGGATGAGGAAGTCACATGGTTATCGAATCTTCCCCCCCTCTAGAGGAAAGAGAAAGGTTTTAAACAGATCCATGTGAGAAATAGAGTAGCTTGGAGCAAGCTAAAAAGAAATTCTAGGATGTGGAGGGATTGCTGCAACAAGAACGAGATCGCATGTCGTGACTGCGACAAACTTTAAAGGATGGAGGTACCAAGATCCTTGCTCTAGAAAATCAGATTTCCCATGAACAAGATAGGTGCAAGGAGATGCAAAATGAGATAATAGAGAAGGATGAGGAAGTCACACGGTTATTGAATCTCCCCCCCCTCTAGAGGTTCTTCAAGATTTCTCTCCAGTTATAGTATAATTGTATGTTTCTCATTGGAAGAGAATTAAGCAATATTGCCCTTTGCTGCAACCCATACTAGGATTATTATTAGAAGCACAATCTCTATATGCTAAAGTGGGCACTCTCATTAATAACACTATGCTTTTCATTGGTCCCAAGCTCCCTGTACACTAGAGATTAATTGAGTTATTGTATGCTTCTCCAGATGAAGAATTGAGAGCAAAAATAATTACAGACCACAAGAAATTAATCAGGAAGACTAACATTTTCATTAACCAACATAGGGTAATCATGCATGTATCAACATCACTTGAGCCTTTGAAGATTTTGATTCCAGACATCAAGCTATGTGTACAGAGGTTTGTTTTCCTGGGTCTTCCTTCTCCTTTTCTTGCAGATGGCTTTGTGTTAGGGATTGAACAAATTATGAGCCAAGTAGAGAAATTACAGCCAGATCAGATCTTCCTATAGTGCCTAAGTAGTCCTATTTTGGTGGAGGAAGTCGAGCATCTCTTGCACCCCCTAGCCCAACTCTACGCATTCCTGAAGCTAGTCCATGATGAACCAACAATCTTTCCATTTGATGAAGTGATTTATTTAGAACAAAACTACCAGAATCTGGAAGCTCGGGTGCTACCCTCCAAGGATGATTGGTTTCCATTGAAGTAGGTCTTCGATCTGATTTTTTTTGTTCAGGCATGAAGTCTGGTCTCTGAACCAATAATTTCGGGTTCTAGCATTCTGAGGGTAGAATTCCCCATTGAGTCACCAAGAAATGTTAATATTATTTTGTGATCGTTCGTAGGCGGCATTTTGGTATAGTTTTAGCCCCCTTCTTTTGATTTTTGGCCCACTTTCCTATTCATCAGTGCGTGTTCCAAGTGGTGTCTCAGCGTTTCTCTAAGCAGCTCGCTTTTCTTGCCCAGTGTTGAGAAAATGCAGATCTGTTGCATGGCTCAAGTCTTTTCCTCAGCGTATGCTTCTCAGCCTCACCATCCCCCCTGTAAAGGCAATGACACTTGGTGCCCCTGCATTGCACATTCCAGACCTCTTTTTGCACTCAACTTCAGGTCTCTTCTGAGTCACCGTGTGTCTTCCTTGATGGTTCATGAACCAAAATGCGGTTTGAGCCATGATTTTCTTGTTCGGCTAGTGCAGGAATCACCATGATGCAGTTGAGGTAACAACTTTGAAGCCTGTCTTCACAATGTAGCATCTCACAAAGTGCCAAATTGGGAGATTCCTATCAAAAGCAGTTGCTAGGATTTTTCTGATGTTGCGTACTATTTGTTAAGAGTCGGGGGCTCTATTTAGGCCTTCTTTTTCTGTGTTTTAAGAGGTTCAAACTTTAGAGAGATTTTTAGACTTTGGCTCATTGAATAATCCCTTATGTTAATTAAATTTGGTGAATGATAGACATGTTAGATTGTGCCTATGGCCTTTATGATTATTTTATTTGAAGCTTAATAGATTGACTTTTTTTGTTGTTTTTAAATTTGATAACCTTTATGATATATGTTGTGAGACTCCTCGTATTAAACTATGTTTTAGGACTTGTTAAATATTGGATGAATAGTGAATGTCATACTATGTTGAATGAGTTTTTGTTGAATTATCCTCTCAAATAGTTTTGAGCATGTAGATTGTTGAATGAGCTTTAAAACTGCATGCATCTGGATTTCATATGTTGTTAGTGTTTTCAAATATATTCTGGTGTATCACCCAAGTAGTGTAGCTTGTTTTTTAAGTTTTCCTCTTCCCCTTTTATCCCCTAATTGTATGAAGAGTCAACTTCTCAAACCAAGAGGTCATTCAGTGAGTCTCGTGCAAAAGGTCTCCCTTCACTGAATTCCCCATAAGGTTGTTAGGGTTTAATGCAAAATTAATAGTCAACATTATATTCTAACAATAACCATAGCATCCCCTTATCTTATCTAAGACAATGTCGGTTGGAATTGAATTGTCATTGATGTCAATACTAGTTGATAGGCTACCGGTAGGGTGTGCCAACCCAATATGAAGACGATTGAACTAGCATAAACAATATAAGTATGATCATGTGTTCATAGATGATATCAATGGTATAAGGTGAGATACATGAGTGAGTTGGAATGCTTGAGTATTAACTGGTAAGGCATAAACTGGTATGAAGGCTGGTTGTTTGTTTGTGATGAAGAGATGGAATGTTAGATGAATCACAATAACACCCGGTAAGATGAACTGAATGAATGGCATGAAGACATACTCGAAGGCTAGATGAACTGTGAGTATTGTGTAATGTCAATAATAGAGGTTGTCCTGTGTATTTGGCATATTGGTAAAGGTCTATACCAGTAGAAGGGTTTGTATTGGCAAGGATGTTCAGGGTGGAACCAACTCTTTGTCAGTGAGTTGAAAGTATGCCGATGTGTGCCATAGGGAGATGAGGTGGCAAACATACAGATGTTCATAAAATGTTCATCGACATGGTTGTCTGTGCAGTTGGTTGTCATTAAATGATAAATCCAAAAATCACGAGATTCTATTTGATTGTTGCAGCTCAAGGTTGAATGGATTACAAAGAATGATTAGTTAGTTTTGGGCATGGTGATTGGAGCATGAAATTTGATTGGAGATTGACCTCCAGTCATAAATGACTGGACAAGATGAGGTCAACCAAGATCAAGACTGTAAAGCAAGGTAATGTTTTCTATTTTTAGAAAACATGCATTGGATGAATGAAAAAATGTGTATAGATGCATCTCCCCATAGCAAGTGAATGATCCAAGGTAGATCAAACAAGATTTGATGTAGATTTGGTAAAAGGAAAGAAACCCTAATTGCCTGATGTTTGAATTTGTTTTTGGTGGGAAAACTTGTTTTTAAATATACAAGTCTAAAATCGATAAGACTAGTGCTGTGGAAATATATCTGATTATGCTGGAGTATGAGAGTGTGTGTGAAAATATTGTTTAAGTGAAAAACAAACAAAATCTCTAGTGACTTTGTGTTGAAAGAGAAACCAACAAGGTGTGAACTGACAGAGAACAACCAACAGAGACAAAACTTGTTAGAGTGTAAGAAGGTGTTAGGTGAATCCACTAGACAAAGGAACCGAAGTTTTTGATAGAGTAAGAACTAGCATAAAGGCAGTGTTGCAGTGAGTGTGGAGATTTCTAAGACCGGTAAGATTGAAATCGGTTGAGAAGTGTATTGAAGGGTTGCAAAACTTCATTTGCAATAGGGAAGTTAATTTTTGTATTTGAATCATCATATTGTTTTCACTGAGTAGGTGCTTAGGGCAGGGGTTGTAGCCTATAAATTATTCAGGGGTTGGTGCTCCTTTGAGTCAGTTCTCCTAAATCAGGGGTTGGTGCTCCTTGGGTTGGTGCCCTAAAATTATAATCAAATTAGTTTTATTGGAGGCTAGATTGGAGCAGAATATCTCCAACAACTATTATCACTGAGGTTTTTCCCATATTGGGTTTTCCTCGTAAATTTGTTGTTATGTGATGCATTCTGCTGTATGATTTATTTTGATGTCATTGCAAATCCTTTCATACATTTTGTTTGCATAGTTTTGCTTACAGATTTGCACTTTGTTTTCTTCATAGAGTACCGACATATCCCTATTTGAAAGAAAAAGTGTTAAATCACTGATTCACCCCCCTCTCAATGATCCATTGTGTTCAACAATTGTTATCAGAGCCTAGGTACTCTATTGTGTCAAAGCGTTCTATATCTTGGGTAGATCTTGCCAAGTGTTCACAATGGCAACAAATGAATCGGTCTCTTCAAAAGCCACTATGTTTGATGGTGTCAGGTATTCTTTTTGGAGTAGAAGAATGGAAACCTGTTTGTCTTCTCTAGGTTGTGATGTATGGATGTCGGTTGTGACTGATCTCGGTGCTAAGAAGGAATATGAGAACAATGCTAAAGCAAAAAATATCATTCTTAATGGGTTATCTGACAATGAGTTTGTTAAGGTCATGCACTACTCATCTACCAAAAAAACTTAGGATAAGTTGTAGAAGATATTTGAAGGTGATACTAAAGTCAAGGAAGCGAAGCTACAAACATTGAGAGCACAACTTTAGGGTTTGAAGATGAGAGAGGAAGAGAAGATTGTTGACTATGGATTGATGAAACAACAAATACCATTAGAGGGCTTGCTGAAGAAATAAAAGATGATGTGGTAGGGAAGAAAGTAATTAGATCTCTCTTATCTAAGTATGATACAAAGGTTTCTGCAATAGAAGAAGCAAAATATCTGAAAGTCTTTACAATGGATGAGTTGTATGGTTCCCTAACCACTTATGGGATGAGGATTATCGGTATTGAGTTTGTGAAGAAAGAAGTTGCAGTCAAAACATGTAGGAAAGGAAAAGAAGATTCTTCTCATGATGGAACCGGTGAAGACTCGCATGATATCATGGCAAACTTTGTCAAAAGACTCAAGACAGGTTCAGACAAATACAGAGGCAAGCTGCCTCTGAAATGTTTCAACTATGGAAAGATTGGACATTTTTCTGCTAAATATGCCTATGGTGATAAGAATGAATATGATCAATCAAGTGGTAGCAGATCATATGGTAAGGACAAGAAGAAAAATGTCTACCAGCATGGTAGAAGAGCCACCAGAAGCAGAGCAATATTTACACACATGAAAATGATACCACAGATGAGGAGAGTGTCTAAGATGACTATTGCAGTGAAGATGAAGTCAGAACAAACCTCTTTATGGCTCAAGAGGTTCTGGTACCTGAAGAAGGAGAAGAACAAGAACAAGAAGGAGAAGTATACCTTGAAGCAGAGCTCATCAACACATTGGAAGAACTAGAGAAAACAAGAAGAGATTTGAAGAAGGTGAAAAAGGCTATAGCTGAAGAACAAGAGTTGTTGGAAGAATCTCTTGAAGAATTCAAGAAAACAACTGTAGATCTACAACTTCAATTGGAGGAGGCCAAGAGGATCTGTGAAGTTACTAGTACAAACTTGAATAAAAAGGAGAAGGAGCATCAAAACCTGGAAGAATAAATTGTCAAGCTCCAAAAGGAATTAGAGAAAAGAAAGGAAGATATGAAAGTGAGAAGAAAGTATGAAGGCAACACCGAAGCTTTAGATAAGATGTTGAGAAAACAAAAACAATCTAAAAATACAGGTCGCTTGGTATTTTAAGAGGGTCAAAGTTCAAATAGAAAAGACACATCCAGTAAGGAGATATAGTTTACCTCTTCAAATGAAGGTGAAGAGAAGAAGACATTCATGGTAAGCAAGGATACCAGTAAGAGGACATATGCTAATGTTGTTAGAAATTTCCACATAAACCGGTATACACAATCAATGAATCGGAGGCAACACTCATTGTACCAACATAAAGATCCAAGGAGAAATGCAATATTTGACCATGAAGGATTCACCAAAGTCAACAGCATGAAGGGAAGACCCTCAATGAGGTAGTCATTTGCAAGACCAAGGCAACCTAATCGGTATGTTTCAAACTTTCATGGTTACTATTACCGGTGTAATAAATTTGGGCATAGAATAGATGACTGTAGATTAACCGATAAGCCCTCTATGAGTTATGAAAGTAGAAATCCTTTTAATGCACTTTGGGATATGAATGTTATCTATTATCAATGCAATGGTTATGGTCATATGAGTTTTGAATGTAGGAAGAATAAACCGGTGCCCTACAATAATTTGAAAGATTTATCTTTGAGTGAAAATGTGAAATGCTATAATTGTCAAGAGTTTGGACATATAGTAAAGTTTTGTAAAAATAGAAAGATCAATTAGAAGAAGATAGATCCTGATCAAGAACCAGTAGTTCAACTGGAGCACAAAATAGTAGCTGACAAGAAGAAGGAAACCAAATCGGTATGGATTGAGAAAGAAAAAGACAAGGCATAATCAAGTCTGATAGTACAAACTGCCTTACATGCTAAAAGGAAAAATATATGGGTTGTAAACAGTGGCTATTCCAGCCACATGACCGGTGATAAAAATAAATTCATCAAACTTGAAGATTGGAATGGTGGTTCAGTAAGATTCAGAGACAACTCATCCATCAAAATAAAGGGAAAAGGTACTCTAAATATTGATGGAAAATTGAAGGCACATGATGTCTATTATGTGGAAGGCCTAAAGCACAATCTGTTGAGTGTGAGTCAGATGTGTGACAAAGGTTATAAATTCACCTTTGACTCTCCTGGCTGCCAGATAAGGAAAGAGAGTACCAGTCAGGTTGTAGCAGAGGGAAAGAGAACAGATGTAATGTCTATAATCTGAAGGAATGCTATGAGTCCCAATGCATGACGGGATGGGTTGATGAAAGTTAGTTGTGGCATCAGAGATTAGGTCATGTGAATTTTGATAATCTAGTGAAGATAAGTAAAAGCCGGTATGTGAAAAATATTCCACAAATAACTAAACCAACAAGTGCCTTTTGTGATGAATGCATCAGAGGCAAGCAAATCAGAGTGAGTTGAAAAACAAAAGAGTATAATACCTCAAGACCACTAGAGTTAGTACATATATATTTGTGTGGACCAACAAGGACAAAGGCTCTAACCGGTAAGAGATACTTCATGCTATTCATTGATGACTACTCAAGGATGACTTGGGTAACATTTCTGCATGAAAAATCACATGCATTTGAAAGATTAAAGATTTTTAGAAGGATGGTTGAAAATGATAGTGGACACCGGTTAAAGTGTTTAAGATCTGACCGGGGTGGAGGATATTCTTCAAATGAGTTTATTGATTACTATGAGAAACATGGAATCCAGAGATAAGATTCAACAACAAGAACACCACAACATAATGGTGTGGTAGAAAGGAAGAATAGGATAGTAAAGGAAATGGCTAGAACAATGTTGAATGAGGCCAACATACCAGATACATACTAGAAGGAAGTAGTTCATACTATTGTCTATACATTAAACCATGTACAACTAAGAGTGAATATTAGAATGACTCCTTATGAGTTATGGTATGAACATAAACCATCAATCAATCATTTTAGAGTGTTTGGAAGTAAGTGTTTTATCAAGAGAGATGTTGATGGATTAGGAAGTTTTGATTCCAGGAGCGATGAAGGAATCTTCTTGGGTTACTCAACCAATAGAAAAGCCTACAAATGCTACAACAAGAAATTCAGAAAAATGGTTGATAGTATAAATGTGAGAATAGATGAAGACCTACAGAAGAAAGAATTTGCACTGACACCCTATATTGATGTTTCAAATGATGATCATGAAGATCAATCTGACAATGGACCAGTAGAAGATGTACCAAGTAAGAACTCCAACCACTATGTGTGGAAGAATCATTTGGAAGAACAAATCATAGGCGATAAAAATGAAGGTGTGCAAACCAGAAGGAGACTAGCCCAGAATGATGAGCAACTAAATTTCTGCCTCATGACAGAACTTGAGCCCAAAATTTTTGATGAAGATAGCAAAAGTGAAAAATGGATAGATGTCATGGATGAAGAGCTAAAACAAATTGAGAAAAATAAAACTTGGGAACTTGTTCCTAGACCGACAGACAAGAATGTCATAGGTACCAAGTGGGTCTACCAGAACAAGATGAATGAAGAAGGCAAAATAATCCGACATAAATAAAGGTTAGTTTTCAAAGGGTATGCTCAAGTGGAAGGTATTTACTTCAAACAAACCTTTGCATTGGTTTCTAGGTTAGAGGCAATAAGAATGTTTTTAGCTTTCTTTGCCTATAAAGGTTACAAGGTCTACCAAATGGACGTCAAATCTACATTTTTGAATGGTAACCTTGAAGAAGAGGTGTATATGGAACACCCAGAGGCTTATCTTTTCCATGATGATGAGAGTTTTGTATGGCGGTTGAAGAAATCCTTGTATGGATTGAAGGAGGCTCCCAAGGCATGGTAGTCTCAGTTGGATAAAAACTTGAAGGAGAAAGGATTCCAGAAAGGGAATGCTAATAGTAACTTGTATGTCAAGGTAAATGGAGATCACATGATTATAGTTGTTGTATATGTGGATGATATTATATTTGGAGGAGACAAGGACATAATGTGCAAAGAATTTGTAGATCAAATGACGATAGAATTTGAGATGTCCATGCTGGGTGAGTTGTCCTATTTTCTTGGGTTGTAGATCTCACAACAAGAGAAAGGAATTTTCATCTCACAAATCAAGTTTGTTAAAGACATGTTGAAGAAATTTAAAATGGAGGACAATAAATCGATAAGTACTCCCATGGTTACTGGTTGTAAGTTGAGCAAACTAGATGAGTCACCGAAAGTTGAGCAAACACTGTATAGGTCTATAATTGGAAGTATGTTATATGTAACAACATCTAGACTAGATATAGTATAAGTTGTTTGCATGGTAGAAAGATTCTAAGCTGCTCTTAAACAATCTCTCTTAAATTCAGTTAGGAAAATCTTTAGGTATTTGCAAGGAACTATCAGTTATGGCCTGTGGTATCTAAAGAAAGGAGACTTCTCTTTGCAGGCTTATACTAATGTGGATTGGGCAGGATGTATTGATGACCAAAAGAGTACAAGTGGAGGTTCTTTCTACTAAAGAGACCAGTTATTATCATGCCACAACAAGAAGAAAGATCCAATGTCATTATCTACTACTGAGGAAGACTATATAGAAGCTGCTACATGTTGTTCACAGGTATTGTGGATGAAGAAAACATTGAAAGACATACAGGTGGAGATACCAGAACCTATTCCAATCCGGTGTGATAACTCAAGTGCAATCAACATCTCCAAGAATCGAATAATGCACTCAAGAACAAAACACATTGCAATCAAGTATCACTTCTTGAGGAAGAAGGTAGCAAACAAAGAGGTCATAGTAGAATATGTTCCAACCGGTGAGAAGATTGTTGACATATTTACCAAGCCACTTACTTTGGGCCCATTTGAGTACTTGAGACATAAGATGGGAGTTGTCCTACCATCCGACAACACTTAAATGTGTAGGAGGATGTATGGTTCAGGGGGAGTCAGTTGGTTCCCAAAAATGGATGGGTTTACACTGCCACTGGGTAGAGACCAAGCTGATTCTTCCAAATATCTATGGAGAGCAACCTCCAACTATCAATATCGATCAAGCTTGGACCAACATTAACAAGGACATAAAGTCCTTCTGCACTTTAGGATTTGCAGAACCAGGGAGGGTGATCCCTTCACTAAATCTCCTGCTCTCTGCAACGATACTTAGGAATTTGTTGAAAACAAAGCAGATTATCTCATGAAAAGACTCAAAAGAAAGGGAGAATTCTCAAGGATGACAAATCCTTTAGTGATCCTCAACCTTAAGGTGGAGTATGAGAAGGGGTGAGAAAAGTTTCAGAAAATACATAAAACTTTGTTACCCCTATATTTTTGCTCGTGCCTAAAACCTCATAATCAACTAAAAACCAGCTATTGCTAATGTTTTAATGTTGAAAGTGTTAGTCACCTTTGTTCAAACTTTCAAGGACCCTCATGGACATCCCCTACCTGCCAGTCACAAAGAAATCATTATTTTTCAAATTATGTGAAAGATGACACAAAATCCTTTTATAGAGATAATTTTAACCTCCTTTTCTCCAAAATGACAAGTTTTTATGGCCAAGCACCATGTCAACTAGGAGATTTTAATTCTTTTATTTTTGGGCTAACCATATTCCCAAACAATTAAATCCCAAGTCTTATGTGTCCTATGCAAAAATTATTTCTTGGTTATGCTCTACTTGGCTTATTTATTCTATAGTTAAAATTTCACAAGAAACATAGCGCTTAGTAAAAAGTTATTCAGGTTTTTTTATGGCATCCCAAAGGAACAATTGTCATTGAAATTGAACTATTGAACCTTTTCAAAAAGTTCAAAGTTCGAGTTCAACTAGAGCTGGTTGTATCATAGCTTTAGTTTTATGAGTGTAAGGTCTTTGTATTTTTTTGGTCATTGAACTTGAACTTTGAACCTTCTTTGATTCAAGCTTCAAGGTTCAAAGGTTCAACGCGCAGCTAAATATGAAGACAAAGTGATAAATGAAACATATTGTGGGCAAAGTTTGTAATTTTGAACCTTCTGATTGAACCCCACAGGTTCAAGGTTCAAGGTTCAAGGTTCAAAGGTTCAACACACAAGGAAATGGAAAGGCAAAGCAATTAATGAAGCATATTGTGGGCACAATTTGTGTTTTTGAACCTTCTGGTTGAACCTTGCAGGTTCAAGGTTTAATGTTTGGGTTCAAGTTTCAAAGTTCAAAGTTTAGGTTCATAGGTTCAATTTCAAAGGTTTGAATTTAGAGTTCAGAGATTTATTAGATTAAATAGATGAAGGTTCAGAGTGTGTGGGTTCAAAATTCAACAAGTTTAATAATCCAATAACATTGGCATGTATATTATTTATAGTTTTTCAATGTAACCTGTAACCACAAATTTTTCGACTCTCTATTCTAAGACAGAAAAATCAGTCTTTGTGCAGGGGGCATAACTATCAATTCAACCATTGGATCGCATTGAATGTTTGATATGTTTTATTGAACCTAGCTTTCTAAATCCTCACCAGAGCGATTTTTAAAATTACGTCTAATTCGTAAGATATGTATAACAGAGAACAACACTGTCAAACTATCAATGATAGTCAAATTAATTGGGAGATACTAGAGTTTTTACTCATATAAAATCAAACACTAAGGAAAGTGGGAAAATATTTTCACCTATAAGTGAAAATTATTCACCAAGGCTAGAAATAGCAAATATGTATTAAAATATTTGAGCTTTATTTCCCTAAAGGTGAGAATTGTATTCACGGGAAAGATAAAAGATAAAAGATAAAGATTAATTAATAATCTTTTCAAGAACCAGTTATTGATAACTGAAATTATCTTTAAAAAAACAAGAGGCTATATATATGTAATGAAAGAAAAGAGCAGGGCTTCTTTTTTTTCTTTTTCTGCTGTAAAAAAGAGGGGGCAACATTGTTTTCTAGACTGCATAGTTTTATTTTTCAAAAGTGTTGAGTCAGTGAGCCCACATTTTGGCATTGATGGAATGAAGAAGATTTTGTTGATCTATGCATTTGTCAATATTTTATTTTGATTACAATGAGATTTGTTTCTATTGTGATTACCTTTCATTGCCTTTTCTGTTACATTAAACTGTGTATGCATTTAATTCTAAAACTTTGATTTCAGAAATAATTTGCATGTTGGAAAGAAATTTGTTGTTACCTCTTTGTCTGGGTATTATGATCCCCCTTGTCCTTTGAGGCATGAGAGAGACTCGATCAGAGTCCAAAGAATTTTGATCTATTGGAAAGGGTATTTTCGTGGGTGTGGGTAATTAAACTGTGTTTTAGTTATCTTCATTCACCTCATTATAAATATGTTTTTCACATCTATTTTCATGGTTATGGGTAGATGTTAGTTGCCTTTATTTCTTTCTCGTTAAAAGCATATTTAGAAAATATACATTTTTATCCAACGAAGGGAGTTGTACCTTCATATCAAAATTTAGAGAGCACTTGTACTCACCATTGCAAGTGACTCAACTATTGGTTCTTGTTTTTGTCTTTCAATTTGGGTATTTGAGGGTCATTTTTGAAAGGTATTTAAGAACGACAAATCTGTTAACCAACAAACTTAACAAATGATATTCTAATAATTATTAAATTTTTTCTAAGAAATCATAAAGAAAATAAACCAAAAACTGAAAACCTAATGACATTCACTAGCAAATACTAGTGCCTTATTCATTTGGGTTACAAATTCTTTGAAAAGCATTACTGAAATCTGATATCTAGCCTAGAACAATACTGCCTTACAATATTGTTCTGCTTACAATCGTTCACCTGAACTGTTTATCAAATCCTATGACAAGTCTTATTTCTCTATAATCTCAATCAAGCATTTTAATTAACCCCTTGGACTAAAGCATTGAATGGAAAATTACATACATCATAACAATGCAACAAACAAATGAAACCCTTGATCCCATTTGCTTAAAAGAAGATAAAATCGCACACAGGAGAGTAAAGATTAGAAAATACATTTACATTAATATCATAAGCTATCTTTTATTAGATAACAATCAACAAATTCGAGTATAGGATAACCAACTTGAAATGGAAACTCACAACTGTTCTATTACTTTTTGCTCTACAAAATAACATTATAGTCCCTACTACTTCCTATGACTCTCTAGAACAATATGGAACCTAACCCTGCAGAAAAGATCTATTTTACAAAGATCCTTCTCAGAAAATTTGGAACCCTAACTAATGGCCTTGATTTCCCTTTTATAGAAAACAAGGGAGCGACAAGCTTCAGGCCAAAAGACACTTGTCATCAAAACCAAGCCTTAGAAGCTATACACAATTATGTTACAAAATATTCCATATCCACATGTTGGTTCTCATGATGAGGTGGAACCAAAATCTTCAACCGATTATTGGTTAAAACAAAAACACGTGAGTCGCGCTGATATCACCCAGACAACTCCGAATGGACCCTTAGATGCTCAGTCTACTCCATAGCATTTCTCTTCCTGAAAAGGAAAATAGATCCCAACATGAAATAAAACTTTCTCACCAAAATAGGGGAAAATCTCCAACCTTTATTCCCCTGATCAGAGAAAATGGAAAGAGGAGCTTAGGGGTACATAGGATTTGCTGAGAAGGCATTGCAACTTCCATGTTGCTGCAGAGATGACTAGCTACCAATCCTCCCTCAAACAAATCCTTCATTCAGTTCCTTGTGATCTCCTTCTTGGAACACTTTGCCAATGAAATGCAAAGTAAGAGTAGAGGATATGTCTTGGGTGGCTTTTTCTGATAAGAAAAGGCTTTCACACCCCCTCTAACAATCCTTTGATCTTTCACAACCCCTCTGATAATAAGAAACCTTATACCAGAGAAAAAACATCCATCTAGTGTCACAAAATATGCAATGACTCCATTCATAGTTCTATCTGAACAACATCCTCTCACTGATGAAGAACTATTCTTAGAAAAATGAAGAAGCTTGTATTTGTTTCTACCCATTTTATCATCTGCCTAGTGAATTTATAATCAGAATTCCTTTCAAGGTGGTGGTGCTAATTCATTTGAAGAATCATCATCTTGATATCTTCTGCTCACCTTGTTAGCTATGGATTTCAGCAATCATGCCTACAACTCAAGACACCACCATCTTCTAGGCCATCACTCCATTGTCACTTGCATGTGTTCACCTTACATGAATGATTTTATTCTGATCTTATTCCTTTCTCAGTGTTACAGTCTCCTCAGAATTCCTGTCAATAGGCAAATCTCTAAGTTTATCAGTGAACTCATAATCCATCATATCAAAACTTGAAGCTTTTCTTGATCCTTTCACATCTCCAAGCTATCATCTTTGACTGTCTAATCAATCATGAGTTGACAAGTTTGTATCTCATTCATTCTACCCTTCTTTCCCGTAAGCTACAATTGGTGCCTTCAAAATCCCTCCTAATTTCTCATTTAAAACATAATCACAGATCTCATCCAGCTTGGCAAACCTAACGGTCATTTTATGCCAACGCAACATTTTTCCTTCCATCTATGTCCACAGACCCACCAAATCTTGACTAAATGGTGCCATATCATCCTTTGATCAAACTTCATCAGCGACCTCATCGTTGGTCTTCCTAGTCACCCTGGGACACATGGCATCATCTTGTGATGCCGTGGTCCATAATCTCCTTGCAACTTCCATCGTGGGAACATAGGGGCTGTTAGATTTGTTCAAACTTTATTGTCTAGCACAATGCCCATTAACTCCTCTAGAATTAAAAATCGAGCACCTTTTACCTCAGGATAAAACATCTCTATTCATTTTGAACATGTGCAAATTGATGGGACTATTAGTAGACTAACCTTTACCGCATGAGAACCGGTAACACAATGCTTTGACCAGTTATACTGCCAACCTCATCGATTTCTGCTGATAACACATGACACAATCTCACGATGCCATAGTATTTAAAACCCTCATATCTTTGATCATGGGGAAGCATGAACCATTGGATCCATTTTGTCCTTAGCAAATGATCAAAATACTTAGGACTTTCAGGCTTAGGGAAATCATGGGCATGGATATTTAAAAGGAAACCGGTCATAAAGAATTTTTTTTGCGACTTAGGAAAAATCATTTTTCATAAACTATTTAACCATCACTTATCACTTAGGAAATGAAATGGCCCCACCTGTGGTAAACAACCCTTGGCTTTAAGTGGGAAAAAAGTAAAAACAAAATATATCTTTTCTAGGGTTTTCTTCATAAAACGTAAGGAATGTTGATAAACCCTAAACCCTAGACCTTGGATCATTTACAAAGGATACAAATAAAACCCAAATATCAATATTTGAGCTCAAAAATTGAAAATTTCATGCAATCAATTTTTAGAGCTATTAGTGGCTCTAGTTGGGGGTGCTCATTTCACAGGAATGAGGAGAGAGACCAGAATCTTTGAGTGAAGCAGACCAACTGCGAGGCATACCAAAAGGAAATTACTTAGACAGAGTAACTTCAACAGAAAGGAAAATACACTACCAAAGAAAAACTAACTAATGCTCATGGATAACAACTACTTTAAGAAAAGTAGGACCTCAAAAAGCTATCCATGAACATGCAATTTAAGAGGGAATTTATTTATAATTCAATTGGGCATAATGTCAGAAAAAATTACTCCACCCCAAATATTTGTGGCCTGCAGGGTCAAACCACATATGATGGCCCAATGCCATCTCCCAATGTCAACCAATACTTTCCTCTGTCAAAAATATAGTTATGATCACGTTGCATCCTGAACAATCTAAAGATATCATAACTATATAATTTTTTCTTCCTCAACATGTTATTAAAAACCTTTATCTGAGTGCAATGTCTATTCACCTAAACCTTGTCATCTAGCTTTACATGACATATACAAAAACCAAAATCACTATCCAAAATGGAGATGAGTTGATAACAACATTCAATAGGTTTCATGTCTGCCTCAACAAGCTGAAAAGAGAAGTTAAAAACTTTATACTCTGTTATGCATCTGCCATCATAAAAATTGCTTTCTTCATTTGTTTGCAACCCTATAATATGCTTATCACTAAATTTTTTTTGCAAACATGGTGCAAAGTCATTGGAAAGGTCAAAAGGAAAAATCTCTCATAGGCTGGCTCATCCAATATAGTAACAATTTTACAAACATCCATACCTGAAAACTATTCTAATTCACTTCCATTTTTTGTTATTGTGGCCAGTGTGTCTTGATCAACTATGTGTATATTCAAATCACTGCATGATGAAAAAACATCATCATTAACCCTTTCAATAATGATATCTACATGTAACACAAAAATATCCCATTCTGGCTTCAAAATGTCATGTGGGGCAACAAGACAAAAATCTCCTTCATTTATTTCAGAACCTTGGTCAATATCAATATTTGTGACATCAAAGAGGAAATCATTCTCACATTTACTAGTCATAAATTTTTCCATATCAATCTTGTAGAAATCCCTCAAAAGATTAGGACAACCGCTTTTAGCATAATATTTCTCATCTTCTTCAAACTCCCACTCTTCAAATGAAGTTAACTCCTTGCATAAAACTAGTCCATTATAACGTTGATCCCTCAACTGGTTTAATATGACTTCCTCATTATTTGAACATACCACACAACTGTCTATCTCACTAATTTTATCAACTAAAGCTGATGTCATGTCATCATTTTAATTTTCATTATTATATACAAATACTTCTTGAGAGACTAAATTCATATTATTAAAATCATGTAGACTTGCATCCATTTCAGATATAAAACTTCCCAATTCTTCATACTCACTGTCGGATCTATTTGAAACACAATACTGCAAACAAATTTCCTGTGAGATGCTCTTCCTAGAGAAATTATTGTTGATATTCTTCTTTAAAGTAATTGAAACCATATCCATCTCTACATCTAATATGTTAGATACTTTTTTATTAACCTCTTCTTCATCAATATGAGGAATAACCACTGTCTGGGACAAGTTCTCTTCACTCATATTTTTGTTCAAATCATAATAAATAACATGTCTAATGTGATTAGTAGGGATATAAGAGTTTTGATATGTTTTTTTATGTTCAGATTTATACTTTACTTCAGCCTCTAAAAGCTTAGGATAACATACCCTTGCAAATAGACAACCCTTAGGGATTCCATATCTTAAGTTGTTCTCAATATCCATTTCTATCCTATAAGCCTGATGCAAGGTTTCAGGATCCTTATATCTAAGAAAATAACTCTCCTCCTCTTCAAATGCAACCAAATAAATAACTAGCGATCCTACATCATTTGGTCTATAACTGCTAGGAATGTCATCCAATGCCCTAGCAAACCTGAGATTAAAAGAAGGTACTAACTCATCTTCTTCTTTCTGGATACCCATGAATGTTTTCATAACTGAGCTTGAATTAATTCTCTCACCAAACTATTCCATGAATTCTACCTTCAACTCATCCCATGATGAGATAGAGCATACTGGCATGTAAGAAAACCAATCTTTGTCATTTTCCTTGAAAAACTGAACAAACAACTTCATGAAAACATCTTCCTGATTTATTTCAAAATCTTCCATTAACTCAGAAAACTCTTGTAAATGTTGTCGTGTTGATTCTGACATTTTCCCACTTAATCTTGGTAATTGTTCCCTAACCCCTATAGGAACAGGACTTGGGAAACCTTGGATACCATCAAATATCAATGGCTTATATCTTTCCATAAAGAAATCTCTATGATGATTCGGAAGAGGTTGCACATTTATATTTGACATTTCATAGGGAAGCACAGGCACATGATACATGTTTTCATTCATTTCCCTATTTCGTTCCTTTTTCCACAAATCTTTAAACTATTACATTGAAAAGGATCAAAACATACTCCATCTAATCTCATACATAAAATGGAAACTGAATCAAAGGAGCATGTAAAATAATCACTACCATTCCCTTCCTTAGTGCTTCTTTCACTCTTTAGGGAACATTTTTTTTACATAATTTTCGAGAAAATACACTTGACTCATGAAAATGTAAATACCTGGAAATGTTGAAGCTGTTGCTGCCTTGTTTAACTTGGGACTTGCAAAATCACTGTAATGCCCCTACCCTAGTCAGCCTTGTAAAACCTATTTGACCTTGGTTGACTTCCTATGTGGCATTCTTGAATGATTGATTAACCGTGATGTAATGTTGTAGATTAGATAATATAAATAATTGTGCATACCTAGTATTGTGCTTTTTGCATCGATGCTTGTGTAAATGTAATTGTTCCCTAATTCTTGTTATAAATCTCAAGCTAACGCCTTCATTGAATATGTATATATATGTATTCTTGCATGACTCATGGTTGCAGGAGATTGCAGGTACTATATCGCCTAGGTGCGGGGTTCATCTCGATCAGGATTCACAGGGTTGAGTATACCTCCTTCATCCTTAGAATTTGGATTAGGTGGTCATTAAACTCTCGTCTTGCCTTAGCCATGATCAGGTGAGTATCATGTGTGGTCCATAGGGTTTTCTTTTCGTTTGGGTTGTGTGTCATGTGATTGGTGGACTTTCTTGGCTTGCATGCCTTGCGTGTGGTGAATGGAGTATTTTAACCTAAGTATTTAATTCAATTTAATGTGTTGATTTACGCATTAGTAATTGAGAAATTAAAATAGATAGGTTTATTTTAGGTGATTAATAATTAATTAAAAAGATCGCTTTATTTATGTGGTAGCGAATTTAATTTAATGGTTAATTTTAAATAATGAATTTAATTAGTTAGGCATTTTTTTTAAAAAAAGAAATATTTAAAGTTATTTGAAATATAATTAATTTACCCTCTTTTGCATTTTGGAAAAAGAAAGGTTATTTTTACTTATTTAAGAAAATCATATTTTATTAGAAAAGCAAGTTTAATTTATAAGTAAATTTGATATAGTGTGAAAGATTGATTTTGGGAATTAATTTAATTAAATATCTACCCTTGACAATATTGTGAAAATATAAATGTTGGCATAATTAATATTGAGAAATTAAAATTTAATAAGAGAGAAGCATTTTAATTAGAAAATCAAGTTAAATTAATTAAATAGTTGAAAATAATTATTATTTCCTTTTTGTTTAAAAAAAATGCTTAAATTCGAAATTAGAAATTACATGAGGGAGAGAAAAGCATTTTTTGATTTAGTTTAAACAAAACAAAATGCTCTTTTATTAAATATTTAATTATTGGAAAATATTTTTGGGAGAAAACCTAAAAAGTTTAGGTTTCATATATATTTTTTTAAAAATTATTTTATGAGGGGAGTTCTCCGGAAGGAGGCGGCAGCAGATGGAAAGAAGAAATTTTTATGCATGTTGAGGAAACAAGAATCTGGAGCTTGGAGATTTGGCTCTGCAACAAAACTCTTCCAAGATTGCGTATAGAGGTAGGGTTTTGATTATTTCTTTGCTTGCCAGAGAATCTTACTGTTTGACTTTGAAAGAGCAGTGCTTGTTAATGAAAAATCTTACAAATTAAGTTTAGATTTATGTTGGATTTGAGGATTTAAAAACTATGCACTTTGCTTGAAAAAAAAAAAATTGATTATTTGAATGGTTATTTACAATAGATTTGTTAATTTAGTAATCCATGGAGATGAGATTTTTAATAATCTCTATTTTATTTTAAGAGATTTCATAAATCTCTATGTTCATTTCTATTTTAAAAAAATAAAATAATGCAGAGTGCTGGAGATGAGATTTTTAATAATCTCTATTTTATTTTAAAAGATTTCATAAATCTTTGTGTTCATTTCTTTTTTTTTTTTTAAATAATGCAAGAGTGTTGGAGATGATATTTTTAATAATCTCTATTTATATTTTAAGAGATTTCATAAATCTCTATGTTCATTTCTTTTTTTAAAAATAAAATAAAATAATGCAAAGTGCTAGAGATGAGATTTTTAATAATCTCTATTTTATTTTAAGAGATTTCACAAATCTCTGTGTTCATTTCTATTTAAAAAATAATAATAATGCGGAGTGCTGAAGATGAGATTTTTAATAATCTGTATTTTATTTTAAGAGATTTCATAAATCTCCGTCTTCATTTCTATTTTTTTTTTTTAAATAATGCAAAGTGTTGGAGATGAGATTTTTAATAATCTCTATTTTATTTTAAGAGATTTCATAAATCTCTGCGTTCATTTCTATTTTAAAAAAAAAAAAATAATGCAGAGTGCTGGAGATGAGATTTTTAATAATCTCTATTTTATTTTAAGAGATTTCATAAATCTCTGTGTTCATTTCTATTTAAAAAAAATAAAATAATGCAGAGTGCTTGAGATGAGATTTTTAATAATCTCTATTTTATTTTAAGAGATTTCATAAATCTTTGTGTTCATTTCTATTTTAAAAATAAAAAATAAAAAATAATGCAGAGTGTTGGAGATGAGATTTTTAATAATCTCTATTTTATTCTAAGAGATTTCATAAATCTCTATGTTCATTTCTATTTTTTTTAAAATAATAATGCAGAGTGATGGAGATGAGATTTTTAATAATCTCTATTTTATTTTAAGAGATTTCATAAATCTCGGTGTTCATTTTTTTTTTTTTTTTAAATAATAATATTAATAATTTTATATTAAATTAATAAGCAAATTTGTATGAAGTTTAATAAATTAAATTCAAGCTTTTTTATTTTATATATTATTTAATTTTAGATTATTAAATAATACTTGGATTTTAGATAATTGATATTTAGGTAATCCATACTTGATTTCATGTTATTAAATAGATATTGATCGTGCCCAACTCTCGATAATATATATTATTAACATAGATTAAGTATTAATTATGGATTAATGTGGATTTTAAATAAAAGTTAATTTAGAAAATCCATAAACTTGATTGACTTTAATAGTTAAATCAATATGGTAAACGAATGCCACTATCGGTTAATGCCTATGCAGATTTAAATTTCTATATTCGATTTTGGTTATGTAATGGTAAGACTTGATATGCTTGTTAGGACCCTGTCGTCTGGTGGGTCCATGGTTGGCCATAGGGGGTCAAGTCCCTAGTTAGGGTATTGTCAGACAAGAGACCTTTGAAATTGCTTTAGATGTGATCAGTTGGATCCGCTTCTATGAAGGGATCATTTATGTATTTATTGTCTGAAGTGGTCGTTGTATAGTGGTTGTGTTCGCCTATAAGGAAGAGATGTAAACGACATGAAACTTATGTAATATTAACTATATTAATTGCCAGAGGGGTCTTGCAGTTGAGCAGACCGGGAGATGTAGCCCTCTAGGGGTGAACTCCGAGATCATACCTGTGTTATGTGATGTTTTGTCTCCCATGTTTCATACTTAGTGCTAGCATGTATGGATGCATTTTGTAAGTGTATAATGGGGATTTAATAAAGTTAATTTTTGAATGCATGAATATAGTCATCTTGTGAAATGTAGTAATTAGGGTCATAAAAGATTGTAAGTATGATTATGGAAAGTATTTTGTTAATGTTAATGAAAAGAAGTAAGCATGGAAAGAAACTCACTAGGTTACAATTATTGGATTAACTTGTCATAAAGCTTGTAATTTGAACGTAATGAATGGATTACAAATATTGGATTAACTGTCATAATATCTAAATTGGAAATCTAATGGATGAATCCTCATTTGTTTACTTACCGTATTATCTTAATAAACGAACATCATCATGTTAGCTATAATTGCCTAAATTGGATGAATTTATTTAATTGGTTACGTTTTATTCTAAAACAAATAATCCTCACCAAATTAGTTTATAAATTGGATGAACTCGAATTGGTTATCCACATTATAACCTTAATAAATGAACTTCATCATAAAAGCTATAATTGAACTAAAATGGAAGCACTCATTTAGTTGTTTATATCTTAACCATAGCAAATGTATTTCCTCGTATTAACTTTATTTTAACTAAAATGAGTGAACTCATTAAGTTAGTTATATTTTAATCCTAATGGATGATCGTCACTATGTTACTTACATTTATAATCCTTAACGAATGAATATCATCTTACTAACTATATTTTAATTAAAGGGATGAACTCATGTGGCTATATTACGTTTTCACCTTAATGAATGAACTTCATCTCTTAGTATTATTTTAACTTCAATGAATGAACTCTTTGGCTATTTACATTTTAACCATCTATAAATAAACTTCGATATATTAGTTACATTGTATCTAAAATGGATGGCTCGCCAAGTTAACCATACTTAAACCTTAATGGGTGAATTCTTAAGTTAACTACGTTTTAACTTCATTGAGTAAATATCCTCATGATAGCCTCATCTCCAATCATAATAGATGAACGTGTCCTAAAATATAAAATGTCAATTCTTCGAACATATTTTATCCATGTCTAAAGAATTAACTTGTAATTAAGATATCCAACTTAATTGGATCAAATGTCGTGAGTTGAGTTAGGTGTAAGGTTGCGTAATCACATTGGGAAACTCCGTAGGTTTGTTTAGTCTTCCGCTGTGTTATCTAAGCTTTAGATAACGCCAAATTATCTTAATGTTGTGACTTATTATTAACACTCTTATTATTAAATCTTTTTAAAAAAATATTTACACTCCATTTGAGTGTTTTTTAACTTAGACCCTTTGGGGTTTCCTGGCAGGGCATTACAATCACCTTCAATCCTTCAAATCTTTAACACTAATATTTTGATAGAGTCGCAACCTCCTTTCAGAGGAAAAACACTCAAACAACTAGAATTCTTTCATAGGTCAGATTTGTTTCGATACAACACTGCAACACTTCTTATCACCAAATGGCAGTATTGATTCCATCCTCAACTTGTTAGGTTATTTCATCATAAGAGCTCAAATCTGCTTCATCCTTTCTACTAATTTATTGGTTCTTCTTCAAGAAAACACACACTTGTGCATATATCTCAGAGTCACCACTCACAACTTGTGAGGTATTACATATGATCTTTGAAAAATAGACAAATCTGGACCAATCTCTTTATAGAAAATGAACTACAGCAGATTTCTCAAGTGTTAGGAACCAGAAGGACAATTGAGAGTGGGGGGGTGAATCAGTTGTCAATAAATTACAACCCAAAACCAATTAATTCAACTTAAAACTTAGTGCCGGTAAAACAAACTTAATGCCGGTAAAATAGATTAACAGTTATAGCAGTACCAATATAACTTAATGCATAAAACAGAAAGAGAAACAACATCCACAATACATGACATAGAGATTTTGACATGGAAACTCTGTAAGGGGAAAAATGATGGTGGGAAACCTTACCCACAATAAGATGATACTACTGCAAATAGTAAGTGAATACAATAATGGGGTCTGCACATGCAGAAAGGCCAACCACCTAGAGCTCACTGCTCAATCACAAAATAGGAGTCACACTAACTACAATTGTATGGTTAAATCCACTAACAATGTACTGCTTCAATATAACATCTGCAATGTTGGATTCAGTATCGGTTTAAGCTCTGACCATGAGTGCCAAACACCTTCATAACCTTTCCTTCAACCTTTAGATAATTTTTGTGTGATTCACATAAGGATTTTCTTAATTTCACTCTTCACAATTATCTTCAATATTCACAAACACTCATAATATGATCTTCAATAAGATCTTACAATTATTTATACAAAACCCTAAGACCTTATGATGAGGTCGACTCACTAAAGATATTAGAATTACAAAATAAGTCTTGATGCGATACAATATGTTGGCTCAATACATTTACATAGTATCCAATCAATAAACCATTTCCAAAACATGTCGTGCTGATCTGGAACATGATATCTTGTAACGGTCCATAACCTAGACCTATCTGCTGGTAAAGGCAAATATGTGAACCCGATTAGACCAATAAGAAAAACACCAAATGCAAACATCCAATCCATGTCTTCGACATAACCAAATGATCTTCAGATGATAACAAGTCATCATCAACTTCCTGAGCTGCCAATGAAACATGTATCCTATCGGTGAAGCATATACTGGTGACTTTGTATAAGCCAATATCCATGTCAGGCCCACAATGTAACGGTTTGACAATAAACCAATATAACCAGAGTGTCAAATCAACAATGTAGACCTCCAGAAAGATAAGTGTTGACATCAATGACAAAACCAATGCAACGCATGACAAAGTCATCCATAATACCAACAATCTCCCCCTTTGGCATTGATGGAAACACTAGATGGAAAAACATCTAAGTGCCAAAAACAGAATGTCAAATACCAACAATCTCCCAAAATAGATCAATACAAAGTTTTGTACCAAAAATAGAAACAATACAATCAAAACCAAAAATACATCTCCCCCCAAGTACAATGTTTTTTCATAGATATCTCTCCCCCTTTGACATTAAATGCCAAAGCAGTTAAGAATTAAAACATAACATACAACTAACTACTTCCGCTGAGTAGTAGCTCTCCTTCATCAAGACCGGAAAAAGATTTTTTTGTTAGTCCCTGCTAGTTTGATACCAATCTTCATCATTCAAGTCTCTATCAGTGGGGAAATTACCTCAAGCTTCTCTCTAAGATATTCAAATGTTTCCTTAGGCAAAGGCTTTGTAAAAATAACTGCAATTTTCTCTTTAGTATTCACATAAACCAATCTCACTTCATTTGCTTCAACATTCTCTTTCAGAAAATTGTACTTAATAGAAACATGCTTTGTTTTAGAGTGAAATACCAGATTCTTTGATATATCTATTGTTGTTGAATGATCACAATGAATAATTACCAGTTCTTTGCATTTTACCTTGATATCCTTCAACATTTGGTTGATCCATAATACCTGAGTGCAATTAGTTGCTACTGCAACATATTCTTCTTCTGTTGTAGATAATGATGTACAAGTCTACTTTTTGTTGATCCATGAAATTAATCTTCTGTCAAGAAAGAATGCACCGCCAGTGGTACTCTTTTTGTCATCTATATCTCCTAGCCAATTTGCATTTGTATATGCACATAACTCAAAATTGTCATACATAGGATACCATAAACCAAGATTTGTTGTGCCTTGTAGGTACCAAAAAATCCTTTTTATTGCACTTTCATGATTTTCTTTAGGGTTGCTTTGAAATCTAGAAACAATACACATTGCATTCATTATATTAGGTCTGGTTTGTGTCAAATACAATAATCCTCCAATCATAGATTTGTACCTGTTAGATTAATAGGAGTTGAATCATCCTTTAATGTCAATTTATCTGTTGTAGTCATAGGAGTACTTACCGATTTGGAGTTTTCTATTCCAAATTTCTTCAAAAGTTCCTTCAAGTATTTTGTTTGACATATGAATATACCTTTATCTGTTTGAGAAATCTGCAAACCTAGAATTTTTTTTTATCTCTCCAATCATAGACATTTCAAATTCTTTTTGCATCTTGTTAGCAAAGTCTTTACATAATTCTTCTTCTCCTCTAAAAATGATATCATCCACAAATACTTAAATAACCAAAATGTCATCATTGGTGATTTTGTAATACAAATTATTGTCAACATTACCTTTAGTGTATCCAAGCTTTAAAAGGTATTTATCCAATCTAGCATACCAAGCTCTGGGAGCTTGCTTCAATCCATATAAAGTTTTCCTTAACTTGAAAACCATATCCTTAACATCTGTTAATAAAAATCCATTAGGTTGTTCAATGTAAACTTCCTCTTCAAGATCTCCATTAAAAAATGCACATTTTATATCCATTTGATAAAATTTATAGTTCTTGTGAGCTACAAATGCAAGAAATAGTCTTACTGCTTGAATTCTGGCTACCGGTGCAAAAGTTTCATTATAATCAATTTCTTCTTTCTGTGAATAACCTTTACAAACTAATCTTTCTTTGTTTCTGATTACTTCACCATCTTCATTAAGTTATTTATATATACCCATTTAGTTCCAATTACATTTTTGTCTTTAGGTGGGGGAACTAATGTCCAAGTATTATTATTTTCATTATGTTCTAATTCATCTTCCATTTCTTTTATCCAATGTTTATCCTGACATGCTTCAATAATTGATGCTGGTTCAACTTGAGAAATTAAACATACGTCTTCATTTGCCAATCTTCCTCTAGTCATAACACCTTGATTTTTATTTCCAATTATCTAATTTTCTGAATGATTCAATCTTACATACCTGGATTTATTCTGATTTCCACTTACAGGTTGTTGTTCTTTAGTCACAGTTGAATTTTCTGATGATGCCGGTGTGACTAGATCTTCATTCTATTCCGGTGCAATCTGTATCAGTTCATTTATAATCATTTCTATTGCTGGTTCTATAGATCTTAAATCTCCTCTAAAATGTTCATCTATCTTCACATTAGTACTTTCAATGATTTTTTGGAATATTTTATTATAACATCTATATGCCTTGCTTCTAGTTGAATAACCAAGAAACATTCCTTCATCACTTCTAGGATTAAATTTTCCAATAGACTCATCTTTTCTAATATAGCATTTGCTTCCAAATATTTTGAAGTACTTAAGAGTAGAAGTATGACCAAACCATAGTTCATAAGGGGTCTTACTAGTTTCACATTTGATGTGAACTCTGTTGAAAGTATAAACTGTTGTATTCACTTCTTCTCTCCAGTACACATGAGCTATATTTGCTTCCATCATCATGGTTTTTGCTGCATCCATTATATTTCTATTTTTCCTTTCCACAACTCCATTCTGTTGGGGTGCCTAGGGTGCTGATAGTTGTCTTTTGATTCCATTCTCCTCACATAATTAATTGAATTCCCTAGATGTAAATTCTCCTCTTTGATCAGATCTCAAGCATTTGATTTTTTTGCCGGTTTCATTCTCTACCATTGCCTTATATATCTTGAATCTTCCAAAAGCTTCTGATTTCTCCTTGAGAAAAGTAACCCAACACATTCTATAATAATCATCAATTATTAGCATAAAGTATCTATCACCCAAAAGACTTCTTGTTCTTGCTGGACCACATAAATCAGTATGAATTAAATCAAGAATATTATTGGATTTCTCATAAATGCTCTTAAATGTTGTTCTAACTTTCATTCCCATTTGACATTCCTTACATACCGTATTATGAGGTTTCACAATCTTAGGTAAATCCATTACTGCCTTAGTTGAATTGATCTTTACAATGCAATCAAAATTCACATGATAAAGTCTTTTATGCCATAACCAACTCTCATCAATGTGTGCAATCAAACATGTCTTATCATTGGTATTCAAATGAAAGATATTAGCTTTAGTCTGATTACTGGTTGCAATCTCCAATCCAATTATGTTCATGATTTTGCATTTTGCATTCTTGAATTGTAATTGAAATCCTTTTTCCACTAACTGACCAACACTCAAAAGATTATGCTTTAAACCTTCAATATAATAAACATTGTCAGTATTATGCTTACCATCCAAAGATATAGTGCCTCTTCCTTTACTTAAACAAGATTTTTCATCTCCAAATCTTTCTAGACATCCATGAATTTCGTGTAAAGATAATAATTTTCTTTTATCACCAGTCATATGATGCGAGCATCCACTATCAATGATCCATTCATCATTTTCTTCAATTTTTTTTGCTAATGCTCGCTCTACTGGTTTGACAATAGGTGTCGGTTGATCTTCTTTTATTGCAACAAATACCCATCCACTATCTATTGGATCTTCATCAGAGTCATATGTACTACCTTCATCTGCATAGTAACATGACTTATCTCTATTTTTATTAAATCTATATCTTTGATATTCAGGGTTAGGTTTATATGTTCTCTTTGCTTCCTCTCTTAGTCTTCCATGTCTATCAGGACACCTACAAGCCATATGACCAACTTTATTACAATTAAAACATTTGAAAGGTGTTTTACCTTCATACTTACTTCCTGCTAGACCTTTAGGCATCTTCCTTGTGAATAGCACTTCAAGTTCTTCAAGTTCTTCATTTTCTCTTCTAATATCTTCAAGTTCTTTTGCATATATTTCTTTCCAATTAGATTTGTCAAATGATGATGATGATTATGATGATGATGATGATGATTCTTTGAAAGCTATATCAGTTTTGACTCTAGCAACAAGACCAAATTCTTCAAGCTCAAATTCAGAAAGTTTTCCAACCAAAGTATCTCTAGAAACTGATGTATTAGGCATTGTTCTCAACTCATTAATAGCAGTCACTTTCATTTTGTAAGCCGGTGGAAAAACTCTTAAAATTTTAGAAACAATTTCATCTTCACTTAAAGATCCTCCACAACATTATATTCCTAAAACAATTTCATTAACTCTTTCCATAAATGCAGAAATTCTTTCATCTTCTTCCATTTTTAAATTTTCATACTTGACCCAGTAGCATTCCAATTTTGCAATCTTGATAGTGGTATCTCCTTCATTTAATGTTTCCAGTTTATCCCAAATAGTTTTTGGAGTAGATCTGTCTGATAATCCCATGATTTGCTAATTTGATAATGCGCTCAGAAATGCTTCTCTTGCTTTGCAATCATTCTCCAAGTCTTTAGCAAATGTCGGTGGATGAGGGTTATTCGGAGTAGGACCAACATAGCCATTCTTTGTAAAATCTCATATATCTCTTCCAATGCAGTTCAGATGTGTTTCCATTATGATCTTCCATATACCATAGTTAGTTCCATCAAGTTTAGGACTGTCCTTCCTAAAAATATTTGCTGCCATAGGATCTCCTCAAGCTGTTAGGATTGTGCAAAATGAGAACTAAGCTCTAATATCAATTGTTAGGAACTAGAAGGACAACTAAGAGGGGGGGGGGTGAATCAGTTGTCAATAAATTACAACCCAAAACTAATTAATTCAACTTAAAACTTAGTGCTAGTAAAACAAACTTAATGCCGGTAAAATAGATTAACAGTTATAGCAGTACTGGTGTAACATAATGCATGAAATAGAAAGAGAAACAACATCCACAACACATGACACATATATTTTAATGTGGAAACCCTGTAAGGGGAAAAACCATGGTGGAAAACCTTACCCACAATCAGATGATACTACTGCAAATAGTAAGTGAATACAATAATGGGGTCTACACATGCAGAAAGGCCAACCATCTAGAGCTCACTACTCAATCACAAAATAGGAGTCATGCTGACTACAAATGGATGGTTAAATCCAATAACAATGTACTACTTCAATATAGAATCTGCAATGCTGGATTCAATACCGGTTTAAGCTTTGACCATGAGTGTCAAAAACCTTCGTAACCTTTCCTTCAACCTTCAGCTAATGTCTGTGTTTTTCACACAAGGATTTGCTTAATTTTTCTCTTCACAATGATCTTCAATATTCACACACACTCATAATATGATCTTCAATAAGATCTCACAATTATTTATACAGAACCCTAAGACCTTATGATGAGATCGGCTCACTAAAGATATTATAATTAAAAAATAAGTCTTGATGCGATACAATATGTCAGCTCAATACATTTACACATTATCCAATCAATAAACCATTTTGAAAATGTGTCATGCTGATCTGGAACATGATATCTTGTACTGGTCCATAACCTAGACCTATCTGTCGGTAAAGGCAAATATTGGAACTCGATTAGACCAATAAGAAAAACACCAAATGCAAACATCCAATCCATGTCTTCGACATAACCAAATGATCTTTAGATGATAACAAGTCATCATCAACTTCCTGAGCTACCAGTGAAACATATATCTTGCTGATGAAGCATATACCGGTGACTGTGCATAAGCCAATATCCATGCCAAGACCACAATGTGTTCATTCAACAATAAACAAATATAGCCAGAGTGCCAAATCAATAATGTAGACCTCTAGAAAGATAAGTGTTAACATCAATGACAAAACCAATGCAACACATGACGAAGTCATCCATAATACCAACATCAACGACATTTATGAGAATTGACTCAAACCGACAAGGGACTATTTAAGAAGCATTTCACTATGTGGGAAAAAGTTTTAGTCCTGCGACACGGGAGCAATGCTCAACCATTAAATCACAAAAGACCTAGATAAATATATGCAACATCCCTAGAAGAGTCACCATTTTTCTTTGTGACTCGGATGGGATAATATTGACTATATATTTAGGCAAACCATTTTACCAGAGATTCTTTACAATTCATATGTTCCCTAGCAGAGTCACCATTTTTGTTGGTTCCCAAAAATGGACAGGTTTACACTGGCACTTGGCAGAGACCAAGCTGATTCCTCCAAATATCTATGGAGATCTACCTCCAGCTATCAATATCCATCAGGCTTGGACCAACATTAACAAGGAAATAAAATCCTTCTGTACTTTAGGCTTTGTTGAACCAGGGAGGGTGATCCCTTCAGTAAATTTCCTGCTTTCTGCAATGATACTCAGGAATTTGCTGAAAACAAAGTAGATCATCTCATGAAAAGACTCAAGAGAAAGGGACAATGCTCAAGGATGGAAAATCTTCCTCAACCTTAATCTAGAGTATGAGAAGGGGTGGGACAACTTTCAGAAAATACATATAACTTAACATATGATATTCTGATATTTATTAGTTTTATTCTGATAAATCATAAAGATAAACTAGAAACTAAAAACCTAATGACATTTGCTAGAAAATACCAGTGCGTTATTCATTTGGGTTACAAAGTCTTTGATAAGCGTTACTGAAATCTAATAAAAATTCATCTGGCAATTGGTCTAGCCTAGAACAATACTGTTAGGCCCAATATGGAAAGATAATGTACTGAGAGGGGAGGGGTGAATCAGTACTCCAAAACTTTTCTTCAATAATAACTTTACTATTATGAATAAACCAAATAGTGCAGTAACATAAAGCTAAAACAAATAGATAACAATCATACATGATTCACTCCATAACACATATGTTTTGGTTACGCAGAAACTCTTGGTTAGAGAGAAAAACTGTGGTGGGGATGGCACCCACAACTTCACTTCTGCAATAATAAAGAGTGCTTGGTTAGAGCTACATGTTTAGCTATTTCTGATAGCTTACCCTATTAGGAGTAACAAGATCTGTTAGATCTACCTTGCAAAAGGATTTTACAACACTTCATCTAAATGCTACACCTGGTTAGAGGCTTTACAATTTATAGACTTGATTAGAGTCTTTTACCCTGTTAAAGGTTTCTCTTTCAACTTCAAAATATTACAATAAAATCATTACAAATATCTGCAACTTTACATCTAGAATGTTATAGCAGATTCTATGTGCTCAGAATAAGTTACCTTGCTTATAGCATACCTCGGTAATCCATATAGTAACTCGGTAAACCCTTCTGTTTACTCTATTCTTTAACTGTTCTCTGAAAACCTTCTTGGTGACCTATGTGTCTCTGTAATAGTCTTCTTACACTCATGCACACACACTTTTAATTCTTAACTCATGTTGTATAAATAGATCTCTTATGACGGTGATCCATTCATTGCTTCGATCTTACAAATATGATTTATCGAATGAATAACCATGCAGATTATTTCATTGGTTAGATGACCTCAAAATCATACACAATCTTTAAGTGCAATTTCCAATGTGATAAAGGTTAAATGTGCCTCGATCTTGTAACACATTTTCATATGCATGTCCAGGTTCAATGAATCTGGTAACACGTTTCACTCAGTGTATATCAACTTGGTGTGTCATCTTTGCTGCTCGGTAGACAGCTCGGTGTATACTATGTTTTGAGACTTACTTTCTTCTGTAACCGACTAGACTGTGCATACCGACTGAATATCTCGGTAGAGATAACCGATTAGAGTATATAGAATAACTTTGACATGAAACTAGTGGCAACTTGATAAGTAGTAACAAATACTTCACCTGAACTGCTTATCAAATCCCATGACAAGTCCTATTTCTCTGTAATCTCATTCAAGCATTTTAATTAAGCCCTTGGACTAAAGGATTGAATGGAAAATTACATACATCATAACAATGCAACAAACAAATGGAACCCTTGATCCCATTTTCTCAAAAGAAGATAAAATCACACACAAGAGAGTAAAGATTAGAAAATATATTTGCATTAATATCATAAGCTATCTTTTATCAAATAATAGTCAACAAATTCGAGTATAGAATAAACCACTTGAAAAGGAAACTCACAACTGTTCTATTACTTTTTTCTCTACAAAATAACATTACAGTCGCTACTACTTCCTATGACTCTCTAGAACAATATGGAACCTAACCGTGTAGAAAAGATCTATTTTACAGAGATCCTTCTCAGAAAATTAAAAACCCTAACTAATGGCCTTGATTTCCCTTTTATAGAAAACAAGGAAGCGACAAGTTTCAGGCCAAAAAACACTTGTCATCAAAACCAAGCCTTAGGGGTTGCACACAATTCTGTTACAAAATATTCCTTATCCACATGATGGTGCTCATGATGAGGTGGAACCAAAATCTTCAACTGATTATTGGTAAAAACAAAAAACACTTGAGTCACGCCGATATCACCCAGACACCTCTGGATGGACCTTTATATGCTCAATCTTCTCCATAGCATTTCTCTTCCTGATAAGGAAAACAGATCTCAGCATGAAACAAAACTTTCCTACCGAAATAGGGGAAAATCTCCAGCCTTTATGCCCCAGATCAGAGAAAATGGAAAGAGGAACTTGGGGGTAAACTTGATTTGTTGAGAAGGCATTGCAGCTTTCATGTTGTTGCAGAGATGATAGGCTGCCAATCCTCCCTCGAACAAATCCTTCTTTCAGCTCCTTGTGAGCTCCTTCTTGGAACACTCTGCCAATGAAATGTAGAGTAAGAGAAGAGGATATGTCTTGGGTGGATTTTCTTGATAAGAAAAGGCTTTCACGCCCCCTTTGACAATGAGAAACCTTATACTAGAGAAAAAAAATCCATCTAGTGTCACAAAACATGCAACAACTCCATTCATAGTTCTATCCGAACACCATCTTCTCACTGATGAAGAACTGTTCTTAGAAAATAGAAGAAGCTTGTATTTGTTTCTACCCATTCTGTCATCTACCTAGTGAATTTATGGATCCTTTTATAAATTCCAATTATCTCGTGATGTCATGATCCATAATCTCCTTGCAACTTCCATCACAGGAACATAGGAACCATCTGATTTGTTCAAAATTTATTGTCTAGCACAATGCCCGTTAACTCCTCCAGAATTAAAAATTGAGCACATTTTACCTCAGGATAAAACAACTCCGTTCATTTTGAACACGTGCATATTGATGGGACTATTATTAAACTGACCTTTACTGCCTAAGAACTGGTAACACAATGCTTCGACCGGTTATACTACCAACCTCACCGGTAAGGTATAAACCGGTATGAAGGCTAGTTGTTTGTTTGTGATGAATAGGCATAATGTTAGATGAATCACAACAACACTCGATGAGCTGAACTGAATGAATGGAATGAAGACATACTGAAAGGCTAGATGAACTATTAGTATTGTGTAATGTCGATAATAGTGGTTGTCCTATATATTTGGCATACTAGTAAAAGTTTGTACCGGTAGAAGGGTTTGTACTGGTAGGGATGTTCAGGGTGGAACCGAATCTTTATCAGTGAGTTGAAAGTATGTCGATGTGTACCATGGGGAGCTGAGCTGGCAAACATGCAGATGTTGAAAAAATGTTTATCGACATGGTTATCCGTGCAGTTGGTGGTCATTAAATGACAAATCCAAAAATCATAGGATTCTATCTGACTGTTGTGGCTTGAGGTTGAATGGATGACAAATAATGATCAAGTATTTGTTGGCATGGTGATCGAAGCACGAAATCTGATTGGATATTGACCTCTAGTCAGAAACAACTGGACAAGATGAGGTCGACCAATATCAAGGACATAAAGAAGGGTAATGTTTGCTATTTTTAGAAAACATGCAATGGATGAATGAAAAAACATGTACATATGCATCTCCCCATAGAAGGTGAATAATCCAAGGTGGATCAAATGAGATTTGATGCAGATTTGGTCAAAAGAAAGATACCCTAACCGCCTGATGTTTGAATTTGTTTTTGGCAGGAAAATTTGTTTTTAAATATACAATTCTAAAAATGATAAGACTGTTGTTGCGAAAATATATGTGATTATGCTGGAGTATGAAAGTGTGTGTGAAAAGATTGTTTAAGTGAGAAACAAATAAAATCTCTAGTGACTATGTGTTGAAGGAGAAACTGGCAAGGCGTGAACCAATAGAGAACAACTGACAAAGACAAAACCTGTTAGAGTGTAAGCAGGTGTGAGATGAATCCAATAGACAAAGGAAGGGAAGTTTTTGACAGAGTAAGAACTAACATAAAGGTAGTGTTGTAGTAAGTGTGGAGGTTTCTCAGACCAGTAAGATTGAAACTGGTAGAGTAGTATATAGAAGGGTTGTAAAACTTTATTTGCAACAGGGAAGTTAATTTTTGTATTTTAATCATCATATTGTTTTCACTGAGTAGGTGCTTAGTGCAGGGGTTGTATCTCCTTTAGGTTGTAGCCAATAAATTATTCAGGGGTTGGTGCTCCTTTGAGTTGGTGCTCATAAATTAGGGGCTGGTTCTCTTTGGGTTGGTGCCCTAAAATTGTAATCTGATCAGTTTTATTGTGAGGTTGGATTGGAGAGAAGATCTCCAACAACTATTCTCACCGAGGTTTTTCCCATATTGGGTTTTCCTCATAAATCTGTTATTATGTGATGCATTCTAGTGTACAAGTTATTTTGTTGTCATTACAAATCCTTTCATACATTTTGTTTGCATAGTTTTGCTTACCGGTCTGCACTTTGTTTGCTTCATAGAGTACCGATATATCCCTATTTAAAAGAAAAAGTGTTAAATCACTGATTCACCCCCCTCTCAATGATCCATTGTGTCCAACAATTACATTATAATATGATCCATTTATATTTCAAATATAAACCACTACATCTCCAAGATCATAAAGTCATTTCTTTCTATTCTATAGTTACATCAAGATACATCATATAGTCTCCTTACAAATTATGATATAATCCTAAATTCCATCTACTACCTTCTTATAATTATAATTACAATACACCATGAGTATAGCTCTTCCTAATACAATTTTTTCAACTACTATATAAAAGAATAATACATTACATGATTCCATCATAATCTTTACATAAATATGCTACAAGGTATATCTATAATCCTCCATGAAGAAGAATCCAAGAGAACATCCAAATGGCTAAATATCACCAACCACCTGACCATGTCGAACCAAAGGAACCACCCCCCATGCTAGGAGATGACACAATGTCCCAACACACACTCTACACCTAAGCTGGCACTAATAACCAAAGAGACAACTACACAAGGACTCTCATGCAAGATCCAACATAACACAACAAGAACAAACTCCTAGAGGCTTACAACTGAACAAGATATAAAATACAACCAATAAGGCATAAACATAAATCATCAAGGGAACACATGTAGGGGTGGATTGTCACCACATGCCATCCTCAACATAACAAATATAACAACATAAGGCACAAGCCTGATGGACATGTGGAGCCATCTCAACCTATGAGAGATCAAGGGAGATTGAATTTCCATAGCAATGGACTTCTCATGCTTATCCTAAAACATCCTCCCCAGAATCAAGTCATGAGGAAAACAATTATTATTATCTTTATTAATGAATCTAACTACCCAACCCATTAATTATTAGGTTATCACTTATTTACAAATCATGGTAAACTCCTAATGTGCCCTAGCAGTCTAGACTTCATGCATCCTTAAAAGCAACCTCATGTAAGCCTATCTCTCGTGACCTCAGCCATCACAAGGAAGCCCACTCCCCCTATCATGGCCTAAACAATAAATACAACAAGAGGCTCAAATCAAAATATAAATTAGAAATCAATCATCATGCAGCCATACACATACATGGAAAATTCTAGATCATGATACCAAGCAACATCCAAAGCAAAGAGTTTTTAATGGTGAATCTTCACCAATTGGTGAATTTTGTGATTTCATTTTTCTGGAAATGGCGAATAGTCTGGGGCAACACAGTAGTCAAATCGCCCAAAATTTTGGGATTAATGGTCCATTGTATTTTGGCTTCACCATTGACCACAGACCATTCCATGTGGATGCCCGTAATATTCACCTGGAATCACTCGGACGTGGGTGTTAGATCACCTTCGTTATTCACTAGAAATAGTAAAACGACCCTGTACCCAGGACCTATTTTTCCAGCGGTAAATTAAATATTCATTAGACGTGTCAGTCCATTTCACCTATTGTTAAATTTAAGGTTAAGCATAATGAGGTCCAATTCGCCAATAACAATTAAAACATTATAAGCATTCAAGGACCCATTTCACCATGCTTAAATCAAGATGCATTTTGAAATGCCTGCAAAATTCGCCAAAAATGCAATCATGGATTGATATAAATACAATTGAAAGTTTGAAACACTCTTTCTTACAATTTTTTCATGTCTAATTAGTAAATTTGGGAGTTCTCGATTCACATTCTGCAATTTGAGTTGGAATGTCAAATTTTATTATAGGGGAGAGGGCCAGAGTTACAATCCTGTAACATAGGCCCAGACATTCCTAATTCTTGATTTAGAGAATTGATAAGGCATAAAGGTGAGTAATCATTTCTTTATACTTAATAGTATTATTTTTAAGTCGTAGTGAGAGGTCAAGATGTCAGACATGGGTGAGACTCCTCAAGGTGGTGAAGGGATTGAGGCATCAGACAAGGGTGAGACTGAGACTCCTCAAGGTGGTGAAGGGATTGGGATGTCAGACAAGGGTAAGACTCCTTAATGTGGTGAAACTGAAGGGATTGGGAGGCCATCAAAATTCCCAAAACTTAGAGATACTACCATAAAGTCTTACTTTGGAATTGGCAAAGTTTCTGGTCCATCAACTTTTGTAGTTGAAGAAGCCATTCATAGTAGCTCACCACCACCACAAGGTGGGATTGTCATTGAGTTAAATGCATCAAATGAGGATGAAAATACCGACATGACAAAAGATGTTATAAGGGATACACACAATGAGATAATTCACTCGGATGAAAATGGTAGTACTGAAGATGATGATGGTAGGAAGAAAAGAAAAAGGAAAGTAAAAATGGGGCAGGAGTGACAAATGACAAGGATTTTTAAGATTGATTGGGTAGCAAAGTACCCATTCATTGAACTAGTCCCAAAAAATGATGAACAACCAACAAAATGTAGGTGTAAGATTTGTAGCTGGAAAACTAAAAGAGAAAAGAAGATAAAGCTAAAGTTTGACACCATAGAAAAGCATATTGGTAAGGTTTATGAAAAATAGATCATAGATGGAAAGGAAACACCAATAGTAAGATGGAAATCAAAGGAAAAATGTCTTCATGTTAAGTATGTAATGGAATATGAAGAGCATAACCACAAAATGACACTGATTGGTAATTGTGGAAATACAATCAAGACTGGGATTGAACATGCAATGAAAGATGCAAACCTGGCAAAGACTATTCAGATGAGTGTTATTTTTCATATTCTGTCGAGAGGGCGTCCTATGAAATATTTCCGAGAATATAGTAATTTATTATCTTTTTAAAATGATCCTCACTATCCTATGTCACATTGGTCAATAAATGCTGGATGGGAAATGGCAAATTGTCTCACTGAGGTGGAAAGGCAAAATTTACAGGAGAGTAAGGCATAAATACATCATAGCACAAAATACATCAACCCATAGTAAGGAAACAATCTTATCAGCAAATAAGATGAAAACCAACAACAAGGCACATCAACTTGCTTATCTGAAATCAGTAAATCAACCCTCTCTACCATGACTTCTCAACATGATAGAGGGCACAAATCCAACATAGTGAATCACCACAACAAAGAAGCAAAACCATAGAAAGATTCATCAAATGGATCAAATACAAAATATGCAAAATCATTACAAAACATCCAAAAGCCTCAAGAATGAAATCAAAACTGAAAATGACATAATAAACTGACAATTAAAAAACATACTGAAAGACCATATTAGCGCATATATTAGACAGAATGGCACATACTTCAAATCCTGAGGCACGTTTATCAAATCCTTAGGCGCATACACTAACTGTTCTGGCACATTGATCCTTAGTTTCAACGCATATGTACAACAATTTAGTGCATATACTAAACTAAATGGCACATTTACTAAATTAATTAGCACATATACCAAATCTTTTAGCGCATATGACTCAAAATATAGAAAGTATGAAAAATGGCCAAGTTACGAAATCAAAATAAAAATCTCTAAAAAGTAGTTAAGTTCTGAAACCAAATGGCTCAAATTTGCCTTGAAAAGACATAATAACAACAACAAACAAAATTCAAACCCATAAATCAATGAAGGAGAGACTATATTTCAAAGGCCAAGATTTCCAACTCAGTTTATAAAGAAAATCATTTATAGAGGGCTCAATCCCAATCAAATACACATTCTCCAGTAATTATGACACATAAGAACCACAAAGGAAATCATATAAAATCAAATAAAGACAAGGGAAGGGAAGATTAACTCTCTACTATTGGCATTTGGAGGAATTGATTATGTGTTCCATTGATGTTTGTCATTGATGTCACCACTAGTTGTTTTGTTGTCTACCGACTTCTGGTAGAGTGGTTGGATTATCATGTTGATCTAGAGATTTGTGTTTGGTTTTGGTCCAGCTGTTGGAATTGGTTTGGATTGGTTATTCATGTGTTACCGATGTGTATCACATTCAGTTGGTTTAGGATTTGATGATCCAGATGCTATCATTTGTTCTAGTAAGCCTTTTGGTTATCGGTAAGAGTTTTACCAACAACGCTTTGTTGAAGATCTTTTGATGACTTCAATAAGTGGTGTTGGTGTGGCTTCTAGAAGGTTTTCAGAATGTTGATGGTTATCATGTTTGTGTTCCAATTGTTCATGGTGTTTTATTTGGCTTATGGCAACCTATTTTGGGTCTGGTGATTATTCTGCTAGGTTATGGACTGGTTTATGTAACATGTTGGTTGATGCTCCTGATGTGTTACCGGTTGGATTTATTGTTTGGTTTATGTTGTTTCGGTCTTAGGTCGACTTGGTTTATTATTGGTTTGCAAGATTATGATGGATCTATTGTATTATCTTTTAGGTTGCTGACCTAATTCTTCAGGTCCCGGGTTGGTATAAATATAATGTAAGATCTCTTTGTAGATCATATATATGTGGTAGGAAAAGGTTATGGGATTATCAGTGTGCAAATAAAGTTGTAATAATATGCAAAGGTTTTGGTTGATCATAGGTGATTGAATTGGGTTTGTGAAAGAGGTTTAAGCCCTCTGGTATTGAGTTTAATCAGAGTTGTACTCAAGCATAGGAGATTCTATTCTTGTAGTTCATTCATCTTTCTGGATTGTAGTCTAGATTTATTTTGTAGTCAGTGAGGCTCCTTTTGTGATGAGCAGTGTGCTCTAGCCTATTTGCCTTCCTGCATATGAAGGCCCCTCTTATTGTAATCACATACTTTTTGTAGAAGTATTATCTGACTATGCATAGGCTTCCCACCGTGGTTTTTCCCTTTACTAGGTTTTCCACGTACAAATCATGGTCTTATGTGTTATGGATGGTTGGTAATTGTTCTATGATATATGTTTATGCTTAATTGTTATATTGGTTATTTTGGTATTTGGTTTATGCATTCCTGTAAAAGGTTTTGTGTGCTTAAATTTTTATAATATGTTGACAATTGATTCACCCCCCGTCTTAGTTGTCCACTGGTTATCCTAACAATTGGTATCAAAGCTTGGTCCTCTTTGCAAAATCTTAACCGCTTGAGGAAGATCCTATGGCAACTAATAGTTTCAACTACATCTATTTTCTGGAGAGAAACCCCTAAGATTGATTCAACAAATTACAAGGTATGGAAGATTCAGATGGAAACTCATTTGAGATTTATTGGGAAAGAGATTTGGACTGTCATAGAGAAAGGATATACTCCTCATAATCTGACATCTGGCAATCCTCCTCCGGTAAATTTAGATAAGGACATTGAGAATGATTGTAGAGCTAGAGAAGCACTCTTAAGTGCACTTTCTGATAAGAAAATTATGGGATTAACTGACCAATCATCTGTGAAGGCTATATGGGATAAGTTGGAGGCTCTGAATGAAGGTGACCCTACTATTAAAATTGCTAAAATTGATGGTTACTGGATAATGTATGAGAATCTGAAGATGGAAGAAGATGAAAGGATTACTAATTTTATGGAAAGAGTTAATGAAATTATTATGGGAATTTAGTGTTGTGGTGGATCTTTGAGCAAAGATGAGATTGTTTCTAAAGTATTGAGAGCTTTGCCACCAGCTTACAAGATGAAGGCTACTGCAATTAATGAGCTGAGAACAATGACTAACACTTTGGTTAACAGGGATACTTTGGTTGGAAAATTATCTTCTTTTGAGCTTGAAGAATTTGGTCCTCAAGGAGCTCCTAAGACTAAATATGCTTTTCACACATCTGCATAATCAACCGACAAGAGTGATTGGACAACTTTATATGCAAAGGAACTAGAGGAAATGAACAAAGAAGATGATGAGTTTGGGCAACTTGAGGCACTATTTGCTAGAAGAGTACCTAAAGGTCCGATAGGAAGTAAGTATGAAGGAAAATCACCTTTTGAATGTTTTGCATGTAATAAGATAGGTCATTTTGCATCTAGATGTCCTGAAATGAATTGAAGATTGGAAGAGAAAGATAGAAGATATTTTAGGCCTAACCATGATTATCAGAACAAGCATAAGTATAGGAGAAATAAAGACAAATAATGTTACTATGTGGATGAGGAAGGTGTGATTGATTCTGATGATGAACCGACACAAGATTTAGCTAGTGGATCTGACAATGGAAAGGAATGGGTATTTTTGGCTATCAAGGAAGATGCTCCGACACCTGTTGTTCAAAATGAGGAAAAGGCCCTTGCTGCTAAAATTGAAGATAAGGATGAATGGGTATAACATAGTCAAGGTTAGGAGATCCAATGAAGGATAGCCCAACTTTGCAACTTAACACATAAACCATGCAAAACATACCAGTAACCGGTAACAAGATGCCATAAACAGTAGGAAGAACAACCTGTAACAACATAAATATATCTTATTATAGTCTGAAGGATTACACATACCACATGTTGTATCACAGTCCAAGATACAAATAATGCTTACAACATAATTAAAAGATCCACAGATCATCCTCATATCAAATTGGTTTCTGAGAACAATCTATCAATTCATCCCTAATCCAGACCTCAGCCTTCGAGCTTTAGTCCAACCAGATTAGAATCTTGCTGAATCTACATCTTCGCTCGATCTCATAACTCTATCTTCTATCTTCCAACTTATATCCTCAAATGATTCATAGGCTTCCATTTATACCATCCATAAATAATTACAACTCAATCAAGTCAACCCAAAGACCAACCGGATCATGAAATGTGCAATGGTAACATGTCGGCTCAAATCACTAAGAATAATATCCAAATCATAAAATGATGTGCAGACCTTTGGGAATACCAACCAAGGCCTAAAGTAACACCTCTAACAATCCACAAGTCATGGAGATCAACCGTAACCTGAAATCATCTTCGCTTAACACACTGCCAGACTAACCGGTAAGAACATATCGACCGAGATAATATCGAAATCCACATCTAATCGGAAACAAAGTCAAATGCTATGAAACTAAAAAATGGTAAAGACCACAAACACAAGGGGATAAACCCAAAACCATAATGCTAAATACTCATACATGAAGAATGCCATGATATCAAGCAATGCCACTAAAAATTGCTCAACCGATAAGAACTAGACCAATGCTCCTACATCAAACTCTCGGGGTAAATTAAAAAGTGAGTCCCATCACTTGATCAAGTTTGGTGATCAGTCAGTAGGTACTTGCAACTGCCTTGGGGGTTCGATGATCTACCAGTCCAAACTACAGTCTACCTCAATCGATGATCTGCTCAAGTCTCCACCCACTAACTACCTCAAGATCAGGCTCTAGGATCGGTGGTCTAGCTGAAAACCTTGCTCTACCTCACATTCAACAATTTGAACAAGTCCACAAGTTTCCTCAATTTCCTCTCCAACCAGTGCATAACTGGGTCCTCCTCCAACAATAGGTTCATGAACCAGCTCTGATACCATTTGATGCAGTCAAGGCTAGGAGATCCAATGAATGACCACCCAACCTTGTAGCTTAACACACAAAAAAATGCAAAACATACCGGTAACCAATAACAAGATGCCACAAATAATAGGAAGAACAACTAGTAACAACATAAATAAATCTTATTACAGTCTAAAGGATTACACATGCCACATGTTGGATCATAGCCTAGGATCCAAATAACACTTACAACACAATTAAAAGATCCATAGATCATCCTCATATCAAATCGGCTTTCGGGAACAGTCTGTAAGTTCAACCCTAATCCAGACCTCAGCTTTCCGGCTTCAGTCCAACCGGATAAAAATCCTACCGAATCTACATCTTCACTCGATCTCATAACTCTGTCTTCTATCTTCCAACTTCTATCCTCAAATTATTCATAAGCTTCTATTTATACCATCCACAAATAATTACAACTCAATCAAGTCAGCCCAAAGACCAACCAGACCATGAAACGTGCAACAGTAACATGTCAGCTCAAATAACTAAGAACAATCTCCAAATCATAAAATGATGTGCAGATCTCTGGGAATACTGGTCAAGACCCATAGAAACACCTCTAATGATCCACAAGTCACATAGATCAATCGCAACCCGAAATCATCTTCTCTCAATACACTGCTATACTAACCGGTAAGAACATATCAACCAGGACAATATTGGAATCCACATCTCACCAAAAACAAAGTCAAATGATATGAAACTCGAACATGGTAAAGACCACAAACACAAGGGGATAAACCCAAAACCACAATGCTAAACACTCACACATGAAGAATGCCACGATCTCAAGAAATGCCACTAAAAACTTCTCAATCGGTAAGAACAAGACCAATGCTCCTGCATCAGGGTGATAGACAGTGGATGTTCACATCATATGACTAGAGATAAAAGGAAGTTTTTTATCTTTGCAATAATTTGATGGTGGACTGGTTAGATTTGGAGATGACAAAGCATGTATGATCAGAGGAAGAGGAACTATATCATTGGATGGTAAGCATAAAACTGATGATGTTTATTATGTTGAAGGTTTAAGGAATAATATTTTAAGAGTAGGACAATTGGTGGATAAGGGATTTCAATTACAGTTCAAGGATGGAAAATGCAAAATCATTAATAGATCTAGTTTGGAGATTGCAACCAGTACACAGACTAAAGGTAAAATCTTTCATTTGAACTCTGGTGAGAAGACATGTTTGATTGCACAAGTTGATGAGAGTTGGTTATGGCATAAGAGGTTGTGTCATGTGAATTTTGATTGCATTGTAAATATCAGCTCAACTAAGGTTGTTAGAGATATACCTAAGATTGTGAAGCCCTATAATCTGGTATGTAAGGAATGTCAAATGGGAAAGAAAGTTAGAACTTCTTTTAAGAGTATAGAAGACAAATATAATGATGATCTTGATCTTATTCATACTAATTTGTGTGGTCCTGCTAGAATAAAGAGTTTTAAAGGTGATATATATTTCATGCTAATCATTGATGATAAATCTAGAATGATGTGGGTTACTTTTCTAAGGGATAAATCTGAAGCTTTTGAAAAGTTCAGATAGAGACAAGGTTGAAGATTAAATGATTAAGGTCAGATCAGGGTGGTGAATTCACACCTGGTGAATTTAACAATTATTGTGAGAAGTATGGGATAAGGAGACAGTTGTCTGCACCCTGGACACCTCAACAGATTGGTGTTGTGGAAAGAAATAACAAAACTATCTTGGATGCGACCAAAACTATGATGATGAAAGCTAATCCATCTCATATCTATTGGAGAGAAGCTGTGAGCATGATGATATACACATTTAACAAAGTTCATATCAAAGCAGACACTGGTAAGACACCTTATGAGTTATGGCTTTGTCATACACCTACAATTAAGTATTTCATAATATTTGGTAGTAAATGCTATGCCAAAAGAGATAATTCCATTGGAAAGTTTGATCCTAGATGTGATGAAAGGATATCTCTTGGTTATTCTAATGAAAGCAAAGCATATAGATTTTATAAAAAAATATTGCAGAGAATTGTGGAAAGTGCTAATGTCAAGGTGGATAAGTTGTACAAAGGTCAAATCAGAACTTATGAGAGAGAATTGGAAGTGGAGATGATCATAACTGAAATGGTAGCACCTGTACCAGAATAGAATATTGAACTAGTTACCTTGACAGTAATAGAAAATTCAGCCATAACTGAAGACCAGAGTAGAGAAACAGCTAGTCAGAAGACTCCTAGGTATGTAAGGTTAAATCATTCAGAAGATCAGATCATTGGAGACAAGAACAAAGGAGTAATGACAAGAAGAAGTTTGGCAACTAATGAGGTATGTTTAATTTCTCAAGTTGTACTGGCATCAGTTATTGAAGCTTGTAAAGATGAATGTTGGATGAAAGCTATGGAAGAGGAATTAGATCAGATTCAGAAAAATAACACATGGACTTTAGTTCCCCGGCCTAAAAATAAGAATGTTATTGAAACTAAATGGGTTTTTAGGAATAAATTGAATGAGGATGGAAAATTTGTGAGGAATAAGGCTAGATTGGTATGTAAAGGATATTCTCAGAAGGAAGGAATTGATTATGATGAGAATTTTTGTCTCGTAGCTAGGATTGAAGATGTGAGATTATTTCTTGCTTATGATGCCTATAAGAAATACAAGTTTTATCAGATGGATGTTAAGTGTGCATTTCTGAATGGAGATCTTGAAGAGGAAGTTTGTGTTGGCATTTTCGATGTTTATGTTGTGATTGTCATTGATGGACACACACTTGCATTGAGATCCTCTTTATATGTATGAGTTAGAGCACAACCGGTATTTGTTCCAACCAATATGTTGTATTATAGTCTTTAGACTATTGATGTTTTGCAGAATGTGTTTCCCAGTCTGAAGCAGCATGTTGACTCCAAGCGGTTCGAGGGATTAAAGCAGCATAACACATTTTTACCAGTCTTCATTTTTGTCAAACCAGAAATTGACATTTTGTATGAACCTGTAATACTCTATGATGAGTTACCAACTGGTATTTTGTGATGAATTACCATCCACCGATTGTTTGATGGTGCTGAAACATTAATGGTTCTTTTTGTGTCATGGTACCAAGTATGTCCAGGTTCATTGAACCTAGGAAATTGTAATGTAATCCTATTGGACCAACATGAAATCGGATTCCTTTATAAGGACATCATGTCCAGGGTTTTAGGTGGTTGATGTGGATATAGTGAAAGTTTATGTTGTTGCTAGGGTTTAAGGTGATTGAGGAGTTGGAGAGAATATGAATGTGTAGAAGACTGAAGTAATGCTAGAGTGCATTAGGAACGAGCTACCAAGGATCTAACCAAGCAGTCTATGCAACTAGCTAGATCAAACACTTGTTGATTACTCACATCTTTGACAAGTCTGTAGCCCTTAACCGGGTAGGCCCAAAAGCCTTTTGTAAATCCTCTAACAAGGTGGTTCACATCTATGGATCTAAAATCCTCTAGCAAGGTATTCTTTAATCGAACTTATATCCTAATAGAGATTGAGATTCCTAATAGGATCTATTCTGGTAAAGAACATTGCAAGACCTTAACCAGTCTGGTTCCTATTCTGCAGATAGTTACTTGTGAGTTCAATCTCACCATGGTTTTTCCCATTTGGGTTTCCACGTCATAATCTCTTGTGTTATGGTGTTTGTGCTTCTGTGGGTGAATGCATTATTAGCTATTTGGTTTGCATGTTTGTTAACCGGATTGTTTGCTAAATTGTTTTACCAGTTTACTGTCAGTCTTGCAAAGTGTTTAAGTGTAAAGATTTTTGGCATAATAATTCACCCCCCCCTCTTAGTATTCATCAGTTTGCATTGAGAAACCTGATGGATTTTCACTTTTAGATGACAAAAACATGGTTTGCAGGTTAAGGAAAGCTTTATATGGATTGAAACAAGCCCCTAGAGCTTGGTATGCTAGATTGGACAAATATCTTTTGAATCTTGGTTTCACTAAAGGTAATGCTAACAATAACTTATATTATAAGATTACGGATGATTATATATTGATTGTTGAAGTCTTTGTTAACGATATCATATTTGGAGGTCTGGATAAGTTATGTATGGAATTCTCTAAAAATATGAAGAATGAATTCGAGATGTCTATGATTGGGGAGATGAAATTTTTCTTACGTTTGCAGATTACTAAGAATGATAAAGGTATTTTCATTTGTCAAACTAAGTATGCTAGAGAGTTGTTGAAGAAATTTGCTATGGAAAATTCCAAACCGGTTGGTACCCCTATGGTTACAAGTGAGAAATTGACAAAGAATGATGCATCAGCCTCGATAAATCCTACAAGGTATAAATCTATGATTGGAGGTTTATATATCTGACTCAGACTAGACCGGATATAATGAATGCAGTTTGTATTGTATAAAGATATCAGAGTGATCCTAGAGAGAATCATGAGAGTGTAGTGGAAAGGATTTTTCAAGTATTTGCAAGGAACAACTGAGTATGGTTTGTGGTATCCTAAAAATGATAACTTTACACTATGTGCATATATAGATGGTGACTGGTTCAGAGATGATGACTGAAAGAGCACATTCAATGGAGCTTTCTTTCTCAAAAACAAAATTGTTTCATGGATCAACAAGAAACAATCATATACTTCTTTATCTACTATTGAAGTTGAGTATGTTGTTGTTGCTACTAAATATACACAAGTTCTATGGATGAAGCAAACATTGAAGCATATAAGGGTAGATTGTAATGAACCAGTAGTTATTCACTATGATAACTCTGCTGCTATTGACATATCAAAGAATTTGATATTTCATTCTAAGACTAAGAATATTTCTATCAAGTATAATTTTTTTAAGGAGAAGGTGGAAGCAAATGAAGTTAGACTAGTTTATGTGAACACTAAAGAGAAGATTGCATATATCTTCACTCAACCTTTTCCGAAGGAATCATTTGAGTACTTCAGAGACAAATTGGGAGTTTTTGCCCCTTCAGTAGAAACTTGAGTGATGTTGATTGGCATCAGCCTAGTATGCATTTATTAGTGCTATTATTCATTTCCAGATTGATGTGGTGGTACTACTGTCTACCCCAACTATAATGATAATAATAATACCTCTAATTGAAATCTCAATCCAAAGTTTGGACATTTATATGGGAGAGTTTACTATTTTCATGGCTAGTGTTCATTTAGTTATCAATCCAGGAACGTAAAACTTGAAATGGGTCTGCAATATATATGTACTATGCTCCTTAAATGATTATTTTGCATTACTGCGGTAACTAACATTATGCAGAAAGGAAAGATAGGAATGGAAATCATAAAAGGCTACATGAAAGCTTCACAAGATACTGTTGAAATGATCTAATGAAAATAATAGAAATCACACCGTTCTATCTTGGCTGCAAGAACAGTCAGCGGATCTATTTCCAGTGGCTGTAGGAACAATCCAGTCATGAACTTCTACTGCAACTAAGTAAAAACTAACTTCAATGATCATAAACATAGGATCACTCACCAAGTGGGCCCCCTTGGATGAATGATATCAAACTTCCAGCAAAGTACTATTAACAGATTAGAACAACATATTCTTATTCATTTCTTCTTGAAAATGATTACATATTCTAAAAGAGAAAATTCAGAATGCTTGTCAAAACTCTGCTCAATTTCTTTCCATCTTGTCTAACTCAAAGAAAGAAGGAAGAGCTTATTATAAAGAAAAGATCAACTACAATGGACAACTCAAGTTACACCCAGAAGAAGAGGCAGCTTATTGTCAGATGAAGGAGATAACTAAGGGCTTGGCTGCAGGAACCGTGGATCCTAAAACCAAACCACAGTCTTTGGACGCCAAAGTGATATTTTGCAAATTCAATATGCACCAGAGTTAAACTCCCATGGTGAAGTATAACTGCTCTGATTATGCCATACATTGCACTTGCTCGAATCCCCTTCAATTTGACCTCTAGTTATCTAAACGTGATTCTCCAGTCCTTAGGTGTAAAAGAAAATCATCCACCGCAGCATCAATTATTATCTGCACTAAAAAAAAAACAACATACAAGGACATGCATATGTATCTTACTCAATTAATACATTCATTAACTCACATATGACATTATCCTAAATAATCTGCATATCACAGGGACAAATCATTTGGCTGCAGGAATAAATTGGCATGACTGTAGGAATTAACTGACAAAGTTCAAACATGATTTCTTTAGTTTAGTTTTAAAACATGGATTACATGTAGTTAATTCACAATACTTTACTATCACAAAGCAACCCAAAAGATGCCAAAAAACCTAAGAGTCATGATAAAAAACATGTCAAAGCATCGACTTATCATGCCCCCCAACTTTAAGGGTTTGCTGCTCCTGCAGCAAAAGAAAAATTTCTGATTTTTGCTGAAACTCTGAAATCTCCAACAGTGTCCTATCCGGTTCCCTTGGAAGGCAAATTCCAATAAAATCCTTTCATTTTCTCCAACCTGGACCATCTAGTTGTTTCTTCTACAACTACATCATAATTCGGTTCTATTGGTTGGCATGCCAAAAGTGGCCACATAAGGATCAGAGGCTGAAAGATCAATGGCAACCAGTTGTTGGCTTTCTCCCTACCTAGCTGTATGTATCTGGAGGCTCTTTGTATGGATGCATGAAAATTCTATAATGAGTAAAGTTCTCCCAGTTTTAAATGACCTGGTAGATGATTTCAGCATCGAGTTAACCCTTCTAGTGCGGTTGTCCTGTGGGTCTGAACCAAATGCTCATATGCTTGATAGACTTCCTCTCTCAATGCAAGTACTTTCTTACTAACATCATCTCTTATTAGCAACTTTTGCCAATCATAATACAGAACCCTGGGTGCTTCCAATTCCCTTCTCAATGGTAATGGACAATCAAGCTCTAATTTTTCAAACTCCCTGGCTTGTGGTCCTATGATCATCTCATTTTGGATCCATGACATTAAAGCTCTGAGATGGATATCCCCAATATACAATAAAGGATTTCATTCTCTGTCTTGGGATACAACATAGTTATGTAAATATAATTCACATAACAAATTCCTTATGGCATGTGGAGAGGTTTGATAAGCATGATAGAATTCCTCAGGTGTTTCCAAGGATAGATTAAGGTCCCTAACAATGCGGTTTAGTCTGAAATTTAGATACCGCTCTTTCAAATGTACTGCATAAATTCTTGGGGGTGCCTTACACTGCATCATCTTAGGAACCATACCATAAATCTCTTCTACCTTAGCTTCTAATTCCTTAATTCTATTATCTTTCTTTTCAATCTCTTTTTACTGCTTATTAATTATCCCCTGCAACCCATCCTTCTCTATTTCCCATTGCCTAAAAAATGTTAAAGTAATTGATAAACTACTTAGGGATGAAGGAGGTCTAATAGGTCCTACCTTAGACCATGGTATTTCTTCAACAAACTCCTCATTCTGAGTTGACATATCTCCCACATTTTCTTCAGCTTGTTGTAGAACATCTTCAACAATCTCTTCACATTGCAATGCCAAAGAAGCAAGATTTGCTAGCTTATCCATTACAACTTCTTCCTGAATTTCTTCTTGGATTTCTTCTTCTGCCGGGTTTTCTTGAATTTCCTCTTCCACGGGGTTTTCTTGCATTTCTTTCTCTGCAGCATCTTCTTCTTCGGAAGTTTCTATTGCAATAACCTCTGCTGGATTACTCATAGGTTGAGTCTTCTGTGTCCTCCTTCTTGTTCTTCTTACATACACTTTTGAAATGGCTGCAGTAGTTTTTGTTTTTGTTCGATGCCTCTTGGCTATAGGAGGAATCTATGTTTCTTGGGGCCGGATAACAAATTCTTCATTTGATTCATCCTTTTCTAATTCTTTTCCTTCCCTTTGCAAAATAGGTGAATCTCTTTGAAGAGAAGTAGAGGGTTGTTCTTCAATTGACTATGCTTCAATATTTCCTTCCATAATAATTATGGCTCCTTCAGCAACCAAAAAACCCTCATCTTCACCAGAAAGATCTTCTGCAACAATCTCTTCTTGAGCTAGTGGATTATTCGCAATAAGGGCTTCATCAACCCTAAATTGCAGAATATCCTCAAACACACCCCATTCCATTTGTGAAACATCTCTCAGGGACCGCTGTACAAGAAACTTAACCAGTCCATGATGGCTAACAGAGCAATTTCCATATTTTTTAGTCTCCTTAGCACTTATAGAAATGAGATGGTACAAGAAATTTGGGACATTAACTCATCGGCCATGACACAAATGACTAAGTAACTTAAAATGAGGTGAATGCAGATTTGAATACCGCCCTTCACATGTAATATATTTCATAATATACAAAGCTACCTGAGGCCAATGTGCCGATAAAGAAACCCTTCTAGTCCCTTGCCTATCCACCATTAAGGGTTTGTTAGTGGAAATTATGAACTCTGCCCTAGCACTCCTTGCATCTTTTGATTCTGGAAAGAGTTCTCCTTCATGCACCAACCCTGTGACCTCTGCAATTCGCTGCTCTATAGCAATTACCCTTAACCCTTTAACTGTAGCTTCTCCTTCATCAAAGGAATGCATAAACTCCACAGCTATTTCATTGTTGTAATCCCTGATTTTCAAGAAATAATCTAACCAGCCGTGGTTTCAGAAATAATGCTCATAGACAACATCCTGCAGCAACCCTTCATGGACCGTTGGCTCATGGCAAATTAGATCACCACCCATCTTTTACTCTGATACTTCCACAGTTTCACCAAAATGTTTGACAGTTTCACAAAAAACTAAAATCTACATATCTTAATTTTGGCGACAGACCTTATTATTCACTTGTGTGAAATAATAATCATCATAAGTAATGTCAGTTAGGAAATCAATTCGGTATATAAAAAAAAATTGATAATAAATTTTATTGGAAAAAGGACCATAAAGTACCCCCCAACTTAACCTAGCATGTGTCCACATAGGCTGATGAGATTTCAGGTTTGGAGCAGATTTAAACAGGATAAAAACCATAATGAACTAATAAATGCATAATTAAAATAAAGTACAATATACACGTACCTGCAATTGGGCGAAAATGATGGCGAAATGAAATGAAGTTACAGGTAAGAAAGTGGAATGGAATATAGTGGATGGAACTTTATGTACGGAGAATAATATTCCCATGGAAATATTTTATTATGATATGGTGAATAAGTTCACTGCAGAGGCTGTAGGAACATTACCTTTATCAATATGCTCAAGTGCAATAGGAAGCTCAGGAATTGATACCAAATCATTGGCAGTTGCTGTAGGAACCTTGCCAATTGCTATAGGAACTTTTATTTCACTTTGGGAAGCAAACTGCTACAGGAACTCTTCTCTAGTAGCTAGCTTGTGATAAAGTCGTAGTCGGTGTCCATTCACTAAGAGTTTAAATCGAACAGGATCTATTATTGACAAACGGACTGCTCCATTCTGAAAAAATTCTTCTACCTCATAAGGACCTAACCACCTTGTTTAGAGTTTTCCCATAGCATCCTTATATCTGGAATCATACAAGAGTGCCCAATCACCAACTTTGAATTTCTTTTCTCTGATATATTTATCATGCCATCTTGCTCTTTGGTTTTGAATCAATTTTGTCTATTGAACAACTATCTTCCTCCATTCATCAAGAGCATTTAACTACTGAATGCGTTCCTTCTGTGCTTCAGACAATGTCATATTCAGTTGTAGAGTTGTTCTCAAGGTTTTATGCTCAAATTCAATAGGCATCATTGTTGTTTTGTCATAAACCATCTCAAAAGGTGTGAATCCAATTGGTGTTTTCCATGTTGTTCTATATGCCCAAATTGCCACTGAAAGTCGATGAGACCAATCTTTCTTGTGGATAGACACTATTTTTGTAAGAATAGCCTCAAGCTCTCTATTGGTAACTTCTACTTGTCCATTAGACTGTGGATGATATGGAGTAGATTTCCTATGTCTTATATTGTGTTCATTGACCAAAGATTTTATCAATGTTGATGTAAATTGAGGTCCCTGATCTGAGACAATTTCCCTTGGTGCTTCATACCTTGTAAATATTTCTTCATAGAGAAACTCAGCCACCTTATTATCTCTTGCATGTTGCATAGCTCTAGATTCTACCCATTTTGTTACATAGTCTGTACATACCAATATATAAGATTTTCCATTAGAAGGTGGATCAATGGGGCCAACAAAATCTAATCCCCACTTGTCAAATGGTGTAATAGATATTTGAGGATATAGTGGCATCTCATCAGATTTTGTAGGTCTGCCCATTCACTAACATCTGTCACATTTCCTTGTGTACTGAGCTGCATCCTTGTGTAATGTAGGCCAATAGTATTTGGTATTGAGTATTTTTAGTGATGTCCTTTTGGTAGCAAAATTTCCTCCACATGGCTCATCATGACATGCATGCAAGATGTCATATGTTTCATCTTCTCTGATACATCTTTGCATGACTTGGTCAGGTCCAGTATAAAATAGACAATCAAGAATCCATGAAAAGTTAAAATTTTTTTTGACTAGCAACCTTCTTTCCTTAGGAGAAAAAGAAATTGGCATCTTAGCTGTAGCTAAATAGTTGGCAATATCATCATACCATGGAGTGTGAGCCTGTATGAGAAACAAATGCTCATCTGGAAAAGTGTCATCTATCATTGTATAATCTTCCTGCAATTGAAGACGTGAGAGATTTTAGGGTTCCCACAGATACTAAGAGGTGGGGGTGAATCAGTATCTGACCGATAATGAGATTTACTTAAAACTGAATATGCAGAACATAAAGTAATAGTATACCGGTATGCAAGAATTAATGTAAATAACAGAATCAAAAACATCTACATGAATGGAACACCATAACACAAGATGTTTAACGAGGAAACCCGGTGTGGGAAAAACCTCGATGGGATTTGTGACCCACAATATTCACTTACTGGCCAATAAGAGAATATTACTTACAATAGGGGCCTGCACATGCAGGAAGGCCAACTGCCTAGAGCAAACTGCTCAATAAGAAGTCACACTGACTTACAATGAGGATTTACACAAATCCAATATTTTGTACTACTTTACATAGCATCTTGAATGCCAGATTCAGTACTGGTTTTTGCTCTGTTCTTTTGCATATACCCTTGACCTATATTTTGCACATTAGGTCTGCCTTATAATTTTCCTTTTTTTTTGCTTCCTATCCATATCCTACAAATGTCTACAATGATCTCTTTTATATACAAGAGTCATTTTACAATTTTCCAAGTCGGCTTACAATAAATAAACAAAATATTACATATCAAAAATCTTGTCGGCCTCTATGCCGGTATACATTGTAATGCCCTACCCTAGTCGGACTTGTAAAATCCGTTTGACCTTGGTTGACTTCCTATGTGGCATTCTTGAATGGTAGGTTAACCGTGATGCAATGTGTAGTTTAGATAATATAAATAATTGTGCACACTTATTATTGTGCTCTTGCGTCGATTCTTGTGTAAATGTAATTGTTTCCTAACTCTTGTGATAAATCTTGAGCTAATGCCCTCATTGAATATGTATATGTATATGTATGCTTGTATGAATTCATGGGTGCAGGAGATTGTAGGTAAAACACCGCTTAGGGTGAGGTTCATCTCCTTTGGGATTTGCAAGGTTGAGTATGCCTCCTTATCCTTAAAATTCGGATTTGGTGGTCATAAAACTCTTGTCTTGCCGTAGCCATTGTCAGGTGAGTGTCGTGTGTGGTTCGTGGGGCTTTCTTTTCATTGGGTTGCGTGTTGTGTGATTTGGTGGACTTCCTCGATTTGCATGCCATGCGCGGGGTAAGTGGAGTTTGTTATCCCAAATATTCAATTCAATTTAATGTGTGGATGTGCGCATTTGTAATTTAGAAATTTAAAATAGGTAGTTTTCTTTTATACGATTAATCGTTAATTTAAAGAGATTGCTTTAATTATTATTGTAGCAAGCTTAAGGTATTTAACTTGGATTAATGTGCTCATTTACGCATTTGTGGTTGAGAAAATTAGAATAAATAGATCTCCTTCATGAGATTAGTCATTTATTTGAAAAGGTCGCTTTATTATGTTATAGCGAGTTAGTTTAATAGTTAATTTTAATAATAACAAAATTCAATTAGTTATGCGTTTTTAGAAAGGAAAGATTTAAAGTCATTTGGGAGATAGAAATAAATTTATCATTTTCGCATTTTGGAATAGAAAGGGTAGATTTTATTATTTAAAAGGAAATTATTCTTTTTACTTGCAAAATTGATATAGTATAAAGGATTGATTTTTGAAATTTAAATTTAATTTAAATACCTCACCCTTGTTAACAGTTCAAAATATAAATGTAGGCCTAAATTGATATTGAGAGATTAAAATTAGAATTAAATAAGAAATAGAAGCATGTTAATTTTAATTAGAATAAAACAAGTTAGATTTAATTTGTAGTGGAAAATAATGATTTCCATTTTCATGTTTCTTTTACTTTCAAAAAAAAAAAAATGCTTAAATTCGAAATTGAAAATTAGGGCAAAAAAGAGGTTTCTCATTTAACCTAGTTTTTGGAATATTTTTGGGGGGGTTCTTTCTTGAGAGCTTTTTTTGGAAAAAAAAATGGAGATGGGGAAATTTTGGAAAAATGGGAGATTTGCTTTGAGTTGCAGGTGCAGCTCTTCATCAAAACTCTTCCCGGAATGCGTTTGGAGGTAGGATTCAAATCTACCCTTTTATTTATTTGTTGAATCAAAAAAAAAAATGGTGTTTGAATGTTCTCCATGAAATGCTGAAAAAAAAAGGAAGAAATGATATTTACCCATGAATGTTTTTGAGGTTTAGTTTCAGTTTTTTTTAAAGCTTGGTTGTTCTTGAATCAAATTTTTGTTTCTTAATAGATTTTGTGGTTTTAAACTTGATGAGGAAATATTTTTCCCATAATGAAGTTTTTTTTGGTAAAATCTAGAAAATGAATGGGTCTGTGAATAAAAAAAATAAAAAAAATAATACAATAATGAGGGATTTCGTTTCTTGTCAAATATTTATTCAAAAATTTTATGGTTTTATCCGGACTGTAAATCGGATCAAGATAAAAAAAAAAAAAAAAAAAAAAAAAAAAAAAAATGTATTAGGGGGTTAGGGTTTGGTACGCGGAGGAGCCGAAGCTCGGCTCGCGCTGCCGCCCCCTCCCCCATTTCCTCCCCTTCCCCGTGGCTCCGCAGGGAAACCCTATGACCACTGTGGCCGCAGGGAATCCCTACGTCCACTGTGGCCGCAGGGTAAAACCTGCGACCATAGTGTCCGCAGGGAAACCCTGCGTTCACTGCGGCCCGCAGGGGGAGTCCCTATGCCTTCGGCAAGGCAGCGAGGGAGCTGTGGGTTCCACACCTTCCGGGTTGGGAGGTGGGCCCCACAGTGCCCCCATTTTTATTTTTTAGTTTTCTTTTCGTTTTATTTTGTTTTAATTTTTTTTTATTATAAAAAATAAAATAAAATAAAAAAATAATATAATAGAATAAATTAATTTTTATGACAGTTCTTTTAAATATAGTTTTTAGTTAATAATTAATTTTTTTTTTATTAATATGTATATTAATGTGAGGGTTAATATATATATTAATAAATAATTAATATGAAATGTGGATGTTATTAAACAATGTTTATATATATATATTTTAAGGAATTTATATAATATATCGAATAGTAATTAATAACTGGTGATCTTTAATTAATATAGTATTCAGGAAACACATAGTGGCTCTATCTAAGCATTCTGGGAACTTAGAAATAGGAATCGAAAATGTTAAGGTATCTAAAGTTCATCATGGAAATTTTGAAAGCTCTACTGATATGCTAACAAGATCATCAGAAACTTAATAATGTGCCGATTTGAAGTTCGGAAGAAGATGATACCTTCTTTTAGTAAAACAAATAGTTTAGTTATTTCTTCCCCGATGATGTGAAATAGGTAATGGAAAATATGGCAAGTTCATTTTATGTTGTTCGCTTGTGTTAAGTACTGGCAAGGCTTTGCTAGGTTTGTTTGGGACTCTGTCATCTATTTGCTTGAGTTGGTCATGGCCAGTTACGTCCCTAGATAGAGTAGCATCCGTCATTTGAAACTGTAATTGCTTGAAGTGTTCAGTTGGATCCGCTTTAGAAGGGATCATTATGTAAATTCTGACCGAAGTGTCTATTGTATATTGGTTGTGTTCGCCTAAGAGGCAAAAATGTAAAAGACTTATAAATTATGTATTCCTAACGATATAATACCAAAGGGGTCTTGCAGTTGAGTAGACCCGGAGATGTAGCCCTTTAGGGGTGAACTCCGAGATCATATCTATGTTATGCAATGTTTTAGCTTCCTTTGTTTCATGCTTTAAGTTATCATGTATGGTTGTTATCTTGTAAAGTGTACGATGAGAAATTAACGAATTTAAATCTAAGTGCATAAAATTATTCATCTTGACAAATGTAGTAATCAGGTTCATAAAAGATTGTAATTAGGATTAAGGGAAAAGTATTTGGATAATGTTAATTAAAAGTAGTAATAGTGGGAAGAATCTTGCTGGGTTACATCATTGGAATTAACCTGTTATTAAGCATGTAAATTGAACGAATGTGTATGGGAAACAAAGTTAGAATTAATGTTATAATTTCTAAGTTGAAATTTAAAGGATGAACCTCATATGGGCATTACTTTTTTATCTTAGTAAATGAATACCGTCATGTTAGTTATATGTCACTACTGGATGAATTTATTTAGTTATTCACATTTTAATCTTAACAATTAATCCTTACCAGATCAATTTTATAATTGGGTGAACTCAACTAGCTATCCATATTATAACCCTAATAAATGAATTTCTTTATGATTAGCTAAAATTGAACTGAAAGGGAAGGATTCATTTAGTTGTTTATATCTTAATCATAGCCAAATGTATCTCTTCATATTAACTTTATTTGATTAAAAAGAGTGACATGCAATAAGATAATTATATTTCAATCCTAATGGAAGAACGTCACTATGTGCTTATGTTTTAATCCTGTAATGATGAATTTTATCTTGCTAACTATATTTTAATTTAAAGGATGAACTCATGTGTCCTAATACATTTTCATCTTAATGAATTGAGTCCATCTAATAGCACTATTAAAGCTTCAATGAATGAACTCTATGGCTTCTTGCATCTTATCCACCATAAAAGAACTACAACTCTTTAGTTGGTTATGCTTGAATTCAAATAAAGGAACCCCACTCTATTAATGGAAGTTTAACCCTTAATGATGAATCTCATCTTATTAGCTATACTTTTAATATTAAAGGATGATATCAATTGTGGGTGGATACCTTAAAACCAATGAATGAACTTCGTTATATTAAACGCTTGAACCTTTTTGGGAGGCCTCCTAATGAAATTATGAATTATAGTGCATTGAGTAAATAACCTCACAATGGCCTCCTAACCACCCAAAGTAAATGAAAGCTTCCTAAAATTCTAAGACGTCAATTCATTGAACATACATATGACCATGTCGTATGCATTATCTCGTAATTAAGTCATCCAGATTATTGGATCAATTGATGCAAGTTGAGCTAGGTGTAAGGTTATGTAATCGTGTTGGGAAACTCCTTAGGATCGTTTAGCCTTCTGCTGTGTTATCTAGTTTTAGATAACTCCAAACTATCTTAATGTTGTAACTTATCAGTAATACTCTTAACTATTATTATAAAAAAAAAAAATATTTACACTCTATTTGAGTGTTTTTAACTCAAACCCTTTGGGGTTTCCTGGCGGGGCATTACATACATATTTTCTGTGCCGGTGCCAGTGTAGGTGATCTTGCTGATGCCGGTGCACTGTCTTTCTTGAATAATGTTTTGCCGGTATAATGTCTTGCCGGTGCCATAGGATTGCAAGGTTGCCTGTGTAATGCTTTGCCGGTATAATGTCTTGCCGGTGCCATAGGATTGCAAGGTTGCCTGTGTAATGCTTTGCCAATATAATGTCTTGCCAGTGCCATAGGATTGCAAGGTTGCCATCAATGACAAAACCTTCAATCACACACAATGTCTCATTAGAGTGTCCATATGCCAACAATCTCCCCCTTTGGCATTCATGGCAACACTCATGAGAAATTTCAAAAGATATCCAAAAAAAATGTGTAGACCAAAAATGTTACCAAAAATGTGAGAGCTCCCCCTAAGCATGTGATCTCTGTGTTTTGAATTTTCTCATCCTACTACTCCCCCTTTGGCATCAATGAAAAAAGTTAGTAGATTTTGTAGTTGTACCAATCCATAACCTCAACCTTGTAGTTGGGTAGTTATTTTCTGAAGAATATCTCCCAAAATTAAGTTTATACCATCCATAAACTTCTTACTGTCTTTTATTGCTATCTCAGTTCTGTATACTGTACCGGTGAGATGCTGCAAGTGCTCTACTGGTGTTTTGCTTCCCTGTGTTAGTGCCTCTGAGATTTCCTTCTGTAGAGATGCTAAATAGTCCAGTCTTGGACTTAGTTTAGATCTCAAGAATTTTGCCTTGTTTATTATTTTCTCTTTCTCTCTTTCTAATTTGAGCAATTCTTCCTCAAAATTTGTTATCTTTTCCTCAAAAACTGATAATGTATCAGATGAGTTAACAAAATTATCTGCAAGTTTATTGATCTCTTCCTGTACCTTGCTCATCTTTTTGTCTACATCTATGGTCAAAAATTTTATCTTACAGGTGTCTTTGTACAGAGTTTTGTACTCTTTCAATAAATTACACAGTTCCGGTAGAAGTGTGTCAAATTCCCTGTTACACTTCTTTATTCCTTCCTCAAAGAATTTCTGTTTCTCTTTTTCTACAATTTCCTTTACAGATTCTACCTTTGTTTGCTCAAAATTTCCAAAAATATATTTACAAAGTGTATCCAACTGGCCTAAAGAATCTTTATTGTCTATATTACAATTAGGAGCTATTGATTTCAAAAATGGAATTAAAACGTCTATCGCTTTATAAGCTTGTGAGCTATAATCAGTTATTTTCTTGATAGATTCAAGTAATACCTCAGTCACATTTGATGGTGACCCAACAAATTGAGTACTGGTGGAAGTGACCAAGCTTGTATTGACCTCTGGTAGGTCTATTCGTGTCTGCATTTCTTTAAGCACTGGTTTTCCTACTTCATTTCTTACCAGTGGCATCTATTCTGGAGCCTTTAGCTCTATTGGTTTCTCTATTTGTGTTCCGGATTCCATCTTTTTCTCTGTATCTGTTATCGGTTGCTCTGTGTTTCCTGTTGCCGGAGGCTCTTTAGCTATACCTGATTTATCTGGTGTATCCTTATCTACCACTATGTTGATCTTCTAAGTATCAACATTCACAGTATATAGGACTTCAGGATTAGGATTATTATCCTCTGTATCCATACTCTTAGCTGTCGGTTGATCTTCTGTAGTTGTTGTTTTTATCGGTGGAGTATTTAAAGGAGGTGGGGGTAAGTTGTCTCTAATCTTGATGCTTGGTGGTCCACCAACTTTACCTTTCCCTTTGTCCTTCTGATATACCAAAATGGGCTTAGGATTCCTATATTCTTCTTGTTTTTCTTTTTCAACCAAGAATATATCCCAACCATTTTCTGTTTCCTTTGAAACTTCTGTAACTCTACCTACCATTAGTAAAATTTGTCGGTGTGCAGTGGAAAAAACTATCTGGTTGGCCTGAGCTATCAAGTCATCAATTTCCTTAGGTGAGTTAACTGGGTATACTGCAAGTAATTTTTCTATTTTAATTTTTATCCAACTCAATTATTCCTTGCCTTCTGGCCTCAAGTCTTTTGTATAGATCATCAGGAATTTTATTTAGGACTTGCATCAAAAACTTTTTATACATGTCCATGTGTAATATAACACTCTCCTCAACTTGTCCTTTCTCATCATCTGTTAAAGTGTCATATATTTTCTCTATGTTTTTCAATTTACCTTCCTCTATGATCTCATTCAGTAATATGTCAAGAGGGGCCAAGTCAGTGTTTGTCTTCTTCTTCTTTTTGGGGGTCAGCTTCTTCTTAGGTGTGACTTTCTTGACCGGAGATATCACGGCTTGTTGCTTATGTCTTGTCCTTCTAGGTGGAGTGGTTGCGGGTGAGGGGTCTCTTTTCCTAGCAACTCTTTTAAAAGTTGCTAGCATATCTCCTTTTGAGGAAGTACCTACCAGTGATAGATGAGTTTCAGGTTGTTGGGCTGCCAACTCATCTTCAGTTATGCCAGTTTTCTTTAATACATCTTCCTTTATGGCTTTTGCTTGTTTGGATCCTTTTCTCACAAATGCCTCAACCTTCTTCACTCTCTTCTTAGATTGAATTTGACTTTCTATGGTCTCAGCACTACCAAATACTTCTTCCTTTGGTTCATTGGGGGCTTCCAGAAGTGCTTTGGCGTAAGTTTCCACTATGTGGTCATCTGTTTCATACCCCATCTTTGTTACCCAGATTGTCCTTGGGATAACTGCTTCCATCTAGATCTCATCCTTTTCAATTACAAAACATATATTATCCTTGTATTTGTTGACAATTTCCTGTGATAGTCTGATTCTTTTATTCATTCTGACCTTTAGTTCTTGAAAATACTCATTGATATTCTTTTCTTGGTTTTCACCCATGTTGTTGAATAAGTCAGATAATTTTTTTCCTACCAGTATGTCAAATCCAAAATCCTTGTTGCCTATACCGGGAGCCTGTTTGGTTATATGTAGCATTAAGCATACAAGTAAATTTCCAAATCTAAAGGTTCCTTTCTTATCCTTCTTGATTTTTGCTAAATTGTCAATTAGATCATCCTTTAACCATTCACAGATATCAATTTTTACATTGTCCTTAACCATGTCATAAGCACTCTTTATGCATAAAATGGAAACTGAGTTAAGCCTATTAGCATGAGTTGCTTTGTAACCTAAAATCATGCTAACAAATCTAACATTTGTATCGGTCACATCATTAACCCTCAATGATCTCTTGTCGGATGTTGCACCAGTTAAGTTTGTTACTAAGTCATTGGAGACCTTCTTAGTCTTGTCAGGTCGGTTACCGGTGGAAGGTAACCCTATTACTGCTTTCACAGCTTCCTTTGTAATTTTGTGCACTGAATCAAGCCAAAATAATGAACCATGTACCCTGCTTAAAACTATCCTAATCACTTCCTTGGGAAATTCAGGAATGCAGAGGATTTCAGTGAATCCTAGGGTTTCAACAATTTTATGTTCAGGTTTCACATTTTCGGAATTGTCACATATGACAGACTTGTACATGTTTTTAATTTCTTCATCGCCTAATTCCTCTATGTTGCAATGAATATACATTCTAGGGTCTTCTGCATAAACAACACCTTTTGGAATTTGGGAAAAAGCACCTGTATTGTCATCTTTCTTATCTACCTCGGGAACTAGCTGAAACACAGGCCTAGGTCATTTTATAACTTCGACTACTATAGGGTTTGCTATGAATTCAGGTGCAGAGGAGGATGCCATGATGATAAATACCTTTTTCTGTCTTTGGATGGATTGATTGTTGAAGTGCTTTGCCTCTTTGCTCAGAATGCCTTAGCTCAGAAATCTTCACGCTCTCTAAAAGTTTGAATTCATGGTGAAAGGAAATGGAGCCAAAACCTTATTTTATAAAGTTTTTTCTGCTACCTACCACATTAATTGCTTGCCGGTAATGTATTAGCTTAACTTTATTTGCCAGTAATGAATGATTTTCAACTTCTTTTCTGTAATCGAGGGAATAATAGCACATGTGTCATTAGATTGCCAAACCCTCAAGATAATTTTCTTCAATTTGATGAAGAACATCCTGCCGGTGGAGCATTTGTTGGTTCTACTGGTGGAGGAGTATCCTTAATATTTAGATCACCTTTTCTAATCCATTGCTTTGAGAATTCTTTCTTAACCTCTTCAACCTTTTCTTCACCTTTCAAACTAGTACTTTTGTTGTCTACCGGTGTACCTTTACTTCTACAAAATTTAGCAATATGACCAATCTTGTTACATGCATAACAAGTTACATTATTTTTCTGAATAGATTTCCCATTACCTATGCCGGTTTTTGTTTTGCATTTATTTGATAAATGACCAAATCTTCCACAAACATAACATCTTACATTCATTCTACAATTTTCAGAGTTATGACCAATTTTGTTGCATTTAGAGCATTGATCGGTGGGAGGATTGATATTCTGATAATTCCTAGATCTACATTCATTTTCCCTATGACCATATTTATTGCAGTTAAAGCATTTTCCATTGAATTTGTAAGTATTAGAAGGTCTTACTGGTTTGCTGTGATCCTGGGTATTTGCAGTACCAGAGCTTTCTCCAACTTCAAATCTGATTCTAGAAGTGTTACCTCTGGGTTTTTGATTCTTCAATAAGGTACCAAGTTCTTTTGAGCTTTTCTTGAATTTTTCTTTGTATTGATTTGCATTTTCCGATTCCCTTTCCAAGATTTCTTTTTGTCTCATTAGTTCATTCGAGTCATTCTGAGTATGCATCAGATCTGTCTTTAACATGTCATTTTCATAGCTAAGTCTTGTGTTCTCATTTGCTGGATCACTTAGTCTTCTGGTCAATTCTTCTTCATTCTTCTTTCTGTCCTCAATCTCTTTGCAAAATCTCATAGTCATATCCTGCATTTCATTTTTTGTTGTCATGTTCTCTTGTTTCAATTTGGTTATCATATCATTTAGTGATTCCTTTTCATCATTCTCATTTTGCAATTTTTCACAAAGTTCTCTTCTCTTATTTCTTGTAACAGTAAGATTTTCTTGAAGTGCCTGAATAATGTCCTGAGCTACTTTTAAATCATCTTCTAATTTGATATTTTTCAACTTCTCTGCATCATAGTCAGTAAGAGCTCCTTCAAGTTGCTTCATCAGATTTTCCATCTTTACTGGTGTCAAGATCTTCCTCAAGCTGTTAGGCTTTTGAAAATAGAGGACCAAGCTCTGATACCAATTGTTAGGGTTCCCATAGATATTGAGAGGGGGGGGTGAATCAGTATCTGACCAGTAATGAGATTTACTTAAAACTGAATATGCAGAACATAAAGTAACAGTATACCGGTATGCAAGAATTAATGTAAATAACAGAATCAAAAACATCCACATGAAAGGAACACCATAACACAAGATGTTTAACGAGGAAATCTGGTGTGGGAAAAACCTCGGTGGGATTTGTGACCCACAATATTAACTTACTGGCCAATAAGAGAATATTACTTACAATAGGGGCCTACACATGCAGGAAGGCCAACTGCCTAGAGCACACTGCTCAATAAGAAGTCACACTGACTTACAATGAGGATTTACACAAATCCAATATTCTGTACTACTTTACATAGCATCTTCAATACCAGATTCACTACCGGTTCTTTCTCTATTCTTTTGCATATACCCTTGACCTATATTTTGCACATTAGGTTTGCCTTATAATTTTCCTTTTTTTTTGCTTCCTATCCATATCCTACAAATGTCTACAATGATCTCTTTTATATAAAAGAGTCATTTTACAATTTGCCAAGTCGGCTTACAATAAATAAACAAAATATTACATATCAAAAATCTTGTCGGCCTCTGTCCTGGTATACATATTTTCTGTGCTGATGCCGGTGTAGGGTGATCTTGCTAATGCCGGTGCACTGTCTTGCTTGAATAATGTTTTGCTGGTATAATGTCTTGTCGGTGCCATAGGATTGCAAGGTTGCCATCAATGACAAAACTTTCAATCACACACAATGTCTCATTGGAGTGTCCATATGCCAACAAAAGATAATCTACAACAACATTAGACTTCCCTGGCTTATCAACAACTGTGATATCAAACTCCTGCATTAACAATAACCAGTGAGCCAGTCTACCAGTGATTGATGGCTTATTCATGAGATATCTAATTGCAATATGATCTATATGCACAAATATGGGATACCCTATAATATAGTGTCTAAAGTTGTTAAGGGCATATATGACAGCTAGCATTTCCTTTTTAGTAACTGTATAATTCAATTCAGGTCCTTGCAAATTCTTGCTGATATAATATATTGCATTTTCCAACTTGTCAACTTTTTGTCCCAGCACTGCTCATACGGCATAATCAGATGCATCAGTATGGATTTGGAATGGTAGAGACCAATTAGGTCCTTTTAGAACTGGTGCTTGAGTCAAAGCATGCTTAAGCTTAAAAAAAGCTTCATTGCATGCTGAGGTCCATTTAAATTCTGCATCTTTAGTAAGCAGTGTATATAAGGGACTTGCAATTTTGCTAAAATCTTTGATAAACCTTTTGTAGTATCCAGCATGGCCAAGAAAACTTCTCACATCTTTCTGCTTCATAGGGTCATTAATATGCTAAATAACCTCAATCTTTGTTGGATCCACTTGTATACCTTGTACAGATATATGATGACCAAGGACTATTCCTTCTTCCATCATAGTAAAACATTTCTCACTGTTTAGAGACAAGTTTTAGTCTTCACACCACTGCAAAACCTTCTTCAAATTTCTTAATGCTTGATCAAATTCAGAACCATAAGTTGTAAAATCATCCATGTAAATTTCCATAATGTCTTGAGAAATATCAGAAAAAATATTGATCACTGGCCTTTGAAAAGTGGCTGGAGAATTACACAACCCAAAAGGAAGAACAAAATATGCATAAGTGCCCCATGGGCAAGTAAATGGTGTTTTCTCCTGATCCTCAGGAGCTATTTGTATCTAATTATAGCCACTAAATCCATCCAGGAATGAAAAATATCTCTTACCAGCAAGAGAATCCAATACCTGATCCACAAATGGCAGTGGAAAATGATCCTTCCTTGTGGCTAAGTTCAAAGCTCTATAATCAACACATACTCTCCATTTGCCTCCATTTTTAGGAACTATCACCAAAGGTGATACCCATTGACTGTCACAAATAGGATAGATAAACCCAACTTTCAACAATTTCTGCAATTCTTCTTTATCTATCCACTTCAAGGAAGGATTGACTCTTCTTTGAGGTTGTTTGAGGGGGCAACACTCATCCTTTATGTAAATGCGATGAGTACAAACTACTGGATCAATTCCATTCATATCCTTGTAATCCCATGCAAAAGCATTTCTATGGAGTTTCAGCAAGTCCACTAGGCTATCCTTTTGAGTATCTACTATATTCTTATTGATGTTCAAATATTTATTCAATTCAACCTCTATCTTGATAGTAAGATCAATCTGATTTATATCAGAAATATGAGAATAAGACAATTCCTGTGGCAACAAGGTATGCAAGATATCAGTGGCTATAGGAAAGTCCAACCCTGCAATATTCGGAACCAATTCCTGTAATTCTTGGTCTTCTATTAATTCATTTATCAAGAATTTATAAAGGATTGATTCTTCATCATATAACTGCATGAGTGGCACTCGACTAATCATCATAAGGTGATTAATAGAGTCAATTTCTTCAGATTCCTCTCCCAAAATAGGCCAAACAGCCTGTTGCTGCTCAAGTTGAGGTTGTGCTAGGGAATACAAGGCTAATGTTTTTGTGGAAGTGCCATCTGAAATAGTCATGTCTCCCAATCTACACCCAATATATGCATCAGCTGTTGCAAGCCATGGTCTTCCCAAAATGACTGGATATCCCGCCAATGTTGCTTTTAGAGATAAAATCATAAAGTTTGCAGGATATTCCCAAGAATCTAGAATAACTACTATATCCTTTATGATACCATCAAGTCTTACTTCAGAGCCATCAGCAAGTTGAAGAGCTGTGGGTGTAGCCCTTAAACTATCTATCGCTATATGTTTCATTACTTCCCTTGTCATTACATTAATGGCTGCCCCTAGATCAATTAGAAATTTTTTTATTTGACTGTCATTAGTGACTATACTCACAATAGGACTACCTGGATCAGAATACTTTGGAATAGCAATTTTTCCTAACATAATATCAGCCAATTGACCCATAACATGAACTATTTGTGGATCCTTTTCTTTCTGTGAGGTTTCTTTAGGCATGCTTCTCTCAATGCCTTACCATATATTGGGACATCCTTTATTGCTTGCAACAATGGAATTTTAACACAAATATGCTTCAGTTGATCAAGAATATCAAAGCTTTGTTGTTGTTTAGTGGAAACTTCTTTGTCTTTCAGTCTATGGGGAAATGGTGGTAATATTTGATTTTGAGGTATTACATCTTTAGGATCAGAGATTGGCTACTCTTCTTGTACCTTAGTAATAACTGGTTGAGAGGGATTAGGTAGATTTGTGCCAGATTGAAGGTGAATATCATCTAGTCATGCATATTATGATGGAAGGTGAATCTCCTTCAGTTTGACCTCCAGTTATATGAATGTGATTCTTCAGTCCTTAGGCGCGAGAGAAAATTATCCACTGCAGCATCAATTATTATCTGCACTAAAACAAAAACAACATACAAGGACATGCATATGTATCTTACTCAATTAATACATTCATTAACTCACATATGACATTATCCTAAATAATCCGCATATCACAGGGACAAATCATTTGGTTGTAGGAATAAATTGGCATGGCTGCAGGAATTAACCGACAAAGTTCAAACATGATTTCTTAAGTTCAGTTTGAAAACATGGATTACATATAGTCAATTCACAATACTTTACTATCACAATGGAGGTTTATATATCTGACTCAGACTAGACCGGATATAATGAATGCAGTTTGTATTGTATAACGATATCAGAGTGATCCTAGAGAGAATCATGAGAGTGCGGTGAAAATGATTTTTCAAGTATTTGCAAGGAACAACTGAGCATGGTTTGTGGTATCCTAAAAATGATGACTTTACACTATGTGCATATATAGATGCTGACTAGTCTGGAGATGATGACCGAAAGAGCACATCCAGTGGAGCTTTCTTTCTTGGAAACAAAATTATTTCATGGATAAACAAGAAACAATCATATACTTCTTTATCTACTATTGAAGTTGAGTATGTTGTTGTTGCTACTAAATATACACAAGTTCTATGGATGAAGCAAACATTGAAGGATATAAGGGTAGATTGCAATGAATCGGTAGTTGTTCACTGTGGTAACTTTGCTGCTATTGACATATCAAAGAATTTGATATTTCATTCTAAGACAAAGAATATTTCTATCAAGTATAATTTTTTTAAGGGGAAGGTGGAAGCAAATGAAGTCAGACTAGTTTATGTGAACACTAAAGAGAAGATTGCATATATCTTCACTCAACCTTTTTCGAAGGAATCATTTGAATACTTCAGAGACAAATTGGGAGTTTCTGCCCCTCTGGTAGAAACTTGAGTGATGTTGATTGGCATCAGCCCGATATGCATTTATCAATGCTATTATTCATTTCCGGATTGATGTGGTGGTGCTACTACTCAGGGGGAGTAGTCAATTGTGTGGTTTAGAGGTTTTATGACTTTTCTTTGATGTTTATGGCATATTTTTGGCATTGATGTCAAAGGGGTAGAGATATATATGTGAAAAATGGAGCTTAATAAGGATATCATTTTGGGGAGATTGTTGGATGTCTTCCATTGGGGGAGACTTGTTTGGCATTTCTTCGCACTTGGATGTTTTTCACATCTAGTGTTGCCATCAATGCCAAAGGGGGAGATTGTTGGAATTTGGATGAATTGATTATGTGTTGCATTGATGTCAACACTAGCTGTTTTGTTGTCTATCAACTTCTGGTAGAGTGGTTGGATTATCATGTTGATCTAGAGATTTATCTTTAGTTTTAGTCTGGCAGTTGGAATTGGTTTGGATTGGTTATTCATGTGTTCTTGAGTTGTATCATATTCAATTGGTTCAAGATTTTATGATCCAGATGCTATCATTTTCTCTAGTAAGCCTTTTGGTTACTGTAAGGTTTTACCGATAGTGCTTTGTTGAAGATCTTTTGATGAATCTGATAAGTGGTGTTTGTGTGGCTTCTAGAAGGTTATCAGGATGCTAATGGTTATCATGTTCATGTTCTAGTTATTTGTGGTGTTTTATTTTGCTAATGGCGACCTATTTTGGGTCTGGTGATTATTCTGCTAGGTTATGGACCGATTTATTTAATGTGTTGGTTGATGATCCTGATTCATCACTGGTTGGATTTATTATTTGGTTTATGTTGTTTCGGTCTTAGGCTGACTTGGTTTATTATTGGTTTGAGAGATTATATAATGGATCTATTGTATTATCTTTTAGGTGTCCGACATATTTGTTTAGGTCCCAGGTTGGTATAAATATAATGTAAGATCTCTTTGTAGACATATATATGTGGTAGGAAAAGGTTATGGGATTATCTATGTGCGAATAAAGTTGTAATAATATGCAGAGGTTTTGGTTGATCATAGGTGATTGAATTGGGTTTGTGAAAGAGTTTAAGGACCTTCGGTATTGAGCTTAACCGAAATTGTACTCAAGCATAGGAGATGCTATTCTTGTAGTTCATTCATCTATCTGGATTGTAGTCTAGATTTATTTTGTAGTCAGTGAGGCTCCTTTTTTGATGAGCAGTGCGCTCTGGGTTGTTAGGCTTCCTGCATGTGCATGCCCCTCTTATTGTAATCACATACTTTCTGCAAAAGTATTATCTTATTGTGGGTAGGCTTCCGACTGTGGTTTTCCCTTTACTGGGTTTTCCATGTATAAATCATGGTGTTATATGTTATGGATGGTTGGTAATTTTAATGTGATTTATGTTTATGCCTAATTGTTATATCTGCTATTCCAGTATTTAGTTTATACATTCCAGTAAAAGGTTTTGTGTGCTTAAAGTTTTATAATTTGTTGACAACTGATTCAACCCCCCGTCTTAGTTGTCCATCAGTTATCCTAACATCTTCAAGATTCCTTCATGATAGTGCCCATCCAGGAGAACTCACAAGAGCAACCAAATCTCACAAATAACCCAAAACTACTCAGCACAACCAAATTTATCCAAAATCCTTCAAGTCAAGCTACAATAGGAAATCCAAAAACTGAGTTACAAACAATAGAAATTGCACAGAGTCATGCATTCATGGAAAAACTTGTTGAACACAATGTACCACTAAGAGGGGGATGAATCAGTGGTTCGTAAGTTCTTTTCCTTTTTAAAATAACCTTATAATACCAGTTATTATCCTAAGATGTATATAGTCAAACTGGTAAGACAAATGTGGATACCAAAAGAGATAAACACATAAATGCAACCCACAACATCAGATGTACGAGGAAAGCCCAATATGGGAAAAACCTCGGTGAGAAAAGCTATTGGAGACTATTGCTCCAATCCAACCTCACAAGTGAAACAATGAATTACAAAGATTAAGGCCACCAAACCAAGGAGCATGAACCCCTTCTAATTTAGGGCACCAACCTAAAGAGAACCAATCCCTATACCAAGCTCCAACTTGGTGATGTATATTGAAATAAAATTTTGATACAGTTATAGCTTCTAGTTGTAAATGAGTTCTGCAACACTTGGTCAAATAGATTTCTGCTAGTTAACAACCTTCTCTTCTTCATTGGATCTCACACCACTGGTTATCAAATTACTCCCTCTGATTCTTGTCCTCTCTTCTTTCTCTCTCAGCCTCACAACACACTATATTACACTTGGATGCCTTCTTGATCAATCACACCTCAACGGTTAGCTTAATTGTTAGACTTGTAATAGTTTACTGGTACTCTGTCTCTGTTAGTTAAACCCTTTCATTGGTTATCTCTCTTCACTCTTCTTCATCACATCAAGCATCATCAATTTTTGTCTCGAACTCACATATTTATAATCTAGGATTCCAGCCAAAAACCACATTCAAACAATGTTGTGTTAGGTTTTGCCTTTTCCAACTTGATCCAAATCTAATTTGATTCGATCTTCTTTTCCAGGGATATGATCTTCATGACATCGATCAGCACCAACAAAGATTAGCATTCCAATGTGCAAATTCAAAATCTGAAGGTCTGCACCATTCTTTTATGCTTTTCTCTATCATATGCCATTAATGGCTCAACTGTTTCCTTCATCAAACAGATACGAAGATAAAATCTTCTTGCAGGATCAATTCAATCACTTGCCAGCTTGCCTTCCTTGAGTCGCAATCCTCTAGCATCCTCCGTGACTTGCAGATTCTTCATAAAAGTTGACCTGCTTGTTGACTTGTTATGTCGATGCACACTTCACCGACCTGTACAATATCACCACCTGGTCTCCAACTATCATGTTTGTCGGCATCCACCTCTGCTTGGTTTGCTATGTCAGTTTGACATTCTTCATTGACCAAGATTGACTACTAGTTCAACAACTTACCGGTATAACCAACAAACATCCTCTTTACTGGCAGCACAGTCTCCTATCAAACTATCTTGCCTTCTGATATGTATTCATTCCATCCTTTATGTTCTTCTCACTGGGTGTTGTTATGATTCTTTTAACATTCCACCTCTTCATCACAAACAAACATCCAACCTTCATCCTATTTTGTGCCTTACCGACAGATGACACAAATCATGTGTACCGATAGCCTTCCTTCTGTATGCTTACTCACATGTGGATTGACATCATATATCTTTCTCTTCTTATACTGGTCACCACTTCTTACTTACCCGTGACCTTGCCAAACCAGTTGACATCAATGACAACTTAATGCCAACAAAACTCTCATCCAATGAAAATAGAGTATTTCCCCCCCTTCTAAAGTTCAACCATATAATAAAATCTATACACATGAATATTTTTCCAGAACTATAGTATAAACTATACACTAAATCATTTTCCCAAATAAAACCCAAAAAATAACAATCCTCTGCAGACATGGAGAATACAAGGGAAAATAAAAAATAATACAAAAGAGTATACCTCCAACCTGGAATTAGAAGTGATGGAAGAAGGTTAACGATGTTATCATTGTTTTCAAGCTTGGGTGATTTTGTTCCATAATTGGCTAGAGTCTGTAGAAATGGGCTTAGCACTATTTCCTGCTTCTAAGCTACGGGTCTAAAGGTTTAGGGTTTTTGAATTTTAACCATTTTTATGTCTTGGTATCCCTATGTTATTTTTCGAAGTTACTTTTTCCACTTAAGTGGAAGGGTCGGTTCATCATGAAGGGGTCCCCCCTTTGTGACTTGCCTTAAGCGGGTCTCTGTTAAATTTATCTTTTTTACGCCCTTTTCCTAAGTTTTGAGTTCTTTGTCAGGCCCCATAAAGACCATGCAAGTTTGAAGTTGATCCGATGGTGCACATGGATTCGCAGCTCAAAGTAGCCCGAAGTTTACCTTTCATGAAGTAGCGAAAAGGTGGCGAGCCCAGGTAAAGTGGTCAAAAAGGGCTAATAGACAATTATCTCTTAGGGGATCTAATGGTCCGCATTGAATCACGATGAAAACCTATCAGGGATTTATGCTTCAGGAAATGCTGAAAAGCTAGTAGGCCCCAGAAGTAAGCAGATCATGTGGTTAAAGACCGATCAACTTGAAGTTGATCGGGTGGTCTGTGTTGGTTCGTGAAGGGAAGATGTGCAAAGTTTACCTTTTGCAAAGTGGCGAAAAGGTAGTGGGCCCGACTTAAGGTTGACATGGAAAGTAAAAAAGGTGCATCTCAGAACAGATCTGACGGTCTGCGTTGTTTCACTGGGTGAGGTAGTATGATTTTTACTCTTCACAAAGTAGCGAAATGAGTTGGTGGTTACTTGGCGGTTACATGGCCGGTGATGTGGCAATACAGTTGGACATTCAACTAGGGAAAAAGGGTGACTCGTCAGCTAGACATGTGGCTTCTAAGGATAGAGTAGGGCCCTCTTCGATTGAGCAGTGATGGTGTTGAAATTCATGGTAAAATAGAACATGTGGTAGTCCAGATGTGGAGCTCGATGGAGTTCTTGAACAAATAAATGACTAACACATAAGAATTATCTATCGGCGCTCAATAAGATAGGTGGATTTCATGTGGAGGGCCCACTTCAAAGGGTTAAGGGTGTTAAAAGTTGCACATCTTAAGAGAGATCCAACGATGGGCATTGTTTTGCAACCTGAAGACGCAAGGTCTTTAAACTTCATGAAGAAGCAAAAACCATTAGTGGTAATAACTCCATACAGTTAGTGAAAAGACAAGTGGTCACCATTAAGAAGTAAAGAGCATGTAGGTTCAGCAAGATCTGATGGATGGTGCTATTTCGCATGAAAGAGATGTGCGAGGTTTAGCCTTCAGCAAGCAGCGAAAAAGAAGGTGGGGCCCCATTTTAAGAAGCTTAACATAGGTAAGGTAAAAGACGTGCAGGTTTTTCAGGATCCAAAGGACGTCATTGTTTTGCAATGAAAAGGTGCAAGGATTTTAACCTCCGCAAAACAACGAAAGGTGAAACACTTAGAAAATTTTATGATCCATTGGAGCCATTTTTCAAATTCAATTCTGAGTTGATTGCTGAAGCATGTGGCTTTAATGTTTCAATTCAATGCTCAGTTGCCGTATTAAACTTAACATCAACAAAACATTGGTATCATTTTGAAGAATTTTGCAGAGGAGTTGGTGCATAGAGAGAATTTATTCAAGCAAATAGTAAGTTTTTGCATATTGTTTGACAATTATAATCTGAATTGGTATCACTGCATGCTTGTTTTCTCAGAAGTTTGTCCAAATTTTAATTGAAATAACTACAACTTCAAGATGGCACCAAGAAGGGATTTTACAGGAAAAGTAAATTACCAGGACAGAGCTATCTGTGATGATTTTTTAGAACAATTAACAGTGTCCAAAAATGTCGTAGCCAAAATTAAAGAATTGGTACCCAAAGCCCCCTGTCTAAGAATTGGAGATGGTTTGTATGACAAAGGCAATTGGTCTAGGACTTTTCAAAGTAGGATTTGGTCAGAGACATTCCCCTGCCCCAATGAATAGTATATGGAAATTAGATGTGGGAAAGCTCATAGTCCCTGGGGTTTTCATGGATGTAGATTTGTTAAACCAGATTGCACACAATTATGACCCTGTGGCTAAATGTATCAAGAGTGTGAATGGAGGAGCCTTAATTGAGATCAATGATGATGAGTTCAAGAAGCCATTCAGGCTTAGTGAGGTGTCTAATTATTTAGAGCCCATCAACTTTGAATCGTTTGCACAAGTCTACAACGTGCAAAGGGATCACCTCAGGAGTGGCCCTCTAAAGGAATTTTTTGTCAGAATAGGAGGGCTAACTATTGTAGGCCCTAGTACTATGGAACCTTTCTCCCTAAATTTTTTTACTCTAAAGGCTAAAGTAATGTATTGGTCACTTTGTTAGATTTTTGGGGAAGATGCTAAAACAACCATGCCAACCCACTATATGTTAATGATAGCACAGATTTTGAACCCCTCTTTGGTAGTAACATTTGATTATGCACCTTATCTCACTGATGCAATCCATGCAGGACTGATAGGGATAAAAAATGGTAAGGTAGATAGACCTTTTGGATGGTACTCCCTTCTCATCCATATTTTTTTATTTAAAGGTGTTGATTACTTTGCCAATGAAATGGACCTAGTTAAGGAAAAGGATGGTGAAGAGATGCCTGTGCAATTGTGGAGCACAATTTTGTCTTGGGATAGAGAGGATGCCAGCTACTTGAAGTTTGACAAATGCTTTGGATTTAGACTCAGGATTCTCTTATGCCTACAAAACCCTAGGATCCCTAAGGTTCTATTAGAATTCCTTAGGCCTAAAGAATTTGTTGAGGGTATCAAGATTGTGCACAACTGGGGTGACATATACTTATACCCTATCTCTAGAGTTTTTTAGAGTTTATGGCTGCAAAGGTACTCCATACTTACTCCCCTACCAAGTCCAATTGAAGATAGAAATTGCAGAAATCCTGAGGCAAATTGGAGGTGTTCAAGAGGCAGAGCTAACAAATAGGGGAAAAGGGACCATTTTCCCAACTCTCACCGTGGCTCATCAATTTGTAATCACCAAGGGTGGTTGGAAACACTTTGATGATATCTTTCAACCATATAGGTTGTCTACTATAGTATCAAGGTTTGCTGACCCTGAAGATTTTTTCAATGGCATATTCAGGAAGAGAGCAGTATGTAAAGGTAGGCCACACTAATTTCATTTCCCTGAGGATCTGATTAGAAATGAATTCAATTTGGATGAGCAGGAATTGAGGAAAGAAAAGTGGGTGCCATACAAAAGGGCTCTTGATTTTATTCATCAATTTGATAGTAGTTATGACCCTCTGTCTAACTTTAATCCCTTTGAGGAAAAGATTAAATTCTTAATTCTTTACTTTGAAGACCTGATACAAACTCTGAAGGAAAAGAGGGAAGCTATAATAAGAGATAATCCTGACAAGGCTAAGTTGGTTCTTGCTAAGCCTGCCTTTGCTAAGGCCATCCCTTCGGGTAATTATGTAATGCATAAGAAGCCAAAATGCAGTGTGTTGGTGCCAGTAACAGGTCAACCCTCTACTTCAAAAGGGAAGAGAGAAATAGAAGATGTCATTGACAAACAAGACTACCCTAAAAGGCAAAGAGTGGGAAAAGAGGTGCAAACAGGTGAGCCTGTATACTCTCCATCCCAATCCCCTATCAATATAGGAGATGAACAAGTAGTGGCCAAAAAATTGTTGTAGTTAGGGAGTCTCGGGGAGATTGCCTACACATATGAGGAAACACAAGAGGGGATGCCAGAAGAGCCATCGAGTGCTAAGATGAACCTAACTGCTGATGAGTTCAAAGGTAAAGAGCTAGACCTTGTTGTCAAGCAAGACAATGAGGAGTTCTTGGCTGATAGTAATTTTGTCACAACAGGGGCCTTCATGCAATTTGTCTAGAAGTAAAACATTGAGCAATTTAAGGCAAGGTGTGAAAAGAGAAAGAATGAGCAACCTCACAAAGATGCAACTTTAGTGGAGGAAGAAGTGAAGCAAGAAATGATGGCAGAATTTAAAGCCATCACTTTTGAAAAGGGGAGGGAAATGGTGTCAAAGGCTGGTGCTCTAATCCTTCCTGAATGGGACATAGCAGATGCCTTAGTACTTGAAGCAGTCAGAAAAGAAACCAAGCCTATGGAAGGAGTGAGATTCAACAAGGATAATGTTGCTTTGGTCATGTGGTCCTTAAAGAGGGATGAGAGTAGAAGAAGGAAGGACACCTCAAAATCCAGTTACCTAGGAGGTATGATAGTGAAGAGAGTCTAGGATACAGGGGTGGTGGAAGCTGCCAGCATGGTTCTAGAAACTACAAAATTTAGTGTGGCAGTGGCTAAGAAAGAAGCTAAGGAGAGAGCTGACCTCCAAGTAAAAATAGAAACAATTCTAAAGGCTTATAATGAAGCCAAAGGGGAGGTAGCCAACAGGGATAGCATCATTGCTAGATTACAGAGTCAACTCATAGGACAATACCAAAAAGGTGAGTCCTCTACTCTAATGATTGCATCTTCTCTAGCAAGACCTCCACCCACCAGTCCCATCATTGAATTTCCCCTCTCTCTTATGTCTTCTAGTTTTCAACCAGGTGAGACCATTCAACATGAATTGGAAAAGTTAAAACAGGCTCAAGCCCTTCTTGCAAATAAATATGAAGAAAAGGTCAGAGGTACTATGTGTGTGAAAAAGTGGTCTGTAAGCTGCAAGCACAACACTTCAATTAAGTCATTATATGCATGGTTAGTAATCAATAATCAATAAGTAATAAACCATAACAAAGTGACTAATTGCCTTCTAAAGATGCAAGTATAAGATTGCTCTTATATTGTTATAAGCAATACCAGTGACTAGTCTACACCAAGATGAAGAATTTAATCTATATGATATTAACTATATGGATGCAAGATGGATGAATAATTCAAGCAAATAATCAATTCAAGCAATAATGGATGCAAGCAATGATGAGAAAAATGGATGCAAATAATATAAAAATTACAATAATCTTCAATGACTCCAGAGAGAAATTAGCATGATAATTATCTCCAAGTGTGTTCTCAAAAATCTCTGGGGTAAATTGGAATGAGAGCTGAAGACTGAATTTATAGACAATCACAAAAGAGGAAAGCTCAATTTATGATTAATTGAAAATAATTGAGAAATCATGTTTAGTTAAACTTGAGATAGATTCCAATTATAGTTTAATTGAAATGCATTCAAATTAGAAGTCCAAGTTGCATTGGAAATAATAATAAATTAATTCCATGCATTTGTGATAAAAATAGATAATTCTTTTATTTATTCAAGAAAAGAGTCTTTTCAATGCAATTGAACTTCTTTTTCTGAAAAGCTTTGAGTTCCAATTTTAGAGAAAAATTCAATAATTCAATTTAAATTGCTTTTCTGATTTCAAGTTCTAAATTTAGAAAAAGAAATAATATCTCAAGTTTGATTTCTCTCTCAATTCAATTCTTTTTGTTTAATTTTAATTCAACTCTTGTTTTGTAATTAATTCCTCTTTTGTAATAAATTAATTCCTTTTGCATGATTAAATGATATTTTATTAATTAATTAAATATGCAAGGATATTTAATAAATTAAAATGGGATAATTGATCAAAATGATATTCTTGGAAATGATTCAATTAATTAAATGAATATTTAATTAATATTAAGTAATTGATTTGCCATGTGATATTTGATGATTAAAGAATTAATAATGTGCTCAAGGTTGATTTAATTGCCTTTGGTTAGGACCTTGGTGATGTTCTCGAGATTAGGGGCCCATGGTTTAGATGACCATTTTTAGGGTATTACATTTGCCCCTCTTTGAATTAATGTGTGATGTCTAGGAGATACCAGTTCTGAACTTGAATGATCACAAACTAGATGAAGAGTGAGGTGTTTACCTTGATTTGAAGTGACAAAGCTGAATGAAGTCTGATTAAAGCGATACCATTCTCGAATTTGATTGAACTGAGGAATGATAGAAACAAAAGATACTGAACTTGAACTTGATTGATCAAGAAGCAGATCTTTCTGATCTAGAACTTGATTGAACTTAGATGTAGTGAGTGATGATAAAAATCAATCTTGAACTTGAATGATCAAGATATGATGAAGATAAATTGTTCAGCTTGATCAAGAAACAAATACTGAACACCTACTTAGATTGAGTGTGATCAAAGATACTCTTTAAACTTTTGATTAAGTATAAATGAATAATCAGTTTGATTTGAAGCGATGAAACTCATTAACGTTAAGAGATTGATTCAGATGAAGGACAAATATCAGCTTGATTTGAAGTGATGAAATTGATATTCCCCTAGCGATTGATTCGATTCAGATAATCGAGAGATCTCCACTTGATGTGAAGCGTTTAAGCTGAGATGCCCCTTAGCAATAAGAATTGATTTTCTTTAGTCAAAAAATATTTTGCTCAACTTTTGATGAAGATTTAAAAAATTTCTCAACTTGTGAAATGTGAGGTCATAAGGTCGTGAGTATGCCCCCTTGGGAACGAAATCGAAAGATAACGAGGGATTGATAATTATAGGCAATTGTTGATGATGATAAGTTATTTGAGCACAAATTGATTCTGAGGAATATTTGAAAAAATCGATGTTGATTGGTAAGAAATTGAGCATAGAGTTGATGTGTAGAATTGAAATTGATATTCAACGTTGAAATTGAGCGCAATTGGAAGAAAAATGAACATTTGATGAAAAGAGCGCTAAGCGGTCCAAATTGTGAAATTGACTAGCAAAATGGTCTTGAATTTTGATTTCAATCCCGAAAATGGAATTAGAATGGGCAAATTAGCTAAGGGTACAATTTTCATGTCCATTGGAGCAAGTTGAAAAATTAGGTTTTTTGCTATATATGGGACAAAAGTGTCATTTTCAAATCATTTTAACCCTCCAAGTTTGAAAATTCAAAAAAGCCTTCTGCCAAACATGTTTCTATCAAACTGAATTTTCTAAGGGAAAATATTGAAGCTAAGGAGATAAAACTGGTTTATGTGAATACTAAAGAGCAGATTACAGATATTTTCACTAAACCTTTGCCTAAGGAAACTTTTGAATATCTCAGAGATCAGCTTGGAGCCATACCACTACTGGTAGAGACTTAGACAGTTGATGATTATCATCAACCGACAAAATTAACAGAGAAATATTTTATTCCGGTCTTTGATGAGGAAGCTACTTCTCAGGGGGAGTAGTTGGTATATTGAAATGATTGGTATTTTGTATATGAACTTGGTTTTATTGTAACTTTGGCATTTGATGTCAAAGGGGGAGAGATCTATGGAAAAACTCATTATCTTTATTATCTTTTGGGAAGAGATTGGTATGGAAAAACTTTGGAAAACACATGTTGCTCCCAGGGGGAGAGATTGTTGTTTAGGAGAGATTATTACTCTCTGATTTTTGGTTATGATCTTTTTGGAGATTGTTGGTTTTTGGTACTTGGCATTTCTATTTTGGCACTTTGATGGTTTTTCCATCTTGTGTTGCCATCAATGCCAAAGGGGGAGATTGTTGGTATTTTGGTATGGTTTTGTCATTGATGTCAACACCTACTAAAACACTAGAACTTTGGAGATCCAACAACATTCACCAGCAAGAAAGTAACTATTGCACAGTTACTGGTATATGGTACATCGGCAAGATATAATGATCACCGACACTTGGAATGGCAGGGAAAACACTTGGTAATGTTGAAGACATTGTCTGGACATCTTGTCCTGGAGTTTTGTTCATTGGTATATTCATAGTTGCATATTTGTTGTTACCAACAAATAGGTCTAGGGTTACACTGGCAGGTTTATCTTTTCCAGATCAACATGGCACGCTATAGAGATGATTAATTACTGTTATAAATGCATTAAGCCGACATGTTCAATCAGTTATTGCATCGGATATTATATTGTTTGTAAAATGTTTTTATTGTAATATCTTGTAGAGCCGACCTACTAAAATTGGTCTTAGGTTATGGTATAAATGTAATATCTTATTCGTAAGATCAAATGTGGAATGCAAAAAAGGATTGTGTGAAGGTATATACGAGATTAAGTAGAGCTATACATGAAGACATCATTTGAAGGTGAAGCTAGGTTTTTGTGAAAGCATATTAGCATTACACTGGTACTAAATATAGCATATGAAGATGATATTTTGTGCAGTACATTCTTATTGGATTTAACCATCCAACTGTAGTCAGTGTGACTCCCATTTTGTGATTGAGCAGTGAGCTCTAGGCTGTTGGCCTTTCTGCATGTGTAGACCCCATTTATGTACACTTACTATCTGTAGCAGTATCATTTGATTGTGGGTAAGGTTTCCCACCGTGGTTTTTCCCCTTACAGGGTTTCCACATACAAATATTGGTGTTATGTGTTGTGGATGACTTTGTGTTTATATTTAATGCACTAATCCTTACCGGTATAGAAATTAACTATTATAACTGTCTACCAACATACTTAACTAGTTTACCAATATTAAGCATTAACTATATGGATGGAAGATGGATGAATAATTAAAGCAAATAATCAATTCAAGCAATAATGGATGCAAGCAATGATGAGAAAAATGGATGCAAATAATCTAAAAAAGTACAATAATCTTCAATGACTCCAGAGCAAAATTAGCGTGATAATAAGCTCCAAGCATGTTCTCAAAAATCTCTGGGGTAAATTAGAATGAGAGCTGAAGACTGAATTTATAGAGAATCACAAAAGAGAAAAGCTCAATTTAGGATTAATTGAAAATAACTGAGAAATCATGTTTAGTTAACCTTGAGATAGATTCCAATTATAGTTTAATTTAAATGCATTCAAATTAGAAGTCCAAGTTGCATTGGAAATAATAATAAATTAATTCCATGCATTTGTGATAAAAATAGATATTTCTTTTATTTATTCAAGAAAAGAGTCTTTTCAATGCAACTGAACTTCTTTTTCTAAAAAGCTTTGAGTTCCAATTTTAGAGAATAATTCAATAATTCAATTTAAATTGCTTTTTTGATTTCAAGTTTTAAATTTAGAAAAAGAAATAATATCTCAAGTTTGATTTCTCTCTCAATTCAATTCTTTTTGTTTAATTTCAATTCAACTCTTGTTTTGTAATTAATTCCTCTTTTTTAATAAATTAGTTCCTTTTGCATGATTAAATGACAATTTTATTAATTAATTAAATATGTAAGGATATTTAATAAATTAAAATGGGATAATTGATCAAAATGATACTCTTGGAAATGATTCAATTAATTAAATGAATATTTAATTAATATTAAGTAATTGATTTGCCATGTGATATTTGATGATTAAAGAATTAATAATGTGCTCAAGGTTGATTTAATTGCCTTTGGTTAGGACCTTGGTGATGTTGTTGAAATTAGGGGCCCATGGTTTAGATGACCATTTTTAGGGTATTACAGGTACAATTTTTAAATTTGCTGATTCAGTTAGAGCATCTGTTGTATACATTTATATGAAAATAATTTTGAATATTTTAACTGATTTAAAAGAAGATGAGGCTACTTTGGAGCCAATTCTGAATAAGTGGATGCCTAGGGGAGTGGAGTTGGAACTTATGTGTTCATCCCATGCAGAGGCAGAGGCTAATGCCAATATCAAATCTACTTATGAGTTAATAAAAGAGATGACTAGATTATCAGAAGAAAGGGCAGGTGTGAAGAGAAAAGCTCACTTATATAGAAAAGAATATTCTGATCATAAGTATGAGTTATTTCCCAAGGGTTTTGTTGGTCCAAGTCAACTAAAAGAGGAGAAGGCATGACTGGAAGAGTTGAACTATAACTTGTCTTAGAGGGTAAATGAGGTTATTAATACAGACGACATGTCTTTATTTATTAAGACAATTGAGGAGATTGAGAAAGTAAAGTCACATTATGGTTTTCTAGAGATAGAGGTTGGGCAGTTGAAAATCACTTGGAAAAGGCTAGAAGGGATGAAAAATAAGATTGTTAGCTTCTCTTGGCCAAGTGATGACATGTTCCAAGAATGGAAAAACAAATATGCAGTACAAGAATAAGAAGTTCAGGAACAGTTAGAAGATGCTACAGTGGAGCAACAAACTGAAAAGGCCGCTGGGATTGAAAGTGACTTGTAGCTTCTTTTTGAAAGAAATTGTGGTTGTAACAAACCATTCTTAGGAATGTCTGAAGCTTGTATGCATCCATATTGTTATAAATGGATACCAGGACTTAAGAATAAGGGATCACAAGAATTTGTAAAGAAACTTTGCTAAAATATATCTAGGGTTTTCTGGTTATTTGAAAGTTGGCTCTGTTAGGTCCCAGGGACAACTGAGAGGGGGGGTGAATTAGTTGTCAAATAAATTTAAACCAAAAACAATTTAACCAACTTAATGCTTAATACTAGTAAACTAGTTAAGTATGTCGGTAGATAGTTATAACAGTTAATTGCTATACCGGTAAGGATTAGTGCATGAAATATAAACACAAAGTCATCCACAACACATAACACCAATATTTGTACGTGGAAACCCTGTAAGGGGAAAAACCACGTTGGGAAACCTTACCCACAATCAGATGATACTACTACAGATAGTAAGTGTACATAAATGGGGTCTGCACATGTACAAAGGCCAACATCCTAGAGCTCACTACTCAATCACAAAATGGGAGTCACACTGACTATAGTTGAATGGTTAAATCCAATAAGAATGTACTGCACAAAATATTATCTTCATATGCTAGATTCAGTACCAGTGTAATGCTGATATGCTTTCACAAAAACCTAACTTCACCTTCAAATGATGTCTTTGTGTATAGGTCTACTTAATCTCATATATACCTTCACACAATCCTTTTTCACATTCCACATTTGATCTTACAAATAAGATCTTACATTTATACCATAACCTAAGACCAATTTTAGTAGGTCGGCTCTACAAGATATTACAATAAAAACATTTTACAAACAATATAATATCCGATGCAATAACCGATTGAACATGTCGGCTTAATGCATTTACAACAATAATTAATCATCTCTATAGTGTGCCATGTTGATTTAGAAAAGATAAACCTATTTCTGTAACCCTAGACCTATTTGTTGGTAACAACAAATATGCAACTATGAATAGACCAATGAACAAAACTCCATGACAAGATGTCCAGACGATGTCTTCGATATTACCAAGTGTTTTCCATGCCATTCCAAGTGTTGGTGATCATTATATCTTGCCGGTGTTTCATATACGAATAACTGTGCAATAGTTACTTTCTTGCTGGTGAATGTTGTTGGATCTCCAAAGTGCTAGTGTTTTAGTAGGTGTTGACATCAATGATAAAACCATACCAAAATACCAACAATCTCCCCCTTTGGCATTGATGGCAACACAAGATGGAAAAACCATCAAAGTGCCAAAACAAAAATGCCAAGTACCAAAAACCAACAATCTCCAAAAAGATCATAACCAAAAATCAGAGAGTAATAATCTCTCCTAAACAACAATCTCTCCCCCTGGGAGCAACATGTGTTTTCCAAAGTTTTTCCATAACAATCTCTCCCCAAAAGATAATAAAGATAATGTGTTTTTCTATAGATATCTCTCCCCCTTTGACATCAAATGTCAAAGTTACAATAAAACCAAGTTCATATATAAAATACCAATCATTTCAATATACCAACTACTCCACCTGAGAAGTAGCTTCCTCATCAAAGACCGGAATAAAAGATTTCTCTGTTAATTCTGCTGGTTGATGATAATCATCAACTCTCTAAGTCTCTACCAGTAGTGGTATGACTCCAAGTTGATCTCTGAGATATTTAAAAGTTTCCTTAGGCAAAGGTTTAGTGAAAATATCTATAATCTGCACTTTAGTATTCACATAAACTAGTTTTATCTCCTTAGCTTCAACATTTTCCCTTAGAAAATTCAGTTTGATAGAAACATGTTTGGTTTTAGAATGTAATACCATATTCTTAGATATATCAATTGCTGCAGTGTTATCACAATAGATAGTAATAGGTTCCTTGCATTTTACCTTTATGTCTTTCAACATTTACTTAGGCCATAGTACCTATGTACAGTTAGTTGCTATTGCAACATATTCTGATTCTACTAGTGATAAAGATGTACAACTTTGTTTCTTACTCAACCAAGAAACTAATTTGTTTCCAAGAAATAATGCTCCGTCGATGGTGTTTCTTCTATCATCCACATCTCCTACCCAATTTGCATCTATGTATGCACATAATTCAAAGTTTTCATCTCTAGGATACCATAATCCAAGATTTATAGTGCCTTGTAAGTACCGGAAAATCTTTTTTACTGCTGATTCATAATTTTCTCTAGGATTACTTTGAAAACTTGAAACAATACATACTGCATTCATAATATTAGGTTTGGTTTGTGTCAAATACAGTAAACCTCCTATCATAGATTTGTATCTAGTTGGATTAACAGGTATAGATTCATCCCTTTGTGATAATTTGTCATTTGTTGTCATAGGTGTGCTTACCGGTTTAGAGTTCTCCATCCCAAATTTCTTTAGTAACTCTTTTAAGTATTTGGATTGACTCAAGAATATACTTTTATCAGTCTGTGAAATCTGCAATCCTAAAAGGAATTATATTTCTCCAATCATAGACATTTCAAATTCTTGTTGCATTTTAATAGAAAATTTCTTACATAATCCATCTTCTCCTCCAAAGATTATATCATCAACAAATAATTCTATAATCAAGATGTCATCATTAGTTACTTTATAATATAAATTGTTGTCTGCATTTCCTTTAGTAAAACCAAGCTTTAAAAGATACTTATCCAATCTTGCATACCAAGCTCTTGGAGCTTGTTTTAGTCCATACAGAGCTTTTCTTAACCTGCAAACCATATCATTGTCATCTGTCAAAGAAAATCCATCAGGTTGTTCAATGTATACTTCCTCTTCAAGATCTCCATTCAAAAATGCACATTTAATATCCATTTGATAAACTTTGTAGTTCTTGTGTGCTGCAAAAGCCAAAAATAATCTGACTGCCTCAATTCTAGCTACCAGTGCAAAGGTTTCATTGTAATCAACTCCTTCTTTCTGAGAATATCCCTTACACACTAGTCTTTCTTTATTTTTGACAACCTTACCATCTTCATTAAGTTTATTTCTAAATACCCATTTGGTTCCAATTACATATTTATCTTTAGGTCAGGGAACTAATGCCCAAGTGTTGTTTTTTTAAATTTGTTCTAATTCTTCTTCCATAGCTTTAATCCAAAATTTATCTTCACATGCCTCATTAACAGATGATGGTTCAATTTTAGAAATAAGACATACCTATTCATTTGCCAATCTTCCTCTTGTCATAACTCCTTTAAACTTATTTCCAATTATCTGATCTTCAGAATGATTCAGTCTTACATACCAGGATGTCTTTGTTTGTTGTTGTTCCTCAATTACTATGGAATCCTCAGATGATACCGGGTTAACTGGATCTTCATTCTATACCGGTGGATTTAGAGTAGGTTCATTTGTCAAAATTTCTATTACTAGTTCAGAGTCTATATACCTTGAAGTTCCTCTGAATTGTTCATCAATATTTACATTTGTACTCTCAACAATTTTCTGCAATCTCTTGTTAAAAAATCTATATGCTTTTCTCATAGATGAATAACGAAGAAATATTCCTTCATCACTTCTAGGATCAAATTTGCCAATATACTCATCTCTTCTCATATAACATTTACTTCCAAAAATTCTGACATACTGAAGAGTAGGAGTACTACCAAACCATAGTTCATGAGGGGTCTTACCAGTTTTACCTTTGATGTGAACTTTGTTAAATGTATAGACCGATGTGCTGATTGCTTCTCTCCAATACACATGGATACCAATTGTTAGGTTTTCTTCTGACAACATACTTCTTGCTGCATCCAAGATAGTTCTATTTTTCCTTTCAACAACTCCATTCTGTTGTGGTGTCCGAGGTGCTGATAGTTGTCTTCTGATTCCATTCACTTGACATAATGTATTAAAATCCTTAGATGTAAATTCACCTCCTTGATATGATCTTAAACATTTGATTTTCTTACCGATTTCATTTTCTACCATTGCTTTGAACAGTTTGAACTTTCCAAGTGCCTCTGATTTTTCTCTAAGAAAAGTAACCCAACACATTCTAGAATAGTCATCAATGATTAGCATGAAATATCTATCACCTTGTAAGCTTTTAGTTGTAGCTAGACCATATAAATCAGTTTGAATCAAATCAAGAGCATTATTTGATTTTTCTAGAATACTTTTGAAACTAGCTCTAACTTGTTTTCCAAATTGACATTCCTTACATACTGTATTGTGAGGTTTGGCAATTTTAGGTAAATCTCTAACTACCTTAGTAGTACTAATCTTTACCATGCAATCAAAGTTTACATGACAGAGTCTCTTATGCCATAACCACCTTTCATCTATATGTACAATTAAGCATGTCTTTTCATTGTTATTCAAATGAAAGATATTACCTCTAGTCTGATTACCGGTTGCAATTTCCAAATCAGTTTTGTTCATGATTTTGCATTTTCCATTCTTAAATTGTAACTGAAATACTTTCTCAACTAATTGACCAACACTCAAAAGATTATGCTTTAATCCTTCAACATAGTAGACATTGTCAGTGTTATGCTTACCATCAAGAGATATTGAACCCTTACTTTTGATTGAACAAGCTTTGTCATCTCCAAATCTCACTAAGTCTCCATTGTATTCTTGAAAGTTCAAGAATTTACCTTTGTCTCCTGTCATATGATGTGAGCATCTTGAATCAATGATCCATTCATCTTTTACTTCAACTTTAGCTGCCAAGGCCTGTACTACCGGTTGAGTAGTAGGTGCCGGTTGATCTTCTATTATAGCAACAAAAAACCATCCATTGTCTGTCGGATCCTCATCAGAAACATCAGTCACACCTTCATCAGCAATGTAACAAGATTTGTCTTTATTCTTCTTAAATCTGTATCTCTGATATTCAGGGTTAGGCTTGTATGTTCTTCTAGCTTCTTCTCTTAGTCTAGCATGTCTATCAAGGCATCTTGAAGCCATATGACCAATCTTATTGCAGTTAAAACATTTGAAGGGTGCTTTACCTTCATACTTACTTCCAACTTGACCTTTAGGCATTTTCCTTGCAAATAGTGCTTCAAGTTCTTCAAGTTCTCTTTCATAAAAGGCTTTCCAATCAGATTTGTCAAATGATGGAGCAGATGATGTTGATGCTTTAAAGGCCAAATCTATCTTTATAGTAGTAACAGGACCAAATTCTTCAATTTCAAAATCTGAAAGTTTCCCAATCAATGTATCCCTAGTAACTGATGTATTAGGCATTGTTCTTAATTCATTTATAGCAGTGACTTTCATTTTATATGCTGGTGGCAATCCTCTTAAAACTTTTGAAACAATTTCATCCTCACTTAAGGTTCCTCCACAACATTTAATACCCAAAACAATTTCATTTACTCTTTCCATAAAAGCAGAAATCCTTTCATCTTCTTCCATTTTTAGATGTTCATACCTGACTCGGAAGCTTTCAAGTTTTGCATTGTTAACTGTGGAATCTCCTTCATTCAGTGTTTCCAAATGATCCCAAATAGCTTTAGCAGTAGACCTATCTGATAGTCCCATGATTTATTGATCTGATAATGCACTGAAAAGTGCTTCTCTTGCTTTGCAATCATTTTCCTCATCTTTTGTCAAGTTAGCTAGACTGGGCTGACCTGGTACAACGGTAGTATAACCATTCTTTGTAACTTCCCAAATGTCTTTTCTAATGCAATTTAGATGTGTCTCCATTCTGATCTTCCATATGCCATAGTTGGTTCCATCAAGTTTAGGACTGTCCTTCCTGAAATAATTAGTAGACATTGGATCTCCTCAAGTTGTTAAACTTCTGCAAAAGAGGACTAGGCTCTGATACCAATTGTTAGGTCTCGGGGACAACTAGGAGGGGAGGGGGGTGAATCAGTTGTCAAATAAATTTAAACCAAAAACAATTTAACCAACTTAATGCTTAATACCAGTAAACTAGTTAAGTATGTCGGTAGACAGTTATAATAGTTAATTTCTATACCGGTAAGGATTAGTGCATGAAACATAAACACAAAGTCATCCACAACACATAACACCAATATTTGTACATGGAAACTTTGTAAGGGGAAAAACCATGGTGGGAAACCTTACCCACAATCAGATGATACTACTGCAGATAGTAAGTGTACATAAATGGGGTCTACACATGTAGAAAGGCCAACAGCCTAGAGCTCACTACTCAATCACAAAATGGGAGTCACACTGACTACAGTTGGATGGTTAAATTTAATAAGAATGTACTGCACAAAATAGCATCTTCATATGTTGGATTCAGTACCAGTGTAATGCTGATATGCTTTCACAAAAACCTAACTTCACCTTCAAATGATGTCTTCATGTATAGCTCTGCTTAATCTCACATATACCTTCACACAATCCTTTTTCGCATTTCATATTTGATCTTACAAATAAGATCTTACATTTATACCATAACCTAAGACCAATTTTAGTAGGTCGTCTCTACAATGTATTACAATAAAAATATTTTACAAACAATATAATATCCGATGCAATAACCGATTGAACATGTCGGCTTAATGCATTTACAATGATAATTAATCATCTCTATAGCATGCCTTGTTGATCTGGAAAAGATAAACCTACTGGTGTAACCCTAGACCTATTTGCTGGTAATAGCAAATATGCAACTGTGAATATACCAATGAACAAAACTCCAGGACAAGATGTCCAGATGATGTCTTCGACATTACCAAGTGTTTTCCATGCCATTCCAAGTGTCGGTGATCATTATATCTTGCCGGTGTACCATATACCAGTAACTATGCAATAGTTACTTTCTTGCCGGTGAATGCTACTGGATCTCCAAAGTGCTAGTGCTTTAGTAGGTGTTGACATCAATGACAAAACCATACCAAAATACCAACAGCGTCGAGTCATGTAAAATTTTCAAAAAATAAATATGAATATACATATCAAAGTTTTCAGGCCTAAATCTTAGTTGTCTTCTGGTGTGCATTCATTAGTTTGCTAGTTTCATTTGCATAATTTAGGGTTAGTCGGTTGAGCATGGATTGCAAGGAAATCCTATAGGTATATTTTCTAGCTTTTCTCTTTATGAGAGGAATTAAAGATGCATGAAATATCTCTGTCAGTAGATTACTTGTTTGCAGCTTTGAATTTGATAAATGGTGTTTAGTTTAATAGAAAAGAACTCTTATATATGTCAGGCATGTATAGGGTTGATAAAATCTGAAGTGATGAAATGTATGGGAATGTTTAATTTTGGAACTCTTTCTTGATTTAGATGACTCTATAGCCTGGATAAGGCACTGATATCAGTTATGGAATTCTTTTTATCTTTCTTGGGATCAAATGCTAAAAATGAGCACAAGTTTTTCTTTAATGTTTCAGTTCCATTGAGGTGATGAAGTCCATAGGTTTTTAGCATTGTTTTACTATGGATTTCAGTTTTAAAGTGTAAGGTATACCCACCTGAGCTTTGGATAAGCTCAAAGTGTAGGAGGTTTTGTTGAAACCTTGTTATATGTTATTCTGAAATTCTATTTTCTTAGTGTCCTCTTCATATGCAAACAGAGTTGTTAAATTTGTTACAGGAAGGATAGAAGGGGATCAAAATTTGAGAACAAAAGAAGAAGCGCCCACAAAATCTAGCAAAAATCCAAAGTCAAAGCCAAAGCCAAGCTCCAAAATTCAAAAGTTGCAGAAAAGATTCAAGAATGGTAACCTTATAATGAGTCCAGGCTGCTGAATAAAAGAAATTTGAAAACCAAAAACCTAGCCAATTCCAAATAATCCAAAATATAATATTTCCTAGCAACCCCATGTTAGGTTACTTTTAAATTTCTTTATTAAGATCCAGCTAATAAGAATGAAGGGTAGGTGGGAATAACATAGAATTTGTTTGTACAACTAAGTGGGAGATATTATTATTTTATTCAAATGTGTTTATACACCCCCACTAATAAATAAATAAATCAATCAAATGGGGAATTTAAAACCAAAAGCTCATAAATGAATTAAAGAGCCAAATAAATATTAAACAACAATAAAGATTAAACAATAAATACCAAATAAACATTAAACCGTCTTAAAACAAATAAACAAATAAACATTAAATGTTAAATAATTAAATACTCCAAGCTAATAAATTAAATGTACATTATTAATTATTAAATCACACATCAAGGATCAAATAATCGATCTAAACATAACTAGCCATATAATCAAATAAATCAACGATTACTTACATATTCACAACAACAAGAAGACCAAACTCACTAATTGACATGCTGAATATGCTGAGATGTTGATGACTCATAGTGGACAACTTAGACCTAGAGTAAGTGAAGGGAACTCATGTCATCTCCGGACCATATAAGTCATTGGAATTAAAGACACGCTTAGACCTCTGAAGCCAGGTGGAGTCAATGTCTAGTACCTACAAACCCTACAACCACAAAACAATAATACAAAATATGCATATATCTCATAACAAACAAGTGATATGGAATTGTGACAGAACATCCCGCTCGCAATGAGTGATGTGGCATTGTCCCTCTCACGAAGATAGTCATACAGTATCAAACACATCTCATAGACATCTCATCATATGTAATCATGAAATAGGGTTAGTGTAACCATAATCAAAACCATGATAAATCTAATCTATCAATAATCCATTACATATTAAGCATATAAAATCTACCAAGCACATGTATCCATTAAATCATATGATTAGTAATCATAGAGTCATCATCATATAAATCATCCAAATAACATATGTTCAATAATGTCTAATCTGTTGGATCATTGGGAAGATTGTTGGATTTGGTTGTTCATTGCTGCTGCTAGGATATGTTGTTTTCATTGATGTCAACATATTCCTATGAATTATTCCAGTGATTTTTGAGAAGGTTTTTGGTATGGTTTTGTTGATCACTGTTTTGTAGAATTCAGTATTCTCTCTGGTATATTCTGGTGTGATCAAGTCTTGTGATGAGATTTTTTATTATTGTTTGGGATGATCTTGTGTATCTTCATTTCAGATGGTTCATGATTTGGTGTGCCGCAAGTTATATTTCTTTGTGATAGTTGTTGATTGGTTGTATTTTTAAGCTTTGAGACATTCACCGATGAAGATTTGAAAAGAGATTTTGGTGCAACTATTCCGGATGATTCTAACATGCTTGATGGTGTTTCCTAGTTGTTTCCTATTTGTTTTGGTGATTCACATTGTTTGTTGAGTGATTTTTTGGTGATTTCTTTGAACCAGTGATAATTTGCATGTTATGCAGTATTTGTGGTAGTGTAGTGTGTTGTGGTTGATCTTGGCAGGATTTTCGGTGGATGCAATTGTTTGGGAATTTGAATTAGGTCTATGCTATGAAAATTAAATCATAATATTGGTTTGGTGGTCAATATTTGTATCGTGTAATGTAATTTTTATAATTTATGAGTTCAGGGTTGAGGGTTTAGCCAACCTTGATATCAAGGTTGATGATTTGTATATATAAGTGATATACTTATGTAATTGTGTGTTGGTATTATGTCTACATTATCGGAGAGAGGTAAATGTGTGAACAAAGGATATATCATTCAGTGAAGTGTTGTGGTGAGTTTGGTGTTGTAGGACAGACAACTGCACTTAATCGAAACTGTTACCAGGCATTTGTAGATGTTATTATAGTAGTTCATTACTTCTGGATTGTAGTCAAAATCATATTGTATGTCAATGAGACTTCCTTGAGGGTTGTAGCCTTTCGAGTCATTGTATTTGAGTAGTGAGCTCTAGGCAGTGTGCCTAAATGCATGTGCATTCCCCATTGTAATATTTTTACATACTACTGCAAAGTATCATCTTATTGTGGGTAGGTTCCCACCGTGGTGTTTCCCTTAACTAAGTTTTCCATGTCAAAATCTTGGTGTTGTGTTAATTTTCTTATCTGTTATTGTTGTGGTTTATCAGTTTATATTTTGGAAGTTTAATCTATTAATCCGGTGAAGATTGATTCACCCCCCTCTCAGTATTCCCTCTTGATTTTTGCTAACATAATCATCATAATAAGTAATTGAAACACATGAGTAATCATCATCCAAATCATCAAATATAATCTAGATAAGTCTATCAAGTATGAAATAAAAGTCAAGTCTAGTCAAAACAAGTCAAGGGTGGACACTACATCCTCCCCCACTTTTCCTAATCTTACTCCTAGAAGCCTGAGAATAAATAGGGGTATAGCTCGATCATATGCCCTACATCCTCCCATGTAGTTGAATAATTATTAGTTAGATCCTACTGGACCCTTACTTGCTCTATACTCCATCCTCTGAGGGACATCTCTCTATGCTGAAGAATGTGCACAAACTCCATAGAATGTTGCATGTCCTCGACTTGTATAGAATTCCAATCCAATACATGTGAAATATCAGGATGATATAATATTAGCACTGAAACATGAAAGACATCATGGATGCAGGACAAGCTAGGCGACAAGGCAAGGTGATAAGCCATAAGACCAATCCGCCCCAAAATCTCAAAAAGTCCTACAAATCGTGGCATCAACTTAGAGCCTTTTCCATAATGGATCGGACTCTTTCATGGGCGAACTCTCAAAAACACCTTGTCACCAATTGAAAAATTTCTGTCCACACGATGAGAATCCACATATTTCTTCTGTATATCCTGTGCTGCTACCAAATGCTCTTTGATGCAAACCACTTGCTGCTCCATATCCTGCAACATCTCTGAACCAATATGCACCCTATTCTCCAAATGGTCCCAACTCAAGGGTGTATGACATGGTCTACCACATAATGCCTGATAAGGAGACATACCAATAGAGCTATGGTAACCATTATTGTATGCAAAATCAACCAAATAGAACTAATCCTCCCAATGAGACTGTTGATCCATCACGTACATCCTCAACATGTCCTCTAAAACCCGATTCACCCTCTCTGTTTATCCATCTATCTCAGGGTGATAAGTTGAACTAAATTTCAACTACATCCCTAAATCATGTTGAAGAGTTATCTAGAATGCTGATGTGAACACTAGATCACGATTTGATATGATCTGCTGAGGAATACCATGCAACCTCACAACTCCCTCCAAGAAAACTTTCGCCACTGTCATTGTTGTATATAATGATCTGATCGAGGAAAAGTGTGCTACTTTGGTCAACCTGTCAATGGTGACCATAGTATCATCATGACGACATGAAGACATAGGCAAACTAGCTATAAAATCCATAGAAATAATATCCCATTTTCATCCTCGAACCAAATGTGACTCTAATAATCCTGCTGGATGTTGATGCTCTACCTTCACTCATTGACACTCAAGGCAACATGACACAAAATCTGCAATATCTCTCCTCATACAGGGCCAATGATATATCTATCTCAATTCTATGCGCATATTCTTGACACCTGAATGTGCCAAGTAAAGTGCATGATGTGCCTCTGAAATGATCAAATCTTGAAGACCATCTGATGGTGGAACATAAATACATCCCAAATGTCTAAGAAATCCATCTGACTCAATAGAATATCCTGCATATATTCCCTCAAGATCTCTACCTATAGCAATCTCTACAATAATTTCCTGGTACCATGTATATCTAAAGGAAGGGCACTGAGAATATGGCTCCTCAAATCTACACTAAGAGAAACTGTTGAAATCTCATGCCTCCGGCGGCTCAATGCATCTGCTACCACATTCTCCTTACCCTAGATGTATCTCACCTCAAAGTTGTACTCACATAAAAACTCCATCCAATACCTCTAACTAGCATTCAAATTTGGTTGCGTGAAGATATATTGCAAACTGTGATGATCACTATGCAACTCAAATTGATGCCCAAGAAGAAAATGCCTCCATCTAACTAAAGCATGAACCATTGCTGATAACTCTAGATCATGGGTGGGATAATTCTGCTCATGATCTTTAAGTTTTTGTGACTCGTATGCAATCACATGACCATCCTGCATCAACACTTCTCCTAAACCCTCCAAAGAAGCATTTGTACACACCACAAAATTCCCCAAAGGGTTTGGCACTGCTAGAATAGGTGCACTAGTCAAACGCTCCTTAAGTATATAAAATGTTGTCTCACACTACTCTATCCAAATAAAGTTCTTCGCTTTCCTCTGAAGAGAAGTGATAGGATGGGCTATCATGGAGAAATCCTGAACATATCTGTGATAATATCCTGCAAGACCCATGAAACTGCGCACCTCACCTACATTAATGGGTGCTAGCCAATCAACAATCATCTGAATCTTTGAGGGATCAAATGTGATGCCCTCTCCTGAAATCACACGGCCAAGATATCTCACCTCTATTTGGAAGAACTCACACTTCACCAAATTGGCGTATAGATGATTCTCCTAAGACACTGCAAAACCTATCTCACATGATCCTCATGCTCCTCAATTGATCTCGAATAAATTAAAATATCATCCAAGAATACCAATACAAATCTGTCCAAATGCAACTTGAATACACCATTCATCAAGCTCATGAAAACTGATGGTGCATTCGTGAGACCAAAAGGTACCACTATGAACTCATAGTGACCATATCTAGTAAGAAAAGTTGTGCGATGAATGTCTGTCTCATGAATCCTCAATTGATGATATTTGGACTTGAGGTCAATCTTGGAGAAGACCTTTGCATCCTTAATCTGATCAAACAATCTATCTGAGGCAAAGGATATCAGTTCTTCACCATCACCTTATTAAGCTGCTTGTAATCAATACATAATCGAAAAGATATGTCCTTCTTCTTCACAAACAACACAGGTGCACCCCAAGGGGACACACTAGGATGAATAAACCCTTTCGCCAACAACTCCTCCAACTGAAACCTCAACTCACTCAGCTCCTACATAGTCATCTGATAAGGATCCTTAGAGATAGGCTCAAATCCTGGCACCAAATCAATCCTGAAATCAATATCTCGCTGAGGGGGCATACCTGGAATCTCACTAGGAAAGACATTTGCAAACTCCTGAAGGATAGGATGTTTCTACAATAAATCCACTGAACTAACTCCCTCATCCACATCTGTCACTCTAACTACAAACAACTAGCAACCCTTATGCGTACACCTCTTCATTTGCATAGCGAAAATCATGTGAAGAGAGATAGGTCTCTGAATACCTACAATCTCCACACTCTTCCCACTATCTTCCACACATTGCACTCTCTTACCTCTACAATCTATATGTGCTTGGTGAAATCCAAGCCAATCCATACCAAAAACTACATCGTAGGATCCCAAAGACATAACACAAAGATCCATATAAGTATGGGAATCTCCCAAAACTAAAGGACAACTAAGAACAAGTGAATCCACTACCACCTTGGACCCCATAGCTAACTCTACCTACCACCTATCATCCTGATTTACCGTAGCAAGCCCGCATCACTCTACTAGAAAAGGAGAAATAAAAAGATTTTATGCTCCTAAATCAAATAACACTGAATAAGAGATACCACCTATCTCATCTGATGTCTCCACAATGGTGGTTTGATGCTCAACCTGATGGTTATCAACCACCACAAATACATGATGTGACTTGCCTGCATCTCCAACTATAGTCTTATAAGTAGCTAACTTCTAATGCCCTGATATCTAAGAAGTACACTGAGGACAATGAATGACAATGTGTCCTAGTTGTCCACATGTAAAACAATCTCTCCTACCAAACACTCTACTCCCTAGTGCAATACTCGACTATTGAAAACTGCCTCTACTAGAAGCTAGCTATGAACTCTGTGCTGACTAAGAAGGAGTAGGTCTCATATCATGCTAACGACTGTGACTTCTGTCCACCTTAAATATAGCCCCTCATGCAAAGTTTTGACCTTGAGAATTCTTCTTCTTAAACCACTGACCACTACAGAAACAAGAAGGATGGCCCCTAGCAAAACCTGAAGTCTATGATTGAGAACCTCTCGCAATAGATCATGTAACTAGTGCACTAGTTGTCTTTCCTCATGTCACACCTCCTAAAGCTAAGGCAAAATTTTTCTCTGCTAACCTCGCCTTCTCCACGACTTCCTCCAAATTCTTAGGTTCGTGCATCCAAACCTCTCCACTAATATGATCATTGAGACCTCTCACAAAGTGTTGAATCAACATCGACTCATCATCTGTAATCTCAACATACTATCTAAGCTTGAAGAACCTACTGTCATACTTCTCCATAGTCATTCTCTATTGTCTCAAATTTTGGAACTCATCGGCCTTCCTTTGCCTCCAATGCTCTAAAATAAATCTAGCATGAAATCGCTCCAAGAATAACTCCCAATAAATTGTTGCTATGTCCAAATGTAGGTTTTGTTCCTCCATGTGCCACCATGTCATCACAAAATTGTGAATATGCATGATCACACATCTCACCTTGGTGTTACTGCTACATGGGTGAATATAAAAACACCTGCCTAAGTCCAACAATCAATTCTCTACCTCCATGCCATTTCCTAAGCTATCAAAATTAGGTGGGTGAGCCCTCATCAGATCTCTCATGTGACTAGTTGTAAGTGTCTCCTGATCCACCTCAACTCTCCTTTTAGGAGAAGGTGAATGCTCTCTGTCCTGATCAACTGACTGACGAGATCCCTCCTGCTGGTTCTCCTCTTTCCTTGGTCCTAGGCAACCAAGAATCTTCTAAAGCAAGTTCACCAATTGTAGAATTGCATCATCTCTAGGTTGATCCTACTACTTCTCCTCATGGTGTGACTCCTTAGAAACCTCAGGACGAGGATTCCTATGAGTACCCATGCAATCAGCATGATGATGATCTCTACCTCTAGTAGGCATCATTTCTAAGAAAGACACAAAAGAAAACTATAAGCTAACAAACTAGGGAAACTCTAACAATAAATAAAATAATAGGGATATAACCATGGGCTACCCCACGCTAAATGCTAACATGCACAATGGGCTCATATGAAACCAAAGTACCCAATGTATGAACATGGGCTCTGATACCAGATGTAATGCCCACCAAAATACCCTAGAGAAATTAAGAAACTAACTCACTAAAGGAGATAATAATATATGTTTATAACATCTATTAATAACTACTGCAACATATAACTCCATTGTCTAATTACATTCATTAACCGATTAACCATAATGAACATACATCATTGCACATCACATTAATTTACACAAGCAGAATAATCATAAACAACATTAATCTTTCCCTAGGGTACTTCAACGTCATTACTTAATCAACTAACATAATGACATCCTACTCACATTCAATCTTTGAACAATCTATAATCTAATGTGTCATATTAATTCCCTTTAAATGAGATATGCAACCTACTAATTATTTTCCCAATATGAAGTACATTCTATTATAGTATTCAACTAGCGTGATATATTCTTCCTTTTAAATGCAAGACAACCCCTTTATCCTACATTCATTTTATGCACCAAAACCAAATGTGATTTAATCTATCCTTTCCTATCTACATCCTCTTATTCATTTCCATGATAATGCAATCCTAATGCATGGGCATAATCCATCTTTACTTGTCCTTTTAACCATGCTTCAAATGCCTCTAACTTCCTAACATGATCATTTCCTTAATCATTAATTCCAATGCATAATGCAAGTATCTTAATGCTTTCCTACTTAATAATCAACACTCCTACTATGCATGCTTCTTATCTTTCAATGCACCTACATGAATCCATTTCATTATTAACTCAACCTAATTTATATTACCCAACATATCCATCTCCTATAACTAAATCATTCCATTCTTAAGATTCCCTCATACACATTTAGTTACATTCTAACCATAAGCATAGCATCCCCTTTTCTTATCTAAGACAATTATGATATAATATGATCCATTTCTATTTCATATATAAACCACTACATCTCCAAGATCATAAAGTCATTTCTTTCTATTCTATAGGTACATCAAGATACATCATATAGTCTCATTACAAATTATGATATGATCCTAAATTCCATCTACTATCTTCTTATAATTACAATTACATAAAATATATCATGAGCATAGCTCTTCCTAATACAATATTTTCAACTACTACATAAAAGAATAATACATTACATGATTCCATCATAATATTTACATAAATATACTACAAGGTATGTCCATAATCCTTCATGAAGAAGAATCCACATCCACACAAGAAGAATCCAAGAGAACATCCCAATGGTTAAAAAGCACCAACCACCCTACCACGTGGAACCAAAAGAATCAGCCCCCATGCTAGGAGATGACTCTACACCTAAGTTGGCACTAGGAACCAAAGAGACAACCACATAAGGACTCTCATGCAAGATCCAACATAACACGACAAGAAAAAACTCCCAGAGGCTTAAAAATCAACAAGATATAAAATGCAACCAATAAGTCATAAACATAAATCATCAAGGGAACACATGTAGGGGTGGATTGTCATCACATTCCATCTTCAACATAACAAATATAACAACATAAGGCACAAAATCAATGGACATGTGGAGCCATCTCAACCTATGAGAGATCAAGGGAGATTGACTTGCCATAGAAATGTCCTTCTCATGCTTATCCTAAAACATCCTCCCCGGGATCAAGTCATGAGGCTCACAACAATTATTATCTTTATTATTGAATCTAACTACCCAACCCATTAATTATTAGGTTATCACTTATTTACAAATTATGGTAAACTCCCAATGTGCCCTCGTGGTCTAGACTTCATGCATCCTTACAAGGAACCTCATGTAAGCCTATCTCTCGTGACCTTGATCATCACAAGGAAGCCAACTCACCCTATCATTGCCCAAACAATAAATGCAACAAGAGGCTCAAATCAACATATAAATCTGAAATCAATCATCATGCAGCCATATGCGTACATGGACAATTCTAGATCATGATACCAAGCAACATCCAAAGAGCCTCATAGCATAAAATACATCAAGCCATAGTAAGGCAACAATCTTTTCAACAAATGAGATGAAAACCAACAACAAGGAACATAAACTTCTTGTTCTGAAATCAACAAATCAACCCTCCCTACCATGGCTTCTCAACATGATAGAGGGCACAAATCCAGCATAGTGAATCACCACAACAAAGAAGCAAAACCATAGAAAGATTAATCAAATGGATCAAATACAAAATCTAGAAAATCATCATAAAACATCCAAAAGCCTCTAGAACGAAATCAAAACTGAAAATGACATAATAAACTAACAATTGGAAAACACACTGAAAGACCAGATTAGCGCATCTATTAGATATAATGGTGCATATGCCAAATCTTGAGGTGCATACACTAACTGTTCTAGGGCATCGATCTTTTTTTTTAGTGCATATACTAAATTAAATGGTGCATTTACTAAATTAATTATCGCATATACCAAATCTTTTAGCGCATATGACTTGGAATGGAGAAAGTATAGAAAATGGCTAAGTTACAAAATCAAAAAAAAAATCTAGGAAAATTAGTTAAGTCCTGAAACCAAATGGCTCAAAGTCACCTTGAAAAGATGCAATAACAACAAAAAACATAATGCAAAACCATAAATCAATGAAGGAGAGAACCGATTTCAAAGCCCAATAATTTCCAACTCAGTTTATACAGAAAACTATTTACAAATGGCTCAATCCCAATCCAATACACATTCTCCAGTCATTACGACACACAAGAACCATAAGGAAACCATATAAAACCAAATAAAGTCAAGGGAAGGCAATATTAACTCTCTGCAAGCAACCAAATCTCACAAATAACACAAAACTACTCATAGAAGCAACCAAATCTCACAAATAACCTAAAACTCATACAAGCAACCAAATCTCACAAATAACCCAAACTACTAGGCACAACCAAATTTCTCCAAAATCCTTTAAGTCAAGCTACAATAGGAAATCCAAAAACCGAGTTTCAAACAATAGAAATTGCACAGAGTCGTGCGTTCATGACAAAAAACTTAGCCAATGAAAACAGAGTATTTCCCCCTCCCTTCTAAAAGTTCAAGCATATAATAAAATCTATGCACATAAATATTTTTCCAAAACTATAGTATAAACTATACACTAAATCATTTTCCCAAATAAAACCCTCAAACAATAATCTTCTGCAAACACAAAGAATACAAGGGAAAATAAAAAATAATACAAAAGAGTAGACCTCCAAACTAGAATTAGAAGTGATGCAAGAAGGTTGAAGAAGTGCCCACAAAATCCAACGAAAATCCAAAGCCAAAGCCACACTCCAAAATTAAAAAGTTGCTAAAATGCTTCAAGAATGGTGACCCGACAACAAGCCCAGAGTGCCAAATAAAAGAAATTCGAAAACCCAAAACCTAGCCAATTCAAAATAATCCAAAATATAATATTTCCTACCAACCCCATGTTAGGTTACTTTTATATTTCTTTATTCAGATCTGACCAATAATAATGAAGGGTAGGTGGGAATAACATAGAATCTGTTTATACAACTAAGTTTGAGATATTATTATTTTATTCAAATGTGTTTATACACCCCCACTAATAATTAAAAGTCAAGATATATAAATAAACATAAGCCATAAATAAATAAATAAATCAAATGGGGAATTTAAAACCAAAAGCAATAAATAAATCAAATAGGGAATTTAAAACCAAAAGCTCATAAATGAATTAAAGAGCCAAATAAATATTAAACCATCTTAAAACAAATAAATAAATAAACATTAAATGTTAAATAATTGAATCCTCCAAGCTAATAAATTAAATATATTAAAATAAACATTATTAATTATAAAATCACACATCAAGGATCAAATAATCGATCTAAATATAATTAAGCATATAATCAAATAAATCAATGATTACTTACATACTGACAATAACAAGAAGACAAAACTCACTAACTAACATGGCAAATACATCAAGATGCTGACGACTCATAGTGGACAACTTAGACCTAGAGTATGTGAAGGGAACTCATGTCATCTCCGGACCACATAAGCCATTGGAATTAAAGACATGCTCAGACCAATGAAGCCAGGTGGAGTCGATGTCTGGTACCTACAAACCCTACAACCACAAAACAACGATACAACATATGCATATATCTCATAACAGAAAAGTGATAGGGAATCACGATGACACATCCCACTCGCAATGAGTGATGGACATCATCCCTCTCATGAAGACAGTCATACAGTATCAAACACATCTCATAGACATCTCATCACATGTAATCACAAAATAGGGTTAGTGTAAGCATAATCAAAACCATGATAAATCTAATCTATCAATAATCCATCACATATTAAGTGTATAAAATCTATCAAGCACATGTATACATCAAATCATATGATCAATAATCATTGAGTCATCATCATATAATAATCCAGATTACATATATCAAATAATGTCTAATCATCATAATAAGTGACTGAAACACATGAGTAATCATCATCAAAATCATCAAATATAGTCTAGATAAGTCTATCAAGTATGAAATAAAAGTCAAGTCTAGTCAAAATAAGTCAAGTCAAGGGTGGACACTACAATTCTAGAATCCATAACTCGATCAAATCACCACACAACGTCATGAATCCAATACTGAATCAAGTAACTCTAGCAAATCAAACATATAAATCAACCAAATCAACTCTCTGTAATCACCAGAACACCAAAACATGGGAATATGTTGACATCAATGACAACAACATATCCTAGCAGCAGCAATGTCCAACATTCTTGGGCATACCAAGCTTCAAATTTCTAAAGGCGAGAATATCTCGATAAATTTACTATCTTAAGTTGAAGGGCACATGAGGGGTTTCTTTGGCATGCACATACCACAACACCTGTGTCAACAAGTAGAAGGTTTTTGGAAATCTAAAACAATGGTTTCTTTAGTACAAGAGTCTCTTTTGGGTGTCCATATACACTCTCTCCCTTGTGAGGCTTCCTTCCTGTAGAACACAGGTACTAGGGAAGTTGGCATAGGTAGGAAATTAGCACCTATTCTGAAGACTTTCATCCCATATATTTTATATAGTGGCTAAGAGGAGACTTGTCTTTAGCCCATTACCGCTTGGGTTGTTCTACCCTCACTTGGCCTTATGGGATACTCAGGGGGACATGCCTTCTACCTAAACATATGAAAAACAAGCATCATTGAAACTTTTCTCATGCATCGAGGACCACGAGGGCCAAGGGAAGAGGATAGTGTGTGTCAGTTGTGGGACTTCTCACATGAAAAAATGTGCCTAATCAAATAAAACACAAAAGATAGATGCTATTTTTAATGCTCAAATTCAAATTTTATCTAACTAATAAAAATGAAGACAATATATTTCAACATTTTGTCTTTGACATGCATCTTGCATCAAATTGCATTAGTAGTTTAGGTTTAGTCTTCTCCCAATGCTTGCCAAATTGTTGCACATAATATCATTAACACAGAAAACCCAATATCTAAAAGTGAAATGAAATTGCCATGATTAAATGTCAAAATGAATAGTTATACCTCAGGTTCTACCTCTGCACAGGTGTAAAACATGTTGACATAGGTTCAAATACTAGCCACAGGTGCAAGAGTGCAATTTCTATGCAAAAAAGAGAAATTTGATCAATCAGAGTGATTTTTGCAAATTTGAAGCTATAGCAAGCATAAAAACCCTAATTTTGAAGAAATTTTGACCTATTTGACCTCAAAACTCACTATAACTACAACATGTCACTCAATTTTAAACATTCTCAGGTGAATTCCCCATTATTAAAGTGATTGCAAACCCTAAGAAAAATAAAATCAAAACTTTACAACTTTTTAAAGTGAGATGCAAAAGCTTGTAACTTATAAACCCTAATTAGGCTAATGTAAAGATTTATTGTTTATTTATGATCCTAATAAGCCTATGTGAGTTCATCCAAGACTAACTAACCCTAATTAGTTCAATTGAAATGAAATTGAATTGATTTGTAGAGTTTGTGTTCATTTTAAAACCCAAATTTAGACCTTTTTTTGTTCTGTTTAGCCAATTTGTATAAACAAATCAATGTGAGAAGTTGTTCTTCCACCAAATCCTAATTAGGACTATGTGAATTAATTTTAAGCCATTTTGATGAATTTTCATCCCTACTCTAACCCTACAAGCATTCAGAGAGAAAGACAATTTGCAAACTAAGCAACTAAAACAAAAGGCCCCAGAACACTGCACAAGCGTAGGTCTGGGCAACACAAGAACAAATTTGCCCAACATAGGTACAAATCTTCTAAACACATGCTCAAAAGACTTAGAATTAGGCCCAGAAATCCCCTACATAGACACACAAGTCCAAATAAAACCCAGAAAGACCTCCTTTCTTGCAAATTTGAACTAGAAAAACTCAAGAACACTTAAAGGACAAAAGATTAGTCATGTTTCACATAAGGTTCACCAAGAATTATAACTAGGAAACTGGGAAAAAGAATCAAAATCATATAATTAGGAAACCACAAAACATAACAAGCTTATGAAATAAAATCCTAATACACTCAATGAAAGAATGAAGGAAAAACACTAAAACAAAAATGCAAACCATCACAATGTGTTTCCTTCATTGACCTCCATCAGCTTTATTTCTCCTTCAAATGGGACTTTTGTGGATCTGACCTACAAGATTGAAAATACAAGTGAAAAGAAAGATTTCAAAGTGAAATTCACAGCATAAAGATACTAGAATCATGGTTCACCAAGAAATCTAACTAGGAAATTAGGGATAAGCATCATAACAGATGAGTTAGTTAACCACAAAAACTAACAATTTATGAAAATGAGTCCTAATACACTCAACAAACAAATGAAAGACTAAACATCAAAATAAAGCGCAAACCAAAACACGGTTGTTTCCTCCATTGGCCTCAATTGGAATTCTTTCTCCTTCAAATTGATGCATGTGGATCTCACCTACAAAATGCAAGTGTATTGAAAGCAATTAGATAACAAAATGAGATGAAATTGACATCATAAGGGTACTCAAATTATGGTTATCCATGATCAAAGAAAAGGATTCAATTTATAAATTAAATGATGAAGGCATCAAATTGGAGTGAGCAATTTGAAAGAGGCAATTGAATTCAAAATTGGCATGATTATGACATGATTGAATGAAAAAATTCATGAAAAGTTGTTATGTGAAAATAAAAAAAAACTGAGAGGAAATTGTGCTCACCAATTATGACATGATTAGGAGATAAAATAAAAATTTAGCTATGAAAAATTAGGCCTCAAAAATAGCTCACTAATTGAATGACAAAATGGGCATGAAAATAGCCTTCAACCTATGAGAAATTAGCCTCAAAAGGTGGAGACAAAATAGAGAAGAAATAAGTGGAGAATGTTAGGAGAAAATTAGGTGGAAAAGGAAAAGTAGAAAATTAGGAAAATTAGGTGACATTAATAAATAAATCTCATTTATTAATTAGTTCACAAAAGAGGAAACAAAATTATCCATTTACATGATTTATTTAATTGTGACAGAAAAATGACACTTAGGATAAATGAATAAATACATTTAACCTAAAGGGAAGAAATGTTAATAGGATCAAATGAATTAATCATAAAACCTTGGAAGAAAAGGACTTTGAAATGAAATTAGGTCTTGACACAATTAAAGGACAATAAATGATAAGGATCACAATTGAAAGGAAAAATGACAAAGGTTTGATAATGACATGACATTGATTGACAAAAACCAATGACAAATTGGTAAAGAAGATTTATTTGACAAATGACAACTAATGAAGATCAATGACTAATCAACCCAAAGTTGACGAGAATTGATGATTGATTGAGATCAATGACGAATCGTTCAAAGATTGACAAAGAGGTCGATTTGATGAAGGTTGACTTGATAAAGAGATTGACAAGGACCAATGATGAATCGATCACAAATTGATAAAGAGACTGATAATTGACGATTGAGAAATGATTCAAATTGATTGATAATTGATAAATGATGATTGAAAATGATAAACATCTAGGACAAAACCCTAATTCGACACTGATTAAGATTGATGATGTCCAGTTGACATGATAAGTTTTGATTAAGTAAAAACAAATTTTTGAAAGGAACTTGAACCTTTTTACATATCAAGAAATAGAAAAAGCATTAAAGCAGAAAAAAGTTGTGCCTGATCACCCAAACAAAAAACAATTCCCATCCAAACCAAAAAGGGAACTCAAAACACACAGAGCCTCTCAAAGACAACAAAAGGATAGCAAAAGGACAACACAAAGACAAAGACAGAGACCAAGATAGCTAAATATTTTTCATAATATCTTCTCCATGAACCACCATCTACTTCATGTTTTCCACAGAGGTCTTCAATTCATCTAGCTCTCATCCCTTGATATCACCTTGATTCCTGGTGTTGGCCCTAGTTCTCTTCTCATGACCTTTTTTCTCCATCTGGTCCTTGTCACCCTCTTTGTCTTTAATGTTATCAAATCTGTTAATCAGAATATTCATATTATCCACAGAGGCCTTAAGAATCTGGAAATTCTATTCAACAATCCTCTTCATAGTTAATTCCATCTTGTCGACTCTATTGTCCAGGTTATTCATGGCAGTTTCTAGCCCGTTCACCTGTCTATTCCCTTCCATTTCCTTAACCTTCTTTTTTGTTTCAAGAATTTTATTGACCATGGCCTCAATAGCTTCAGCATTGTTGATCGCAACCACTAATTCTTTAACATTTTCAGAAAGAGGCTTCTCGTCTATCATAGCATTTTTTATAACATTAATATCATTCTTTAGGTTGCCGATATCTTTCACAATTTTGCTGATAGTATCACAAAATCCCTTAATACTATCATTATCCCCATGATAGTCACTAGGATTTCCCCTTTTATTCTCTTGGCCCTCATTCTGCAATCCTTGAGTACTCATGTGCTCGCCACGACCCACATCTGGAATCTCATCCTCCTCCTTACCCTTCATATTGATGTTTTTTTCCTCCTCTGCATCCTCATTAGAAGCTATCAAAATCTATTTTTTTACCTTGTTAGCTCCCCTACTGGTGTTCTTGTTCCTCTGGGTTTTTTTTCCCTTTCCCTTTCCTTTCTTGCTCTTGATGAATTTCTCCTCAAAGGACTCATCCTCAGAGTCCAAGAGCTCAGAATCAACAACAATCCTCTTTCTTTTCCCCTTATTCCTCCCCTTTTTGCTAAGATCCTCTGACTCACCTTCAATTTCTAAGTCAAAGTTGAAACCACTATACTCACTTTCTGTGTCATCATCCCTGGTATTTTTACTTATAATTGGTTTCTCTGTGGATTTCCCTTTCAACAATTTGTAAATTAAAACCATAAGACGCTGATGAAGAGCATGGTCCCCCTGAGGGTCTTTCTACATTTCTTTAATGGTGTGATCCTTGGAACAAGCTAAATAGTAGGGCAGGCTTACCTTTTCACCATGGCAAAAGTGGTTGAGCAGCACGAAATGGTGCCCATAAGCCCTCATGAATATTCCATCCAGAGTAATGTAGGTTATGGTAGAAAACAACACAAACCTCCATGGCCTACAAATACACTTGAGGGAGTGGGAGGAGTTATCCACCTTCACCATTTTCTTCTTTTCGCCATCCGTGATAGGAAATATATCCGCTGCCTTATCAAAGACACTTCGATCTCTATAGAACTTAATACCATCTTTTACCATCCTTGTAGCTTCTGCGATGATATCTTTATCCACCATCATCATTTGGGTGCCACCAGAACTTTGCCATTCTTCCAATTCTTTATAAAATGCTTGGTAACTATTAGGTTTTTACCGCAAAGCCTCTCCATGAAAACACTTAAGCCCACCTCTTGTAGAATCTCCCAAATCTCTTTGTTCTTCTTCCAATCCGAACATGAAGTTGGTTCAAACCGCTTTTTGTGCCCTCCCATGTTTTCCCTCAAATTCAGTAGAATTCCTAATCTCTGCTCTGATATTTCCTCTTTGGTTTCTATTATTGCTTTGAAAAAGAACCCAAAATCCATGCCCTGTTAATATGATAGGACAATTAAAGAGATACTCATCACCACCACTGTAAACCTTCATCAAAAAAAGGGGGAAGAGCATTAGGAATTATGATTAATGATGCCACGTTGCCTCATCTAGATATGGTCCATTTTGAACAAGGATTTCACCTCACACACAAGTTTACTTTCCCCATTAATGGTAATGATTTTCTTAGATCATCGGGCCAGGTTGGCTGCCAGTCAACACATGAGTTAGCTTCCCTGTAAACATGTGTGAAAACACACATATCAAAGGTTTCACTTATTTCCTTTGCAGCTTTAATAGCATTGTTTATAGACCAAGAGGGCAGGAACGCCTTATTCAAACAATTTATGATATTCAAAGAGTCACCTTCACACCAAACTCTGGTACAATTGGCTTCCTTTTCTAGAACCATACCATGATAAGAAGCCATGGCCTCAACAACATGATTAGTTTGACTGCCAATAGGGATACATTTAATGGTATTACATTTTCCCCATTCATCCCTTAAAACCACACCACACCCTGGATTACCAGGGTTACCCTTTGAAGCGCCATCAAAGTTGATTTTCATTCAGCCATGAGGAGGGCTTTCCCATTTCACACCTTCTCTAGGATTAGCCTGAAAGATGTCACTTCCCTTTAATCTCCAATTCTTGAAAATAATATGATCATCTTGATCTTTGGGGTTGGCTATTCCACCCATGATGTTGATATTCTCCACTATATTTTGTTTGATTTTCTCAAAAATTATTTGAGCCTTAGATGCCTTCTCTCTGAACACTCTTTCAGTTCTCTCTTTCCATATTCCCCAACAAATATGAGGTAAAGCCAATCTCCATAACAAAATTATACTTATTCCTTGAGGGGTGATGCCATGAATTAAAAACCTCTTTGATAGATTCTGGAAAGACCCAATTGATATTGAAGTAATCCAGACATCTAGCCCAGATGTCAGCAGAGAAGGGACAGTGGAAGAACAAGTGGTTAATAAGTTGATCATGACCAATGATTGTAATTTGAAAATGAGAGAGAATTGTAATTGAGTAAGGAAGAATGCATAATAAGGATGCAATGTCAACAAATGATAAAGATCAAATGTGCAACATAGAAGAAATGTTAATAAGATGCAAAAAACCCTAAAACAAGGTCATGTGGACATGTTAAAGTATGATGTTGCAAGCATTGACCTTTTTAAATGCCTACAGAGAGAAATCATTGAAAAACAACATGCTACCTATTGGCAATTTTTATGCCAACCTTAGTAGAGATCAATTTTGAAATTTTTGAAATTTCAGTGTGGCTCACACATCGTGTTAGTCAATGCGACTAACATGTTAGCCACTTCTTTATTTTTTAGAAAATGCATAAAATGAAGGTTATGTGATGTGTCAATAACACGAGGGTTATTTACCTATGCATTACAGATACTCTAGCATCTCATTTGAATAACACCATGTTATCCGTCATCTTGTGTTAGACACTGTGTATTATTCGGCTGTGGTAGGATAAGGTTTTGGCTACACAATTTTGTAAAGAAGAGTATATGTGTGATGCATAGGATGATGGGGAAATAAAGAAAGTTGGTTCTTTTCCCCCATGCTGGTAGAGGAGAAAAGGCAAATGTGGCACAGGATAATGGGAGATAGAGACAGTCTCTCCCCGTTACCCCTTGAGGGAAAACATCAACAGACAGGGGCCTTGCAGGATAATGGAAATGTAGGCCAGATGGTCATCCCGCTATCCCACAAAGTGAAGATGCCAAGGTAGGGTGTGTTACAAGACAACACATGCAAGAGGAAATGTTCCTCCCCCCACCATCTCACGCCCAAAGGGAATGACAAGAGGGAGTCACACGAGATTGAAATGTAAAAGAGCAGCAGGTTTGTCCCTGCCATCCCATAGGGTAATTTTAGGGTCCTATGAATGGTGCAGGGTAAGAAAATATAGTGTGTGGGGGGTTTACCCGACCATCTTGTGCTAAGAAAAGATGAACAAAGATGACCGTACAGGGTGACCAAATGCAAGCGATGATTATTTCCCCCGCTATCCCGCACAGTAAGAAGGCCTCTTAGCAGTCACATAGCAGAAGAAAATGTGGGCCCAGGTTGCCACGTCAAACATTAGTGACCATCGGATCTTCATAATGGCCCAATGTGATGACCATGTTTTAAAGATTTATTGATCCTCATAGGGGGACTACATGGATCAATCTTGTGTGTCCATCTTTGCACAATCTGGATGATCGATGGGCTGAGGTTCAAATTTGCAGTGGCCATTGAAAATTTAAATACCTGCATGTAATGGTTGTTGACTAGGTTGTTGAATCTGATTTTTTCCTTGGCTGACACCTCTAATCCAATCCAATTTCATCCCAGCTACTAGAATCATGGTCATAACTCTATAGGGGACTCCTACAACCAATTTCAGATGCCGCCCATGCTCATTCAATGTGGTATGAAGACTTTTGTGCCCTACATGCTATCAAAGATGTGTTCAGCAAAAATATATCTTCCTTGTAGGGATATTTTTCTTTTCTAGAGGTAGAGGATGCTCTCAAAGCCATATTCAACACGCCATAAGATCGTCCTTGATTTGATCTTCCTCCTCTCGTATATTTTGTAACCTAACCCTGCGTAGGGTTAGGGTTTCTTAAATACAACTCGATCTGAGTTATTTCTAATCTATAAAGGCAATTTTGTAATCTTGTATAGGGATCTTCTTTTTTTTCTGCAGAAAACTATGTTCTGCATTTGTAATATTTTTGCCTTGTCTCTACATGAATAAAGTTAGCTATTTTGCCTACTTTCAATTTGGATAACTTGTGTAATATTTTTACCCTTTTGTCTGAATGTGTTTTAGTTTGTTTTCTAAGTATATGTGACCATGTTAATCCCTCTTAGAGATTCATCTATGAGCTAAGTGCAACTCCTTTTGATTTTCATAAGAATTCTAACCTTCACTCATGCTTTAAGAAACTAATTAAGATAAAAATTTGTGCATATTATCAGTTGATTTTCATTGATGTCTTGTGTAGCTATAGGCATCAAGATCATTTCATTCTAGGTGAAAACCTTATTTTCCTTCTTTCTTGCATCCCCTCTTTCTCCCTTTTCCCTGTCAAATCAGTAGTTTAGGATTTATTAGTGTTGGGTTGGTCCAACACCTGCACTAAGATTGGAAAGGAAGGTAGCCTTCTCCAGAGATTCAACCTCACTTTTGCAAGTCCCACACTTGGGAGGGTTTTTCCATGTTGCACAAGGTTGATGATTAAGGTTGTTCATCAAGTGGGATCAAGTTTTGTGACAACTATTTTTGGCATGCTTGGTGGGACTATTTGAACCAGCTTTGGTCCATGTTTTCTTACCTTTTGTTGATAGTTGGTGTTGTCTATCAACAAACTCAGCCTTTGGAGGAAACATCCTACATACTTGGTGACTTTACAAAGAAATAATCTACTGGTTAAAGTAGACCAGAGCTCAAATTACTAAATATCTAGTGTGGTCTTCAATTTTGAGCCTTTGGAGGCATCATCTTCTAAGCACCTAGCAACTCTGCAAATTTTCTGGTATGTTTTCAATCTCTAATTGGGTAGACTTGTTTTCCTTTTAAACATTTTTATATAGAAAATCCCTTCTTCTAATGTTTCAATATGAGCTCCTATCATGGGTACAATTTCTATTCACCCCCATTAAATGCAAATGCAAATCAGCCCTACCCATTTCACCAATATGAACAAACTAGGACTGCTCCTAGTTTTAGCCCTGATGGTATGATGAATCAATAAGGATCCAGACAACTACTGAGAGGGGGGGGGGGTGAATCAGTGGATGAAAAAGTGACTAAAATTTCACCAAACTCAAAATTAACCTCCCAAGCCAATCTCAAAACTAACTGGTTCAAACACTGAACTACAAATTGTAATATCACTGTCAAGTATACCGATTGGCTGTCATAACAAAATAACAATATAACAACTCTAAAACTCTCAAACCATTTAACCAGAACATCCAAATACTTTAATGACAAAATTAAAAGCACATTTCAGATAATTGTCAGTCATCTTATCATATCTAAGTGGATTTAGCAGTTAAGCAAATTAACAATAGAAAACATAACCACAAAAACATTCACCACTTGACACAATGATTTTGATGTGGAAACCCAAATGGGAAAAACCATGGTGGGGATGAATACCCACAAGTATTCTGAACTCTTCTGAAGTTGACCCTGTTAGGAGCCAAGCCTGTTAAATCTTTTACAAAGGTCCTATTAAGAATAGATCCCGTTAGGGACCACTCGGTTAAGGGATTGACTGTTGGCATTCTACACTCTTATGAGAATAGTTGATGTTGTCATTGATGGAAACCATCTGGAAACCAACTAGAAAGTCACCAAAAATTGGTTTTTACATGCCTCGCATCATAAAATTCATACACCGGCAGACATAGACACCGACAAGCACTTCACTAGCATTTAGATTACATCGCCAACAAAGCATACTGGCACTCTAGCCGACATGCGATAAAGTTTTGTTTTATGAATTGTTTTGTAATGTAATTATCATTTTTAAGTTGACATGGCATATTGTAAAAGACTCATATATGTATGAGATCTTATAGGTCATTTTATGTGAGTAGATGAGAGAAAGGTATAATGTGTGATGAGGCAATTTTGTATAAGGTGATATAGTTGATAGCAAAGGCTTGGTTATTGATTGAGCTTGAACCAGTACTGAACCTGGCATGAGATATGTTGTTTTGAGCAGTACATTGTATTAGATTTGATAATCCATTTTGTAGTCAGTGTGACTCTTTATTGAGCAGTGAGCTCTAGGCTATTGGCCTCCCTGCATGTGCATGCCCCTCATTGTAAGTAGTATTTATTCATTAGCCAATGAGTAAATATTGTGGGTCACAAATTCCACCAAGGTTTTTCCCACATCGGGTTTCCTCATTAAATATCTTGTGTTATGGTGTGTTTCTATGTTGTCTTTATTATTTCTATTTATTGCAATAATTCTTATTTACCGGTACATTGTTTGGGGATGAAAAGTTATTAATAAGTTTAAATATTTTGTTAACCGATTAGACACTGATTCAACCCCTCCTCTCAGTGTCTTTGGGAATGTCATTGAATCTAACAATTGCTATTAGATCCTGGTCCTCTATTTTTAAAAGTCGAACAGCTTGAGGAAGATTCTGACACCGGTACAGATGGAGAACTTAAGAAAATAGTTGGAAGGAGCCCTGGAACATTTTGATGTAGAAAAATCGAAGAATATCAAACTTGAAGATGATTTGAGGATTGTACAGGAATTCATTAAAGGACTTCGAGAGAACTTTGCTATAGCACAAAATAAAAGAAAACAACTTCATGAGAAGATGCAGAATGATGATGATGAAAAAGAAACTCTTAGAGACATTGCAAACAAGTTGAGACAAGAAAATAGTAATATGAAGAATGAAATGCAAGATATGACTATGAGGTTATGTAAAGATATTGAAGACAGGAAGAAGAATGAAGAAGACTTGACTAGGAGACTTAATGATGTTGGAAATGAAAAACTAAGACTTGGTCCTGAAAATGATATGTTAAAGACAGACTTGATTCACATGCAACATGATAAAGCTCAGCTTATGAGACGAGTTGGAATTTTTTGAAAATTAGTTGGCTACTGCAAACAATAGAAACCTAATGAAATGCTTAAAAAATAGAAACCTAATGGAGATACTAATGGACTTGGATTTGAACATGGAGAAAGTTCTGGTACTGCAAACAATCAAGATCAAAACAAACTGGTAAGACAACCTAATGCTTATAAATTTAATGGCAAATGTTTCAATTGCAACAAATATGATCACAGAGCAAATCAGCGTAGATTTAGAAATAATCAGAATACAAACTCACCCACTGATCAATGTTCCAAATGCAACAAAGTTGGTCATAATTCAGAAAATTGTAGATTGAATGTGAAATGCTATGTTTGTGGAAGATTTGGGCATTTATCTAATCAATGCAGATCACAAACCGGTCAATGATATGGAAAGGCTATTCAGAGGAATAATGTAACTTGTTATGCTTGTAACAAGATTGGAAAATTTGCTAAATTTTGTAGAAGCAAGAATGCACCGACAAACAACAAAGGATCTAGTTTGAAGGGCAAAGAAAAGGTAGATGAAGTTAAGCAAGAATTTTCAAAACAATGGATTAAGAAGAGTGATCAGAGAACTGATGAAACTATATCTTCATTGGTAGAATTGAGTAATCCTCCACCAGAAGGAGATTCTTCATCTAACTAAGAAACAATCCTTAGGAAGTATTGCATCAAGTTGAAGATCATGCATTCTACCCTCGGTTGATGGTGAGAAGATACATTTCTTCTTTACTGGTGGATGTGTTAAATTTTCACTTAACCGACAAGCATTTAATGCTGTTTTAAAGAAATTTTTGGTTATAAAGCACTGGGAAACCCTCATTTCAAACTCACCAAACATTCAAATGATCAGAGAGTGCAAAATTGAGCAAGCAATTCTAAGGCGAAGCTGTGAAGTGATTTTCAAGCATTCAAAATTTGGATTTAGAGGTATTTATCTTTGAAATGGCTTCCGCATCTTCTGTTCCAGAGTTTATTTTGAACCCTACCACTGTGGAAAATGTTAAACGCCCTAAACCCGTATTCAAGATTATCCCTGAGATTGCGAAACAAGATGATTCTATAGGAGATTTTTCAAAAATTCCTAAGGGTGTAGCATTTGCAGAAGACCCTAGAATCTACATACATTGCAACATAGAAAACCTAGGGACTGAGGAGTTGAAGAAAATGTTTAATGAGGTCATTTCTAATGAGAATGGAGTAATCAAACTCGAACATAAGATTGTGGAAAATTTAGGTTTTGTAGAGATTCTGAACATTCCTGAATTTCCTAAGGAAGTTGTTAGACTTGTATTGAGCAGAGTCCATGGATAATTCATGTGGTTAGAGTCAGTTTGCAAAATAACCAGGGAAGCAATTAAGGCAGTTATTGGTTTACCTTCAACCGGTAGTAAACCTGAAAAAACCAAGAAAATTCCTAACAAAGGAGTTATGGATTTAACTGGAGCAACATCTGATAATAGGTCAATTAGAGTAAATGATGTTAAGGACATAAATGTAAGATATGTGAGTATGGTACTAGGATACAAAGCTACTCATGCAAATAGACTAAGTTCTATTTCTAGCCTATGTATTCATAGTGCATATGAGATGGTACACAATAATGCTAAGATTGATGTGTCTGCATGACTTAAAGATGAATTAATTGATAACCTGAAGAAGATTAAGGGTGACAAGAAAGTTACTTTCCATTTTGGAAACCTTCTGTTATGTCTAATGTTGTACTTTACCAAGGAGATACCCGACATAGGTCACAAGGATTTTGGTTATGAAATCCTGGTAGGAAAACAGATACAAGATGCTTACACCAGTATGAGCACTGACAATGTTAAGAACATTACAGACTATTTCAAAACATTCCAATCTAAGATGAGAGCAAGAGAGAGACTACCACAAAGCATAGTTGATAAATATGACAAGGAAATCTACTTTGTTATTAAGAGAGATGAAACTTGGATGGAAGCAGCAAGTTCTAGAACTATTTGGGTTATGGAGATGGGATATGAGGTAGACCTATCTATTTTGGCTACTTGATGCACCAAGGGAGCTGTCTGAGGAATTCTTTGGAAATGAAGAAACCATAGAGAGTAAAGTGTCTATGCAGAAAAGGACTAAGAGAAGAGAAAAATTCATTAGAGATGCCTCCAAGAAGGTAAAGGAAATCAAAGAAAATGTCATGAACATCAATGGTATATTGGTAAGTGAACTTGAAGGACTACAACCTGAAGCACATGTTTCACCGATTGTAACATCTTCTGACACTGATAGTGGTAAGGCTGTTGAATTTAAAAGAGTAGAAAGGAAGAGAAAACCCTCATTGGTACCCTCTCCTTCACCTAAGAAAACTAGGACACTAAGGAAGAAACAATAGATAGTTAGGGAACCGAATTAGAAAGTTACACCTGAGAAGAAACAAACACCGGTTACCCCCACATTGAATGATTTACTGAATGAGATAACAAAGGAAGGTAATTTGTCTAATGTATGCAAATGGTATAACACTTCAAATGATACTGATAGAAACACCAATGAGGAAAGAATTGTCTTACACTTGGATATATACAAGAAAGTTTTGATAGAAGTGATTGATAAGATACCCAATGATCTCTACATGAGACTAGAAGAAAAAAGGCTATCAATGATGGAATTGGATAAGAAATTGAAAGTTGAAGAACTCTTGGTTGTTCATCTGATAAACTCCAAGGAAGAAATTGATGAACTTATCTCTGAAGCTAACAAATCTGTATTTATTAGTGGACACTAACAAGTAAGCCTGATGGCTAGAAGGGTAAAAGAGATTGCAGAGGAGACTACAAATAAATGGGATATATTCTTTGTAGAGAAGGAAAAGCAAGAGGAAAAGAGAAGATCTAAAAGGACATTCAAAGTATATTAGAAAGACAAGGACAAGGGTAAAGGCAAAGTTGGTGGTATTCCAAACATAAAGGTTACAGATAACCTTCCACTGCCTCCTTTAGATACACCACTAGTACACTCAAAAGATCCACCGGCTACTAATACTAAAGGTATAACACATGATAATACTAACCCTGAGTCTTAGATACTCTTTACAATGAATGTGGATACTCAAGAGGTAAACATTGTTGTGGATAAAGATAATTCAGAGGTTAAGGCAGACAGTGTTGATAATAGCAAAATTTCAGAGAAACCGACACATACTATTGACTCTCAGGAAACTGAGATACCGACTCAAACAAAGAAACTGAAAGTGATTGGAAAACCTACAGAGAACAAAGGTACTAGCATAGGACCACCGAAATTTGAGAAACCGATAGTAGAACTTTCAGAGAAACAAACAAAGGCAGAGGTTCATGTTGAGACTAAAAAACTGATAGTTATAGAGACACTAAAATAATTTGAGAAACCATCAAAGGTTGAGGTGAAAACACAGACAGATCCACCAAAGGAAAATAAAAGAAAAATGGATACATCTGATGGAAATAAAGATGATATACTAAAGGTGATTGGTCAGACATCTATTGAGATGAAATCTACAGCTGAACCGAGTACATCTACATGTGAATTCAGACCTACCAATATCACAGAGGTACTTTTGGATTCTATAAAGAAGATAACTGATTGCAATGCATTGGATTTTAAGGCAATTGATAACACTTTACCTATTTTAAAGATGATTGCACCAAATTTTAACATAGATCACATTAAGGATTCTTTAGGTAAATTGGACACATTGTCCAAATTCATTTCTGAATATGTTATACCTATAGACAAGGTGAATGAGGATATGATAAAGGAGAGAGTTGAAAAAGAGAAAAACACATTCTTTGAAAACACAATAAATAAATATACCGATCTTGTGGATACACTTTTACCGGTACTTAATTCTACAATTTTGGAGTATAAGGAGATATATAGGGAAGCATATAAACCTCACTGTTTGACTGAGGACATTGATAAGGAGATCAAGAAGACACAGAAAGAAATTGATGACATTGTGGATAATATTATAGGTTCATCCGAACTCATATCAGTTTTTGAATAGGAAATGGCAGTCTTTGAGGAAAAATTAGAAAAAATTGAGAAAGAGAAGGAAAGGATAAAGTCTAATGCCCAGGAACTAAAAGATAAACTTGGTCTGAGGCTGGATAATCTGATTAATCAGAGAACTAAATTGTCTAAGGCAACAGTACAAGGAGAATGATCACCGAAGTAGCAGATGCACTATCTCACCAGTATGATCCAGCAGACTAAGGCAACTTTAGATGACAACAACAAATTTATGCAGAGTCAGAATATGATTTTGGCGGACATCTTTCAGATTGTAACCAATTGGTTACAAACCTTGAGGTAGCATTTTTGTACTCTTTTGATGACATCCTTTGTCATTGATGTCAAAAGGGGAGTAAAGGAGAGAAAAATGCATGTATAGAGGAGATCACTTGCTCAGGGGGAGCACATCTTTTTGGATTTCTTTTTTTGGATAACAGTTTTGATTTTTCTCATGAGTGTTGCCATCAATGCCAAAGGGGGAGATTGTTGGCATTCTACACTCTTATGAGAATAGTTGATGTTGTCATTGATGGCAACCATCTGGCAACCAACTGGAAAGTCACCGACAATTGGTTTCTACATGCTCGGCATCACAAACTTCATACACTGGCAGACACCGGCACCGATAGGCACTTCACTGCCATTGAAATTACATTGACAACAAAGCATACCAACACTCCAGTCGACATGGGATAAAGTTTTATTTATATGAATTATTTTGTAATGTAAATATCTCTTGTAAGACAACATGGTATATTGTAAAAGACTCATATATGTATGAGATCTTATAGGTCATTTTATGTGAGTAGATGAGAGAAAGGTATAATGTGTGATGATGCAATTTTTTATAAGGTGATATAGTTGACAACGAAGGTTTGGTTATTGACTGAGCTTAAACCAGTAGTGAACTTGGCATGAGAGATGTTGTTTTAAGCAGTACATTGTATTAGATTTGATAATCCATTTTGTAGTCAGTGTGACTCTTTATTGAGAAGTGAGCTCTAGGCTATTGGCCTCCTTGCATGTGCATGCCCCTCATTGTAAGTAGTATTTATTCATTGGTCTGTGAGTAAATATTGTGGGTCACAAATCCCACCAAGGTTTTCCCACACCGATTTTCCTCATTAAATATCTTGTGTTATGGTGTGTTTCTATGTTGTCTTTATTATTTCTGTTTATTGCAATAATTCTTATTTACTGGTACACTGTTTTGGGATGCAAATTTATTAATAAGTTTAAATATTTTGTTAACCAGTTAGACACTAATTCACCCCCTCCTCTCAGTGTCTTGGGGACTGTCATTGAATCTAACATTGACTATAATGCCTAATTAGAAGCAACACCCTATTAGGAGTAACCTCGATAGAGGATCTGAAATCCAAGCTAAGGGATCACCTGGTTAGATGATTTAGATAGCACTAAGCTTGTTAGATCTTACCTTGTTAAGGGCTTTGACTATTGTAATTGTTGGAGAAAAATAGGGGTTTGCTGATCTGGTAAATAGCACTACGCTTCTTGATCAAATCCTTTTCATGCTCCTATCTGCCTTTTCACATACTGCAGATACACCTTTTGGTTTGGCAACCAATCACACTTACACTCAACCAAAATAGCCAACACTACAACAAAATAACTCATCAACCTTATAAGAAAAACAATAGGTTGGTAAAACATCACAAACCTAAGATCTCATAGAGATTACAAACAAATTGGTTCAAGTATGACCGTTGGATTACATAGCAATCATTTTAGATGATTCAAGACAACCTTGACCGCTCCTTGATCACTGCTTCATAAATTCCAATAACTCATCATGTGTTTTCCTCTTCATGCAATGTACTCGCTCATTCCCAAGATAAAACCATTATGTCTACGCACCAAAAACCATTTGAAACTCTTCACATACAATATGCATATGTGTCATAATCATTACCACTCATCATTTGATCATAAACGAATACAACCAATTCACCAAGCTCCATCGATTAGCATTTGGCACATCAATAAGTAGGGTTACCGATTGATCTCACTTCTTCTCAAGTAATACCAGTTTCCTTCACTAGCTCACCTACCGGTTGCAAAACAACATCATTACGACTTATAATTGACATCAATGACAACATAATAGTTCATTAATGTAATCTTCATGAAAATGCCAACAATCTCCCCCTTTGGCATTGATGGTAATACAAATATCAATACCCTTGATTGTGATGATTGTGTATAGGAATCCTGGCTTACATTTTACCATGTACTCTCCTTACACTAGGTCTCCATGTCTTTAGTTGGTAACTAACTATAGATCTTTTCTCTATCAATCATACAATTCTTATCCCCATATAGTTCTTCTCCCCCTTTGACAATAATGCCAAAGTGAAAGTAAAACTTGTAGTGTCATACTTCACTATTTGACATCAACAAACTGCAACTCAATGCTCCCCCTGTAGAATAACTCTACTCTACACCAATCCTAATTCAAGATTTTACAATTAGCTCTGGGACTAATGTATTCCACATCTGCTTAATTGACCTCATGTAGGGGCACAACCCCTAGCTAACCTCTAAGATACTCAAAAGTAGTCTTAGACAGAGTTTTAGTAAAGATATCTGCTAGCTGCTCCTTAGTAGATACATTCTCCAATAGCACATCTTTACTCTGCACTTTCTCTCTTAAGAAATGATATTTCAGCTCAATATGCTTGGTTCTATCATGCAACACCGGGTTCTTTGAGATATTTATTGCACTGGTGTTGTCACATAAAATATTTACTAGTTATGTAATCTTCAACTTGAATCCTTCCATAATGTGTTTCATCTAGATTGCCTAGGTACAATTCATATACACTGCAACATATTTAGCTTCAGTAGTGGACTATGATATACAACTCTTCTTCTTGCTACTCCATGATACAAGTCTTCCTCCAAGAAAGAATGCACCACCGGTTGTTCTCTTTGTATCATCAATATTGCCTACCCAGTCTACATCTGTATAAACCTTCAAAATCAAAGTTACTTGCATATGGATACCATAATCCATAGTCAATAGTACCTTTCAAATATCTAAATTGTAATGCCTCACCAAGAACCCTAAAGGAAAACAAAACAACTAGGCAACTAAAGGGTGAAATAATTTTTTTTAAAGATTAAGTGCATTAATTATAACCATTGCACATTTAATAACACAATGAAAGACTAACACATGATTTCCTAAGGGTTACCAATGAAGATTCAATTCATAGATTATATTAACACCATGGTTAATCCAATTGTCCATCCAATTAGGAAAATTAAATGCTTAAGGTAAAACCTACACATACATCTAAATTTCATAATGAAAGAATCAAAGTATTCCAATGCATTTAATTCCCATAGATCATACATATAAAAGATTAAATCAACTGAATTAACATACATTCCACCGATATAATATTACAATATCTATAAATACATGGCTTCCAAAAATACCACGGAATCCAAAAGTTACAATATCAAGGTTACATAAAAGTTTAATACAATGACCACAAGGTCTCAACTAAACAATGATCATGAACAAGACTTGGAACATGAACCACAAACCAAGAAACACTAGTGAAGCCTTTCCTCACCTGAAGATACAATCTAGAACATCCGATGGGAAGTGACACTACCACTCGACCATGTGATCCTGAAATGGAACCACCCCACCATGCTAGGAGATAGTAGAAAACCCTAAGGCAAGAAAAATAAGACAAGTACGAAAGAACTACATGACTTCACAAACATCAATGTGACTCAACTCACAAACACGAGTGACTCTAAGGAGAGAGTGTCATCACATGGCTTATGGTGGTTACCTTGGTAGGCCTCCATAGGTCCTGGCCCCCATCCTGGGTTATCCTGGTAACCTCTCCTGAACCTCCGGCTCCATCTAAGCCTCATGCAGACCCTACCAATCCTTTCATGAAGACAAGGTGATAAGTTTGCCATTCCAGGCCTTCTCACCAAATCTTGAGCCTATACAAAAACTCAACCATGTGCAAGGCACATTATCTTAATTAATATTTAATCTACCCACCCCCTAATCAATTATTAGGTTATCACTTCTTAACTGACTTTGAGGGGTTATCCTGGCATCCACTTCGGGCACGACCCCCACTCAAAAGCCACTCTCTCTCATAGGACACTAACAAGAAAGGTCTCTCTACGAGAACTCTATGGTGAAACAGACATCCATATCTAATCCTGACAAACCACAGGTGAAGGATACACAATCACTAACCCAGGATTGACCATTTGGAAAAAAACACACAATGGCTCACATCAACAAGGTTATACAACAACACCTTACCAAGGGGGTACAACAACATATGGCATAATGACAACTCAACTAGAATTACAACGAAATTAAGCTTGACTGCAAATACCATTTATACAAGATCCTAATACAGGCAATTTTTTTTTATACAACCAAAAGCATAAATAACTTGCAATTAAAGATTTTCTAGAAAATAAGAAAATACAACTATATTAATACAAGGAAACCAATTTTGTCATTTGTCCAATAAGGTCAAATAAAATCACATAAAAATTAACCCCCTAATGTATTTCCAAAAATAAAAATATAATCTTAAATTATAAGCTTTTCTAAAAATAGCTAAATTCGGAATTAAATAGCATAGTATTAAAATAATACTTAAATGATATAATATCCAAAATTAAAATAAACTTATATTTATTTATTTATATATATATATATATATATTATATATAATAAATTAATTAGTAACCAAATTTTATAACTCTGGCACAGAAATCCGAAAGTACCATGTTTCGGTTTGCATGAAATTTACTCAGGGAATAATGAAAATAAAAACCCCCTGCTACCTTATGGTAGCAGGTGCCACCACCAGTAGCACTGCTACCGCACGGTAGAAGGTACTACCGTAGGTAGCCTGCTACCTTACGATAGCCGCTGCTACTACCAGTAGCACTGCTACCGCATGATAGCAGGTACTACTGTAGGTAGCCTTCTACCTTACGTTAGTCGCTACTACCACCGGTAGTACTGCTACCGTTTGGTAGTTGTACTACCGTCGGTAGTTGCTAGCAACATTTTTTATTTTTTTAATATATTTTTTTTATTATTTTTTAAAAGAAAATCTCCATAACCTAAAAACAATAAATTTTATTTCCTATAAAATATTAAATTTCAATAACTTAATAATATTAAATTTCAATAACCTAAGAAAATATTAAATTTTATTTCCAATAAAATTTATTTCCAAGGAATCTAATTAATACAAATTAATTAATAAAGATTTTCCCATACACTTAATAAACTACTAGATTTAATTCCCATATAATTTTACAACTAAATATATAGAGATGCACAAATATACATAAAGAACAGCCATAGCAAAATATTGAATCTAATACCAAACCAAAGGATATTTTCTCTGGCAAAACCCATTCTCCCAGAACTTACAATTTTCATGCACAGTAAAACATCTTGGCAAAATTTGCTAGAATAACTTTTCCTAAATTTTCTCAAAATTTTAATCTTCAAAGACCCAGGAAACAACTTCTTTCCATAAACTAGAAACTAATTTCAGAAATGGCCTTTAGCCAAGAACAAGAAATAACCAGAAATAATTTTGGATTTGACAAATATTTTAACACACATCATTCAGAAAGAGGAAAGAAATAGAAATATTTTCTTTAAAAAAACAACCAGAAGAAGCCACCCAACCTGGTATAGCTTTCCTGGAAGAACTTTGTAGGAGAGATTAAATCCTTCAACAAGCTTCCAATAATTTTTCTTCACCAAAATCTCTACCTCCTTCTTGTGACTTTTTAAATAAAAAGATATATTCCCCTTTTAAACTAAAATTCTAGGTTGCATATATTTTTCCCAAAAAAACCCTAATATTTAATTTTAGTAATTAAAAAGCAATTTTGTTTTTTTTTTCTAATTCCTAACAAAGGAATAAATTAACATGCAATAAGCAAAAATCATTTTTTTTCTTTTCTTTTCTCATGCAAATTAATTAATTTCCTAAAAAAGGAATTAAAGCAATACTTTAATTCTAATTTATTCTTTTATTCATTTATTTATTTATTTACTCTGTTATTCTTTTATTTATTTAAAATTCTGGGAAACATTAAATGAAATTAATCTAATTTATTTTTCACGAAGAGACAGGCAAACCAACAATAAAATCCATGGAAATGATATCCCATTTCCAATATGGTACCAAATTAGGCTGTAAAAGCCTTGTCGGGTGCTGATGCTCCACCTTCACCCACTGACATTCCAAACACTTCGACAAAAAATCAGAAATGTCATGTTTCATGCCAGTCCAATGATAAATCTGTCTAAGATCTGTGTGCATCTTCTTGACACCTGGATGTGCCAAATAAGGTGCATGATGGGCCTCAGTTGTGATCAAAATGCAAAGACCCTCCAAAGGAGGTACATAAATCCATCCAAGGTGATGAAGAAGTCCATCTACCTCAATGTTATATCTAGAAAATCTACCCTCTAAAGGTCTTCTAGACTCTATCACGACACTAACATCCTCATACCAAGTATCTTGAGGAAGAACTCCAAGAATCCTCTCTCTCAAGTCTACTCCAAGGGACAATGTTGAAACTTCATGCCATCTATGACTCAAAGCATCTACCACTATGTTCTCTTTCCCCTAAATATAATGAGCCTCAAAATCATACTCGCAGAAGAATTCCATCCATCTCCGCTATCGAGCATTCAAGTTCAGTTGCGTGAATATATACTACAGACTATGGTGATCACTATGCAGCTCGAACTGACACCCTAACAGGAAATGCTACCATCTAACCAAAGCGTGAACTACAACTGCCAACTCTAAATCGTGAACTGGATAGTTCAACTCATGGTTCTTGAGTTTGTGAGACTCATAAGAAACCACATGTCCATCCTGCATAAGCACTGCACCTATACCTTCCAAAGAGGCATCTATGCATACCATAAAATCTCTAGATGGATCAGGAACTACCAAAATTGGAGGACTGACAAGGAGTTCCTTCAAGGTCCTAAAAGCTACCTCACATTTCTCTGACCAAACAAACTTCTTCCCTTTCCTTTGAAGAGAAGTAATCGGGTGTCCTATCCAGGAAAAGCCTTGAACAAAGCAATGGTAATATCCGGCCAAACCCATAAAACTCCTAACTTCTGAAATGTTGGTCAGCATTGGCCAATCAACAATGGCTTGGATCTTTGAGAGATCCATGGATATACCTTCTCCCAAAACCACATGACCAAGATAGTTCACCTCAAACTGGAAGAAGTCACACTTTGCTAGATTGGCATAAAGTTGATTCTCCCTCAAATACTACAATACCTGACGTAAGTGACCCTCATGCTCCTCCATAGTTCTAGAATAAATTAGAATGTCACCCAAGAATACAATGACAAAATGATCAAGGTAGGTGCGAAAAACCCCATTCATGAAGCTCATGAAAACTGAAGGCGCATTCGTCAACCCAAATGGCACCACTGTGAACTCATAGTGACCATAACGAGTACAAAATGTTGTCTTATGAATGTCTACATCCTGAATGCGCAACTGATGGTATCCAGATTTTAGGTCAATCTTAGAGAGCACCTTGGCTCACTTAACCTGATCAAAAAGATCATCTATATGAGGCAATGGATATTGATTCTAGATGGTTACCTTATTTAGCTATCGGTAATCAATGCATAACCGAAGAGAACCATCTTTCTTCTTAACAAAGATAACAGGCGTACCCCAAGGGGAAACACTAGGACAAATGAATCCCTTGGCCAACAATTCTTCTATCTGTAACTTCAACTCACTCAACTTCTAAGTAGTCATCCAATATGGAGGTCTCAAAATAGGTTCTGCACCAAGAACCAAATCAATGTGAAAGTCTATGTCTCACTTCGGAGGCATACCAGGAATATCCAATAGAAACACATCAGCATACTCTCAAAGAATAGGGTGACCATCAAGAGTGATTTCTCGACTCTCTAACTCATCCGCATCCTCAAGAGAAACTCCAAAAAGCTGACACCCTCTATGCATGCACCGCTTAAGTTTCATAGCAGAAATCATACATAGGGATATCAGTCTTTGAACTCCAACAATCTCCACTTCCCCACCAAGGTCATCTAAACACTCCACTGTCTTCTTGCGGCAGTCCGCACGAGCACTGTGAGATGATAGCCAATACATCCCCAACACAACTCCATAAGAACCCAAAGGAATGACTTGAAGGTCAACTGAAGTAACCTGGGATCCTAGGTCCAACTCATAACTGGGAATAAAGGCATCTATAGAGACATGGACACCTATAGCCAACTCTACTGGCCACCTCCCCTAGCTTTCCTAGCCATGACCTAGCACTGTAAAAGAGAAAACGGTTCAGATCTATGGCAAGGATAAAACAAGGGAAACACAAACATTGAGATCTATGTAAAAATTATCAAGTTGAATGGGCTCACTACAAACCCAGAGTACCCAGTGTTGAAACTTGGGCTCTGATACCAAATGTAATGCCTCGCCAGGGACCCTAAAGGAAAACAACACAACTAGGAAACTAAAGGGTGAAATAATTTTTTTAAAAGATTAAGTGCATTAATTATAACCATTGCACGTTTAATAACATAGCAGAAGTCTAACACATAATTTCCTAAGGGTTACCAATGAAGATTAAATTCACAAATTATATTAACACCATGGTTAATCCAATTGTCTATCCAATTAGGAAAATTAAATGCTTAAGATAAAACCTACACATACATCTAAATTCCATAATGAAAGAATCAAAGTATTCCAATGCATTTATTTTCCCATAGCTCATACATATAAAAGATTAAAGCAATTGAATTAACATACATTCCACTAATATAATATTACAATATCCATAAATACATGGCTTCCAAAAATACCATGGAATCCAAAAGTTACAATATCAAGGTTACATAAAAGTTTTATACAATGACCACAAGGTCTCAACTGAACAATGATCACGAACAAGAGCTGATACATGAACCACGAACCAAGAAACACTAGTGAAGCCTTTCCTCACCTGAAGATACAATCAAGAACATCCAATGGGAAGTGGCACTACCACCTGACCATGTGATCCCGAAATGGAACCACCCCACCGTGCTAGGAGATAGTAGAAAACCCTCAAGCAAGCTAAATAAGACAAGTACGAAAGAACTACGTGACTCTACAAACATCCATGTGACTCAAATCACAAACACTAGTGACTCTAAGGAGAGAATGCCATCTCATGGCATATGGTGGTTACCCTGGTAGGCCTCCATAGGTCCTGGCCCCCATCCTGGGTTATCCTGGTAACCTCTCCCAAACTTCTAGTGCCATCTAAGCCTCATGTGGACCCTACAAATCCTTTCATGAAGACAAGTTGATAAGTTTTCCATTCCAGGCCTTCTCACCACATCTTGAGCCTATACAAGCACTCAACCATGTGTGAGGAACATTATCTTAATTAATATATAATCTACCCACCCCTTAATCAATTATTAGGTTATCACTTCTTAACTGGCTTTCGAGGGGTTATCCTACCATCCACTTCGGGCGCGGCCCCCATTCGAAAGCCACTCTCTCTCATAGGACAATAACATGAAAGGTCTCTCTATGAGAACTCTATGGAAAAATAGACAGCCATATGTAATCCTGACAAACCACAGGTGAAGGATACACCATCACTAACCCAAGATTGACCATTTGGAATAAAACACACAATATCTCACATCAACAAGGTTATACAACAACACCTGATCAAGGGGGTACAACGACATATAGCATAATGACAACTCAACTAGAATTACAACAAAATTAAGCTTGACTGCAAAGACCATTTATACAAGATCCTAATATAGGCAATTTTTTTCTTTAAACAGCCAAAAGCATAAATAACTTGCAATTAAAGATTTTTCAGAAAATAAGAAAATGCAACTATATTAATACAAGGAAATCAATTTTGTCATTTGTCCAATAAGGTTAAATGAAATCACATAAAAATTAACCCCCTAATGTATTTCCAAGCATAAAAATATAATCTTAAATTATAAGCTTTTCTAAAAATAGCTAAATTTTGAATTAATTAGCACAGTATTAAAATAATACTTAAATGATAAAATATCTAAAATTAAAATAAACTTATATATACATATATATATATTTACATATATATATATATATATATACATATATTTATATATATATATTATATATAATAGATTAATTAGTAACCAAATTTTATATCTCTGGCACGAAAATCCGAAAGTACCATGTTTTGGTTTGCATGAAATTTATTTAGGGAACAGTGAAAATAAAACCCCCCTGCTATTGCACGGTAGTAGGTACTACCATAGGTAGTACATGCTACCTTATGGTAGCAGGTGCTACCACATGGTAGTAGGTACTACCATAGGTAGCCTGCTACCTTACGATGGCCGCTGCTACCGCACGGTAGTAGGTACTACCGTAGGTAGCCTGCTACCTTACAGTAGTAGTAGGGTACCTATGGTAGTACCTGCTACCGTGCGGTAGCTATACTACCGTCGATAGTTGCTACCAACATTTTTATTTTTTTAATATATTTTTTTTAATTATTTTTTTAAAAGAAAATCTCCATAACCTAAAAACAATAAATTTTATTTCCTATAAAATATTAAATTTCAATAACCTAATAATATTAAATTTCAATAACCTAAGAAAATATTAAATTTTATTTCCAATAAAATTTATTTCCAGGGAATCTAATTAATACAAATTAATTAATAAAGATTTAATTCCCAAATAATTTTACAACTAAATATACAGAGATGCACAAATATACATAAAGAACAACCATAGCAAAATATCAAATCCAATTCCAAACCAAAAGACATTTTCTCTGGCAAAACCCATTTCTCTCAAATCTTGCAATTTTCATGCACAGTAAAACATCTTGGGAAAATTTGCTAGAATAACTTTTCCCAAATTTTCTCAAAATTTTAATCCACAAACACCCAGGAAACAACTTCTTTCCATAAACTAGATACTAATTTCAAAAATGGACTTTAGCCAAAAACAAGAAATAACCAAAAAGAATTTTGGATTTGACAAATATTTTAACACACACATCATTTAGAAAGATGAAAGAAATAGAAATATTTTCTTTAAAAAAACAACAAGAAGAAGCCACCCAACCTAGTATAGCTTTCCTGGAAGAACTTTGTAGGAGTGATTAAATCCTTCAACAACCTTCCAATAATTTTTCTTCACCAGAATCTCCGCCTCCTTCCCGTGACTTTTTAAATAAAAAGATATATTCCCCTCCTAAACTAAAATTCTAGGTTGCATATATTTTTCCCAAAAAAAACCCTAATATTTAATTTTAGTAATTAAAAAGCAATTTTATTTTTCTTTTCTAATTCCTAACAAAGGAATAAATTAACATGCAATAAGCAAAAATCATTTTTTTTCTTTTCTTTTCTCATGCAAATTAATTAATTTCCTCAAAAAAGAATTAAAGCAATACTTTAATTCTAATTTATACTTTTATTCATTTATTTATTTATTTACTCTGTTATTCTTTTATTTATTTAAAATTCTAGGAAACAATAAATGAAATTAATCTAATTTATTTTTCACTAAAATTTAATTAAAATATATTTCTAATATCATGCAACTTGCAACTTAATTTAATAACTTCTTTTAATTAATTAAATTTATAATCTCAATGCATAAAATACATAATTCTAAAATAGCAACTATGAGATAACTCCACAAATTTAATTAATTAATAAAATCCACTAAAACACACAAACTGAACAAACCCCAAGAAAATACTCAGAAAAAGTCAAAAGACAATACACGAAGACCGAACAAACTGACAGGACGACCAACTAACGACACTCACAAGAGTGTTACTGGGTAAAATAGGGTCAACTACTACCTCCTCCACTTCCATCGGACAAATATAAGGCATACTCATACCTGTGAAGCTAGGTGGAGATGATACCACGTACCTACCTGGTACTTGTACCTACAATATCCTGCATTACCGAACCACACATGCATATATACAATATAGAAAACATGGCATGCACACCAATGAAGGAAGATCGTGATGCTCCCTATCTCATCGGAGTGAGTGAAGGAAAATCATCCCCTTGCATCCAATACATTCGTAGACACACAACATATAATTTCCCATTGCATAGATAAAGTAAAGTGTCAGTACATAGCAATAATCCATAAAATTCCATAAATCACAAGTACTGAAATACAACAAATAAATTATGCATCTCATATCCAGATAAAGCATGAAATAATGTCATTTAAGTCTGAATAACACATCATGGTAATGTATCCACTGAAAGTAAACAATAATAAAATATGAGTCTAATAAGTTCAAACAAGGAGGGGTACTACATAAATATCCTTTTAGTTGCTATCAAGTGTGTCTCCTTTGGATTCTTCTAAAATCTGGCAACTAAACTAACTGCATGAGCAATATCCAATCTGTTGTGAACAACATAATGCAATTTCCCTATCATTGATATGTACTCCTTTTCATCAACAGATGCGGCATCATCCTCCTTAGATAGTTTACAACCTATAACCATTGGTGTCTCAATTGGTTTATAGTCACTCAGTCCAAATGTCTTCAATACCTCTTTCACATATTTAGACTATGTGATAAAAATACCACTCTTCATCTGCTGAATTTGCAAACCTATGAAGAATTTTTTGTCTCCTACTAGAGACATTTCAAATTCACTTTTCATCTCATTTGCAAAGTCATCACTCATGTCATCATTGCCTCCAAATATGATATCATCTACAAACACTTCACTAACTAGTATCTTATCCCCTTCAGATTTGAGATATATATTGTTGTCTTCATTGGTTCTCTGAAAACCTATTTTCATCAAGTGTGAATGTAGCCTTTCATACCATGCTCTTGGTGCTTGCTTCAAACCATATATTTCCTTGTGAATTTTACACACCATATCCTTTGCATTAGTCCAAGCATAACCATCTCATTGCTCAATGTATACTTCCGCTTCCAATATTCCATTTAGAAATGTCGACTTCACATCCATCTAATATACTTTGAATCCCTTATATGTTGAAAATTCAAGTAGAGTCCTAACACCTTCCAATCTGGCAACTAGTGCAAATGTCTCACCATAGTCTTCTCCTTCTTCATGTGCATAACTTGTGCATACCAATCTAGCTTTGTTTCTGACTACTACTTCATCTTCATTTAGTTTATTCTTGAATACCCATTTAGTACCTATCACATTTTTGTTCATCAGTCTGGGTACTAGAGTCCATGTATTGTTCTTCTCAATCTAGTCAAGCTCCTCTTCGATAGCTTTGATCCAGTGATCATATCCAAATGCTTCCTTAGCAGTTTAGGCTCAATAGTGGAGATCATACAAGAATTCTCTCTAATTCTTCTTCTGGTTAACACTCCAACATCTTTATCTCCAATAATCTAATCAAGATTATGATTGAGTCTCACATACCTTGGAATGACATGATCACTATCTTTATGTTCTTCTTCCTCACTATCATCATCTTCTTCTGAATCTACCTATTTCGGTTGAACTGGTACTATAGCTTTCACTTCACCAGCTTCTGGCTTCTTCAGTTCTGGTTCCAAAATCAGAATGTAAGGTTCATCTTCCTTCTTTTCCTTACTGGTTTCTTGTGAAACTTCAAGACACTCATCCACTTAGACATCAAGACTTTCAATAATTCTCTATGTTTTCTTGTTGTAACATTTGTAGGCCTTACTCTTGGTGGAGTAACCAAGAAATATGCCTTCATCACTTTTAGCCTCAAACTTGCTAGCATAGTCACCTCTCTTGATAAAACATTTACTGCCAAAAATCTTAAAATAACTGACATTAGGTGATCTACCATACCAGTATTCATAAGGAGTTGTATCCTTACCTCTCTTTACCAATATCTGGTTCATAATGTAGACAGTTGTGCTAACAGCTTCTCTCCAGAAAGTTTTTGCTACACCTCCTTGTATTAGCATCATTCTAGCAGCTTCAACAACTGACCGATTGTTCCTCTCCGTAATACCATTTTATTGTGGTGTCCTTGGTGCAAAAAGTTTCCTCTTAATTCCATTGTCCTCACAATATCTAATGAATTCCTCTAAAGTAAATTCACCTCCTTGATCAGTCCTCAAACACTTTATCTTCTTACCACTTTCCTTTTCAGCTAGGGCCCTAAATTCCTTGAACTTACTAAAGGCTTATGGTTTTTCCTTCAAGAATGTGACTCACTTCATTCTTGAGCAATCATCAGTGAAGATCATAAAATATCTATCACCTTGAATACTTTTAGTCCTTATTCGTCCACAAAGATTTGTATGAACCAAATCTAACAAATTTTCTGTTGAGAAAGATTTTCTCTTAAAAGTTGAGGATGTCATCTTTCCTAACTGACATTCCTTACACAGAGCATTCGTGGGTGTGTCCAACTAAGGAAAACCACTTACCAACTTGGACTTACTGACTTTGACAATGTTATCAAAATTTATATGATAAAATCTTCGATGCCAAAGCCAACTATCATATACTTTAGCAATCAAATAGTTGTTGACTTTAGGATTTAGGTGAAACATGTTACCTTTTGTCTGCTTGCTAGTTGCAATTAGTTCACCTTTTCTCCCATAGATTTTGCACATTCTATTCTTAAATTCCAATGGATAACCTCTATCATTGAGTTGAGCTACACTCAAAAGATTGTGCTTTAATCCTTCAATAGAGTAGATATCATCTGCACTACTCTTTCCATTAAGAGAAATGGTTCCCTTTCTTTTTACCATGCAAGGTCAGTCATTCCCAAATCTCACAACTCCTGCATCATATTCCATCAAAGTAGGAAATTTACTCTGGTCACCAGTCATGTGGTGTGAACAACCACTATCTATGATCCAATGATTAGAATTATCCATGCGAGAAACTAATGCCTTCTAATCAAATGTCTCCTCTTTAATGACAACAAAGACAATGTCTTCATTAGCATCTCCCTCAGATTCCTCATCAGTGATACCACCATCAACTGCAATGAGACAATCTCTTTTGCCTTTTTCCTTTGTACTTCTTGTACTTCTCATGCTTATGCTCATTGTCACCATTAGGATAGCTAGTTGCAATGTGCCTAATATTATTACATGCAAAACACTTCAAATGTAATTTACCTCTATACTTGCCGATACCTCTAGGAAACCACTTGGCCAACAATGCTTCAAGCTCGATCAGACTGTCTTCATCATCAACTTCTCTATTGGATCTAGACTCATAAATATGACTAACATCTCTGATTTTTCTCACATGAGGATTAGAAACTAAATCTCTAAATGCAGATTCAGATTTTTGAGCACTACCATCATAACCATTTAATTAAAATGTAGTAAGCTTACCAATGATGGAGTCAAGAGTTACCTTAGTTTTATCAATAGACTTTAGCTCTTGAATGGCTACAAATCAGATAGCGTAGATCAGTAGAAGGGTTCTCAACACCTTACTAATTACTATGGAATCTTCCACTTTACCACTAGCACTCTTGATCTCACCAACTATCTCCTTGATCCTTTGACCATACTATTGAATATTTTCACCTTCATCCATCCACATGTCATCAAATTTACCTCTCAGACTCTCTTCTTTGGCAATCTTCACATGCTCATCACCGCTATAGATTTCTTGTAGTTTCTTCCATACATCATAAGCAATCTCTAGACCATGGACATCAACATACTCTAAATCAAACAAATAACTGATAATGGCCTCCAATGCTTGATTTTTTTCTTGTTGCTCTTACTTTTGATCATTAGACACAATCCCACTAGGTGCAACATATTGATTAACAACATGTTCCTAGTATTGACTTCCTAGATTCTTGATATAGATTTTCATTCTATCACTCCATATTCTTTAGTTTTCCCTATTAAACTTCAGACCTTCTTTCTTCATCATGTTCTTCTAGATCTTTACCTCAAGCTGTTAGGCTTAGATATTAGAGGACCTAAAATTCTCTGATACCAATTGATGGTATGATGAATCAATAAGGATAAGGATAACTACTGAGAGGGGGGGTGAATCAGTAGATGGAAAACTGACTAAACTTTCACCAAACTCAAAATTAACCTCCCAAGCCAATCTTAGAACTAACTGGTTCAAACACTAAACTACAAATTGCAATATCACTGTCAAGTATACCGGTTGACTGTCATAATAGAATAACAATATAACAACTCTGAAACTCTCAAACCATTTAACCAAAACATCCAAATACTTTACTAACAAAAGTAAAAGCACATTTTAGATAATTGTCGGTCATCTTAAGAAAATTAACAATAGAGTATGATTTTGACATGGAAACCCAAATGGGAAAAACCACAATGGGTATGAATACCCACAAGTATTCTAAACTCTTCTGAAGTTCACCCTATTAGGAGCCAGGCCTATTAAAGCTTGTACAAAAGTCCTGTTAAGAACAAATCTTGTTAGGGACCACCCGGTTAAGGGATTGAATATAATGCCCTGTTAGAAGTAATACCCTGTTAGGAGTAACCTCAGTAGAGGATTTGAAATCCAAGTTAAGGGATCACCTAGTTAGATGATTTAGATAGCACTAAGCCTGTTAGAGCTTACCTTGTTAATGGATTTGACTATTGTAATTGTTAGAGAACAATAGGGGTTTGCTGATCTGGTAAATAGAACTACTCTACTTGATTAGATCCTTTTCATGCTCCTATTTTCCTTTACACATGCTACAAATACACCTTCTAGTTTGACAACCAATCACACTTACACTCAACCAAAATTGCCAACTGTACAAAAAAACAACTCATTGACCTTATAAGAAAAACAATAGGTCTTTAACACATCACAAACCTGAGATCTTATAGAGATTACAAACAAATTAGTTCAAGTATGACCATTGGATTACATAGAAATCATTGCACATGATTCAAGACAACCTCGACCACTCCTTGATGACTGCTTCATCAGTTCTAGTAACTCATCACACGGTTTCCTCTTCATGCAATGTACTCATTCATTCCCAAGATAAAACCATTATCTCTACGTGCCAAAATCCATTTGAAACTCTTCACATACAATACGCATACGTGGCATAATCATTACCACTCATCATTTGATCATAAATCAATACAACCGATTCACCAAGCTCCATCGGTTAGGGTTTGGCACATCAACAAGTAGGGTTATCGGTTGATCTCACTACTTCTCAAGTAATACTGGTTTCCTTCACTAGCTCACCTACTAGTTGCAAAACAAAATCATTACAACATCATTACCAATTATAATTGACATCAATGACAATATAATAGTTCATCAATGTAATCTTCATGCAAATGCCAACAAGCCCAAATAATGACTTTTCTCCAGTAGCATGTGGGTATTTTCCTAGTGCTTGGCACCCACCCACCCCTACTCTGCCTCCCAATCATCCCCAAAGTGATTAAAGGGATTCTATTGCTGAGATAAAAAACATGATACTTAGTTTTAGATAGCAAATTGATGAGATCAAGCAACAACTATGGGATCAACAATAGGAGGAGGCCTTCTATTAGCAACAATGAGAAGTTGAAGCCCAACAACAACATGAGGCCTTCCTTATAGAACATCTTTCTTCTTCTAGAGGGGAGAAAATTAGACAGTTGGTGGTCGTAGAGGTCAAAATCATGCAGGCAGAAGCCTCTTCCCCTACTCCCCATAAAATAAAAATCCCAAGCTTCTGATAGGGGAGGCCGCCTTTTGAGGGGCCTTTTCTTGAGAAGATTCATCCTTACAAGGAGCCCATTCTATAAGAGATATTGCATGCTACTTGTATTCAAGAAGAGCCTCTGGAGGAACCCATTCAAGAGGAGCTTATTTATCAAGCTCAACTCCAGCTGTAAGAGGTAGAAACCCAAATACAACAACACGATGACTTCCTTGAGGAGAAGCTTTCTTTTACAAGGGAGGAAAAGATCAAGTAGATGGCAGTTATATTGAATAGGCTCATGGAGATAAAACCAAAAGTGTTGCAAGTGGATATTAAGAATGATCAACTGTAGTAGCAGGTTACAGAGAAATAGGCTGAAATTGAGGAGCCCATAGGGAGCAGTGATTTTGTAGTAGATAGCATGGCAGATGAGTCTTTCCATGAGCCTAAGCCTGCTATAGTTTGTTGCCAAGAAGAAGAAAGAATAGAAATAGAGAGATAATCTGAAGATTTAAAGTCTTTCTATGAAGTGTCTGATGAGCTTGAGATTTGTGTTGATGAGATAGATATTAGCACATGTGCTTATGATGTATGTTGGTTACCCCATGTCCCTGAATGTAATGATGTTGAATATGATCCCTTCATTTAGTATGAAGATGTTTCTTTTGACATTAGGGATAAGGTATCTGAGATCGATGTTTTACTTGGGACCAATATACCAAGTTTGATGAGGTTGAGCAACAACATGTTGACCATGAAGATATTCCTTTGGTTGTTCAACTTGATAGTATGTTCGAGCTTCAAATTTTCCATTTTGATTTGTTTGAGGAGCCCCCTTATGTAGATCATGTTAGGATAACCGGTGAACAACTGAGAGGGGGGGTGACACAGTTGTTGACAAATTATAACATTTAATCCACTTAATAACCCTTCAAAATATTAAGTACTGGTAGAGAAAAAACATATACCGGTAAACAATACAACTTAATAATTAAACAGATAATCAATGCAAAGCAACCATACCACATAACACCATGATTTGTAAGTAGAAAACCTGAAAAAGGAAAAACCATGGTGGGAAGCCTACCCACAATCAAATGATACTTCTATAGAAAGTATGTGATACAATGAGGGGCCTGCACATGCAGGAAGGCACACTACCTAGAGTGTACTGCTCATTACAAAAGAGTCTCACTAACTATAGAGAGGCTACAACCATCTCAAGATAAATGGACAACAATCCAATAGAGTGAACTACCAGAAATAACATCTACCATGCCTGATTATAGTCCTGGTTAAGCTTAATACCAAAGGCCTTTTACCTCTTCCTTAATCCCAATTCGATCACCTATGATCGACCAAATCTCCTTCACAAATGATATTGCATTCCAAGACCATGAACACTTATTCCATTCTCATACCATACACACCACAATCTACAATGAGATCTTACATAATTTTATACAAACCCTAAGGCCTAAACCAATTAGGTCAGCCACCTAAAAGATATTACAATAAGATCATTACATAAATCCATATTACAATGATATTCCATGTCATCTTAAGACCAAAACAACAATAATAAATCCATAGATCATCCCAAAACATCTCGGTAACGTGTAGAGTACATGTTATCATGATATTGATCCATAACCTAGATAGGCACTAGACCTATTCTGGGTCCACCACGCCAAAAAAATATCTTCAAGCAGTTGAAGCACGATCAAAGAACATCTTTAGCATCCTGAAATCCATGTAGAAGCTGCACCAACACCAATTATGCATCCTGTCAAGATTCCTCAATGAGAGCTTTGTCAGTAAAGCCTTAAACTAGTGTCGGTAAGGGTTTACTAGAGTGTATGATAGCATCCAATTACCAAGTCAATACCAACTAATCAAAACATGCTCCAGGAGCACACACCACATGTAACCAATCACATTCCATAGATCCAAACATGTCGGAAGTGTCCAATAGACAGTCTCTTATGTCGGTAACACTAGATATTCTACCAGTAACCAAAACCTGTCTGTTGGTAACCAACCATAACAACTAGTGTTGACATCAATGCAACACATAATCAATTCAACCAATAATGCCAACAATCTCCCCCTTTGGTATTGATGGCAACACTAGATGTGAAAAACATCCAAGTACCAAGAAATACCAAACAAGTCTCCCCTTGTGGAAGACAACCAACAATCTCCTGAATATCAATAACTCTCCCCCTAATGTATACAACTCCTTTTCTTATTTTTCACATTAATATATCTCCCCCATTGACATCAATGCCAAAAATCTGACAAAAGTATCAAAGCAATAATGTAAACCTCTGAATCTTAGGGCTTACTACTCCCCCTGAGTAGTAGCACCACCCATCAGTGTCGAAATGAATAATGTCTTTGGTAATGCACGTCAGACTGATGACAAACTACATCAATCATGTGTTTGTTGGAGGGGCAAAAACCCCTAACCTATCGCTCAAATACTCAAATGATTCCTTAGATGGTGGTTTAGTGAATATATCTGCAATCTATTCTTTAGTGTTCACAGAAACCAATTTGACTTCCTTTCCTTCTACCTTGTCCTTCAAAAAGTTATACTTTATTGATATATGCTTAGTCTTAGAGTGAAATACCGGATTCTTAGATATGTCAATAGCTATAGAGTTATCACAATAGATAACTATCGGTTCACTACAATTTACCTTGACATCCTTTAACATTTACTTCATCGACAAGACTTGAGTGCAATTAGTTGCTGTTGCAACATACTCAGCTTCTGCAGTAGATAAAGAAATGCATGACTATTTTTTGCTGATCCATGAAACTAGTTTCTTTCCAAGAAAAAAAAAACTCCACCAGAAGTACTCTTCCTATCATCAATATCTCCTGCCCAATCTGAGTTAGTATATGCATATAAAGTGAAATCATCATTTTTAGAATACCATAAACCATATTATGTTGTTCCTTGCAAATACCGTAATATCCTCTTTACTGCACATTAATGATTTTCTTTATGATTACTTTGATATCTTGAAACAATACTTACTACAATCATAATATCCAATCTAGTTGGAGTTAAATATAATAGACCACTAATCATAGACTTATACCTTGTTGGATTTATCGGTGTAGAAGTATCCTTGATAGATAATTTCTCACTTGTCACCATAGGAGTACTTATCGGTTTAGAATTATCCATACCAAACCTCTTCAAAAATTCCCTCAGATACATAGTTTGACAAATAAAAATGCCTTTGTCAGTTTGAGTAATCTGCAAACCTAAGAAAAATTTCATCTCACCAATCATGGACATTTCAAATTCATTCTTCACATTGTTAGCAAATTCCATGCATAATTTATCTTCTCCTCCAAAAATGATATCATCAATAAATACTTCAATAATTAGAATATTATTATTAGTGATCTTATAATATGAATTACTATCAACACTGCCTTTAGTAATACCAAGCTTCAAAAGATATTTATCCAATCTTGCATACCAAGCTCTTGGAGCCTGTTTCAATCCATATAAAGCTTTCTTCAATCTGCAAACCATATCTTTATCATATGTCAGTGAAAATCCATTAGGTTTCTCAATATATACTTTTTCTTCAAGTTCTCCATTAAAAAATGCACAATTAACATCCATTTGATAAACATTATAGTTCTTATAAGCTATATAGGCAAGAAAGAGTCTAACAACTTCAATTCTAGCTACAAGTGTAAATGTCTCACCATAATCAATTCCTTCCATTTGAGAATATCCTTTACAAACCAATCTATCCTTGTTTCTTACAACTTGACCATCCTCATTTAGTTCCAATAACATTCTTATTTTTAGGCTGGGGAACTAAAGTCCAAGTTTCATTCTTTTCTATCTGATCTAATTCATCTTCCATAGCCTTTAACCAATGTTTATCCTTACAAGCTTCAATAACAGTTGTCGATTCAATTTGAGAAATAAGACATACCTCTTCATTTGCCAGTTTTCTTCTTGTCATAACTCCCTTATTCCTATCTCCAATAATTTGATCTTCAGAATGATTTAATCTTACATACCTTGGTGTCTTTTGAACTTCAGGTTCACTACTCTGATCATCAGTCATAGTTGAATTTTCTGATTGTGTTGGTGTAACTATCTTAGTTTCTTGTACCAGTTGAGCCATTGTCGGTTTAGTTATGATCATTTCCACTGTCGATTCCTTGTCATTTTATATAGAATGATTTTTGTACTACTCATCCACTTTCACATTAGCACTCTCCACCATTCTCTGTAATATTTTATTATAACATCTATATGCTTTGCTTTGAATTGAATAACCAAGAAATATCCCTTCATCACATCTAGGATCAGACTTTCTAATCGAATAAACTCTTTTGATATAGCATTTACTTCCAAAAATTCTAAAATACTTAACAGTAGGTGTATGCCCAAACAATAAGTCGTAAGTGGTCTTACCGGTTTCACCTTTGATGTGAACTTTGCTGAATGTGTAGACTATTGTACTCACTGCTTCTCTCTAGTAGATATGAGGCAATTTGGCTTCATCATAGATCTTGCTTCATCCAAAATGGTTATGTTGTTTCTTTCCACTACTCCACTCTACTGAGGAGTCCGAGTTGTAGATAACTGTCTCCTAATTCCATTTGTCTCGCAATAACTGTTAAATTCATGAGAAGTGAACTCACCGCCATGATCTGATCTTAGACGTTTGATTTTCAATCTAGTTTATGTTTCAACCTTTCCTCTAAAGATATTGAATTTCTCAAAAGCTTTGGACTTCTCCTTAAGAAAAGTCACCCACATCATCCTAGAATAGTCATCAATAATCAGCATGAAAAACCTATCACCTTGAAAGCTTCTAGTCCTTGCTGGATCACATAAGTCAGGGTGAATCAAATCAAGTACATCATTAGATTTATCATGCATGCTCTTAAAATAACTTCTAACTTTCTTTCCCAATTGACATTCCTTACATACTGGATTATGAGGCTTCATAATCTTAGGTATATCTCTATCTGCCTTAGTTGAACTGATATTAACAATACAATCAAAATTAACATGACACAACCTCTTATGCCATAACCAACTCTCATCAATATGAGCAATCAAACATGTCTTATTACCAGTGTTCAAGTGAAAGATATTACCTCCAATCTAAATACCGGTTGCAATCTCCAAACAAGTCTTGTTAATGGTTTTGTATTTTCTATCTTTAAACTGAAGTTGGAAACCCTTGTCCACCAATTGACCAACACTCAAAATATTATGCTTTAAACCTTCTACATAATAGACATTATTAGTGTTATGCTTACCATCCAAAGAAATAATACCTCTACCTCTGAAAATACATGCTTTGTCATCTCCAAATCTGACTTGATCACCATTGTATTCTTGTAGGGACAAAAATTTCTCTTTATATCTAGTCATATGATGTGAGCATCCACTATCAATTACCCATTCATCCTTATCTTCAACGTTTTCTGCCAAGGCCTTTTCTTCATTTATGATATCTGGTTCCAATTCATCATCCTCTAAAGCATAGAACACCCATTTCTTTCCATTGATAGATCCACTAACAAGGTCTTATGTCGGTTCATCTCCAGAGTCATCAGTTACTCCTTCCTCATCCACTATGTAGCACTGTTTACTTTTCTTGAATCTATATCTGTTATGGTTAGGCTTAAATGATTTCTTAACTCTTTCCTCAAACCTTGCATTCCTTTCAAGATATCTAGATGCAAAATGACCAATCTTATTACATGAAAAACATTTAAAAGGTGCTTTTCCTTCATACTTACTTCCCGTTGGACCTTTAGGTACTCTTGTAGCAAATAAGGCTTCAAGTTGCTCAAATTCTTCATCTTCTTTCCTCATGTCTTCCAATTCATTTTCATATGACTTTCCAATCACTTTTGCTAGTAAATGATGATGATGATGCATGAAAAGAAGGTTCAGACTTTATAGCTCCAGAAGATCCAAATTCTTCAAGCTCAAAAGAAGATAATTTCCCAATCAGAATGTCTCTGTTAACTGAAGAATTTGCCATTGTTCTCAACTCATTTATTGTAGTTCCCTTCATCTTGTAAGTCGGTGGAAGGTCTCTCAAGACTTTAAAAACTATTTCATCTTCACTCAGAAATCCTCCACAACATTGAATCCCCATAACAATTTCATTTACTCTTTCCATAAACACAACAATTCTTTCATTATCTTCCATATTCAAGTTTTCATATCTTACCTGGTAACCATCAAGTTTAGAAATTTTGACAGTTGGATCACCTTCATTTAGAGTTTTCAATTTGTCCCACATAACCTTTTCTGATGATTTATCAGTCAATCCCATGATCTGTTGATCAGTAAGTGCACACAAGAGGGCTTCTCTAGCTTTGCAATCATTTTCAATATTCTTGTCCAAGTCTGCAACAACAAGATTTCCAGATGCCAGATCATAAGGTGTGTATCCTTTCTCAGTGATCTCCCAAATATCATTGCCAAGACATCTAAGATGAGTCTCCATTTGAATTTTCCATATCCCAAATTTTTTCCATCAAGCTTAGGGATTTCTCTTCTGAAAATAGTTGCTGGTGGATTAGAAGTGTTAGCTACCATAGGATCTACCTCAAGTGGTTAAGCTTCTGCAAAAGAGGACCAAAGCTCCGATACCAATTGTTAGGATAACTGGTGAACAACTAAGACGGGGGGTGAATCAGTTGTTGACAAATTATAACATTTAATCCACTTAATAACCCTTAAACATATTAAGTACAAGTAGAGCAGAAATAGATGTCAGTAAACAATACAAGTTAACATTTAAACAAATAATCAATGCAAAGAAACCATAGCACATAACACCATGATTTATACGTGGAAAACCCAAAAAGGAAAAACCCACAGTGGGAAGCCTACCCAAAGTTAGATGATACTTATGCAGAAAGTATGTGATACAATGAGGGGCCTGCACATGTAGGAAGGCACACTGCCTAGAGCATACTACTCATTACAAAAGAGTCTCACTGACTATAAAGAAGCTACAACCATCTTAGGATAAATGGAAAACAATCCAATAGAGTGAACTGCTAGAAATAACATCTACCATGCTTGATTACAGTCCCAATTAAGCTCAATACTAGAGGCCTTTGACCTCTTCCTTAATCCCAATTCAATCACCTATGATCGAACAAATCACCTTTGCATATGATATTGCATTCCAAGACCATAAACACTTATTCCATTCCCATACCATACATGCCACGATCTACAATGAGATCTTACATCATTTTATACAAACCCTAAGGCCTAAACCAATTAGGTCAGCCACTTAAAAGATATTACAATAAGATCATTACATAAATCCATATTACAATGATATTCCATGTCGGCTTTAGACCAAAACAACAATAATAAATCCATAGATCATCCTGAAACATCACAGTAATGTGTAGAGTACACGTTATCATGATACTAGGCCATAACCTAGATAGGCACCAGACCTATTCTGGGTCCACCATGCCAAAGCAATGTCTTCAAGTAGTTGAAGCATGATCAAAGAACATCTTCAACATCTTAAAATCCATGTAGAAACTACACCAACACCAATTATGCATCGTGTCAAGATTCCTCAGTGAGAGCTCTGTCGGTAAAGCCTTAAACTAGTGTCGGTAAGGGTTTACCAGAGTGTATGATAGCATCAGATTACCAAGTCAATACCAACTGACCAAAACATGCTCCAGGAGCACTACCACATGTAACCAATCACATTCCATAGATCCAAACATGTCAGAAGTGTCCAATAGATAGTCTCTTCTATCAGTAACACTAGATCTTCTATCGGTAACCAAAAGTTGTCTGTCAGTAACCAACCATAACAACTAGTGTTGACATCAATGACAAAACATCAATGCAACACATAATCAATTCAACCAATAATGCCAACAGATCAAGATAGGGATATGTTGTACTTGTCATGCTCATGTAAGTTTGAGGCCTTTTCTTTTGGTTTCAACTCATACCAGGACTAGGACAACTATGATAGTAGTGACTCTCCCTTGAGTGAAGCAGTTTCCTTCTCTTCTGAAGACTTGAATCTGATACTGGCCTACCCCTTATGCATCTTCCCTTTTTTGTTGAGCCTATGTTTACAATGCCTCTATGTATTTCAGAGGCTTATTTTATGTGGATTCGCTACAACAGCAAAGTAAATGGTGAGTTTTCTCCTCAACACATCAGCAACATTTATGCTCTATTTTATGCATATAGGATACTTCAATTGTGCATTTAGCTAGTATCTGCAACTATGGTAGAAATGAGATTAACTCCTTTGAAAGTTTCCTCTTTGATAGAGTCAAAAGGCATCATCTGCGTCTTATTGTAGCAATGTAAATATTAGTTAAATTTTTTCTAGTTTTTCAAGAAGTGCACGTGCATAGATTATTCTCCAGAATGGCTTATTTTTGACATTTTGCGGTTTGTAGGGACATAGAAGTATATATTTTGTTTCCTGCCTTGCTTCTGTGCCAAATGGACTATTTTAAGAACATCTAGTCTTGTCCTAAGTAGGCTTAGGGCCCCCTCCGAATCACCATAAATGTTGGCAATTTTTGTGCCAACCTTAGTAGAGATCAGTTTTGAGATTTTAGTATGGCTAACACATCGTGTTATTGTACTCAGCAGAGTTAGCTGCTTCTTTATTTTTTAGAAAATGCATAACACAAAGGTTATGTGATGCATCAATAACAAGAGGGTTATTGACCTTTCCCTTACAGATACACCAACATCTTGTGCGAATAACACATAATTTTATTCGTCATCTTGTGTAAGATATTATGTGTTATTCAGTTGTGTCGAGTTAAGGTTTTGGCTGCACAATTTAATAAAGCAGAGTATCCATGTGTTGTGCGAGATGGTGGGGGAAAGAAAGAAAGTTGGTTCTTTTCTCCCACGCGGGAAGAGGAGAAAAGGAAAATGTGGCACAGGATAGCGAGAGATAGAGACTCAGTCTCTCCTCGTTACCCCATGACAAAAAACTATAGCAAACAGGGACCTTGCAAGAGAAAGAAAATGTACGCTGGATGGTCATGTTAGAGTATTCGGGTCTTTACTTGATTAATTAAACAACATTTATTTAATTACTTAAGTTCCCTTTATCTCTTTTACACTTAAGCTAACTTTAGGTGCATAATAATTAATTCTTTTATTAATTATTATGTGCAAGCCTAGGTTTTCCTTTTTAGGATTTCTTGACCTATTAGAGGTTAATTATTTTATTTGTATCATTGATTGATTGATTGATGGATTATCACATTACACATTTTGTGAATATTGAGCTCTCATATTTTGAGCATATTTTTATGTGTTTTCCTTTTAGTTATTTTTGCTTCCTTGCTTCTCCTTGTAACAGATTATTCATCTTGCAGAAGATCTTTAGGCTCCTGTGGTGTTGTGTTTCTCAACTCTCATAGGTCATCCAGCCATCCCACAAAGTGAAGATGATAGGTTAGGGTGTGTTGTGGGGAAACACATGCAAGAGGAAATATTCTCCCTCCGCCATCCCGTACCCAAGGGGAATGACAAGAGAAGGCTGCACAAGATGAAAATGAAAAAGAGCAATAGATTTATCCCCACCATCCTGTAAAGTAATTTTAGGGTCTTGGGCAGTGAAAATTTTAGTGCCTAATATTTGCCAATTGACTATTTTTTGAAATTTGGGAATCAAAATTTGGCTAATAAGTTCAAGTTTTAAGGTCTCGAATCGCCACATTTTTACAAATTTTTATTTTAGTGTCATTTAAATTTCCTGAGAATTTATTTTATTAATTTTTTAAACTCAAAGATTGGCCACAATATTCGATACATGATTGGATCAGATTAACCAACATTTTATAATTTATTATATAAATCTAAACTAATTCACCAATAATATCATAATTATTAGTTACTTTAGGGTTATATCAATAATCTTTAGTTGCCAGGATTGATTTAAAATATAATCTAGTAACCTTCATTGTATCCCATGAGGTAAATTCTACCTACAAGTTGTAATGTTCATAGGAGTTGAAATTTATTTTGAATTGTTGACCTCAATTAAAATCAATGATCTAAAAGCAATTTTTGGCCCCATGAGTGTTACAAATTGTTGGTACATTTTATCTCACAAAATACAAAGAGGGCTATTAGATTATTTTAAATTAATGATAGAAACTAAATAAAGTAGAATCTACCCCTTAAACTCGTTAATGATTTCCACCTTCAGGCCTCTACTTTTCTATAAAAAAAAAAATTTAAATGAAAGGATTTGGAATAGTAGTTAATACATACTCTTATTATTTTCCAATATTAGCCAATATTTTCTACCAATAAAAATTTATATAAAAATTCGCCAATAAAATTAAAAATTTTCATTAAAAAAAGGAAATATTCGCCAATAAAAATTATTATATTCTTTTCAAAAAATTAAATATTTGCCAAGATTTTATACAATATTTTGAGAGGGCATTTATTAAAGTTTTCATTGGTCCTGGGGATGGTGCAGGGTGTTTTCCCTACCATCCCACACCGAGCAAAGATGCACAAAGATGACCGCATGGGGTGACCAAATGTAAGGGGTGATTATTGCCCCCGCTATCCTGCATGGTAAGGTCACTTAGCTTTCACACAAAAAAAGGAAATGTGGGCGCAAGTCACCATATCAAACATTAGCGGCTGTCAGATATTCATAATGGCTCGATCCGACAATTATTTTTTAAAGCTTTATTGAGCCCCATGGGGGGCTACATGGCTCGATCTCACGCGTCCATCTTTGCATGATCTAGAGGATCGAAGGGATAAGGTTCAAATGTGCAGGGGTCATTGAAAATTTAAATACTTCCGCATGATGGTTGCCGACTAGGCCGTCGAATCCAAGTTTTGCCTTATTCGACGCCCGAATCGAATCCAATTTCATCCTAGCTGTCAGGTTCATGGTCATTACTCTAGAGGTGACTCCTATAGCCAATTTTAGATGTTGCCCATGCTCATTCAATGTGGTATGAAGACTTTTGTTCCCTACATGCTATCAGAGATGCGTTATACAAGAGATATCTTCCTTATAGGGATATTTTTCTTTTCTAGAGGTAGAGGATACTCTCAGAGCCGAATTCAACATGTCATAAGATCATCCTTGATCTGATCTCCCTCCTTTCAGATATTTTGTAACCTAACCCTGCCCAGGGTTAGGGTTTCTTAACTATAGCTCGATCTGAGTTATGCCTGATCTATAAAGGCAATTTTGTAATCATGTATACGAATCTTTTTTTTCTTCTACAGAAAACTATGTTCTTCTGCATTTGTAAGATTTTTGCCTTGCCTCTACATGAATAAATTTATCTATCTTGCCTACATTCAGTTTGGATAACTTGTCTATTGTTTTTACACTTTTGTCTAAATGTGTTTTAGTTTGTTTATTGAGTATATGTGATTATGTTAATCTCTGTTAGAGTTTTATCTTGTTGGATTATTGGGAAGATTTATTGGATTTGATTGTTCATTGTTGCTACTAGGATATGTTGTTGTCATTGATATCAACATATTCCTATGAATTATTTCGGTGAGTTTGGAGAAAGTTTTTGGTCTGGTTTTGTAGTTTAGTTTTGTTGATCATTATTTTGCAGAATCCGGTATTCCCTCCGATATATTCCAATATGATCAGATCTTGTGCTAAGATTTTGGATTATTGTTTGGGATAATCTTGTGTATCTTCACTTTATATGGTTCATGATTTGGTGCTCTGCAAGTTATCTTTCCTCGTGACAAATGTCGATTGGTTGTGTTCTTGAACCTTGAGACATTGACCGATGAAGATTTGAAAAGTGGTGTTGGTGCAACTATTCTGGATGATTCTAACATGCTTGATGGTGTTTCCTAGTCATTTCCTATTTGTTTTGGTGACCTATATTAATTGTTGTGTGAGTTTTTGGTGATTTCTATGAACTGATATTAATTTGTGTGTTATATAGTATTTCTAGTGGTGTAGCGTGTTGCGGTTGATCTTGGCAAGATTTTCGGTGAATGTAATTGTTTGGGAATTTGAATTAGTTCCATGTTATGTAAATTAAATCATAATATTGGTCTGGTGGTTGATCTTTGTATCGTGTAATAAATTTATGGTAAATATGAGTTGAGGGTTGAGGGTTTACTCGACCTTGTTATCAAGGTTGATGATTTGTATATATAGATGAGATGCTTATGTAGTTTTTGTGTTGGTATTGTGTTTGCATTATCAAAGAGAGGTAAATATGAGAAAAAAGGATATATTATGCAGTGAAGTGTTGTGGTGAGTTTGATGTTGCAGGGCAGACAAGTGTACTTAACCAAAACTATCATCAGGCATTTGTAGATGCTATTATTGTAGTTCATTCCTTTCGGATTGTAGTCTGAATATATTGTAAGTCAGTGAGACTTCCCTAAGGGTTGTAGCCTTCTGGGCATATATCTTTTGAGTAGTGAGCTCTAGGTAGTATGCCCAAATGCATATGCATTCCCCATTGTAATATTTTCACATACTACTATAGAGTATCATCTTATTGTGGGTAGGTTCCCACCATTGTTTTTCCCTTAATTGGGTTTACCACATCAAAATATTGGTGTTGTGTGTTGTGATGTTAATTTTATTATCTGTTATTGCTATGGTTTATCAATTTATGTTTTGGAAGTTTAATTTGTTATGAGATTCGGTGAAGATTGATTCACCCCCCCTCTCAGTCTTCCTTCTTGACTACTGCTAACAATTAGTATCAGAGCTAGATCCTCTAGTAGAAGCTTAACCACTTGAGGAGATCTAGGATAGTAGCTCAAGGTATTATTTTCAAGAAGGGTAGTTTGAGATTTGATAGAAGCAACGGATGGAGGTGCATTTGAAATGTCTTGGAGAAGATTATTGGAAGATTACTAAAAATGCCTATGTTGTTCATCAGAATGGACCATCCACTCCTGATGAGGTTAAGGAAGTTGAATATAACATCAGAGCGGAGGAAACATTACTCAGTTCCTTGATTGATTCTGAAATAACAAATGTTATGAAACTTCAGACTACACATGAGATCTGGGTGAAGCTTGAGATCCTGTATGAAGGTGATAGTCAAGTGAAAGTTTCTAAGTTGCATAGTTTAAAAGGAAAGTATGAGATATTAAATATGGGAGATGATGAGAACATACATTCATACATGGCTTGTTAGGAATCCCATAGATACTGAGAGGGGGGGGGGGTGAATCAGTATCTAACCAGTAATTAGAATTGCTCAATTTAAAACATGCAGAACATATTACAACAGTGTACCAGTATGCAAGAAATAATGCAATGAACAGAATTAAAAGCATCCACATGAAAAGCACACCATAACACAAGGATTTAATGAGGAAACCCGGTGTGGGAAAAACCTCGGTGGGATTTGTGACCCACAATATTCACTTACTGGCCAATAAGAGAATATTACTTACAATAGGGGCCTGCACATGCAGGAAGGCCAATTGCCTAGAGCTCACTGCTCAATGGGAAGTATCACTGACTTACAATGTGGATTATACAAATCCAATAACTTGTATTTCTTTATAATAGCATCTATAATGCCTTATCTAGAACCGGTTTGTGCTTTGTTCTTTACATAAAACCTCTAACCTATATTTCGCATGATAGGTCTACCTAATATCTTCTTCTTTTCGCTTACATCGCCTTTTTAACTTCCTTACAAAATGTCTACAATGATCTCTTTTATATATGAGTCATTTTATAATGATATCAAGTCGGCTTAAAATTTTTTTACAATAATAAATAAAATATAAAATAACAAAATCCTGTCAACCTCTGTGTCGGTATACTTCCTTTCTTTATGCCGATGTTGGTGTCCTGAGTGCTAGTGTAGAGTTTGATCATTGATGCCGGTGTAAAGCCTTGCCGGTGTAATAGGATTGTAAGGTTGCCATCAATGACAAAACCTTCAATCACCTACAATGTCTCATTGGAGTGTGCATATACCAACAATCTCCCCCTTTGGAATTGATGGCAACACTCATGAGAAATTTCAAAAGTGTATCCAAAAATGTGAAGTCCAAAAATGTTACCAAAAATGTGTGTGCTCCCCCTAAGCATATGGTTCCTGTGATGTTGAATTTTCTCATCCCACTACTCCCCCTTTGGCATCAATGACAAAGGTTGTCAAGATGTCAGTAGAGTTTGTAGTTTCAACTTTGTAACTGGGTAGTTACAATTTGAAATAGATCCGCCAAAATCAAGTTTATACTCTCCATAAACTTTTTACTATCTCTTATTGTTGTCTCTATCCTTTTAGCTGTACCGGTGAGATGCTATAAATGCTTTGCTGGTGTTTTTTGTCCCTGTATCAGTGCCTTAGATATTTCCTTTCACAATGATGCTAGATAGTCCAATCTTGGACTCAGTTTTAATCTTAGATGCTTTGCATTATTCACTATTCTCTCCTTTTCTCTTTCCAATTTAAGTAATTCTTCCTCAAATTTTGTAATCTTTTGCTCAAAAACTGATAATGTATCAGGTGAGTTAACAAAATTATCAGCAAGTTTATTGATTTCATACTGTACCTTGCTTATTTTCTTATCTATATCTACAGTCAAAAAGTTTGTCTTACAGGTGTCTTTGTATAGAGTTTTGTACTCTTTCAATAAATTACACAGTTCCGGTAGAAATGTGTCAAAATCTCTAGTACACTTCTTTATCTGCTCATCAAAGAATATTTTCTTTTCAATTTCCAATTTATCCTTCAGTGTCTCTTCCTTTATTTTCTCAATGTTTTATGTGATATATTTACACAAGGTATCAAGTTGTCCTAAAGAATATTTATTGTCTATATTACAGTTAGGAGCAATTACCTTCAAAATTGGTATGGTGTCATCTATTGCCTTATAAGCTTGTAAGCTGCAATATGTTATCTTTTTAATTGAATCTAAGAGTACCTTAGTCACATTAGTTGATTTGTAGCCTAATGATGAGGAACCTACATTCTGAATACCCTCGGTGGAAGTAACCAAGCTTGTCCTGACCTCTAGTAGGTCTGTTTGTGTTTGCATTTCCTTAAGCAATGGTTTGTGTACTTCACTAGTTGCCGGTGGCACTATTTCCCCATGAACTTGTTCCTGTTTCTATTGTTGTTCTTGTTCCAGAGCCTTTTTCTTTGTTTGTTTCTCTGTTTGTTGCATTGTCTCAGTCTAATTCTGATTCTCTACCTATTGCTCTTTGTCATCTACCGGTGTCTCTTGTGTGTATTCAGTTTGCTCATCTACCGGAGGCTCACTAGCCATGTCAGTCTTATCAGTTGTATCTTTGTCTACCACAATGTTGATCTTTTGAGTATCAACATCTACTATTATAAGACTTCAGGATTAGGATTAACATCCTCTACATCCATACTTTTAACTGCCAGTTGATCTTCTATAGTTTTTACCGGTGATGTAGAAGGAGGCGGTGGGGATAAATTATCTTTAACTTTTATAGTCAGAGGTCCACCAACCTTTCCTTTACCCTTGTCTCTTTCCTTCTGATATACCTTTATTGGTTTGGGGTTCTAGTATTCCTCCTATTTTTCTTTTTCTACTAGGAAAATGTCCCATGCATTTTCTGTCTCTTCAGTCACCTCATTAACTCTTCCAACCATTGAAGCAATGTGTCGGTGTGCAGTAGAAAATACTAACTGGTTGGCTTCAGCAATTAAGTCATCAATTTCTTTGGGTGAATTCACTGGATATACAACAAGTAGCTTTTCTATCTTGATTTTCTTGTCAAGTTCTATTACTGCTTGTCTCCTTGCTTCCAATCTTTTGAATAGTTCATCTGGTACTTCATCTACAACTTCCATCAAAAATTTCTTATACATGTCCATATGTAATATAGCACTATTTTCTACTTGTTCTTTTTCATCTGTTGTCAGAGTGTCATATAGTTTCTCTATATTCTTCAATTTCCCTTCCTCTATAATTTCATTCAACAGTATATCAAGAGGGGCCAAGTCCTTATTTGTCCTTTTCTTCTTCTTGGGTGTCAGTTTCTTCTTCTTTGGTGTAGCCTTTCTTACCGGAGATCTCACTTCTTGTTGTTTTTGTCTTGTCCTCCTAGGTGAGGGTGTGGTTGCCGGTGAGGGATCTCTTTTCCTTACAACTCTCTTGAAAGTTGTAGGCATGTCATTCTCTGAAGATGTGCCTATCAGTGATAGGTGAGTTTCAGGTTGTCGAGCTGCTAACTCATCTTTTGTTATACCAGTTTATTCCATTACTTTATCCTTGATTTCCTTTGCTTGCCTAGAACCTTTTCTTACAACTACCTCAACCTTTTTCACTCTTTTCTTAGATTGTATTTGGCTTTCAATAGTTTCTGCACTACCAAATACTTCTCCCTTAGGTTCTTTAGGGGATTCCAGAAGTGCTTTAGCATAAGTTTCAATTATATGATCATCTATTTCATAGCCCATCTCTATTACCCAAACTATCCTAGGGATGACTGCTTCCATCTAGATCTCATCCTTCTTGATTACAAAGCATATTTCATCCTTATATTTTTCAACCATCTTTTGTGATAATCTGATTCTTTTCTTCATTTTGGCCTTAAGTGCTTGAAAGAAATCATGGATGTTGTTTTCCTTATCTTCTCCCATATTATTGAATAGTCTTGTTAGTTGTTTACCTACCAGTATATCATATACAAGTTCTTTGTAGCCTATACCGGGAACCTGTTTGGTTATATGTAGCATTAGACATACTAGCAGATTTCCAAACCTGAAAGTTCCTTTCTTGTCCTTAATCTTGCCTAAGTTGTCAATTAATTCATCCTTCAATCATTGACATACATCAATCTTTGTATTATTTGTGACCATGTCATAAGCACTCTTAATGCACAGACTTGACACTGAATTGAGTCTATTTGCATGAGTTGCCTTATATCCTAATATCATGTTGATAAATCTTACATTAGTATTTTTTACATCACTGACTCTTAAGGACCTTTTATCAGATGTGGCACCAGTTAACTGAGTAACTAGGTCATTGGAAACCTTCTTAGTTTTGTTTGGCCTTCTACCAGTGGTCGGTAACCCTATGACAGCTTTCATAGCTTCCTTGGTGATTTTGTGAATTGCATCTAACCAGAAAAATTCACCATGTACCCTGCTTAAGACTATCCTAATCACATCCTTGGGGAATTCAGGAATACTAAGGATCTCTATAAATCCTAGGGTTTCAATGATCTTATGTTCTGGTTTCACATTTCTGGAGTTATCATATATGACAGTTTTAAACTTGGTTTTAATCTCTTCATCTCCTAGTTCCCAATGTTACAGTGAATGTAAATTCTGGGGTCTTCAGCATAAACAACTCCCTTAGGAATTTGAGAAAAAGCACCTAAAGTATCATCTTTCTTTGCTACTTTGGGAACTAATTGAAATATGGGCCTAGGTATTTTATAACTTCGACAATAGTAGGGTTTCCTATATATTCAAGTGCAGAGGTGGATGCCATGATAAAATACCTTTTACTACCTGTGGGATGGATGATTGCTTGAAGTGTTCTTGCCTCTTGCTCGAAATGCCTTAGCCTAGAATCTTCGCGCTCTTCATAGGTTTGAAATCTCAGTGAAATGAAATGGAGCCAAAACCTCAAATTTATAGTGTTATTTTGCCATCTACCACATTAAATGCATGCCAGTTAAGTATTCACTTAACATTGTCTATCAGTAATAAGTAATTTCCAACTTCTCATCTCTAATCGAGGGAATAATAGCACATGTGTCATTAGATTGCCAATCCCTCAAGGAAACTTTCTTCAATTTGATGAAGAACTTCCTGTCAGTAGAGCACTGCTCTGTCCTATCGGTGAAGCATCTCTCTATCCTGCCGATGAAGCATTGATTGGTTCTACCGATGGAGAAGTATTCCCAATATTTAGATCATCTTTTCTAATCCATTGTTTTGAGAACTCTTGCTTAACCTCTTCAACTTTTTCTTTACCCTTCAAGCTAGAACTTTTGTTGTCTATCGGTGATCCTTTACTTCTACAGAATTTTCCAATATGCCCAATCTTGTTACATGCATAACAAGTCACATTATTCTTTTGAATAGCTTTTCCATAACCTATGTTGGTTTTTGTTTTGCATTGATTAGATAAATGTCCAAATCTTCCACAAACATAACATCTCACATTCATTCTGCAATTTTCAGAGTTGTGACCAACTTTTTTGCATTTAGAACATTGACCGGTGGGTGTGTTGATATTCTGATAATTTCTAGATCTACATTCATTTTCTCTATGACCATACTTATTACAGTTAAAGCATTTTCCATTGAATTTATAAGCATTAGGTTCCCTTACCAGTTTTCTATGATCCTATGTGTTTGCAGTACCAGAGCTTTCTCCAACTTCAAAGCCAATTCTAGAAGTGTCACCTTTAGGTTTTTGATTCTTCAGCAAGGTGCCAAGTTCCTGTAAGCTTTTCTTGAATTTTTCTTTATGTTGATTTGCAGTTTCTAGTTCTCTTTCTAAGACTTCTTTCTCTCTCATTAGTTCATTTGAGTCATTCTAAGTATGCATCAGATCTGTCTTCAACATGTCATTTTCATAGCTAAGTCTTGTGTTCTGATTTCCTGCATCACTTAGTCTTCTGGTCAATTCTTCTTCATTCTTCTTCCTATCCTCAATCTCTTTACAAAATCTCATAGTCATATCCTGTATCTCATTCTTTGTAGTTATGTTCTCCAGTTTCAGCTTGCTTAACATATCATTAAGTGATTCCTTTTCATCATTTTCATTTTGCATCTTTTCACAAAGTTCTCTTCTCTTGTTTCTTGCAATAGTAAGATTCTCTTGGAGTGCCTGAATGATATCCTAAGCTGCTTTTAGATCATCTTCTAGTTTGATGTTTTTCAATTTCTCTGCATCATAGTGTGAAAGAGCTGCTTCAAGTTGCTTCATCAAATTTTCCATCTTTACTGGTGTCAAGATCTTCTTCAAGTTGTTAGGCTTCTGAAAATAGAGGACCAAGATCTAATACCAATTGTTAGGAATCCCATAGATACTGAGAGGGGGGGGTGAATCAGTATCTAACCGGTAATTAGAATTGCTCAATTTAAAACATGTAGAACATATTACAACAGTGTACCGGTATGCAAGAAATAATGCAATGAATAGAATTAAAAGAATCCACATGAAAAGAAAACCATAACACAAGGATTTAACGAGGAAACCCGGTGTGGGAAAAACCTCAGTGGGATTTGTGACCCACAATATTCACTTACTGGCCAATAAGAGAATATTACTTACAATAGGGGCCTGCACATGCAGGAAGGCCAACTGCTTAGAGCTCACTACTCAATGGGAAGTCTCACTGACTTACAATGTGGATTATACAAATCCAATAACTTGTACTACTTTACAATAGCATCTATAATGCCTGATCCAATACCGGTTTGTGCTCTATTCTTTACATAAAACCTCTAACCTATATTTCACATGATAGGTCTTCCTAATATCTTCTTCTTTTCGCTTACATCACCTTTTTAACTTCCTTACAAAATGTCTACAATGACCTCTTTTATATATAGGAGTCATTTTACAATGATATCAAGTTGGCTTACAAAGTTTTTATAATAATAAACAAAATATAATATAACAAAATCCTATCGGCCTCTATGCCGGTGTCCTGAGTGCTAGTGTAGAGTCTGATCATTGATGCCGGTGAACTATCTTGCTGGTGTAAAGCCTTGCCAGTGTAATGCCTTGCCGATATAATGCCTTGCCGGTGTAATGCCTTGCCGGTGTAATAGGATTGTAAGGTTGCCATCAATGACAAAACCTTCAATCACCTACAATGTCTCATTGGAGTGTGCATATGCCAACATGGCTAAGGTGAATGAGCTTGTCCTTGGTATCAGATCTACCAGTGGAACTAGATTCAAGAAGATGAGATTGTTGCTATGGTGCTAAGATCTTTGCCTCCAGTTTATAAACATAAAGTTGTCGGTATTGATGAGATCCAAAGTGTAACTACACTGACAAGAGATGTATTGGTTGGAAAAATTGTTGCATTTGAGTTGAGAAAATTTGGAGAATCACATGGAAAGTCTAAGACAAAATTAAAAGCATCAACATCTGTGTCTAGTAAGCAAAATTATGATTCTAATGAGTGGATGATATTTAGCTATGAAAGAGAAAGGAGAGAAATAGCAAAGCAAGAAAGGGAGATCAATGAGCTTGAAGCATTGATTGTCCGAAGATTGCCTAAGGGTATTAGTAAGTATGATGGAAAGTTACCCTTAAAATGTTTTTCTTGTAATAAGATAGGACATTTTTCTTCTAGATGTCTAGAGAGAATGGCTAAGTATGATAGATGTGATAAGTTTGATAAGTTTGATAGAAATGATGGATATGAGAAACATAAAAAATATGATAAGCCTTTATAGGTGTAATCAGAAGTTTAGGAACCAAAAGAACTATTATTATGTTGTAGATGAAGGTGTTACTGATGAATAAATCAGAAGGATATGAAGTTATATTTATTGCCATTAAAGAAGATAGACTGTGCCTATTGATTCCACTAGTTGTTTTGTTGAGGAGAAAGCTTTGGCTGCTAAGGTAGAAGAAAAAAGTGAATGGGTTATTGACAGTGGTTGTTCACATCATATGACCAGTGAAAAAAGAAAATCTGTAAGCATGGAAAAGTATGGTGATGGAATAGTTAGATTTGGAGATGACAAAGCCTATGTAATCTGTGGGCGAGGTTCTATTTCTTTTGATGGTAAGCATAACACTGATGATGTCTTGTATATTGAAGGTTTGAAGCATAATATTTTGAGTGTTGAATAGATGGTTGATAAGGATTATGATCTACAATTCAAAGATGGTAAATGCAAGATATTGAATGCCTCCAATATAGAGATTGCATTTGGAACTAAGACTGAAGGTAACATTTTTCATTTGAATGATGGTGAGAAAAGTTGTTTGATTGCTAAGATAGATGAGAGTTGGTTGTGGCATAGAATAATGTGTCATGTAAAATTTGATTCATTGATCAAGATCATATCTACACAAGACATTAGGGATTTGCCTAAGATTGTTAAACATGTTAATCTAGTATGTAAGGAATGTCAGTTGGTTAAACAAACAAGGATTTCTTTCAAGTGTAAATGGTGCACATCAAATGGATTGTTGGATCTTGTGCATACTGACCTATGTGGACCTACAAATGTTAGAAGTGTGCAAGGTGATAGATACTTTATGTTGATAATTGATAATTATTCTAGAATGACGTGGGTTGTCTTTTTGAAAGAGATATCAAAAGCATTTGAGAAATTCAAGATATTCAAACTTAAATTTGAAACTGAGTCCGGATTGAGGTTGAAGTGTTTGAGATTTGATAGAGGTTGATAATTCTGTTCTAGTGAGTTTAATTCTTTATGTGAGATGCATGGAATTAGAAGACAAGTATTTTCTCCTCGGACCCCACAATAGAATGGGATTGTTGAAAGGAAGAACCTTACTATTTTAAATTTTGCAAGAACCATGTTGATTGAAGGAATTGTTCTGAAGGTTTACTAGAGAGAAGCTATTAGCACTGCACTCTATACATTCAATAGAGTTCTTATCAAAGGTGATACTAGTAAGACTCCTTATGAGCTTTGGTTTGGTGGTGTTCCTACTATGAAATATTTTAAAGTCTTTAGTAGCAAATACTATATCAAGAGAGATGAGGATATTGGAAAGTTTGATTCTAGAAGTGATGAAGGTACCTTTTTGAGATATTCTATAAATAGAAAAGCCTATCAGTGCTATAACAAGAGACTAAGGAAGATAGTTGAGAGTGCAAGTGTGAAGGTAGATGAAAACCTTGGGAAGGATATCAGAGCTTATGATGAAGGTCAAGATGTTGTTTTAGCTCCTATTTAGCCTAAAGAGCCTAAGCAAAATGATCTGGTATAGATAGCGGCTGTTGCTGCTGCTAATGAAGATGTTCAAGATCCTAGGTCTGAGAATTAGAACAATCTAAAGACTTTGAGGTATGTAAGATTGAATCATCTTGAGAATCAGATTATTGGTGATATAGAAGGAAGTTAGTTACAGAAGAAATATTTTTGATTTCTAAGGTTGAACCTAAAGATGTTGTTGAAGCCTGTAAAGATGACAACTAGATTATAGATATGGAAGAAGAGTTAGATAAGATTGAAAAGAACAATACTTGGGAACTTGTGCCTAGACCTATGGATAAAAATATTATTGGTACTAAATGGGTTTTAAGGAACAAATTGAATGAAGATGATGAAGTAGTCAGAAATAAAGCCAAACTGGTCTACAAAGGATATTCACAGCAAGAAGGGATTGATTATGAAGAAACGTTTGCTCCAGTTGCTAGAATTGAAGGTGTTAGATTGTTGCTAGCTTATGTTGCTTATAAAGACTCAAAGGTATATCAAATTGATTTCAAATTTGCAATTTTGAATGGTGATCTAGAAGAAGAAGTCTACATTGAACAACCTGATGGGTTTTCACTTCAGATGATGGAAACATGGTATGTAAGTTGAAGAAAGCACTTTATGAATTGAAACAAGCTCCTAGAGCTTGGTATGCTAGATTAGATAGATACTTGCTAAAAGTGGGATTTGTCAAAGGTGTTGTTGATAGTAATTTGTACTTTAAGATTGAAAATGATAACATTTTGAATGTTGAAGTCTTTGTTGATGACATTATTTTTGGTGGTGATGATGATATGAGTATGAAATTTGTCAGTGATATGCAAAAAGAATTTACGATGTCTATGATTGGTGAGATGAAATTTTTCTTAGGTTTGCAGATTGCACAAACAAGAAAAGGTATCTTTATATCTCAAACTAAGTATATGAAGGAACTACTGAAGAAGTTTGGATTAGATGATTCCAAACCAGTTGGAACTCCTATGGTGATTGGTTGTAAATTGTCTAAAAATGATGAATATCCTAAAGCTAATCAGAGTTTGTATAGATCTATGGTTGGTGGACTATTATATCTCACTCAGACTAGGCTTGACATTATGCATGTTGTGTGTATGGTAGCTAGATATCAAGTTGATCCGAAGGAAAGTCATGTCACTGTTGTTAAAAGAATATTCAAATATCTAAAAGGAACTGCAGATTATGGTTTATGGTATCCAAAAAATGATGACTTCATGTTGTGTTCTTACACTGATGCAGATTGGGCAGCTGATGTTGATGACCAAAAGAGTACTATCAATCAAGAATTCTTTTTAGGTAAGAAGTTGGTTTCATGGGCCAGCAAGAAACAAGAATCAATATCTTTATCTAATGTTGAAGCTGAGTACATTATTGTTGCTAGTAATTGCACTCATATAGTTTGAATGAAAGCAAATGTTGAAAGATATCAAAGTTATTTATGATGAGCCTACTGTTATATATTGTGATAATTCCAATGCTATAAACATGTCTAAGAATCCAGTGCAACATTCAAAGACTAAGCATATATTAATCAAATATAATTACTTGAGAGCAAGTCGGTGAACAGAAGGTGAAGCTGGAATATGTATCTACAAAGGAACAAATTGCTCATATTTTCACTAAGCCCTTGCCTGCAAATACATTTGTTTATCTAAGAGATAAGTTAGGGGTCTCCACCCCTCCTAATGAGAACTAGATTCATTGAGTTTCATTGATCCAGTGGAATTCAGAGCCTTACTCTTTTATCCGAATTGATGAGTTGGTGTTGTTGTTGGCAATTGACACTCATCTGGTAAGGCTAATTACATTTAGGGTTGTCATTCATAACAACTCATCTTCAGGTGTTGATATTTATCATCATGATTCATTGTCTTATCATTTTCCTTTGATTGGGTCAATCTGTATACACTACACACCACCAGTATATACACTTTGCTTTATCCTTAATAACTAGTTAGTCTTGGTCCTCGTAACATGTATTTGGAACCCAGTTAAGTATAGGACCCAACTAAGATATCTTGTGACCTCGATAATTTATTTCAAGGAATTTTTGGTAGCATGTGATGGCCAACATTGTCATCGAGATTATGCATAATATACCTTGTGATCTGACAACCGACATGTTTATTTTTCTCATTGAGGCCGACATGGTGAAAAGTTAAAGGGTATTTAAGCAAGATCTTTTAGCGATAGATTTAAGGTTAATATAGATGTGAATTTGGATGCAAATCATTTAGAGATTGATGGTATGCGATTTGGTCAGTGAGTGAAAGCTTTTGTGCACAGTTTCACATGTGCAGTTCTAACCAGGAGTATAATAGAGTATCAGTAAACCAGTTCACAAAGAAGGTTGACAGACTGATAGTTCTGATACTTAATGTTAAGTACAGATGCCAAGCTAATAAGATGAGAGGGGGGTGAATCATACAAACTTAATCTCCCATAAAAACAATAGATTCAACATCGGTAACATATACTTCAGTAATATAACCAAAACTGCTAAACATGCAAACTTAAAAGCATATAAACATCATAAAACTCATAACACCAGATTTAACGTGGAAACCCGAATAGGGAAAAACCACTGTGGTATTTTGGACCCACTAAGAAATATACTCTTCTAGAGTATGCTCGGTTAAAAGCGAATCCTGTTAAAGATTACAAACACATTGCTAAATGTGACCCGGTTAAGGGATTTCCCTCAGATCTGTTAGGATATTCACCTTGTTAGATGTGACCTTATTAAAGGATTTCAAACACTTAATCAGAATGTCACCTTGCTAGAGTGTTTTACAAATAAGACTATTAAGTCCACTCGGTTAAGAGATTTTCTATCACTTTACAAAATAATAGTAATAAAAATATATCTGCAACTTCACATCTAAAATGCTAAAGCAGATTCTTATTTGCTCAATACAATCTAGTCATAGGACTTATCGTGTCCATCTGTTGGGCTCTATACTTTGTTATTCAAATAGGTCTTCAAGCTTTTGTGGTCGGTAATCACTATGTAGCATCCCTGTGCATACACTTGGCCGCATACATTGTTTATCAACAATTCATTATTTATAAGCAATTTGCCAACCGCTTAATCTCCTTGATCACATTTCCCATGATCAATCATAGCCATCAGATCTTCGAACTTGACTAGGTTCAATGTATCCTTCGATCTGAAAATGTTTTACCCCACCTTGGAACTTGCATACATTTCTTGGAACTTGTGCTAGGGTATTGCAGTTCAATTTGAGCTGTAGATCTTCCAGTAGATTTTCCTTTTCCATAGATTCTTTAACAAACTTCATTCACGGCATACCAATCATTTAATCATAACCAGCTCATCAACTTCCTTCATTAAATAATGCTTTTATTCATTCAATGCATTCTGTTATTACTCGGTTGCAACTCGATAAATACTAAACTTCACTCGATAGACATTCTGCCTTCATTAACCGATAGCGATAACCTTGGGGTTTACCAACTAGGTTCCTTAGGGTTTACCGACTAGGTTCTTTGCTTGGTAAAATAGTATAGTATCAACCTTATAATCAACAATATATGTAGGATATCAAAACAATCAAAACATCATGATCTCATCATTGTCTAACTCGGTAATAGTTGCCCATTGAATAACTTATTCCTCCCCTTATTCATCACATTCTTTCTGTGTCTTTTACCGACATCTTTATACTCATCAAATCATACTTCTTAAGATATGGCAACATCATACTAAATTAGAAAATCAATTTCTTGACATCAATGACAAAATAATAATATTAAGATAGTAAACATCCTGTATCAGTTATATCCATAATCATCAACAACCTCCTTAATATCCTTATTGAAATGCCAACAATCTCCCTTTGTCTGTTATAATGCCAACAATCTCCCCCTTTGGCATTGATGGTAAAACCAATTGATTTGACCTAATTGATTTGGATTGCTGTTCTAAAATGCTGAAATGCTCTCCCCCTGTCATCAGTCTTCTCCCCCATACATTAGTCTTCTCCCCTTTTCTTTAGTCTTCTCCCCCTTTGACAACAATGCCAAAAAGTAAAGAACTAAAACATAATTTCTTCCTATATGAAGTGATTTCTTTCTATTATGTGTCAACTTAGTCTCAATCAGAGCATTTTGTCTTGAATTCCTATTTCATATTATTGTTTCCTGCACACCTTTAGAAAACATTCTAAAGTTTGTAAATCAGCATCAACTCCTAAAAGATAATCTGTAGAGTCATCAAATTGATGCTTTCACCAAACTCAGTTAGTGAATGGAAGATAGAGGTAGGACCCCTAACTTACTTCTAAGATACTCAAAAGTGTCCCTTGGTAGTGGCTTGGTGAAGATATCTGTTATTTGTTCCTTTGTGCTAACATACTCCAACACCACTTTCTTCTCTTGAGCTTCTTCTCTAAGATAATGATATTTGATAGAGATGTGGTTTGTCTTAGAGTGCATAACAGGAGTCTTTGAAATGTTAATGGCACTAGTATTGTCACAGAATATAGTTACTGGCTTGGTAACTTGCTCATTTATACCTTCCAACAGTTGTTTGATCCATGCTATATTGGTACAATTCAATGCTGTAGCAACGTATTCAACTTCTGCTATCGACTGTGAAACACATCCTTGTTTTTTGCTAAGCCAACTCACTAGTCTTTCTCCTAAAAAGAAAGCTCCTCCACTTGTTCTTTTCCTATCGTCAATGTTTCCTGCCCAATCAACATCAGTATAAACTTTTAAATCAAAAACATTTCCTTTCTGATATGCTAAGCCATAATCTTCAGTGCCTTTCAAGTATCTGAAAATTCTCTTGATTGTTGTCATATGTGTTTCCTTGGGATTTGTAGAGAATCTTGCAACTATACCTACTGCATGTGCTATATCTGGCCTATTGTGAACAATATATTGTAGCTTTCCAATCATGGATCGGTAAAGTGTCTCATCAATAGATGCAGATTCATCATTCTTTGATAATTTATAGTTGGTAGTCATAGGAGTACTTACTGGTTTTGAATCCTCCATTCCAAATTTCTTCAAGATTTCCTTTATGTATTTGGATTGAGTAATGAAAATCTCATCTTTCATTTGTAGTATTTGTAAACCTATAAAATACTTTATCTCACCAATTAATGACATCTCAAATTCTTTGCTCATTTCATTTCCAAAGTTCTTGCATAGAGAGTCATTTCCACAAAATATAATATCATCAACAAATATGGTTGAGATCAGTATTCCGTTTTCATCATTCTTCATGTACATATTGTTGTTTTCACTTGTTCTTATAAAACCAATCTTGATCAAATAAGAGTGCAATCTTTCGTACCATGCTCTAGGTGCTTGTTTCAAACCATATAAAGCTTTCTTCAATTTACATACTTGATCATTATTCTTGTCTTCAACAAATCCTTCAGGTTGTTTAGTAAAAACTTCTTCTTCCAATATACCATTCAGAAATGTAGATTTGACATCCATTTGATATACCATGAAATTCTTGTAAGCAGCATATGCCAACAATGTTCTTACTCCTTCAAGTCTTGCCATAGGTGCAAAAGTCTCACCATAATCAATTCCCTCTTCTTGGGCATAACCTTTGCAAACTAGTCTTGCTTTATTTCTAATGACCTCACCTTTTTCATTTAGCTTGTTTCTGAAAATCCACTTTGTACTGATTACATTTTTGTCCTTCGGTCTTGGGACTAGTGTCCATGTGTCATTCTTCTTGATTTGATCAATCTCTTCTATCATAGCATTTATCCAATCTTCACTGTTAAATGCCTCTTTCACTATCCTCGGTTCAAATTCAGATATCAGACATGTGTACTGTCTCAGTTTGTTCCTTGTCATCACTAGATCATTCTTATCTCCTATAATCTGATTTGATGCATGATGTCTTCTGACATACTTGGCTAATACAGGCTTGGTAGGCTCTGTATGATCTTCTTCATCACTCGGTAACTGAATATTCTCTTCATTTCCTTCAATAGTTTTATCGGTAAGACTTGTCGGTTGAACATAGACAAATTCATCATAATCTTCTGGTTCCTTGGAATTTTCTTCATCATTTCTTAATGCAAATTCATCAATTTTCACATTTGCACTTTCTACTATTTTGTTAGATGATTTGATCAGACATTTAAATGCTTTGTTTCTAGAAGAATAACCTATCAATGTTCCTTCTTCACTTTTCTGATCAAACTTTCTATTTCTATCATCTTTGTGAACATAGAATCTACTTCCAAAGATTTTAAATAACTTACATTAGGTTTCTTGTCATACCAGATCTCATATGGTGTCTTCAAAGTTCCTTTCTTCAATTGTACTTGGTTTAGAGTGTAAACTATTGTGCTTATTGCTTCTCTCCAAAATGTTCGTGACAGTTTCTTTTCAATCATCAGGGTTCTGGCACAATCTACAATAGATCTATTTCTTCTCTCAGCAATTCCATTTTGTTGTGGAGTTCTCGGTAATCTCTCTTTTCAGTAGATTCTTTGTCAGGATAGTTAGAAGCCATATGTCCTATATTTTCACAATTGAAACATTTCAAAGGTAGTTTTCCTTTATACTTACATTTGCCTCTCGGTAACCTTCTGGCTAATAGTGCTTCAAACTCTTCTTGCTTTCTGATTTCCTCATACAGTTTGTGCACTTTTTCCATGTTCTTGCGAAATCTTTCACTTGCTCCACTGTGATCCCCTTCAATGTACTTACTCATTCTATCATTGTAATCATCAGATTCACCAATATGAAAAGAACTAAATTCAAATTCAACTTTATTTACCGAAGATCCACTGTTATCAAAATTACTTAACTCAAATGCATGTAGCTTACCAATAGTAGCATCCAAAGAAACTAGCATATTGGGTACAGACCTCAATTCATTTATTGTAGATACTCGGATTGCATAAGTTGGTAGAAGGGTTCTTAACAACTTACTTGTTATATCGTTTTCTTCAATAGTTCCACCTGCTCCTTTGATTTGATTGACAATCTCCTTTAGTCTTGTACTATATTGGGTTATGTTCTTACCTACATTCATCCTCATAGATTCAAGTTGTCCTCTTAGACTATCCACTTTTTCTCTTTGAACATGTTCATCACCGCCATACACAGATATGAGCTTGTCCCACATTGCCTTTGCATCATTGCAGCCTTCTAGATCATTAAACTCTGAGTCGGTCAATGCATATGTTATTTCAATAATTGCTTGGATATGTTCTTGATTTGCCTTTATCTCTTCCATTGTCAATGGATAGGTGCTCGGTGTAATGAAATCATTCTCTAGATAATATACAACATATTCTCCAACTCCTGATAGGTGCAGCTTCATCCTTTTCTACCATGTAGAGAAACTTGACTTGTTCAACTTCGGTGCATCCCTCTTATACATCTTTAGATCTTTTCCTCAAGTGCCTTTAAACTTTTTCTTTCGAAGTCCAAAGCTATGATCCCAATTGATAATTCTGATACTTAATGTTAAGTACAAATGCCAAGCTAATAAGATGAGAGGGGGGGTGAATCATACAAACTTAATCTCCCATAAAAACAACAGATTCAACATCGGTAACATATACTTCAATAATATAACCAAAATTGCTAAACATGCAAACTCAAAAGCATATAAACATCATAAAACTCATAACACCAGATTTAACGTGGAAACCCAAACAGGCAAAAACCACTGTGGGATTTCGGACCCACTAAGAAATATACTCTTCTAGAGTATGCTTGGTTAAAAGTGAATCCTATTAAAGATTCCAAACACATTGCTAAATGTGACCCGGTTAAGGGATTTCCCTTAGATCTGTTAGGATCTTCACCTTGTTAGAAGTGACCTTGTTAAAGGATTTCAAGCACTTAATCAGAATGTCACCTTGCTAGAGGGTTTTACAAATAAGACTATTAAGCCCACTCGGTTAAGAGATTTTCAGCCACTTTACAAAATAACAGTAATAAAAATCTATCTGCAACTTCACATCTAAAATGCTAAATCACATTCTTATTTCCTTAATACAATCTAGTCATAGGACTTATCTTGTCCATCTGTTGGGCTCTATACTTTTTTTATTCAAACAGGTCTTCAAGCTTTTGTGCTTGGTAATCACTATGTAGCATCCCTGTGCATACACTTGTCCGCATACATTGTTTATCAACAGTTCATTATTTATAAGCAATTTGCCAACTACTTAATCTCCTTGATCACATTTCCAATGATCAATCATAGCCATCAAATCTTCAAACTTGACTAGGTTCAATGTATCCTTCGATCTGAAAATGTTTTACCCCACCTTGGAACTTGCATACATTTCTTGGAACTTGTGCTAGGGTATTGCAGTTCAATCAGAGTTGTAGATCTTCCTGCCGATTTTCCTTTGCCATAGATTCTTTAACAAACTTCATTCACGACATACCAATCATTTAATCATAACTAGCTCATTAGCTTCCTTCATTAAATAATGATTTTATTCATTCAATGCATTCTGTTATTACTCGGTTGCAACTTGGTAAATACTAAACTTCACTCGATAGACATTCTGCCTTCATTAACCGATAGCGATAACCTTAGGGTTTACCGACTAGGTTCTTTGCTCGGTAACATAGTATAGTATCAACCTTACAATCAACAACATATGTAGGATATCAAAACAATCAAAACATCATGATCTCATCATTGTCTAACTCGGTAATAGTTGCCCATTGAATAACTTATTCCTCCCCTTATTCAGCACATTCTTTATGTGTCTTTTACTGACATCTTTATACTCATCAAATCACATTTCTTAAGATATGGCAACATCATACTGAATTAGAAAATCAATTTCTTGACATCAATGATAAAATAATAATATTAAGACAGTAAACATCCTTAATCAGTTATATCCATAATCATCAACAACCTTCTCAATATCCTTATTGAAATGCCAACAATCTCCCTTTGTCTATTATAATGCCAACACAGACCTCAGACCAGAAATTATCTAGCATGGTCAGATGCACTTCATGAGTTCATTTTTATTTGTAATCATTATGTAATGTTGTGTAAGTCAGTGAGAGTCCTGGTTGAGTAGTGAGCTCTAGGAGGTGAGCCTTATTACATGTACAATCCCCTCTATGTAATATTTGTATACCTTGATCAAGTATATAGATATTGTGGGTATCAGCCCCACTGTGGTTTTTCCCTTTACAGGGTTTTCCACGTATAAATATTGGTGTTATGGTTGTGCTTCTTTATGTGTTATTTGTTTTATCCACTTTAATGTTATTTACTGTTAACCAGTTCATAAGGAATAAGTTCCAAATAACATTTACTGGTAGAATGTTGATTCACCCCCCCTCTCAATGTTCTTGGATTCCAACAATTGGTATCAAAGCCTAGTTCATCAGAAGAAGTTTAACCACTTAAGGAAGATCCAGAACTTGGAATCAATGGAAACCGATTTATAGAAACATCTTCAACTTGCTCTTGAGGATCTTGATAATGAACAGATGGAAAACAATAAATTGAAGAATAAACTGATGCAAGCCAGAGAACACGTCATTCATTTCTTTTGGTGTAAATAAATATTCATCATGGATATTATTACACTTTACTTAAGTTAACTTAGGATAATGCATCTCTTTGTAGTTTGGATATGAGACACTTAGGGAAGTGTGCACATTGGGATATAGCTTGTAGGAGAAATTCCACCTATTGTGGTCTTATTTTGTTGTTACACTCCACATTCGGTGGGTCATCCACCTCTTGTGGAATATTATATTATTTCTCCTACCTACCCCTAGTATTTCTTACCTACCCTTGTTTCTCATTGAGCCACATGTCATGATTGTGTGCTCGTATATCCATATGGCCTTGCCTATATAAGCAAACATATTCATTGTATTGGTTAATCTAGTTGATCATTTGTATATTCATGAGAATATAGTTTGTTCTTGTCATTATTTTGTCTCTGTGCTTTTCATTGTGCCCTTGATCTTGGCAAAATCTTACATGGTATCAAAGCTATTGGGGCTTCATTCATTGATTTTGGGAGACATTTGGAAGGCTTCAATTTTCGGATATGAGGTACTATGTCGTAACCAAACTTTTGAGCTAAAAGTGGAACAATTTTTTTTTTTTTTAAACACCTAAACTCTCAAAACAAACTACATTTAAAGTGGAATCAAATAAGTCTTGTCTTAACTAGGATGTAAATAGAATTTTTTTATAAAGTTGGATTAATTAACCAACTCAAATAAGCAACATTAATTATTGGAGATTAATTAATCCCAAGAGGGTTGTCATAATTTAGCTAGTTAATTTAATTATCTTAATTAAGTTGCCGCTAATTAAAGTCGAGGGATATTCAGATATCTCAAATGCATTTAAAATTATGCTGGGCTAATTGAATGATGATGAGGATATCTTAAATCAAAAATTTAATTAATCGAGCGCACACAAATTTCATTATTTAAATTTAACCGAAAGGGATTCAAATTCCATAATGTCATTTTTCAAATAAATCCAATTTTATGCTATAGTCAATTTTAATTTCCCCTAAACCTTCAAATTTGACGATATAAATAATCTAGCCAACACTGGCCTCGTAGGCTAAAAATTCATAAAAATAATTAATTAATTTCAATTATAAATTTTTTTCCAATTTAAAATATAACTTAACGTCCATATTTAATTGAATATATCAAATAACTATATAGTTTCTTTAGTTGAATAATTTAAACCAATTATGTGATTATTGTAACCATATAACATTAATCTCCATTTAAATCTTATAAAATAAACTATATTAAAAATTAATTTTCTCCCAAATCAAATAAGGAGTTTTAAATCAATAACACATATGGCTAAAATTATATGGGGGAAATCTTTTTCAAATTTTGAAAAGTATTTCCCCCCGCTTCTTATTTTAATTTATATTTTAAATCTCAAACCCTATCTAGGGTTGAGTAATTATCCTCTCCTGTATTTTTGTTTAAAAATCCACTTGTTAATTCCTCTATTTTATTTTTTATATTATTAGCTATCCCTAATATTGTCTCTTTATTTGAATACAAACCCTAATCCAGATTTGGATTAGGGTTGCATATTTTATCCAACTAAAAACCTTAACCTCTTTTATTTTGTGTTGCCTTTACCCTAACCCGAAACTGGGTTAGGGTTTATCTTTTTTTTTGTGTGTGTGTGTAGGTTGTGTGTTATGCAGGGCTGAACTAGGGCAAGGCGACAACCATGGAAATGCAGAGGCTGAAGGAAGGTTAGGATTCATGGTGTGGGCTCCCCCAGAACACCACTGTGTTTACACACAGTTGTGGGCGGTGTCATCCACTGTGTGCACCAACAGTGGTGGGCGGTGCCATCCACTATGTGTACACACAGTGGTGGCCGCACACACAGTGGCAGCACCTCTCGGACTGACCACTGTGTGTAAACAAAGTGGCTTGACGTGTGAGCCGTCCACTGTGTTATAACACAGTGATTCGGCTCGATTACCCCCCGCCCTCCAACTTTTTTTTTTTAAGGTTTAAAATGTGAACATATATATATAAACAGATTCAAGCCTAAATCTTTGTTACATCTATGTGCATTTTTTTTAGATATATATATATATATATATATATATATATATATATATCTATGGATGCATATCCAAACTCATAGGGTTAGAAATCTTAATTATTATTTTTTGAATAAATTTATACATTAGCATGCAGTTCTTCTTCCCCTTTTTTTTTTTTAACAGCAATATATATATATATATATATATTTATTTTGACAGTTATACTAACAACAAGCTAAAGATTATAAATAGGCTTTATTGTCATTTCTTTTGTTTATAGGTTAATTTTCTGCTATGAATAAACAAAAGTAAAAAATGACATAAATAAAATAGGACTGTAAGGGCATTTTTAACTTCAATTAGATATCTTATAGGAAAAGTAGATTTACATGGTTCTAAAAGCTTTTTGTTTTCCCTATTTTTTTTCTAAGTAAAAAAAAAATGACAGTACACAATTAGCATGTAAATATTGCAGGAAAATACATAAATACACACTGCATTTTTTTTTCTTCTGCATCTTTCATTTCTTTACAAAAATTGCAAAGATAAATAACAACAAATTCCATTTTAAGACATAATTAAATAAGATTTACAGCAGCATAATCTATTACAGAAATCTAATAAAAATTATTTTCTCATTTGAATGGTATGAACTCAAGTTGTCATTTATTTTTATTCTCTTTTTTTTTTTACAAATGGGAAAAATTACCCAATATGTCTCTCATCCCTAATGGATGAGGACTTAACTAAACAACACATTCCTATCTTTCAAAATAATTACAATAAATACATCTTTATATTTATAAAACATAATGTTGTGACCATGGGGTGCTCACCTCCCAGCCTAGGCTTACTAGAAGCCACCCATGAGCTTGGATAACCAAGTCCTAGATGGGTTACACTCAAGCAAACTCAAACAAGCAAGGGGAAAACAAAACACAACAAACACATTCCCTTCCCAAGCTGAAACTTCATCACATAATGTGATGTTTTACTAGGGTGGAAGTGGACCAAGTACCCTAAAGGAGATCTGCTAGATAGTAACTCAAAGCCAACTCATGGCATCCAAGAAACACAACAAAACTCATCTTAACCCCCATATCCTTATGACCCCCAAAGGCAAACATGCCATATTTGCTCCCTTTATGACCCCTGAATGCATAAACAAAACTATACAGCAAGGGTCAAATGGAAAAACCCTTGAGATCACTCTCATGATGAAAGCCTCTCACTCTAAGGCTGTCAAACTCCTTCCACCCCCAAGACCATTTTGCCCTCCCAAGGGTAAGATAGTCTTGTGTACTCCCAAACACAACAAAATGGATAAACAGAAATAGGAAAAGAATCACATAAAGATTTCACAAATACAATGCAAGGAAGGATACAACATATACATTCAAGCATCCTACATATAGATTTTCAAATAAACAAGTAAGAAAACACCAACCTTAAATCTGCTAAGGGTATTCTAGGGAAAGTTTGGAGAAGAGCAGCCCAATCCACAAGACTTTTCTACAACACTTAGCCAAATTTTTTTCCTATTCTCAAACTGGTTTTCCTTCAAAATTTGTCCAAAATCTCCAAAGATGGAGAGTGGGTGATTAGCTCACCAAGCTTCAATCTCTAGCCTAAGAAGGCTTCTCTCACTCCTTCCAACCTCTTGGATAGAGTGAGGGACTCCCATTGGTTGGTCTTCCCTAGGTCTTACACACTCCCTAACCAAGGCACCTCAAGAAGAGGAATGAAATGGGGAAGAGGAATTACACCTCTCAAGAAGGTTATCTAACCAAGGATGGCACTCCTATAGATGGAATTCGTCCATCTTAGGAAAACCACTTTTTTGGGTGGTTAAACAAGCCCTAGGGTAAAGACACATGGCCAAATTTGGCCTTCACCCATTGGTACCCCATGAGGCCTAATAAAAATGCTCTAAAACTGACTCTAGGAATTGATTTAACCTTTAGAAAGTCCATCTAAAGTTAACCTTTAGAAAGTCCATCTAAAGTTAACCTACGGGTCAACTCTGAGTTGACCCTCCTTGTGGCTCACTATCCTAGATTTCTTGGTTCCTTCAAGGATAATAAGGTAATATAACAATTAAACAAAAATGAATCTCTCCAAAAAGGTGACATGACAATTACCAACACAACATACAACATAGGTGTCAAGTGACACTACAAAATAATTTCACGTCACAATACACACCTGGCAATTGTCCCTTGAATAATTTAAACAATTTAATAAATACAATTTACACTCAATACAAACATTTTATGTTTATGAATAAAATACAATACATATGGGGTGTTGTCTCTCCAAATAGACAACCCCTAGTTTTACGAATGTACATAGGCCTAGGCTTGATTCTCCATAATATTTCCATGGTCACATGGATAATTTCTTGTGCATCTCAATTTAAACATTAGTACTTTCCAATAGCCTCATATAATATTAAACACATAATTAAGAATACAATTCAATCACTCTGCATAGAATTGACATTATACAATACAATTTTCCACATATCAAAGCAATTCACATAAGCAATTCATAATAACCCTCATAATTTAATCCATTCATAAGATGTGCAAACATATTTCTAGCATCATAATAAAGTCCTGCAAATCAATAATGACATACATCATCTCAATGTTACCCTATTCTAGGATCATATAAAATTCTATATCCACAAAGCATAGAAATAAAGCATCCATATATCAATGTTATCAAATTTGTGACATCATATAAAGTTCTATATCCATAATGCATAAAAATAAAGCATCCATAATAGTTCCAACATGAAAATCACTGAGAAGCTGGGATGGGTCAGGGTAGCGCCATATGGGGTGTTGTCTCTCCAAATAGACAACCCCTAGTTTTACGAATGTACATAGGCCTAGGCTTGATTCTCCATAATATTTCCATGGTCAAATGGATAATTTCTTGTGCATCTCAATTTAAACATTAGTACTTTCCAATAGCCTCATATAATATTAAACACATAATTAAGAATACAATTCAATCACTCTGCATAGAATTGACATTATACAATACAATTTTCCACATATCAAAGCAATTCACATAAGCAATTCATCATAACCCTCATAATTTAATCCATTCATAAGATGTGCAAACATATTTCTAGCATCATAATAAAGTCCTACAAATCAATAATGACATACATCATCTCAATGTTACCCTATTCTAGGATCATATAAAATTCTATATCCACAAAGCATAGAAATAAAGCATCCATATATCAATGTTATCAAATTCGTGGCATCATATAAAGTTCTATATCCATAATGCATAAAAATAAAGCATCCATAATAGTTCCAACATGAAAATCACTGAGAAGCTGGGATGGGTCTGGGTAGCGCCTCACATACTACGCATTGTGGAGGCATCCTAGAGCATTTTTTACCTCACCATTATGTTCAAAAGGCCATTTCCATAAAAATCTAGTATAAATTCAACCAATTTTGATGAAAGTTGAATTTTGGGTGTGGAGAAAAATTTTGCCCAATTCGGGCGATACGGTACAGAATTTTTAGATTTTTTCAGAAAAAAAATTCTGAAAAATATTTTTCCACTTGAAAATGTACCTTTTGCCCAGTCAGTAAAGCACAGTCAGTTCCCAGTCAGCAGCACACATTCAACCGCTTAGTCAGCACCCAGTCAACACCAAGTCAGCCTGGTCCAGGGGTGTGACGGCCATTTTGACGGTCAGACGATCGTCAAATTTAGCATAGTGTTTTGCTGATGTTAGCATTTTTTGAAAATTTAGACCCCTCTCCGTTGAGCAGTTTGGATTTTTGGGTCAACTTTGGAGGCTCATAACTTGCTCAATTTTTCTCCTTTTGGGTGCAATTTTTTTTTATTTGGGCTAAGTTTTTGTGTTCTTCATAGTGGTGTGGTTATTTTTTGATTTTAGTGAATATGTTTTTCAGAATTTTTAGATTCTCTCAGTTGTACCTATCCAATCCTCAATTTTGCAACTTCAAAGGCTTCATTTGAGCTCATACGACCTCCTTTTCAGGTGCCTTTTTTGTTAAAGTGCATATTTTTTCGTCTACTTTCATAATCTATGATCAATTTTTAGAGATTTTGAGTGGATATTGTACTTTCAGATATTGGTCTTTTTGGCCTATTTGGTACTTGTAATTTGCTTGGATCTTAGTTTATATCACTTGCATTATTAGTTTGAGTCTCCTTTGGCCTTATTAAGGCAGTTGTAAAGTTGAAATCAGAAGTCCACTTTGCAATTTTTGCAAGTGGCCCATTGTGCACACACTAAGTATAAAGTGCCAAATCATCATTTTTTTTGGGGGGGGGGGGTCTTTGATTGAGTGAATTTGGGGGGATGTCTTGTGTGATTGTGCCTCTCTTTCCTTGTGCTCATTCATTTTTGTTGCAATGAGTCCTCATAAATTGCCACCTTTAACTCCACATAATTATGCATCATGGAAAATTAAAGTATGGAGCAAATTAATGGAAAAAGGTCTCACATATTAAATATATGGAACAATAGCAACACCACTTGATCCTAAGGCTAAACCTAATGCTTAGTTAGAATGGATCACTAATAATTTCATGGCTCTTGGAACTTTGCATAAGTATGTATCAGATGACCTCATTTTTCACATTAAGAAGTGTACTACAATCAAAGAGGCTTGGGATATGTTTCAGAAATTGTATGGTCAAGTTGATGAAATCAGAGGTTACAAGATTGACAATGAGCTCACCAACTTGGATCCCAAGAGTTTTGATACAATCCAAGATTATGTCACCAAAGCAAATGAACTAAGAGAAAAGCTTAAGGATTGTGGAATTGACAAAAAGGATGCTCAGTTGATATTCAACTTGTTGGACAAGCTTGCACCAAAATATGCAGCATTTGTTTCATGCTTCCAAACTCATTGTTTGACAGTGGGGAGTTCCTACATTATGCCTTCATTTGATGCTTTCACAAAAAGGTTGATATTGAAACAATCTAAATTGTTGAACATGGGGCTTCTCAAGTCTTCAAATTCCAAGTCTTTGGTGGCTAATCAAGGGAATCAAGGAAGTCAAGGAAAAGATTCCTAGAAGAAGAGGAAGCAATCTAAGTCAAAGCCATAGCAAGAAAAAGGCCAATTATCCTCTCCATCACAAGGCAATTTTTCATCCTCTTCCAAGAAGGGGACTCCACCTAAGGATAAACCAACTTGTTCTTATTGCAAGAAGTATGGTAATGATGAGCATCGATGCCATGCCAAGCAAGTTGATGAGTTGAGAAATCTTCTTAAGAAAAATAACATCAACTTTCCATCCACCTACACAAAGAAGGATTCATCTCCTTCCTCTTCCTCATAGTCTAAGAAAAAAGGGCAAACATTTGTGGCTACAACATGTTCTTCACAATAGTGGATACTTGAATTGGGTGCCTCTTATCACATGGGTTCTACAAAGGAGCAGTTTTCTTCATTGGGGCCATCAAAGGTACCTCACATTTACATAGGTGATGATACACAAGTTGAGGTTGAAGGGAAAGGTTTAGTTGACATGGATGATGGAACATTTGAGAATGTTTTCTATGTTCCTAACTTGTCTACCAACCTTCTCTCTATCTACCAAATCACTCACTATGGGAATGGGAAAAAGGTTGAGTTTACACCTGATTCAGTTGTGGTAAAGGAACTTGATGATGATGCCTTGGTAGCAGTGGGACAAGTCAATGACAACTCAAGGCTTTATTCATTCTCCCACTTTGTGCCAAGTTCTCCTTCTAGGGCCTTGCTTACTCATTCAAATTCAGAAAGTAAGTTATGGTATGAACGGTTTGGTCACCTCAACTACCGCTATCTTCAACAGCTCAACACTAAAGACATGGTCACAGGTCTACCTTGAATCAGTTTTTCTGAGGGTGTATGTTCAAGTTGTTCCATGGGAAAGCATCTTGAGGAGAAGTTTGATAAGGGGAAAGCTTGGAGAGCTTTGGAAGTTCTTCAACTTGTTCAAGGTGATGTAGAAGGTCCATTTCTAGCACCTTCATTTAGTAAGGCCCACTATGTCCTCACCTTCATTGATGACTACACCCGCTTCACTTGGGTCTACTTTCTTATTCATAAGACTGAAGTATTTGACAGATTTCAAGACTTCAAGGCTCATGTGGTGAAGCAATCCAAGAAAGTGGTCAAGATTCTTCGTACAAATAATGGCAGGGAATATGTGAACAAAAGACTTGAGGATTTTTGTACATTTGAGGGGATTGATCTTCAACATTCTATTGCATACACTCCACAACAAAATGGAGTTGTAGAGTGCAAGAATAGAACTCTCAAAGAAATGGCTAGCTATATGATACATGCACGTTCTCTTGATCCCACCTTTTGGGCAGAGGCTATTAGTTGTGCCACACACATCCAGAATCGAGTTACTCACAAAGCTTTTCAAGGTATTACTCTTTTTGAAGCTTGGGCTGGTAGGAAACTAATTATGAGACATTTCAGAGTCTTTGGGTGTCTAGCATGGGCTCTCGTTCCTCCATAGAAACGCAAGGTATTGGAACCTCAGAGTATCCCTTGTATTTTTGTTGGATATCCTGAGGGTGTTAAGGCATATCGATTGATGAATCCTAAGACACATGAGGTGTTCAGTGAGAGGAGTGTTCATTTTGAGGAAATCTCTCCTAGCTTAGCCTCTCTACCTCCTCCACCTTTCTCCATTATTGATAGTGATGCTAGTGATTTAGATGATGAGACTCCTCCAACTTTGACTCGCAGGGTTACACCTCTGCAGGGTCCACTTACAGTTAAGGAGCCTCATTCTCCACCTCCACCTAGACCTCGTTGGGCTCGATAGACACTTGAGTCAGTAGTTTCTCTTGGTGGGGATCCTTCAGATACATCAAGGACTTGATCACAACATAAGGACCTTCCACATGCATTCATTGCTACCACTTCTGATCCATAGACATTTTGGGAAGCATCAGGGGTTCCTGAGTGGGACCACGCTATGGAGAAAGAGCATAGTTTTTTGATGAGGAACAACACATGGGATTTAGTCCCTCTCCCTAAGGGGAGAAAGATGGTTTGATGTAAGTGGATCTATGGGACCAAGTTTGTAGTGGATGCTAGTGTGGATGAGTATAAGGCTCATCTTTTTCTTAAAGGTTTCTCTCAAGTTCCAGGTGTTGGCTATACTAAGACCTTTGCGCCTATAGCCAAGATGAACTCCATTCGCTTGACACTTGCTCTTGTCACAGCTCATGGTTGGGTTGTACATCAGATGGATGTGAAGAGTTCTTTTCTTCATGGGGATCTTGATGAGGAGATTTATATGGAGCAGCCACAGGGTTTCATCCAGGATTCTTCTTTGGTTTGCAAACTAAGGAAACCTCTCTATGGCCTTAAGCAGACCCCTAGGGCTTGGTATGCCAAGATGGATTCCTTTCTTCTCTCAGTAGGGTTCACCAGGTGTCATTCTAATCCGAATGTCTACTTTTTGTGACAGGATGACTCTCACTTGATACTTGTGCTCTATGTTGAAGATTTGATCATTACAGGGAGCACCACATCCATCATTAGTAGTGTCAAATCTACTTTGCATGACAGAGTTTCTATGACTGACTTGGGTCTTTTGCACTATTTTCTCAAGATAGAGATTTCACAGTCACCTTCTGGGATTACACTATCATAGCCCAAGTATGCTCTTGATCTACTTGCACACTTTCATATGGCTGATTGTAAGCTTGCCCTGACTCCCTTTCTTTCAGGAGTCAAGCTTGAGGCTCAGTTCTCTTCTCCACTAGTTGATGCCACATTGTATCGTTAGCTTGTGGGTAGTCTCATTTACTTGACTCACACATGCCTTGATATTTCATTTGCAGCTGACATGGTTTCCCGCTTCCACATGAGCTTCATTGGAAAGTCACCAAATGCATCCTTCACTACATCCAGGGTACACATCATTATAGGATTCATTATGAAGCAGGAACAGGACTTCACTTGGTTGGTTACATAGACTACGATTGGGTTGGCGATCTTGATGATCGTAAGTCTACTTCATGTTATATTTTTCACCATGGTTCAGGCTCCATTTGTTGGCACAGAAAGGAGTAGCATGCTATTTCTCTCTCTTTGACTGAGGCTGAGTATCCAAGAGCCATTAATGCAGTGATTGAGACCATTTGACTTCAATATATTCTTACAGAGTTTGGTTTCATCGCTCCACGACCGACATTTCTACATTGTGACAATCAGAGTGCTATTGCAATCTTGAAGAACCTGGTCTAGCATCATCAAACCAAACACATAGAGATCCATATGCACTACATCTGAGAGCTGATTTAGGAGTGGGTCATTGATTTGAAGTATTATCCTACAGCGGAGTAGGTTGTAGACATATTCACCAAACCTTTCACTGAGAGTAAGTTCCAGCAGTTGCAAGGAAAGATTTCATCTATTCAAGCCAAGAGGAAGGAACTCTATGATCAAATGCATAATCAAAGTAGTGATGAAGAAGATGCCTTGAAAGATCATTGTCAGAAAATCACTCGAGAACACTATCTTGAAGAATGAGATGCAAGCCTTAACCATGAGAATGTACAAGGAAATTGAGGATAAAAAGAAGAATGAAGAAAACCTAGCTCAAGCATTGAGGATAGATATGAGGAATGCAATAGACTGACACATGAGAATGACATGTTGAAACTTGAGTTGATCCAGTCCCAGAATAATGAATAGGAACTTGAGAAATAGATCATAATAATGAGAGATGATTTAGTCACTGCAAATGAGTACAAAGACAAGTTCAAAGACAACTCTGCAAAACTTGATAATTTGTTGAAGAGTCAGAGAGATGCTAATGACAAGAGAGGTCTTGGTTATGAAGAAGGAGAAAGCTTTGGTACTACACAACAAGATCAATCATTTGGACAGAAGCAAAATCTTGCCAACAACTAGAACCAAAAATTATCAATAAGATAGCCTAATGCTCACAAATTCAATGGTACATGCTTTGTTTCCAATAAATATGGTCATATAGAAAGTCAGTACAGAAATAGGAACAATTAGAACAATGCATCATTCACCAGTCTTGGAAATGTCATATGTCATGCATGTAGTAGATTTGGTCATATGGCTAATCAATGCAGATCAAAAGGAAATCAAGGGTACAGTAAAGAAATTCAGAAGAACAATATTGTCTATTATGCATGCAATAAGATTGGACATATTGCTAAGTATTGCAGGAGTAAGAACCTATTGATAACCAATGGAAATGTAAATGAGAAGGGAAAGGTAAAGGTTAAAGATATTAGAAAATAACATGAGAGAAGATGGGTTAGGAGATTAGACACACAACTGGTAGAACAACCAGTAGAGCCATCAGGTCCTGCATTGAAAGTAGGAACAACTAGTAACTAAGGGAATCTACTTAGGGGTAGGCAAATCATTAAAGATCATGCAAACACCCCAGAGCAGGTTTGTAGCTAGAGAATTCTAATTGCAGATGGATACTTAGGCTATTTTGAGAATTTACCAGAACTTGTATGCAAAATTTGTGACCCGGTCAAGTTCTCTGGTAGAATTTATGACACTGGAAAATGATAGACTTAAAAAGCAATGAGATGGGGGGGTGAATCTGTGACACCAAAAACAATAACATTATAAACACGGACCAGTAAAGACAGTTAACTAGTTTACTTATTACTATGCATGCAATGCAAAATTATATTAAAGCATCCACCATAACACAAGTGTTTATACATGGAAAACCCAACTCGGAAAAACCATAGTGAGATGGGACTCACAAGTTAACTATCTGCAGAATAGGTAACTGGCTAGTTAAGGTCTACAAATCTCTCTACTAGGAGCAAATCTTATTAAAGATCCCAAAGCCTTGTTAGGAGCTATACCTTGTTAAAGGTAGTGCCCTATTAGGAGTAACCTTAGTCGAGGATTTCAAAACTCAAACTAATGGATCACCTAGTTAGAGAATTTGTACAATGAAGCTTGTTAGATCTTACCTATTTAGGGGATTTAACTATTATAATAATTAGAAAACAAAAGGTGGTGTGATCTAAAAATAGCACATCTTGCTTGTATAGATCCTCTTCTACTCACTTAAAACTGCATCACCGACATACTTTGCAACTCCTTTGATAAATTGCATCAACTTATCACTTGTATCTCACCTCGTAAGAATAGTTCATCATAATGTCATTATATAGACATTAGATTTCATGTCAGCTTAGGAACCTCATCACAATTTCCTAGGTGCAATGTATTTGGACAATCTTTCATAACACATCACAGATTGCCACCAAATCTGTTGGTTAGAGATAACTCATTAGGACTGGTGATAACTCATCTCACAATCAGTGAAACCAGCTAAAACACCGATACTGGTTAAGATTTAACCTCTTCCAACTCATAGATCGATTGTCTTCCATTTACTTCCTTGTTGATCTCTGCTAAATCTCCAAGCTACTGTCATGTCATTCCTACATATACCAGTTGTCTACATATACTGGTTAGACACCTTTAAACTGATTGGACTTCTCTACACAAATGATACTATCGGTTTCCATTACAAAGTCTTAGGAGTAGTACCAGTTTGTCTTAACTAAGATTAATAAGACAATGTGAATATATGTGTGTGTATACAAGTGCCATCAATGACAACATATAAAGTCATCTATTACAAAAATCATCATCAAGCCAACAATCTCCCTCTTTGGAATTGATGGTAACACTTAGAAAATTTTACAAATTTACAACTAAGTGTGCTTACAAAAATTGTATCTACTCCCCCTTAACAATAAATACTAAATTTTCACAACACATACATATTTCTACTCCCCCTTTGACAACAATGCCAAATATAAAATTAGAATACATATATATTACATCAAAATTTGCATCAAAAACTACATATACAAAAATATAAGAGTTTTTCGAGGAGTGTTCACTGCAATTTTCAAGAAAATGTCACTGAAAGTGTAGCGTCCTAAAATTGCGACACTTGCAATTTCGACTACATTTCGGTCTTCACGATGGCGATGCAACACGCAACCTGAATGGAGACCCCAAAACTTGCTCACGACACTGAAAACTGCATTTTTCATGCACCCTGGCCTGAACCTCCTTTGCACCCCGCTGTCCCGGAGGTGGGACCAGAGTGCCCAACGCCCTGGTCCCTCAGGACCAGGGCGCCCAGCACCCTGGTCCCTGGGTCCTATTTTGGGCTCGGTTTCCTAAGTGATATCGGGTCTTTTTGATTGCAATTTGGAAATATACTTCCCTGGTCGGCCTAAGGTCAAGAAAATCAGTCTATCAGCCCTAAATGACAAGTATATAAACTACATTTTCCTCTCTCATTCGATATGAGGGAAAAAGGCATGGAAACTATACTCAAGCATTCAAGCATTCAAGCAATTGATCATTTCAAGTCTCCATTCAAGGCTAAGTGTTGCATTCAAGTCAAGGATTCAACCATTGAAGAGGAGATCACTTATTACATGCTACATACTACAACATACAACATCTAAACCTTCACACATAAGGATACCAACATCCTTAGAACAAGGTATTAGTACTTGTTTTACATTACAGTCATTTACATTTACAGCTCTTGCTCATTTCTTAGTTAATTCCAAAACCAGGGTTTGACCTAAAGGCAAACCCCTAATCCCTAACCCCCCATCCTCTTCGCTTTTCTGTGTGTAGGTTGTAGGTACGCGGCTGAGATTGAAGATCTGGAATCCTTGTGCAGAGACGAACCGATCCCCCTTCGTTTCGCGGATTTTTCGGAGGACCGTGGCGCCAGGCACCATCGTCCCGACAGCTTTTTCTCAAATTTGCAGGACAGCGCCGTATCGACATTTTACTGCTAATTCCAGGTCCGCAGCTTCATCCTATAACCTAAACTCAGTTTATAAGCGAATCTTTATGACTTTCTATGCATCCTTAGCTTAATTTCCTTAATCAATATTCTTTACAAAAGAGGGTAGCTTTGCTTTCCAAACCCTTGAAATTCATCTAGCATCCAATCTTACCTTGTGTGGGATTGGATCTTATGAGTTTCAACCCCTCTTTTGAATGTAAAGTCTTCCCCCTAAGTGAAAACCCATCGAATCCTAGCGAACCTCCCTTCTCTCTCCTCGGAGTTAGAAGAGGGGAGACCAACTAGGGTTCGACAGCGATTTTCCGCTTTACATTTTGGTGAACCCGACGTGAACATCCTTTCTGATTTTTCATGCTTAGATCTGAAAAGTTGATTACATTTCCATGTTTGATCTTTTGCAAAGTTTTAGAGGTGATTGCATAAAAACCCTAAATTTTCTTTTTGAACATTGAACTTGCAAAATGTTTAATTGTTAATGCTTGCTTCAGATCTGCTTTTCTATTACAAATTATCAATTCATGTCTATACTTTAATTTTGAAAATTAAGTGGTTAAAAGTCAAAACCCTAATTTTTGAAACCCTCTTAATTCAACCTTTGTCCGACAATTTGACCGATCAAAACATCTCCAAATCAGCTATAACTTTGGATTCTGCAATAAAATCACAATATCTTTCATCCCTGAAAATTTGGAAAAAAGTTGCGAGGACCGTGTTGCACTCCGAGCGCCATCATCCCCGACATTTTTTCCAAAATTTCGGGAGCGAGATCTTGCTGTATTTTCCTGCTAAAATCCAGAATTTTGGCTGATTTTATCAATTATAACACTTTCAAAACTACAGTCAAAGTTGGTCTTGTGATTGCTTGGTTTAAGGCTTCTAATAATTCAAAAATCATTGAAATTGAAATTTTGTGTCAAAATTGTATTCTTACTGTCCTAAATCTGAAAAGTGTGTTTGCATTCATTCGAAATTTCAGTGCTTTATTCAAATTCTTGCAATTTGTGACTTTTGAAATTAAGTGCTTAATTACAACAACCTTGATTTCCGCTTTCAAAATTGAATTTTGTGTGAAATTGAGTCAATTTTTAAATTTCAAAACTTGCACTGCTTTTGACATTCCCTCTAAAATCATAAAATTCAAAATTTCAGTTTCCCTCTCTTTTTCAAAATTCAAATTTTGCATTTTTCAACAATCTTGATAGGGTTCAATTCTAAGATTGCAACTTTAATTTGGCCTATCTACAGATCATAAAATCCCTCAATTTTTTCAGATTAGCTCTAAAATCATCATACCTTTCATCCCTGCAAATTTTGAAAAAAGTTGCAAGGACCGTGTTGCACTCCGAGCGCCACGGTCCCGAACATTTTTTCCGAAATTTTGGGAGACTGTTGTGATTGCATTTAACAGCTTAAATCTGGAAAATTGGCCGTTTTTACTAAAAATTGCTACCTCTAAGATCAAAATCTCTTCTCTCTCTCTAGTGCATGAGTTTTACAACAACAAGTCCTACTTACACTATTCCTGTTAGACGAAGCCATAGAATTAAGTCTTTCCAAGGTTTAACTACCGAGGAGATGGAACCTAATTTGAGTAGCCTTTTTAACGAGGACATGGGTAATTCCTCTCATCCTCCAAATGATGAAGAAGCTCTCCATGAAGTTTCCGTTGAACAACTTTCCAAATTGGATAACCAATTTGACGATTTTCACCAGTGGATGTCTCATGAGTATCCCGATAGTCAAGCTCTTCCTTTAATTGAGGGTCTAAAACGCATGCTTCAAAGTGATAAGAATGGAATTGATGTTTTGCGTGGTATTTCACACATTGTGAATTCGAACGTGATGCCTATGAAGAGTTGTGCTGAATCCTTAGGTTATACACAACCTCCTACACAAGTTAATCATTCTATTCCTTTGACCACTCCTATTGCTAGTATACCTACCTTTACATCAAACATCATGGCTACTTCTATACAAGACATTCCTCCTGTGATTACCAGTCATGGGGGCAATCCTCCTTCTTCAGTTAATCCTCTTCCTTCATTCAATCCAACTTCTTCGTACATTCCTTCAATGAGTGTTCCTATTACATCTTCACAAATGAACATGACGCAAGGGGGCAATTCATTTAACCATTCCATTCCTCCTTGTAGTGTTCCTCCTATCCAATCATCCCCTATGGTTGACTATCATAGGGTCCCACCACCTTACTCTTTACCTTCTTTCAATAACATCACACCTCCATCTCAATCTAACACACCTAATATGAACTCTTCGACTGAAGCGACCATTAATAATCTTGCATAGACTGTCTCTTCTTTACAGCAACAAATTGCCTCTATGAATCAATCTAAGTTTAGTGTGCCCACATTTGACGTTGCGAGCCCACTTTCTCTTGATATTGTTCGAGCTATCCCTCCTAAACATGTTGAAATCCCGCATTTGGAGCTTTATAATGGTAAAGGAGATCCTCTAACACATGTTAAGACTTTTCAAACAATTTGTACTGATTTTTCTTATGACTCAAGGTTGCTTGCAAAACTATTCACTAGAACATTAAGAGACAAAGCCTTACAATGGTATTGCTCGTTGCCTTCTTATTCTATTATTTCTTTCGGACAACTTGCAAATGCTTTCATTCAACAATTTCAAAACAATATAAGTCCTAAAGTTACTTTGATTGATTTAATGCATTGTAAACAAGGTGTTAAAGAAAAAGTGACTGATTTCATTGGTAGATATAAGCATTTGTATGCTCAAATTTCTTTTCCAGTGCCTGATAATGATATTCAAAGAATCTTTATTTCTAATTTGCAAAAAGATATTCGAGACAAGCTTCTGTTTTCTGAGTTTACTTCTTTCCAACAGTTGTGTGCCACTCTTCACAATTATCAACTGACTGTGAGTCAAATGGAACAATCACATCCTATGGCTCCGAGTGATAAGGGTGATAGCAGTCAACAACCATTTGGGAAGTTTAAACTGAACAGAGATTCCATCAAATTCAATGAAAACATCATCAACAACAATGTGAATGCAGCATCAGGTGTGCCTCCTATTTCTAAATTTTTCAGGAAAGAAAGAAAGTATACTCCTTTGAATGAATCATTGCATGACATTATGAATAAGTTATTTGGACAAAATGTGCTTACTCTTCCTCCTGTTCGACAAATTGATCCTACAAAGATTACTTCACCTTATTTTGATCACAAAGCTTTTTGCCATTTTCACCGTCAGCCTGGTCATGATACTGAAAAATGTTTTTCTTTAAAGGGTAAAATTCAGGATTTGATTGATAATAATACTATTTCTGTCTCTGGAGTGAATGATAAAGGCAACACATCTGTAGCTCCTCCTAACCAAAATCTTCAGATTTTCACTGATCCATTGCCTTCTCATACCTCTAATGCAATTGAGGTTAATGATTCCTCTTTCTCATCTGATGATCTGGTGTCTATGACTCCGAATGTGATTAACTTTGTAGAGCAGCAAGAAATCCCTAAAGAACCTTCCATCACATTTGATTCTAGTGAAACCATTAGAGCACCTGATGGTCCTTTATACATAGTTGCAAAAGTTAAGAATATACCTTGCCATGGAGTGCTTATTGATCCTTCGTGCATGGTTAATGTTATTACTGAAGAATTTCTTTTTACTTTGCAATTGAATCAAGTGATATATGACAAAACAGATGTGATTGTGAAACTATTTGATGCATTTTCTTCTCCTGCAATTGGTTCTATTACATTGCCTATTGAGGTCCATAATAAATCCCTTGATGTGAACTTTGCTATTATTTCTTCTTCCGAACAATTTCGTGTGAAGCTTGGCTATCCTTGGCTATCTTCCATGAAAGCTATTGCTTCTCCTATTCATAAGTGTTTGAAATTTCCCCATAATGGTGAAGTTGTTACTGTCAATCATAGTCTCTTTAAACCAGCTGAAAGAACCTCTAGTGTTCCTATTGATTACTTTTGGCCTAAACAATTCCAATCTCTTCCTCCGTGAAGTGATCATCTTTTCAAATCTTATCAAAAGTGGGAAATAGATATGATCCTATCTCTAAGTGAACCTAGAACACCTAAACTTGACATTCCTATCATTCTTGAGAAGGAAATTCTTCCTTTGAAAGACAAAACTAATGTCTTTCCCCAAGAAAATGCCCAACCCATCCCCATGGATGTAACTATGTCTATGCCTGATAAATCTTCTAAGAGTAGACCTATACCTCCTCGTCATGATGGACTTGGTCTTCTCCCTAAACCAAAAATTCCTCCTTTATATGGAGCAGTTCCTCCTCCTGTCGTTTATAGAGAAAAGAGACCTTCTTCTTCTCCTATTATCCAGCCTAAGAGACCACAACCTAAACACCCAAGTGCTAAGGATGAGAACATTCCTCCTCCTCAATCTTCTACACTTCCTACTAAGACTAGACGAAATCGTTCTGCACGCGAACACCGATGAAAACGTCATCTTAGGGCTCAAGCAGCCGCTCCTCAAAATTTACAATCTCCAAAAACACCTTCAACAAGCATTATTCCATTTTCTCCTCAGCCGGATATTGAGCCTAAATCTCCTAAACATAAGATGCATGATGGTCTTGATCCTGTGTGAGTTAAAGATCCTATTTTTATAAATCTTGATGATGATATAGATGAAAATGTTATTCATGATGAAAATGTTACTCCTCTTGCTTCTGACAGTGAATATGAACTTGTTGATATTGACAACCATTTATCTAATGAATTTTCTAAAGCACTTATCCTAGCTCCTAGACAAGAACAATGTGGCTTGGAACATGAACATAGCCCTTGTTTGGATCTTGTGATTGCTCCATCTGCTGTGTTGGATGTTCCTCCTCTAGCGTGTTCCCTGCCTTCCCGAAACATTGATCAGCAAGATCGGGGGGTAGATGACGTGCTAGACTAGTTACATTAGCATGGCAGATTCTCTCCCCCTCTCTTTTGTTACTTCTTCTATATGTTGTCCTTAGTGTTGTCTACTTGAGGACGATGCAAAGCATTGAGATCTCTTTGGTCTCTCTCATGTTGACTCAAAAGACACATGTGTTCCCTTCTTCTAGGTGACCTTCCTTGACTGGGGAATGAAGAACAATTATGCATACATACATATGATATATACATGACTTATCATACAGCATACTGACCCCGAGGAAAGCGAAGTCACCTCGTGCTTTGTGTTTTGTGTCTATTATCCTTGGGTTTATCTCATACTTGGGGGCTAAATCCTTGCGATAACGTGCTCCTTTCCTTTCTCATTTTCTATGTGTATCACTACGTTAAAACAATCACCCCCGTTGAGGTGTGTGCGATCGCTTTAACGTAGGGGGGCATACACCCTGACTATCCCTTCACGATACTTGAAAATTTCTTGGAGAACTTAGCTTTGCCTTGAAAATTTTCGGTATTTCTCTTACATGACTCATAGTGAGGGAACCTTACTACTGACAGTCATGGTTCTCCCTCGTGATCTTCCCTTTTACTTTGTCAATCGAAGTCGTAAGATCCTTAGTCCACTGGGGGCTTGGTGTGTCTTGCCTCCTTGACGTGGTGAAAGTCTTTCAATGTTGTTTCCTTGTACTTTACTGGAAGTATGAGCATACATACTCCCGCTAAAGTGGGGGCTAAATGTAGTGTCCTAAAATTGCGACACTTGCAATTTCGACTGCATTTCGGTCTTCACGATGGCGACGCAACACGCAACCTGAATGGAAACCCCAAAACTTGCTCACGACACTGAAAACTGCATTTTTCATGCACCCTGGCCTGAACCTCCTTTGCACCCCACTGTCCCAGAGGTGGGACCAGAGCGCCCAGCGCCCTGGTCCCTCAGGACTAGGGCGCCCAGCGCCCTGGTCCCTCAGGACCAAGGCGCCCAGCGCCCTGGTCCTCCAGGACCATGGCGCCTGGCGCCCTGGTCCCTGGGTCCTATTTTGGGCCCAATTTCCTAAGTGATATCGGGTCTTTTTGATTGCAATTTGGAAATATACTTCCCTGGTCGGCCTAAGGTCGGGAAAATTAGTCTATCAGCCCTAAATGACAAGTATATAAACTACATTTTCCTCTCTCATTCGATATGAGGGAAAAAGGCATGGAAACTATACTCAAGCATTCAAGCATTCAAGCAATTGATCATTTCAAGTCTCCATTCAAGGCTAAGTGTTGCATTCAAGTCAAGGATTCAACCATTGAAGAGGAGATCACTTATTACATGCTACATACTACAACATACAACATCTAAACCTTCGCACATAAGGATACCAACATCCTTAGAACAAGGTATTAGTACTTGTTTTACATTACAGTCATTTACATTTACAACTCTTGCTCATTTCTTGGTTAATTCCAAAACCGGGGTTTGACCTAAAGGCAAACCCCTAATCCCTAACCCCCCATCATCTTCGCTTTTCTATGTGTAGGTTGCAGGTACGCAGCTGAGATTGAAGATCTGGAATCCTTGTGCAGAGATGAACCGATCCCCCTTCATTTCGCGGATTTTTCGGAGGACCGTGGCGTCGGGCGCCATCGTCCCGACAGCTTTTTCTCAAATTTGCAGGACAGTGCCGTATCGACATTTTACTGCTAATTCCAGGTCCGCAGCTTCATCCTATAACCTAAACTCAGTTTATAAGCGAATCTTTATGACTTTCTATGCATCCTTAGCTTAATTTCCTTAATCAATATTCTTTACAAAAGAGGGTAGCTTTGCTTTCCAAACCCTTGAAATTCATCTAGCATCCAATCTTACCTTGTGTGGGATTGGATCTTATGAGTTTCAACCCCTCTTTCGAATGTAAAGTCTTCCCCCTAAGTGAAAGCCCATCGAATCCTAGCGAACCTCCCTTCTCTCTCCTCGGAGTTAGAAGAGGGGAGACCAACTAGGGTTCGACAGCGATTTTCCGCTTTATAGAAAGTAATCTTCATCTGATTAAAATCATTATTCCATGTTTCCAATAATGTTTCAGTGATCTCAATAGTTGTCATAACTTGTGCAGAGAATTTTTCCATTGCATTCATTGTGCTCATCTCTAGAGTTGCCAAAACCGCTTCTACATCCTTGTATGACTATTGTAAGATGTCCACTTTGGGTCTCAACTGGTTCTTAAGTTCTTTCAAGGATCCGAGTCTCTTAGCCTATTCACAATCATAAATATCTAACCAATGTTGCAAAACATCAACTGATTTTCCAAATGCTAAGGCTGAATCCTGTAAAGGTATGTTAGTAGTACATATCCTCTCCAGTTCCTATTTTGTCTCTTCTCGCCTCTTCTTCAAATCAGAAAAGAAAAATGAAATGTTATATGTATAGGCCAAAATCCTTCCTGTAGTTTCAACAATAGATCTCAAAAGATCTTTATTTATAGATAAAGCAATCTTCCCTTTATCAATATCTATCAATAATTTTTCTCCCCTCTTCTTTCTATAATTCTTCTTAGTGAATGTTTGTGCAACATCTTCAAGGGATATTAGTTGGTCAGAAGCATTAGCAACCAACTGTTCAAGCTTTCCTATAGGGGTAGTCAAATTGCTAGTGTCAGTCTCTAGTAAGAGACTTGACAGAATCTCAACAACAGTTTGAATCGTTTCTGCTTCTTTTCTCTGCTCTTTCAATCCTTTCTTTTGAGATTGAGATTGCATCATTGTAGAAATCTCCATGAGTTCAGATGCGCTCATATTATCTACATCTATAGGTCCTTTAATTCTTAATGAGTCATCATCATCATCAGTTTGTTGCTTCGCCTTTTCTTTTTCCATTTCATCTACTTTCGTTGCTATCTTCTCCTCTGTTTTCTCTTTCTCTTCATCCTTTTTCTTTCCAAGTTCCTTCACTTCAACCTCTTCCTTAGGTTTCTCTTTCTCTACCTTTGTTTGTTTCTCCTATGAAACTTAGTAACTGGTGGTAGTAGATTTTCCACTTGGTGCTCTTTTTCTAGTTGAATATCCACACTAGATTCATTGACCGGTGCTTCAGCTGCTTCCTATGTATTAGAAATGACCGGTTGTTGTATAGGTTCCATAACTGGTTCAATGATATTACCAGTTTATCAATAGTGTCCTGGATTTCATCAATATCATCTACAAAGAAAATAACCAGTGGAGAAGTAGTGCCATCCTTGTGCTTAATAGGATAGATAATATCTGGTGTAATAATCTCTTCTTCATCTAGCTCCGGTTGAGCTCCAGTCTCTATTTGGTCAGGTTTGTTCTTATGATTCTTCATTTGCTCATGCATCCTTTGAATGTTTTTAGCTATAAGATGAGTATCATCTTCAATAGATTTAACTTTTTCACCTAATAACTATTGGAATCCAATAACACTGAGAGGGGGGGGTGAATCAGTGTTATACCAGAATGATCAACTTTAGCCTTATTAAAACATTCATACACCAACCAATATACCAGTACATGTAGAATTCAAAGAATTAAAGCAAACAATAAGCCAATCACATAAATGGGAATTATAACACATATAATTATACGTGGAAAACCTCAAAGAGAAAAAAACCACAGTGGGATTTGTGACCCACAATATCAATCCACTGGCCATATGAAGAGATATTACAAAATATGAGGGGCTTGTACTTGCAGGAAAGCTTGCAGCCTAGAGCACACTGCTCAATCACAAAAGGAGCCTCACTGACTACATAAAAATCCAGACTACAATCCGGAGAAGTGTTGAACTACCAAGATAGCATCTTCTATGCTAGAATACAGTTCTGGTTTAAGCTCTATCTGTTTCGGTCTAAAACCCTAAACCCTTTACCAGAATAACCCTTACATGAATTTCCTCACATACATAATCTCTCTGATATATTTTGCATCATATTAAATTTGCATATTCATAATCTCCTATTTCGTGAATATATCAAAATGATCTAATCCAACTAACCTATATACCCTATACTGCCTTATGTCGGCTTACAAAGATATATACAATATCAAATTACATGTCGACCATATAACATAAATGCATAAATATTAAAACCAATTTCTAATGCCGGATCCAAGAGATGTCACCCTCCAATACTGATAACCTTTTCTAAACCATGTCAGCCTGCATTGTCGGTAACCAAAGAAATCCTTCTGTCCTATCGGTGTCGGTGTAATGTCTACAAAGTGCCTTTCGATACATCACTGAACCAAAACATGAAGCCGGAACACAATACCATGTTGCCATCAATGAAAACATAGTAAAACCAACCAATAAGTCCCCCTAATGTATACAACTCCTTCTATTCTTTTTCACATCTATATCTCTCCCCCTTTGATATAAATGCCATCAAAAATTCTAAAAAGAATGTCAAAGATCCAAAAATATCTTACTGGAGCTTAACCAATTTCAAAATTTCTGGATAAGCCTTCTCCAATAGATCAAGATAGGTATCCCAACTTGTTTTGGAAGTGTCAGAAATAGATACAAGTCCATTTAATATATGTGCAAATGATTCTATCTCATTTACCTCTATTAGTGCAGGCTTTCCCACCATATCCATACACTCTTTCTTATGTACACTAAGTGAATCCAACCAGGGAATCACCAAGCCTCTCAGACTTCTGGCTCTTCTTATAATCTTGCCTCTTTCCTTCTCAAAAACAGAAATTCGGTTTTCCAAAATCAAAATTTGATCATCAATGGATTTAGTCAATGAAATCAATTCGTTAAAAGAATTAGCTATATTTGCAATTTTCTCCTGAAGTTCTTTTATCTTCTTATCCACATTAGTTGTAAGTATATCAGTGTTACAACATACCCTATAAATATTTGTACATTGCTTCAAAAAAATTTCTATTAGTTTCAGCTTCTCATCAATCTTCTTCTTCTCAGATTCAATTACCTAATTAAATGCAACTCTCTTAGCCTGAGTGAACCTCTCCAATGCTTGTCGGTTTGAAATCCACTGTAAGGATTGAAAATCCTTTAAAATATGCTCAGTAATTGTCTTAAGCTTGCCGGATGGGCTTGCTTCATTTTCAATCTTGCACTTCGGGACTAGTCTGTGTAAATAGTGAGTGATTGATCAATAATCCCTTTATCTGTAGATCCCCCCTTCATTAGTTTTTGTGCTGCCATCATCACGAGTTTGTAGGTCCCGGAGACAACTGAGAGGGGGGGTGAACCAGTTGTCTAATAAATTCAAATCAAAAACTTATTAACCAACTTAATGCTTAATACCAATAAATCATCTAAGTATGCCGATAGATAGTGTTAAAAGTAAATTGCTATACCGATAAGAATTAATGCATGAAACATAAGCACAAAGTCATCCACAACACATGACACCAATATTTGTACGTGGAAACCTTGTAAGGGAAAAACCACGGTGGGAAACCTTACCCACAATTAGATGATACTACTGTAGATAGTAAGTGTACAAGAGGGGTCTGCACATGCAAAAAGGCCAACAGCCTAGAGCTCACTGCTCAATCACAAATGGGAGTCACACTGACTATAGTTGGATGGTTAAATCCAATAAGAATGTACTGCACAAAATTGCATCTTCATATGCTAAATTCAGTACCGGTGTAATGCTGATATGCTTCTACAAAAACCTAACTTCACCTTCAAATGATGTCTTCGTGTATGCCTCTGCTTTATCTTGCATATACTTTCACTTGAATCTTTTTCGCATTCCACACTTGATCTTACAAATAAGATCTTACATTTATACCATACCCTAAGACCAATTTTAGTAGGTTGGCTCTACAAGATATTACAATAAAAACATTTTACAAAAAATATAATATCCGATGCAATAACCGATTGAAAGTTCACAAATTTAGCTTTGTCCCCAGTCATGTGATGTGAGCATCCTGAGTCAATAATCCATTCATCCTTTGATTCAAATTTAGCTGCTAGGGCTTGTTCTATCAGTTGAGAAATAGGTACCGATTGATCTTCTGTTATAGCAACAAAGACCCATCCATTGTCTGCTGGATCCTCATCAGAATCATCAGTCACACCTTCATCGGCAATGTAACAAGATTTATCTTTGTTTTTCTTAAATCTGTATCTCTGATATTCAAGATTAGGTTTGTATGTTCTTCTAGCTTCTTCTCTTAGTCTAGCATGTCTATCAAGGCATCTTGAAGCCATATGACCAATCTTATTGCAGTTTAAACATTTAAAGGGTGCTTTACCTTCATACTTACTTCCAATTGGGCCTTTTGGCATTTTTCTTGCAAATAGTGCTTCAAGTTCTTCAAGCTCTTCATTCTCCTTCTTGGTTTCTTCAAGTTCTCTTGCATAAAAGGCTCTCCAATTTGATTTTTCAAAGGATGGAGCATATCATGTTGATGCTTTGAAGGCCAAATCAGTTTTTATAGTAGTAACAGAACCAAATTCCTCAATTTCAAAAGCTGAAAGTTTTCCAATCAATGTATCCCTAGTTACTGATGTATTAGGCATTGTTCTAACTCATTTATAACAGTAACCTTCATTTTATATGCCGGTGGCAAACCTCTTAAGATTTTTGAAACAATCTCATCTTCACTTAAGGTTCCTCCACAACATTTGATACCCAAAACAATTTCATTTACTCTTTCCATAAAAGTCGAAATCCTTTCATCTTCTTCCATTTTCAGATGTTCATACCCAACTCGGAAGCTTTCAAGTTTTGCAATTTTGACTGTGGAATCCCCTTCATTCAGTGTTTCAAAATTATCCCAAAAAACTTTTGCAGTGGACCTATCTGATAATCCCATGATTTGTTGATCTGATAATGCAGTCAAGAGTGCTTCTCTTGCTTTGCAATCATTTTCTTCATCTTTAGCTAAAGTAGTGGGAGCAGTCTGACTAGCTATAGCAGTAGTATAACCATTCTTAGTAACTTCCTAGATGTCTTCACCAATGCAATTCAAATGTGTCTCCATTCTGATTTTCCATATCCCATAGTTGGTTCCATCAAGTTTAGGACTATCCTTTTTGAAATAATTAGTAGACATTGGATCTCCTCAAGTTGTTAAACTTCTGCAAAAAGAGGACTAAGCTCTGATACCAATTGTAGGTCCCAGAGACAACTAAGAGGGGGGGTGAATTAGTTGTCTAATAAATTCAAATCAAAAACTTATTAACCAACTTAATGCTTAATACCAGTAAATCATCTAAGTATGCCGGTAGATAGTGTTAATAGTAAATTGCTATACCAGTAAGAATTAATGCATGAAACATAAGCACAAAGTCATCCACAACACATGACACCAATATTTGTACATGGAAACCCTGTAAGGGAAAAACCACGGTGGGAAACCTTACCCACAATCAGATGATACTACTGCAGATAGTAAGTGTACAAGAGGGGTTTGCACATGCAGAAAGGCCAATAGCCTAGAGCTCACTGCTCAATCACAAATGGGAGTCACACTGACTACAGTTGGATGGTTAAATCTAATAAGAATGTACTGCACAAAATTGCATCTTCATATGCTGAATTCAGTACTGGTGTAATGCTAATATGCTTCTACAAAAACCTAACTTCACCTTCAAATGATGTCTTCATGTATGCCTCTACTTTATCTCACATATACTTTCGCTTGAATCTTTTTCGCATTCCACACTTGATCTTACAAATAAGATATTACATTTATACCATACCCTAAGACTAATTTTAGTAGGTCGGCTCTACAAGATATTACAATTAAAACATTTTAAAAACAATACAATATCCAATGCAATAATCAATTGAACATGTCGGCTTAATGCATTTACAACAATAATAAATCATCTCCATAGCGTGCCGTGCTGATCTGGAAAAGATAAACCTGCCGGTGTAACCCTAGATAACCTAGACCTATTTGCTGATAAAAGCAAATATGCAAGTAAGAATATACCAATGATTATTACTTCAAAATAAAGTGTCCACATGATTTCTTTGACATTACCAAGTGTCTTCCATGTCATTCCAGGTACCGGTGAACATTATATCCTGCCAGTTAATCATATACCGGTAACTGTTGCATAGTTTACTGTTTGCTGGTGAATGTTGTTGGATCTCCAAAGTAGGTGTCTTTAGTAGGTGTTGACATCAATGACAAAACCATACCAAAATACCAACAATCTTCCCCTTTGGCATTGATGGCAACACAAGATGGAAAAACCATCAAAGTGCCAAAAAAGAGATGCCAAGTGTAAAACCAACAATCTCCTTAAAGTGACAATCTCTCCCCCTAGAAGAAACATGAGTCATTTTATGTTATCCTGTACCAATTTTCACCATAGATATCTCTCCTCAATTGATAATATGTTTTTCCATATATCTCTCCCCCTTTGACATCAAATGCCAAAGCTACAAAATTTAAGTCCATACAAAAATACCAACTACTCCCCTTGAGAAGTAGCTTCCTCATCAAATATCGGAATAAAAGATTTGTCCATTTAATTCTGCCAGTTGATGACAATCATCAACTGTCTAAGTCTCTACCAGTGGAGGTATGACTCTGAGCTGATCTCTGAGATACTCAAAAGTTTCCTTAGGCAAAGGTTTTGTGAAAATATCTGCAAGCTGTTCTTTAGTATTCACATAAACCAGTTTTATCTCCTTTTCTTCAAATTTTTCCCTTAGAAAATTCAGTTTGATAGAAACATGTTTTGTTTTAGAATGTAATACTCGATTCTTAGATATATCAATTGCTACAGTGTTATCACAATATATAGTAATAGGTTCCTTGCATTTTACCTTTATGTCTTTCAACATTTACTTAAGCCAAAGTACCTGTGTACAGTTTGTTGTTGCTACAACATATTCTGATTCTGCTGTTGATAAAGATGTACAACTCTATTTCTTAACCAAGAAACTAATCTCTTTCCAAGAAAGAATGCTCCTCCAGTGGTGCTTTTTCTATCATCCACATCTCTTGCCCAATTTGCATCTATGTATGCATATAGATCAAAATTTTCATCTTTAGGATACCATAATCCAAGATTTGTTGTGCCTTGTAAGTACCAGAAAATCCTTTTTACTGTTGATTCATGATTTTCGCTAGGATTACTTTGAAATCTAGAAACTATACATATTGCATTCATAATATCAGGTCTGCTTTGTGTCAAATATAGTAAACCTCCTATCATAGATTTGTATCTAGTTGGATTAACAGGTGTAGATTCATCCCTTTGAGATAATTTGTCATTTGTAGTCATAGGTGTGCTTATTGGTTTAGAGTTCTCCATCCCAAATTTCTTAAGTAGTTCTTTCAAGTACTTAGATTGACTCAAAAATATGCCTTTATCAGTCTGTAAAATCTGCAATCCTAAAAAGAATTTTATTTCTCCGATCATAGACATTTCAAATTCTTGCTTCATTTCAAGAGAAAATTCTTTGCATAATTCATCTTCTCCTCCAAAGATTATATCATCAACAAATACTTCAATAATCAAGATTTCATCATTAGTTACTTTGTAATATAAATTGCTATCTGCATTTCCTTTAGTAAAACCAATCTTTAAAAGATACTTATCCAATCTTGCATACCAAGCTCTTGGAGCTTGTTTTAATCCATATAGCGCTTTTCTTAATCTACAAACCATATCATTGTCATCTGTCAAGGAAAATCCATCAGTTTGTTCAATATAGACTTCCTTTCCAAGATCTCCATTCAAAAATGCATATTTAATATCCATTTGATAAACTTTGTAATCCTTGTGAGCTGCAAAAGCCAAGAATAATCTAACTGCCTCAATTCTGGCTACCGGTGCAAAGGTTTCATTGTAATCAACTCCTTCTTTCTGAGAATATCCCTTACACACAAGTCTTTCTTTATTTCTAACAACCTTACCATCTTCATTGAGTTTGTTTCTAAATACCCATTTGGTTCCAATTACATTTTTATTTTTAGGCTGGGGAACTAATGTCCAAGTATTATTTTTCTCAATTTGTCCTAATTCTTCTTCCATAGCTTTAATCCAAAATTTATCTTCACATGCCTCATTGATAGATAATGGTTCAATTTGAGAAATAAGACATACCTCTTCATTTTCCAATCTTCCTCTTGCCATGACTCCTTTAAGTTTGCTTCCAATTATCTGATCTTTAGAATAATTCAATCTTACATACCGGGGTGTCTTAGTCTGTTGTTGTTCTTCAATTACTGTGGAATCCTTTGATGATACCGGAGTAACTGGATCATCATTCTGTACCGGTGGATTTATTGTAGGTCCATTTGTCATAATTTTTGTTCCTGGTTCAGAGTCTATATACCTTGAAGTTTCTCTTAATTGTTCATCAATCTTTACATTTGTACTCTCAACAATTTTCTATAATCTTTTATTAAAACATCTATATGCTTTACTCTTAGATGAATAACTAAGAAATATTCCTTCATCACTTCTAGGATCAAACTTGCCAATATACTCATCTCTTCTAATATAGCATTTACTTCCAAAAATTTTGAAATACTTAAGAGTAGGAGTATTACGAAACCATAGTTCATGAGGGGTCTTATCGGTTTCACCTTTCATGTGAACTTTGTTGAATGTATAGATAGCAGTGCTTACTCCCTCTCTCCAGTACACATGTGGTAGATTTTCTTCTGATAACATACTTCTTGCTGCATCCAAAATAGTTCTATTTTTTCTTTCAACAACTCCATTCTGTTGTGGTGTCCGAGGTGTTGATAACTGTCTTTTGATTCCATTTACTTCATAGAATGTATTAAAATCTTTAGATATGAATTCTCCTCCTTGATCTGATCTTAAACATTTAATTTTCTTACCGGTTTCATTTTCAACCATTGCTTTGAATAGTTTGAACTTCCCAAGTGCTTCTAATTTTTCTCTGAGAAAAGTGACCCAACACATTCTAGAATAATCATCAATAATTAGCATGAAATATCTATCACCTTTAAGCTTTTAGTTCTAGCTGGACCACATAAATCAGTGTGAATTAAATCAAGGGCATTATCGGATTGTTCTGGAGTACTTTTGAAACTAGCTCTAACTTGTTTTCCAAATTGACATTCCTTGCAAATTGTATTATGAGGTTTCACAATTTTAGGTAGATCTCTAACTTCCTTAGAAGTACTGATTTTTACCATGCAATCAAAATTTACATGACATAGTCTTTTATGCCATAGCCAACTTTCATCTATATGTGCAATAAAGCATGCCTTTTCACTGTTATTCAAATGAAAGATATTACCTCTAGTCTGATTACTGGTTGCAATTTCCAAACTAGTTCTATTCATGATTTTGCATTTTCCATTTTTAAATTGTAACTGAAAACCTTTCTCAACTAATTGGCCAACACTTAAAAGATTATGTTTTAATCGTTCAACATAGTAGACATTGTTAGTGTTATGTTTACCATCAAGAGATATTGAACCCTTACCTTTGATTGAACAGGCTTTGTCATCTCCGAATCTTACTAAACCTCCATTGTATTCTTGAAAGTTCAAGAATTTACCTTTGTCTCTAGTCATGTGATGTGAGCATCCTGAGTCAATAATCCATTCATCCTCTGATTCAACTTTAGCTGCTAGGGCTTGTTCTATCGGATGAGAAATAAGTACCGATTGATCTTCTATTATAGCAACAAAGACCCATCCATTGTCTGTTGGATCCTCATCAGAATCATCAGTCACACCTTCATCGGCAATGTAACAAGATTTATCTTTGTTTTTCTTAAATCAGTATCTCTGATATTCAGGATTAGGTTTGTATGTTCTTCTAGCTTCTTCTCTTAGTCTAGCATGTCTATCAGGGCATCCTAAAGCCATATGACCAATCTTATTGTAGTTAAAACATTTAAAGGGTGCTTTACCTTCATACTTACTTCCAATTGGGCCTTTTGGCATTTTTCTTGCAAATAGTGCTTCAAGTTCTCTTGCATAAAAGGCTCTCCAATCTGATTTGTCAAAGGATGGAGCAGATGATGTTGATGCTTTGAAGGCCAAATCAGTTTTTATAGTAGTAACAGGACCAAATTCCTCAATTTCAAAAGCTGAAAGTTTTCCAATCAATGTATCCCTAGTTACTGATGTATTAGGCATTGTTCTCAACTCATTTATAGCAGTAACCTTCATTTTATATGCCAGTGGAAAACCTCTTAAGATTTTTGAAATAATCTCATCTTCACTCAAGGTTCCTCCACAACATTTGATACCCAAAACAATTTCATTTACTCTTTCCATAAAAGCCGAAATCCTTTCATCTTCTTCCATTTTCAGATGTTCATACCTGACTCAGAAGCTTTCAAGTTTTGCAATTTTGACTGTGGAATCCCCTTCATTCAGTGTTTCCAAATGATCCCAAATAGATTTTGTAGTGGACCTATCTGATAATCCCATGATTTGTTGATCTGATAATGCACTCAAGAGTGCTTCTCTTGCTTTGCAATCATTTTCTTCATCTTTAGCTAAAGTAGTGGGAGCAATCTGACCAGCTATAGCAGCAGTATAACCATTCTTAGTAACTTCCCAGATGTCTTTACCAATGCAATTCAGATGTGTCTCCATTCTGATTTTCCATATCCCATAGTTGGTTCTATCAAGTTTAGGACTATCCTTTCTAAAATAATTAGTAGACATTGGATCTCCTCAAGTTGTTAAACTTCTACAAAAAGATGACTAAGCTTTGATACCAATTGTAGGTCCCAGAGACAACTAAGAGGGGGGGTGAATCAGTTGTCTAATAAATTCAAATCAAAAACTTATTAACCAACTTAATGCTTAATACTAGTAAATCAGTTAAGTATGCCAATATATAGTGTTAACAATAAATTGCTATACTGGTAAGAATTAATGCACGAAACATAAGCACAAAGTCATCCACAGCACATGACACCAATATTTGTACATGGAAACCCTGTAAGGGAAAAACCACGGTGGGAAACCTTACCCACAATTAGATGATACTACTTTAGATAGTAAGTGTACAAGAGGGGTCTGCACATGTAGAAAGGCCAACAGCCTAGAGCTTACTGCTCAATCACAAATTGGAGTCACATTGATTACAGTTGGATGGTTAAATCCAATAAGAATGTACTGCACAAAATTGCATCTTCATATGCTGAATTTAGTACTGTTGTAATGCTGATATGCTTCTACAAAAACCTAACTTCACCTTCAAATGATGTCTTCATGTATGCCTCTACTTTATCTCGCATATACTTTCACTTTAATCTTTTTTGCATTCCACACTTGATCTTACAAATAAGATCTTACATTTATACCATACCCTAAGACCAATTTTAGTAGGTCGGCTCTACAAGATATTACAATAAAAACATTTTACAAACAATACAATATCCAATGCAATAACCGATTGAACATGTCAGCTTAATGCATTTACAACAATAATAAATCATCTCCATAGCGTGCCGTGCTGATTTGGAAAAGATAAACCTGTCAGTGTAACCCTAGATAACCTGGAGCTATTTGCCGGTAAAAGCAAATATGCAAGTAAGAATATACCAATGATTATTACTTCAAAATAAAGTGTCCACATGATGTCTTCGACATTACCAAGTGTCTTCCATGTCATTCCAGGTACCGGTGAACATTATATCCTGCCAGTTAATCATATACTGGTAACTATTGCATAGTTTTCTGTTTGCCGATTAATGTTGTTGGATCTCCTAAGTAGGTGTATTTAGTAGGTGTTGACATCGATGACAAAACCATACCAAAATACCAAGAGAGTTCAATAGGACTCATCTCTGTTATGTTTTTCTTTTTGACCTGTGAGGTGTCAATTGACAATAATGATGGACCAACTACCGATTCTCTGTCAGTTTCCCCTTTCTTCTCCTCTGATGATTTATCCTTTATGACTTCCTCACTTGCACTGGTAGTTTTGCCACTTGGTGCAATTTGTGTAACTATCGGTTCCTTTGTAGGAACTGTAACCTCAACTTGTACATTTATATCTAGAGGACTATTATCGTCAATATTAGTATCCTGTACAACATTAACTTTTTCACTCTTTGTATTAACCAGTATCTCAATATTTGTCTGTACATCTGTATCAACCGAGGGCTTTATTTCCACTATCTTAATGTTTTTAAAAAATGAGGGTGAAGTACCCATAATCCCCTTTTCTTTTCCTTCAACTGGGGTATCTACAGTGTCTGTCTTAGATTCTGGTGTAGTAAAGAATCCTCTGTTCTCTCCAAGGAATTTAACCCAGGCTCTTGAAATCTCCTTTATTATTTCATTTACCCTTCCTAGCATCAGACTAGTTATTCTATGTTTTCTATTAAAGAATTTTCTATCTACCACCTCAAGTGTCTTTTCCATTTCATCTAGAGCAATAGTAACACAAACAGATAATAGTTGTTGAATTTTAATATGATTATCTTCTTGCATAGCTGGTAGTCTTCTATCATCTAACATATTGTACAATTCAGTTGGTATTTGATTTTCAATTTCTATTAAGGATTTCTTATAAATATCCAAGTATAATAAGACTACTTCCTCTACCTCTCTTTGTTGATCCTCTTCTAAATGATCATAGTAGAACTGGACATTATTTAACATGCCATCCTTAAAGATTTCATCTACTAATTCTGCACAAGTTTTAGGTGGAATGATATCACATTACTAGATTGAATAGTTGTATCAGTGTCATTCTTCTTCTTTCTCTTTGCAGTATCGGATGTAGCTGAATGTGTTGCCTTTGGTGCTTGCTTTTGTACCGATATTTTGAGTGTGACCTTCCAAACTAGTTTCTTTTTAACTTCAACCTTTGTTTCCTCTATTTTCTTCCTTACAACCCTCTTGAATGTCAATGGTGTGTCATCCTCAGATTCAGACTCTACTGTAACATGCTCAATGTGTACTTCTGGATTCTTCTTCTTCCTACCTTTCTCTGGGACATTATCAATTAATGCCTTAATGTCCTATGAGACCTTCTCAACAAATTTTCTAGCCTTTCCTTCCTACTTCTCTCTCTTCTTCCGATAGCTCTTTTTCAACCTCATGTGTTTTTTGTTGTGCAGTACCACAAGGCTTCTATACCTCATCAATACATGCATCAATCAACATTTTTGCATAGGCATCAAGAATCTGTGCATCCACCTCATAGCCCATTTCCTCAATCCAAATATTTTGGGGATTAACCGCTTCCATAAGTGTTTCATCCTTCTTTACCATGAAGCATATGTCAGATGAATATTTTTCTACAATATGGTTAGGAACCCTTACCCTAGACCTCATAGATTTATGGAATGCTTTGAAATATCCCCATACCTTATCATCTCTTTGACTTCCTAAAGTAGCAATGGACCATTTCAATTGTCTCCCTATCGGGATGTCAAATGCCCATTGCCTCTTACCAAAACCAGGTGTATCATTCATGAAAAATAACATCAAGGAGACTATCAAGTTGCCATACCAGAAGGTACCCTTCTTTTCTCCCTTAATATTTCCTAGTTTTATTAACAACTCATCTAACATCCAACCACATAGATCCAATTTCACATCCTCTCTCATCATTTTGTATGTAGCTAAAATGCATGAACTAGAAATAGAATTTAGTCATTTGACTGAGTTACCTTACACTTGATGATCATGCTACCAAATCTAATGTCTGTGTCAGTAATAGTGCTCACTCTCGTAGATCTTCTGTCATATTTTGTGCCAGTGATTTTATTCAAGAAATCATTCAAAACCTTCTTTTCTGGATGTTGCCCAACTAATGGTAAACTAGTGATTGCCTAGATGACTTCCTTGGTGATCTTGTAAGGTCTATCTAACCATATAAATTCCCCATATACTCTTCTCAAAATATATCTGATTATCTCTTCTTTGAATTCCAGAATGTCTAGAATGTCGGTAAACCCTAAGTCTTCAATGTGTTTGTATGATGGTTTGATCTTTCTAGATTCTCCCATCAGATATCTCATATACATACCCTTATTTTTTTATTTTCCCAAGTCCTTAATGTGACAGTGAATATATGTCCTAACATCTTCTACATAGACAACTCCCCCCCAAAACATGGGAAAATGCTCCAACCAAATCTTCCAAGGTAGTCACATGTGGATTTCTCTGAAATGCCTTTGATCGCTCTTAGTTTCTCTGAAATTGCTCTGGAATTGCTTTGAATGCAAGGTGATCAATAATAAAGTGAATTCCACCTTGTAACCTCCATGAAAAACCCTAATCTTCCATTGACATAAATGAATGTCGGTAAAAGATACCAAATCTCGTACAGAACCCATCCATGCCAGATAATCATCTCCAATGTCTGGAACATCTTCCAGAACCTCTTCCCGGGGCATATGCAACATCTTCATAAATTTTGCCTACTCCTAAGGCATCTGCCTCAATTATCGGATGAGCTACCTACCGATGTAGGAGCAACCTCTTCTATCAGATATGTAACTGGTGCATTTCCATCTGATGATTGTTCTTCAGTCTTCCTAACCCATCTCTAAGTATGAGCTTGTCGGATTTCACTAACCTTCTCTTTCCCTTTCTCATTTGATCCTCCATTACCAATTGGTGAATTTCTGCTTCTATAGAATTTAGCAATATGTCCAACCTCATTACATGCATAACATGTAACATTGTTTCTTTGAATTTCTTTTCTAAAACTAGTGAAAATGCTTGACCTACACTGATTAGCCATATGTCCAAACTTTCCACATGCATAGCATTTAACATTCATTCAACAATCTTCTATCTTATGACCATATTTATTGTATTTAGAACATTTATCGGGAGCAGAATCAGGGTTCTGATTTGCTCTATTTCTATATTGTCTAGCCATGTGACCAAATCTATTGCAAACAAAACATCTACCATTGAATTTATAAGCACTGAATTTCCTTACCAATGCCTTATGGTTTTGATCTTCATTAGCAGTACTAGAACTCCGTCCTTCCTCAAATCCAAGTCCACTAGAATCTCCAATCTGCCTTTGTCTCTTCAATAAATCATCTAGATGTGCTGAGCTAATCTTGAATTTTTCTTTATACTCACTTGCAGTAGTTAGATCTTCTTTCAAAATTATCATTTATCTCTCAAGCTCTTGTTCATTACTCTAGGATTGTACTAAATCAGTTCTCAACATATCATTCTCATGAACCAACCTACCACATTCTTCAAATTTGTTCTTCAGGGATACAACAATATTTTCTTCCTTTTTTCTTTCGGTCTTCAATCTCCTTAGACATTTTCATAGTTATAACTTGCATTTAATTTTTCGTAACCATGTTCTCCTGACTCAATTTCTGACATTGTTCCTTAAATCCATCTTTCTCTTTATCATCCTAACTTTGTAAAAGTTCCTTTCTCCTAGATTGAATAGATAATAGCCTCTCCTGTAGGACAAGAATGAATTCCTTAGCAAAATTCAATTCATCTTGTAGCTTTAAGTTCTTCAACCTTTTAGCATCATAATCTTCAAATGCCATCTCAAGTTGCTTCTCTAAAGCTATATCCATGGATTCAGGATCTTCCTCAAGCTGTTACACTTCCTTCATGGTACAAGGCTCTAATACAATTGTTGGAATCCAATAACACTGAGAGGGGGATGGTGAATCAGTCTTATACCAAAATGATCAATTTTAGCCTTATTAAAACATGCATACACCAATCGGCATACCGGTACATACAAAATTGAAAGAAGTAAAGCAACCAATAAGCCAATCACATAAATGGGAATCATAACACATAGAATTATACGTGGAAAACCTCAAAGAGGAAAAACCACAATGGGATTTGTGACCCATAATATCAATCCACTAGCCATATGAAGAGATATTACAAAATATGAGGGGCCTACACTTGCAGGAAAGCTTACAGCCTAAAGCACACTGCTCAATCACAAAAGGAGACTCACTGACTACATAAAAATGTAGACTACAATCCAGAGAAGTGTTGAACTACTAAGATAACATCTTCTATGCTAGAATATAGTTTTGGTTTAAGCTCTGTCTGTTCTGGTCTAAAACCCTAAACCCTTTACTGGAATAACCCTTACATGAATTTCCTCACATACATAACCTCTCTAATATATTTCACATCATATTATATTTGCATATCCATAATCTCCTATCTCATGAATATATCAAAATGATCTAATCCAACTGACCTATATACCCTATACAAATTATCATGCCTTATGTCATCTTACAAAGATATATATAATATCAAATTACATGTCGGCCAGATAACATAAATGCATAAATATTAAAACCAATTTTTGATTCCAGATCCAAGAGATGTCGGCCTCCAATATCAAAAACCTTTTCTAAACCATGTCGGCTTGCATTGTCGGTAACCAAAAAAATCCTTATATCCTACCGATGTTGGTGCCAGTGTTGGTGTAGTGTCTATGAAGTGCCTACCGGTACACCACTAAACCAAAACATGAAGCCATAACACAATACCATGTTTCCATAAATGACAACATAGTGAGACCAACCAATTGAGTGTCAATTGCCAACAATAACTTCAATATTCTTGCCTTAGAATGAAACTGTCCTTTGAAATTATCAAGCAATGCTAATAATTCTTCTCTAGGTAACTCAGGAAAATATTGAATGAAAACTCTATCAATAATTTCTTGATCTTGTTCAACAGTCATTTTCCATTTATTTACAAGAATAGAATACAAAGAATTAGAAATATTCTTTTCAATATCCTGAGGCAACCGTTTGTATTGACACAAATGGTTGATTACCTCTTGAACAATTTGTTGTTTCTGACCATCATCAAACGAATCAAAATACTCTTTCACATTATCAAACCTATTCCTCCCTAATATTTTTACTATTCTCTCAAAATCAGTCATAGGCTTGACTGATATAACATTAATAGGAGTACTCTGCTTTGAAATATCTCATACTAGTTTTGATTTCTTGCTAGTTATTTTCATCTTCTTTGGTTCTTCTTCAGTGTCAGTATCCTCAGATTCTGCTTGAAGAATATGATTTCTACCTCTCTTCTTCGTTGCAGTCTATTTCTTTGCATATACTTTTGGTGCTTATTCTATTTTGACTTGAACACTTCTTATTGATGGTATGATGAAAGAATAAGTATCCGGTAGATTACTGAGAGGGGGTAAATCAGTAAATAGAAAAACTGATACAAACTTTCCCAATCTCAATATCAATCACACAAAGTAAACTTATCAAATGAAATACCATTGTAAATACTCATAAGAAAACCTGGTTGACTATTACAACAACTTAATAGTAAACAACATTACACTTGTAAACATCCAAATGCTTTATCACATGTCAACATACTCCATTTCTCAATACTTCCGATTATCATGCCTTATCAAAATAGTTAAGTAGTTAATCAACTCAACCATAAGATTGTAACCACAAAAACATTCACCACATGACAAAAGTATTTTTGACATAGAAACCCAAATAGGTAAAAACCACGGTGAGATGAGACTCACAAGATAATATCTGAACTCTTCTGAAGTTCTCCCTATTAGGAGCCAAGCCTGTTAAAGCTTTTACAAAAGTTCTATTAAGAACTGATCTTGTTAGGAATCACCCGGTTAAGAGATTGACTACAAATGCCTTGTTAGAAGAAAATACCCTGTAAGGAGTAACCTCAATAGAGGATTTGAAAATCCAATCTAATGGATCACCTTGTTAGAGGATTTAATAAGTAACCAATATTATTAGAGCTTACCCGGTTAGGGGATTTCAATTCTGCTGCAATTGTTAGAAAACAACATGGGTTTTCTTGATCTATCTAAATAGCACTACACTTGCTTGATCAGATCCTTTTAAGCTCCCATTTTCCTTTACTCAAACTGTAGACTCATTATCCAGTTTGGCAACCACACACTCAACTCTAAACAAAAAAACTTCATCGACCTTAAATAAAAATCAATTAGGTTGGTAACACAACAAAAACCTAATTCTCACATTGAGATTAAAAACAAGTTGGTACAAGAATGACCATTAGATTTCATAGCAATCTCTATACATCAATTAAGAAAACCTCAACCACTCCTTGATTACCACTTCATTAAGCTCAATAACTCATCACGTGCTTTGCATTAGATGTAATACATTTTGCTCATTCCTTAGACAAACAAACGTGCTAAGACATTTTGAACTTGTCTTCATACAATGACCATACGTGTCACCATCATTACTGCTCAACATCAGATCATAAACCAACATAACGAATTCAAAAACCTTAATCGGTTAGGGTTTAACAAAAACAACTAGTAGGGTTTACCGGTTACATTGCATAGATATGGTTTAACCTTGTACACCGGTTATCGGTTCAACTCACAAACTTACATACCAGTTTACAATGCCCTTCACAAAGCTCTTCCTACTAGTTACAAGATAATATCAACACTATCAGGAATATCATTACCAGATAATTGACATCAATGACAACAAAACATATCATTAATACAATCTTCATGCAAATGCCAACAATCTCCCCCTTTGGCATTCATGGCAATAAAAATATCAACACCATTGATTGCTATTGTGACTGTGAATAGGAATCCTGGTTTACATTACCAAGTATTCACATTCTCTCTCTATCTCCAACCTGTCACTAGTTTTCCTTCCCATAATAACAATTCTTCTCCCTCTTTGACAACAATGCCAAATTCAAAGTAAAACATGTAATGTCAAATTTCACTGTGCATCAACAACATACTACAACTTGATGCTCACCTTGTTGAATGCATCCACTACTACACCAATCTTTGCAAAATTTTGCAAGTAGTTTAGGGACTGATGCAATCAACATCATGCTCAACTAACCTCATGAAGGGGTACAACCCCTAGTTGACTTCTAAGATACTCAAATGTAGTCATAGGTAGAGGTTTGGTAGAAATATCTGCAAGTTTCTCCTTGGTAGAAACATGCTCTAAGATAGCATCTTTGCTCTGCACTTTTTCCCTGAAGAAATGATACTTCAATTCAATGTGCTTGGTTCATGCGTGCAAAACAGGATTCTTGGAAATATTTATGGCACTTGTATTATCACATAAAATCTTTATAGATTCTGAAATCTTCATCTTAAAACCTTCTGAAATGTGCCTCATCCAAATAGTCTATGTGCAATTCATATAAGCTGCAACATACTCAGCTTCAGCAATAGATTGTGAAGTACAACTCTGCTTTTTACTACTCCATGAAACAAGCCTTCCTCTAAGAAAAAATGCTCCACCGGTTGTGCTTTTCCTGTCATCAACATTTCCTGCCCAATCAACATCTATGTATACCTTCAAATCAAAGTTTCCTCCATATGGATACCATAATCCACAGTAAATAGTACCTTTCAAGTATCTAAAAATTCTCTAGGTTGCTATCAGATGTGTTTCCTTAGGATTCTTTTGGAATCTAGCAACTATGCCAACCGCATGGGCTATGTCCGGTCTACTATGAACAACATAGTGCAATTTGCCAATCATTATCCTGTATTCCTTCTCATCAACAGACTTAGATTCATCTTGTTTAGACAACTTGCAACCTATAACCATTGGTGTCCCAACTGGTTTACAGTCACTCATGCCAAATGTCTTCAAAACCTCTTTCACATACTTAGACTATGTAATGAAAATACCATTCTTCATTTGTTGTATTTGCAAGCCTATGAAATTTTTTATTTCCTTTACTAAAGACATTTCAAACTGATTTTTTATTTCATCTACAAAACCATTTCTCATGACATTATTACCTCCAAAAATGATATCATCAACAAATACTTCATTGACCAGTATTTCATCTCCTTCAGACTTGAGATATATGTTACTATCATCATTGGTTCTCAGAAATCCTATCTTCATCAGATGTGTATGAAGCCTTTCATACCATTCTCTAGGTTCCTGCTTTAATCCATATAAATCCTTATGCAATCTGCATACCATGTCTTTTTCATTAGTCAAAGAATAACCATCTAGCTGCTCTATGTATACTTCTTCCAATATCCCATTCAAAAATGTAGACTTAACATCCATCTGATATACCTTGAACTTCTTATGGTCTGCAAATGTAAGTAAAATTCTGACACCTTCCAGTCTTGCTACTGGTGCAAAAGTTTCACCATAGTCTTCTCTTTCTTCTTGTGCATAACCCTTGCAAACCAATCTTGGCTTGTTGCAAACTACAATGCCATCTTCATTCAACTTGTTCCTGTATACCCATTTAGTACCTATAACATTCTTATTTACTGGTCGGGGTACTAGGGTCCAAGTATTGTTCTTTTCAATTTGATCCAATTCCTCTACCATAGCTTTAACCCAATGATCATCACCAAATGCCTCCTTAGCAGTTCTTGGTTCAATGATGGAGATGATGCAATAATTCTCTCTGACTCCTCTTCTGGTTAGTAATCCAACATCCTTATCTCCAATAATCTGTTCAAGATTGTGATTCAGTCTCACATATCTAGGAATAACATGATCATTATCTCCAGGTTCAGCTTCTTCTTTATCATCATCTTCTTCTGAATTTATTTGTTTCGGTTGAACAAGTGCATCAGAATTTGCTTTGTCAGTTTCAGATTTCATAGTTTCTGGTTCCAAAAACAAAATGCAAGGATCTTCATCATTTTTCTCTGAACTGGTTCCTTCTGGGACTTCAGGAAATTCATCCACTTGAACATCAACACTCTCAACAATTCTCTGTGTCTAGTTGTTAAAAGATTTGTAGGCCTTACTCTTGGTGGAATAGCCAAGAAATATACCTTCATCACTTTTAGCCTCAAATTTGCTAATGTAATCATCTCTCTTAATAAAACATTTGTTTTCAAATATCTTAAAATAGATAACATCAGATGATCTTCCATACCAATATTCATAAGGAATATTTTCCTTACCTCTCTTTTTCAGAACCCGGTTCATAGTGTAGACAACTGTGCTGAAAACTTCTCTCCAAAAGGTTTTTTCTACACCTTGTTGTATCAACATTGTCTTAGTAGCTTCAACAACCGACCGGTTGTTTCTTTTTGTGATACCATTCTGTCATGGTGTCCTTGCTGCAAAAAGCTGCCATTTGATACCATTCTCTTCACAATACCTAGTGAATTCCTCTAAAGTAAATTCACTGCCTTGATCTATCCTCAAACATTTTATCTTATTACCACTCTCTTTCTTAGCTAAGGCCCTAAATGCCTTGAACTTACCAAAAGCTTCAGTCTTATCTTTCAAGAATATGACCCACACCATCCTTGAGCAATCATCAGTGAGGATCATGAAATATCTATCACCTTGAATTCTTTTTGTTCTTATTGGTCCACAAAGATCTGTATGAACCAAATATAACAAGTGCTCTGCTGAAAAGGATTTTCTTTTGAAAGTTGAAGAAGTCATCTTTCCTAACTGACATTCTTTGCAAAGAACATTAATCGGTTTGTCTAACTGAGGCAAACCTCTCACTATCTTGGACTTACTCACTTTAATAATGTTATCAAAGTTTATATGACAAAATCTCTTATGCCAAAGCCAGCTATCATCTATTTTTGCAATAAAACAATTGCTAACTTTAGAATTAAGGTGAAACAGGTTACCTTTAGTTTGTTTCCCGGTTACAATCAATTTACCTTTGTTGTCAAATGTTTGCACATACCATTTTTAAACTCCTATGGGTACCCTTTGTCATTAAGTTGTGCCACACTCAAAAGATTGTGCTTTATTCCTTCAACCCAGTAGATATCATCTGCACTACTCTTCCCATTAAGAGAAATAACTCCTTTACCTTTAACCATGCAAGGTGAGTCATTGCCAAATCTAATAGCAGCACCATAAAATTCCTTTAAAGAAAGAAACTTGCTCCGATCACCGGTCATATAATATGAACAACCACTATCAATGATCCAATCATCAGAGTTATCCATCTTGGATACTAATGCCTTATGGTCTGATATCTCTTCCTTAATAGCTACAAACACAATATCTTCACTAGCATCACCATCAAATTCTTCATTAGTGATACCACTATCAATAGCAATAAGACAATCTCTCTTGCCTTTACCCTTATACTTCTTCAATTTATCTCTCTTGTGTTCATTTTCACCACTGGGACAATTAGCCACTATGTGACTAGTCTTGTTGCATGCAAAACATTTTAAAGGTAATTTACCTCTATATTTTCCAATACCTCTAGGCAACCATTTTGCCAACAATGCTTCAAGCTCCACTAAACTGTCTTCATCATTAGCATCTTTGCTGGATCTGGATTCATAACCATGACTAGTATCTCTACTTTTTCTCACAGATGGGTTAGAAATAGATGCTCTAAATGCAGACTCAGATTTTTGTACACTACCATCATAACCATTTAATTCAAAAGCGGTAAGCTTGCCAATGATGGAGTCAAGAGTTACCTTAATTTTTTCAATGGACTTTAGCTCCTGAATAGTTGTAACTAGGATAGCATAGACCGATAGCAGGGTTCTCAGTACCTTACTGATCACTATGGCATCTTCCACTTTCCCTCCTACACTCTTAATTTCACCGACTATCTATTTTATCCTTTGACCATACTGTTGGATATTCTCACCTTCAATCATCCTCATGTCATCAAAATTTCCTCTTAGACTCTCCTCTTTAGCAATCTTAACATGTTCATCACTGTTATAAATCTCTTCAAGTTTTTTCCATACCTCATATGCAGTTTCAAGACCATGAATATCTACATATTCAGCATCAGACAAGGAACTAATAATAGCCTCCAATGCTTGATGATTTTCGTGTTTCTCTTTCTTTTCATCATCAGTCAGAATCCTAGTAGGTGCAATATACTTAGTATCTACATGATCCCAATACTGACTTCCCAGACTCTTGATGTAAATTTTCATTTTGTCACTCCATATCCTATAGTTTTCTTTGTTGAACTTCAGACCTTCCTTCTTCATCATGATCTAGCAAATATTTTCCTCATGCTATTAGGCTTAGACCTTAGAGGATTTGAGATGCTTTGATACCAATTTATGGTATGATGAAAGAATAAGTATTTGGTAGATTACTGAGAGGGGGGGTGAATCAGTAAATACAAAAACTGATACAAACTTTCCCAATCTCAATCTCAATCTCAATCACGCAATGTAAACTTATTAAATTAAATACCATTGTAAATACTCATAAGAACACCCGGTTGAGTGTTACAACAACTTAACAGTAAACTGTTGGCAGTGGGCCAACGTCCCTCGCGGGGATTCGCGACATGGTTTAACAGCCTCTTGTGGATTCTATAAGTCTAGCGGTTGTATTGGACATTGATAGGTCAATCTTTTGGTGCAACGGAAACCCTAGCTTGTAACAAGTGGTATCAAAGCTTGGTCACAGGTTCGAATCATGCAGGCCGCGGTGAGTGATGCTGGGAAGGGGATTGTTGGCAGTAGGCCAGTGCCCCTCGCGGGGATTTGTGACATGGTTTAACAGCCTCCTATGGATTTTATAAGTCTAGTGGTTGTATCAGGCATTGACAAGTCGATCTTTTGGTGCAACAGAAACCATAGCTTGTAACATAAACAACATTAAACTTGTAAACATCCAAATTCTTTATCATATGTCAACATACTCCATTTCTCAATGCTTCTGATTATCATGCCTTATCAGAATAGTTAAGTAGTTAATCAAATCAACCATAAGATCATAACCACAAAAAAATTTACCACATGACACAAGTATTTTTGATGTGGAAACCCAAATAGGTAAAAACCATGGTGAGATGGGACTCACAAGATAATATCTAAACTCTTCTGAAATTCGCCCTGTTAGGAGCCAAGCCTGTTAAAGCTTTTACAAAATTTCTATTAAGAACTAATCCTATAAGGAATCACCCAGTTAAGGGATTGACTACAAATGCCTTGTTAGAAGCAAATACCCTATAAGGAGTAACCTCAGTAGAGGATTTGAAAATCCAATCTAATGGATCACCTTGTTACAGGATTTAATATGTAACCAAGCTTATTAGAGCTTACCCAGTTAGGGGATTTTAATTTTGTTGTAATTGTTAGAAAACAATAGGAGTTTGCTTAATCTACCTAAATAGAACTACACTTTCTTGATCATATCCTTTTAAGCTCCTATCTGCCTTTACTCAAACTACAGACTCATCATCCGGTTTGACAACCACACACTCAACTGATTTCTGCCAACTCTTACCAACTCTAAACAAAAAAACTTCATCGACCTTAAATAAAAATCAATCAGGTCAGTAACACAACAAAAACCTAATTCTCATGTCGATATTACAAACAAGTCGGTACAAGTATTACCATTGGATTTCATAGAAATCTCTACACATCAATTAAGAAAACCTCAACTGCTCCTTGATTACCACTTCATTGAGCTCAGTAACTCATCACATGCTTTGCATTAGATGCAATTCATTTTTCTTATTCCCTACACAAATAAACGCACCAAAACATTTTGAACTTGTCTTCATCCAATGACTATACGTGTCACCATCATTTTCGCTCAACATCAGATCATAAACCAACATAACCAATTTAACAACCTTAATCAGTTAGGGTTTACTAGTTACATTACATAGATAGGGTTTAACCTTTTAGACCGATTACCAGTTCAACTCACAAACTTACATACCAGTTTACAATGTCCTTCACAAAGCCCTTCCTACCGATTACAAGAGAATATTAACAATATCAACAATATCATTACCAGATAATTGACATCAATGACAATATAATATATCATTAATGCAATCTTCATGCAAAGGCCAACACTTGTCACCCTTGTATCAATGGTCACTGAAGGTTCTTGCTCAAATTTCTTCTTCTTCTTCTCTTTGGCAATATTGGGTTGAGCAGGTGCCATCCTCTCTTGGTAAGTTCCTAGTCTTTTCTTCTTCTTATCCTTAGGAGCCAAAAGGTTGTTGGCATAACTGATTTCATTTCTTCCATCTCATCTTCCCTGGGTTCAATGGCCTCCATAAGACAAAAGTTAGTGGTGACTGTGAAACAGATGTCTTTTGCAAAGTGTTTCACCATATCTTCAGGTAGCCTCTGTTGGCCATTTGGTAGAATTGATTATGTGTTGCATTGATGTTTTGTCATTGATGTCAACACTAGCTATTTGGATGCTTTACCGGCACCCTTCTGGTCCCGGTAGGTTGAGTAGTTTTTAGTTAACTTGGATCCGACATGATCTAGTTGACTCCGATATAATCTTGTGATGGAATTAACTTGTTCATAATTCTTATACTCATATTTTTTTAGTTGGTTTTGGTCTGGTGATTGGATGCTATCCTGCTTGCTATAAAGATTGGTTTCTAGTTCTAGTGATGGTTTCACCAGCAGAGCTTTTGGTGGAGATCTTTGATGCATTGCTTAATTGGTGTTTGTGTAGCTTCTGATGGAGTTTCAAGATGTTGTCTATGATCATGTTCGAGACTTGGCATTTGAAGATCATTGTTGAAGCACGTGGAACTATACTTGGTCCCAGTTGATCTAGGTTATGGACTGACATTTATGTAATGTGTGGATAGGACCTATTATTGTATTTCCAAGATGTCTTATGTGTTGATATTATTTGTTTTGGTCTAAGACTGACATAGTTTGTAATTTTTTAATTGGTTTATTTTCTGGTGGCCGACCTGATTGTTTATGGTCAAGAGTTTGTATAAATAAGATGTAAGATCTCATTGTAGATCATCATGGTTATTGTAAGAGGTCATGGTCAAGTAATTTAATGTGCAAATAATGTAATATAATTCAGGAAAAAGAGTTGGTCAATCATTGGAGATTGAATTGGGTTTAAGAGGATTTAGTCCTTCAGTATTGAGCTTAACTATAACTATACTTAGGCATAGGAGATGTTATCTTTTGCAGTTCAACACTTCTCTGGATTGTAGTCTGGATTTGTATGTAGTCAATGAGACTCCTTTTGTGATGAGTAGTGTGCTCTAGGCTATTGACCTTCTTGCAATTGTAGGCTCCTTCATTGTAATTCACATACTTACTGCAAAAGTATTATTTGATTGTGGGTAGGTTTCCCATCGTGGTTTTTACCTTTATTGGGTTTTCCATGTACAAATTTTGGTGTTGTGTGGATGGATTTTATTCTGTGATTATTGTTTATGCTTAATTGGATTAACTTCTATTCTAGTATTATTGTTTTGGGTTCTGATATTTTTTTTTTAAATTACTAATGCTTTCGGTAATCTGTGACAACTAATTCACCCCCCCCCTGTTGAAAATATTCAGGACTAACCAAGTTACTGAGAGGGGAGGGGTGAATCAGTAACTCTTAAAACTTTTAATTCATTTCTGCACTTGCATATATTAAACCATTCATTCATTTAATCTACTGTATGCATGAAAGTATAATCATTCACAACACTTAACACAAAGATTTGGTGACCCAGAAACCTTCCAAATAGAAAGTAAAACCGGGGTGGGGATGGTACCCACAAAACTTTGGTACTACAGTAAAAGTTGGCCGGTTAAGGCTTACAATGATCACTTCTGATGATCTGCCCTGTTAGAAGAAAATTTGGACTGCTAGGTCCACCTTGTTAGAGGATTTACAAACATACAATGAAGCATGCACTCGGTTAAGAGATTTACAAAAGACTGTTAAGTCTACCCGGTTAAGGATTTACAAACTGATTCAACTGTTAGGATGAAACAGTAGATCTTGACTTACAACTTTATTGCTGATAAGATCCTTTGAGTATTGATCTCCTTCTGAGATAGATATGTCGATTCTGCTCCTTTACTGACTCTGCGAAAATGTTCTGGTCTGCTGCTTTAATGCAGTTTCTGCTCTGCTCTTTCTAATTTTGCATATTCATACATCTTACATTTTTTCACATTACAGATTACAGATGGTATAATACATCACATATATATACCGTCCATAATTACATTACATTTCATAAAGTCAGCCTCATACAAATTAATAACATAAACTCATTCTTAAGTTGGCCTTACATAGCTGAACAAAATATTACTGAGTCGGTAGATACTCGGTTCCTCAAGCTGGCTCGGTGATCTTCTGATACATGGCGTCCACTATAGTACTCGGCATCGTCATGCTCTCGGTAAGAGTAGAAGCTCAGTCCATACTAGTCCCGAAGTGTAGCTTGGAACTCGGTAGCTGTGGTGACTCGGTAGATATAGTGTCACTCGGTAACCACTGGTAACTCGGTAAGAGCTGTTTGTCTCATATGCTCGGTAATAGTCTTACTGCTCGGTATGAACTGTTTAATCGGTAAGCTTTACCGAATGCTCAGTATAGGCTGTGGACTGAGTGATGAGCTCGGTAAGCATTCAAAATCGAATAAGTGTTTTCACTAAGTGTTATTCACTAATGACAAATATATCATTATTCCAACAATCTCCCCCTTTGGCATTAGTGACAAAAACACTTATGAGACAAAAATGAATCTGTCATGCTGACTTGATTCTTCAAAATTGATACCAATTGTAGATTGCTGTATATACCTGTATATCTCACTGTGCATAACTCCCCCATATAATATACATATGATTCTATACACTTATCTCTATACCAATTGTTATTTACATTCTCCCCTTGTCTCTAATAATATGTTTCATATTCTCCCCCTTTTTGACAATAATGCCAAAGAATAGATAACTCAAATAGAGATATTAAAGCGTGAGATAAACTCTGAGTGTACCTGTTTGATATGAGCCAAGGTCTTATCCCAATTTTCTTGCAAAATTGTGCAAATAGACAATGCAACTTGAACTTTGGCTGATAGTTCAATTACATGCTCTGCAACTGAAAAACTATTATCATGGATCAATGTTTTGGAATGTGTAATGTGTTTCTGCATTGTATCCATGTTAGGAAGGATCATATTCTGAATATCTAATAATGTAGACCGGATCCTTGCATCTTCCCTAAGCAATTCTGATTGCTTATCTGATAGGACTCTGATTTTTGAATGGTGAGTTAAGCTTGAGCTGGGGTCAAGCTGCAACTGTCGTGCACTTGCTTTCAGATCATCATCAACTTTCTTCAGTTGATCTCTGATTCCTTTTGTGAACTCGGTGACATCACATAACTTTGCAAAGAATGAAGTTACATTATTAAAAGAATTTTCTAACTTGGCCAAAATAGTGGTCAATTCTACTTGTTTTATTGCTATCTGCTGAGCAATGTGCTCAAGCACCTTGTTATCAAATTTCTTCTCGGTTCGTTCTATCAGTTTCTCTTCTCCTGATGAGTCCTCATTGAATCTATTCACAGCCTCTTCGAGTTGTAGCAAAATGTGTTGAGAGGGATCAACTTTTATGCCTAAGGCATCTGTAAGAATGGTCTTTGCACCATTTATGATGTTGAATTCCCTGTCTCTCTCACTTCTTAATTGTTTTTGTTTTGCTTTCTGTTCTAACATCTGGCTGATCAATCTCATTTCATCAATTGATGTAGTATTGAGATCTATTTGTGGAATGACAATCTCTTTATCCAGATCTATATCTTCCTCTATAGCCTTGCCGGTAAGCAAAAGTTTTAAAGGTGTCTTTTGTATTACTTCTGTGCTTACTTTCTTATCTTTTGATGTAGTTACAATGGTTGATAAGGTTGGACTAGCTATTATAACTGGAATAGGAAGACTCATGGATGTACCGACTGTTTCCAAAATTGATGTACATGCAGGAGTGCTGATAGGTGCAAAAGAATGTGTCAAAACTGGAGAGGTTGCAAAACTTACTATACATGCTGCAGGAGAGGTTGTGATCTCGATGACTGAAGAAATCACTTGTTGCTCGGTAGAAGCAACACTCTGCATCCCGGTAGATAATGACATGCTCTGCAGCTCGGTGGATGAGGTAACTATTGGAGTCTGGAGCTGAGAGGTGATTGGCAAGGATTGAGCAATAGATGTAGCTACTGTGCTCACAATCCTGCTGGCTGAAGCTAATGATGCAATGCCTTTCTGCGGTGAGTGAGGAAGAGATGCAATGACTTTTGCTGCTACCTGTTCAGGATCATCTTCTTCATCACCTATTATCACCGTGTCACCTTCTTCTTCTTCACTTATTATTACCGTGTCTCCTTCTTCCTCAACTGCTTCTTCTTCTTCCTTCTCCTCTTCATCCTCTTCATCCTCTTCTTTTCCACCCTCAGTTGTTACCGTGGGGTCAGATGGCATTGGCAGATTATATATCCTTTTCCACACAATTGTGGCATTATTTACTATTGCTTCTATCTGCTTGGAGAGAACTAAGAAGGTATGAAACCTAAGTGTCATTTGGTGTTCATTCTTCTTTAATGCCTCTTTAACTTCTTTGTATGACAGGTTTGGTAACAACTGTTTTAAGGTTTGTGCATAAATGTCTTTGACAGTTTGCACTGCTGAAGTCCATCTTGGTCTAATCCTGACTAGAAGCTCATTTGGAATTTGAGAGCTGATATCATCTGGGGTATATTTCCATTTTCCCATTTTATTCAGTAAAAGCTCCTCGATCTGCATCTTTTCTGCATCTGATCTGTTTTCATACCTCAGTGCCTTGAAGTTAGCCATGCCAGATCCTTGTTCCAACTGCTTCAATTTTTCTTTGAAGGTAGGAGGGGGTCTTCTGAATAGAATTTCACTTTCTTTCTGCCCTTTTCTGGATTTCCTTGTGAACACTGCAGTTTTAGGTTTGGGCTTTGTGATTACTACTTTGCCTTTCTTCTTTGATGTTTCTATTTCCTCCTCTGATTCCTCTTCTGATTCCTCTGTTTTAGCTACCTTCCTCTTGGTACTGGTGGTGGCCTTTGGAAGCTTGTTTTCAAGCTCAATTCTGGCTTTGGCCTCATCATAAGTGCCAAATCCAGGGGTGTTGGGAATGGCTGGCTCATTTATCAGGGCTTCTATTATATCCCTTGCTTCATCTATGTTAATTTCATAGGGTAATGGTTTTACCCATGCCACTCGGGGTATGGCTGCCTGGATGTAAACTTTATCACAGTCTACCATGAAGCATATATCATCCTTGAAATCTTTTACCAACTTAGGAGGAATCCTGAACCTGTTGTTCATTTTGTCCTTAAATTCTTCAAAAAAATTATCCATTACTGTCTCAAAATTCTGACCTATTTCTGCTATAAACTCATTTATCTGATACAAAATTGGAGTATCCTTCCTCCATACTACCGTGCCTTTAGAAGGGAAAAAGTTTTGTACATAGAAAAATATACAAATCAACAAAGAACCAAATTTGCATGGATTATTCTTTGATGTCCTTATACTGTCCATGTTCTTGTTGAATTGTGTTAGTAAAACCTCTGCTAGGTCAAAATCCAGGTTCTTCTTTACTACCTTGTAGGCAAGGTCTACCGCCTCACATGCCACACTATTTAGCCTACTGGAACTATACAACTTATATGCAATGATAATAATACCAAATTTAAGTTCAACATCAGATACATTGTTAATTTTCATTCCTCTGCCATCCCATTCGGCTTGAGTTAACTCTTGCAGTTCGTCCCGACCTAGGGTTTTGGTGGATTTTGCTCTGTCTAACATCGGTAATCCTGTGATTTTATGAATCATCTTCTTTGTTATTAAGATAGGTTGATCTAACCAAAGTTGCCCATCATGTACACGGCTCAATACATACCTAATCCATTTTACTTGAAAGTTTCTTGGTAGGTGTGGGATATGGGTCAAGCCTTTGATTTCCAAATGTCTATGCTTGGGTTTCAGGGTTTTGTCAACACATAGCTGATCTAGGGCATTGTCCATTTCCAAAGTCCCTAACTCTTGAATAGTGCATTTGAAATGAGTACGAATGTCATTGATAAGAAGTACCTTGGAAGGAATTCTGGACTGTGCTCCACTTGGGTCGAGTGATTCTGCGATCGCTGGAACGAGTTTGAAGTTCGGTGCTGTCCATTTAACTCCTTTCACTAACATATTGGAAGTCTTCTTCGCCTTGCTCCTGCTGGTTGTGCTAGTAGAAGTCATTGCTGAATAACCTGAGTTCCTTTAGATTCTTCGCTGCAAATTCGTCTTAAATCTCCTTAAGCACTTTGAAAACCTAAGCTCTTCGAATGTTGAATAACGCGGTGAAGAATGAAGTCGATTTTGCCCTTTTTATTAAAATTCTATCATTAATGCTTGATAAGTGGGTAGATGAGATGACTTAATGACTTTAGCGATTGCTCGGTAAGACTGACCTAACTCGGTGTTCTTATTTCTGACCTAACTCGGTAAGGTCTGCAGTTTTACCATGCTCGGTAACATTCAACTCGGTAAGTGACTTTTCTGTATGTATCGGAAATACTGATTTCATCGATTATGCTTTTGTATTTTAGAACTGCTTATGGTAAGGCTTTGAAAATGCAGTTCCTTATCTTCTTTAATGGATCTAATTTGTAATGGTGGGGTCACCCAATTCTTGAGTGACAGGACCATTGCTTGATTTATCCTGCTCGGTAGATTTAGGAACCCACTGCTATCTCATCTGTTTCCGAATGTTGTCAGCTTTAGCTTTCTTTTCATCTTCAACCTTCTTTGTGTTCATGCAGTTCTTGGCTATATGTCCGAGTTCAGTGCATGTATAACATCTTATGGTTGTATCTTTCTTCCTTAGATGATGCCTTGTACAATTTAACCCAATGTGTCCATATTCTCCACAATAATGACATCTGCACCAGGTATTGTAATCCCAACCAAATATTGCTTTGACAATTTGTTCTACTGGAGTGAATATCTTTGTTCTACATTCTGATGCTTTGTGACCTTGTTTCTTGCATTTGTGACATTTGCCTTCAAATTTTGGTTTTTCCTTGCATTCACTAGCCTTGTGACCATGCTGATTACAGTTGTAGCATTTGCCTTTGAATCTTGTCTTTCCATTGCTCCAACATTTGTTTGATGTGTGACCTGTCTTACCACAGTAATTGCATGTAGGTCTTTGGTTTCTTTGGCTGCCTTGCTCGGAAGATTCACCTTCTTCATTGTAACCAAGACCAACTTTATCCTTTTGTTTGTGAAGATTTTTCTCATTTAATTGATCCAAGTCTGTTTGATTTTTCATCATCCTTTCATTTGCTTGCTTTTGAATATCTAGCTCATTTTTCAAACTTTCATTCTGTTCTTTGAGAATTCTGATCTCTTCATTTGCATTGGAGAGTTGCTCGGTGAGATCTTCATGCTGTACAATTTCATTGTTTCTTCCTTCTATTTCATTTTGCATTTTATTCCTTTGTTCCAGGATTTCACAAAATCTTGCAGACTGAATTTCCTGTTCTCTTCTTAGCATCCTTACTTCTTTTTGCAGTAAACCATTCTTTTCTAGGAGTTCTTTGATTGCATTGTTTGCTTCATCTACTTCATTTGAACTACTTGTAGGAAAGAGATCTTCAATTTTTGTTTCAACATACTCATGATCATTTATTTCTTTTGCTAGTTCCTTTCTTCTTTTTAGGGATTGGGAAAGATGTTCTCTTGCTTCTTTGAGTTGTGCTATGGCCATTTCCAGATCTAGCTTTTCATTCTCAATAGCTTTGTCAAGTCTGAATATCTCCATTGTCTTGATCTTTTCTCAAGCTGTCAAACTTTTACTCTGAGAACCACACTGCTCTGATACCAATTGTTGAAAATATTCAGGACTAACCAAGTTACTGAGAAGGGAGGGGTGAATCAGTAACTCTTAAAACTTTTAATTCATTTCTGCACTTGCATATATTAAACCATTCATTCATTTAATCTACTGTATGCATGAAAGTATAATCATTCACAACACTTAACACAAAGATTTGGTGACCCAGAAACCTTCCAAATAGAAAGTAAAACTGTGGTGGGGATGGTACCCACAAAACTTTGGTACTGTAGTAAAAGTTGGCCGGTTAAGGCTTACAATGATCACTTCTGATGATCTGCCCTGTTAGAAGCAAATTTGGACTGCTAGGTCCACCTTGTTAGAGGATTTACAAACATACAATGAAGCATGCACTCGGTTAAGAGATTTACAAAAGACTGTTAAGTCTACCCGGTTAAGAATTTACAAACTGATTCAACTGTTAGGATGAAACAGTAGATCTTGACTTACAACTTTATTGCTGATAAGATCCTTTGAGTATTGATCTCCTTCTGAGATAGATATGTCGATTCTGCTCCTTTACTGACTCTGCGAAAATGTTCTGGTCTGCTGCTTTAATGCAGTTTCTGCTCTGCTCTTTCTAATTTCGCATATTCATACATCTTACATTTTTTCACATTACAGATTACAGATGGTATAATACATCACATATATATACCGTCCATAATTACATTACATTTCATAAAGTCAGCCTCATACAAATTAATAACATAAACTCATTCTTAAGTTGACCTTACATAGCTGAACAAAATATTACTGAGTCGGTAGATACTCGGTTCCTCAAGCTGGCTCGGTGATCTTCTGATACACGACGTCCACTACAGTACTCGGCATCGTCATGCTCTCGGTAAGAGTAGAAGCTCGGTCCATACTAGTCCCGAAGTGTAGCTTGGAACTCGGTAGCTGTGGTGACTCGGTAGATATAGTGTCACTCGGTAACCACTGGTAACTCGGTAAGAGCTGTTTGTCTCATATGCTCGGTAATAGTCTTACTGCTCGGTATGAACTGTTTAATCGGTAAGCTTTACCGAATGCTCGGTATAGGCTGTGGACTGAGTGATGAGCTCGGTAAGCATTCAAAATCGAATAAGTGTTTTCACTAAGTGTTATTCACTAATGACAAATATATCATTATTCCAACACCCCCCTCCTCAGTTGTCTTCTAATTATCTGGACTGTCTAACAATTGGTATTAGAGCTTTGGTCCTCTCTACAGAAAGCTTAACCACTTGAGGAAGATCCTATGGTGAGTAACAGTTCAAGTTCATCCAATTCTTCTGGAGCTATCTTTCGAAGGGATATACCGAGGCTTGAAGGAACAAATTACACAGTATGGAAGATTCAAATGGAGACTCATCTTAGATGTCTTGGCAAGGAGATTTGGGAGATCACATAGAATGGTGTCACACCCTTTAATCCAGGATCTAGAAATCTTCCTATGGAAAAATTGGACAAGGAGCTTGAGAATGATTGTAGAGAAAGAGAAGCCCTCTTGTGTGTACTTTCTTATCAGCGAATAATGAGATTAACAAACAAATCATTTGGAAAGGCTATATGGGATAAGTTGCAGAATCTTAATGAAGGTGACCCTACAGTAAAGATTTCTAAACTTGATGGTTACTGGGTGAGATATGAAAACCTGAAGATGGAAGAAGATGAAAGGATTACTGCATTCATGGAAAGAGTAAATGAGATTGTTATGGGAATTCAATGTTGTGGTGGAACTCTGAGTGAATATGAAATTGTTTCTAAAGTCTTGAGAGCCCTACCACTAGCTTACAAAATAAAGGCTATTGGTATTGATGAGTTGAGAATAATGGATAATACATCTGAAAACATTGATACATTGGTTGGGAAACTATTTGCTTTTGAGCTTGAGGAATTTGGACCCTCTGGAGCTATGAAAACTGAACCTAGTTTTCATGCATCTACATCTACAACCGGTAAGCAAGACGGTAAAGATTTATATGTAAAAGAATTAGAAGATATGAAGAGAGAAGATGATGAGTTTAAGCAACTTAAAGCACTATATGCTAGAAGAGTACTAAAAGGACTGGTAGGAAGTAAGTATGAAGGAAAAGAACCTTTTAAATGTTTTGCATGTAATAAGATTGGTCATTTTGCATCTAGATGTCCTGAAAGGAATTCAAGATTTGAAGAAAGAGTTAAGAGATCATTTAAGCCTAACCCTAGATATCAGAACAAGTATAGATTGAAGAAAAAAAAAGACAAATCATGCTACATAGTGGATGAGGAAGGCATTACTGATTCAGATGATGAACCGATAGAAGATTCTGCTAGTGGATCTAGCAATAGGAAGGAATGGGTATTCTTGGCTATGAAGGAAGATGATCTAGCACTGGAAGAGAATGTACCCAAGGAGAAGGAACTAGCTACTAAAATTGAGGATAAGGATGCATAGGTAATTGACAGTGGTTGTTCATATCATATGACTGAAGAGAAAGGGAAGTTTCTGTCTTTGCAAGAAATTGATGGTGGACTAGTTAGATTTGGAGATGACAAGGCATGTATGATCAAAGGAAAAGGAACTATATCATTGGATGGTAAGAACAATATTGACAATGTTTATTATGTTGAAGGTTTGATGCATAATCATTTGAGTGTAGGACAATTGGTAGATAAGGGATTTCAACTACAGTTCAATGATGGAAAATGCAAAATCATTAACAGATCTGGCTTGGAGATTGCAACTGGTACACAAACAAAAGGTAACATATTTCATTTGAACTCTAGTGAGAAGACATGTTTGATTACACAGATTGATGAGAGTTAGCTATGGTATAAAAGGCTATGTCATGTGAATTTTGATTACATTGTGAAGATAAGTTCAACTAAGGTTGTTAGAGATATACCTAAGATTATGAAGCCCTATAATCCGGTATGTAAAAAATGTCAAATGGGTAAATAGGCCAGAACATATTTTAGGAGTATACAAGATAAATCAAATGATGTTCTTGATCTTATTCATACTGATTTGTGTGGGCCTGCTAGAGTTAAAAGTTTTCATGGTGATAGATATTTCATACTAATCATTGATGATTATTCTAGAATGATGTGGGTTACTTTTTTGAGAGAAAAATCTGAAGCATTTGAAAAGTTTAAAATATGTAAAGCTAAAGTGGAAACTGAGATAGGATTGAAGATTAAATGTTTGAGATCAGATAATGGTGGAGAATTCACATCCAGTGAGTTTAATAACTTTTGTGACAAGCATGGTATAAGAAGACAATTTTCTGCTCCCCGGACACCTCAGTAGAATGGAGTTGTGGAAAGGAAAAACATAACTATCTTGGATGCTACTAGAACAATGATGATGGAATCAAATCTACCTTATTTATACTAGAGAGAAGCAGTTAGTATAGCGGTTTAAACATTCAACAGAGTACATATCAAAGGAGAAATCGGTAAGACACCTTATGAATTATGGTTTGGCAATACACCTACAGTTAAGTATTTCAGAATTTTTGGTACTAAATGTTATATCAAGAGAGATGATACTATTGGGAAATTTGATCCTAGAAATGATTTAGGCACATTTCTTGGTTATTCAAATGAAAGCAAAGCATATGGATGTTATAACAAGAGATTGTAGAGAATAGTGGAGAGTGCTAATGTCAAAGTAGATGAGCTGAGAAAAAGTTAAATCAGAGTTTATGAGAATAAACTGGTAGTGGAAATGATTATATCCAAACCGGTAGTACCTTTACCAGAACAGAGAGTTGAACCAATTACTCTGGCAACATCAGAGAATTCTATAGCAACTGAAGAACAAGGAAGAGGAACAGAGAGTCAGAAGACTCCTAGGTATGTGAGATTGAATTATTCTGAAGATCAAATCATTGGAGATAAGAGCAATGGAGTGATGACAAGAAGAATACTAGCAACTAATGAGGTATGTTTAATTTCACAAGTTGAACCGGTATCAGTAATTGAGGCATGTAAAGATTAATTTTTGTTAAAAGATATAGAAGAAGAATTAGATCAGATTGAGGAAAATAACACATGGACTTTGGTTCCCTGACCTAAAAAATAAAAATGTCATTGGAACTACAAGGGTTTTTAGGAATAAATTGAATGAGGAAGGTCAAGTTATAAGGAATAAGGCTAGATTGGTCTGTAAAGGATGTTCTCAGAAGGAACAAATTGATTATGGAGAAACTTTTGCACCGGTAGCTAGGATTGAAGCTGTAAGACTATTTCTTGCCTATGCTTCTTATAAAAACTACAAGGTTTATCAAATGGATGTTAAATGTGCATTCTTGAATGGGGATCTTGAAGAGGAAGTTTATATTGAGCAACCTGATGGTTTTTCACTATCAGAAGATACTGATATGGTTTGTAGGTTAAGGAAAGCTTTATATGGATTGAAACAAGCCCCTAGAACTTGGTATGCAAGGTTGCATAAATATCTTTTGAAGCTTGGTTTTATTAAGGGCAGTGTTGATAGTAATTTATATTATAAAATCACCGATGATGATATACTGATTGTTGAAGTATTTGTTGATGATATTATATTTGGAGGTGAAGATAAATTATGCATAGAATTTTCTAAGATCGTGGAGAAAGAATTTGAGATGTCTATGATTGGTGAGATGAAATTTTTCCTAGGTTTACAGATTACTTAGATTGACAAAGGTATTTTTATCCATCAAACTAAATATGCTAAGGAATTGTTGTAGAAATTTGGTATGGGATATTTTAAACTAGTAAGTACACCTATGGTTACAAGTGAGAAATTGACAAGGAAAGATGTTTTTGCACCGATAAATTCTACAAGATACAAATCTATGATTAGAGGTCTAATTTATTTGACTCAAACTAGGCATGACATTATGAATGCTATTTGTATTGTTTCAAGATTTCAGAGTGATCCTAGAGAAAATCATGAGATGGCAGTGAAAAAGATTTTTAGATACTTGCAAGGTACATGAGAATATGTCTTATGGTACCCTAAGAATGATAACTTTACTTTATGTGCATATACAGATGCTAATTGGGCTAGAGATGTTGATGAATGGAAAATTACTTCCAGTGGAGCTTTGTTTCTTGGAAAGAAGTCAGTTTCATGGATCAACAATAAAAAGTCATTTACTTCTTTATCTACTACTAAAGTTGAGTATGTTGCTCCTTCTACTAATTGTAAACAAGTTTTATGGATGAAGAAAATGTTGAAAGATATAAAGGTGGATTGTGATGCACCAGTAGTTATTCATTGTGATAAATCGGATGCTATTGATATATCAAAGAATCCAACATTTCATTCTAATACAAAGCACATATCTATCAAGTATAACTTTTTGAAGAAGAAGGTGGAAGCAAATGAAGTTAAACTAGTTTATGTGAACAATAAAGAACAGATTGCAAATATTTTCACTAAACCTTTATCCAAGGAATCATTTGAGTACCTGAGAGACAGATTGGGTGTTTCTACTCCTCTGGTAGAGACTTGTTTGAAGCGGTTTGGCATTAGTCTAGTATGCATTATTAGATATACTATTCACTTCGTCATTGATGTGGGATGCTACTGCTCAGGGGGAGTAGTCAGCTTTGAGATTCAAAGGCTTATGTTTTTGCTTTGATATTTCTGTAATATTTTTGGCATTGATGTCAAAGGCGAGGAGATAGTGATGTGACAAAGAAATTCAGAACTTTACAGACAAATTATTCAAAAGGAGAGAGATTTTGATATTGAAAGCTATATGGAGGGGATTGTTGGTTGTCTTCCACAGGGGGAAACTTGTTTGGCATTTCTTGGAACTTAGATGTTTTTCACATCTAGTGTTGCCATCAATGCCAAAGGGGGATATTTTTGCCATTTAGTGGAATTGATTATGTGTTGCATTTATGTTGTAAGGCCTTCCCCAAACCAAGCTTTGATTAACTTAGTTGAGCATGTTTGACCCTATTAATAAATGCTTTATAATTCAATAGAATGGACTGTGTTAGATAGATAGATTGGTGAGAAAGGTAATTGAACCAAGTTATAAAGTTATTGCACCTTGTGGTGTACATTTTGATAGGTTATGAATTAGAAATCCTAAAAGATCCATTGATTGGATAATCATGATTTAATGTATGTCTATTGTGTCTGGATGTAGAACGTATATGATTTCATGATTTGATAACATTGATGAATGTTGATGCTTCATTTATATGCTTTATCATAAAGAACTCTATATGATTCTAGAATAGGATAAATTGGAGAGGATGTATGTCATTATTGGATTTGCAGGAATTTATTATGATGATAGAATTAAGATGTATGTTTTATGTGTGGACCAAATTATGAGAATTGTGATAATTGCTTATGTGGATTTAATTGGATATGAGATATATTGAATTGTTCAAATGTAAATTGTATGCAAAGTTTTTGATGTGTATTCTAAATTCATGTGTTTAATACTATACGAGGTTATTGGAAATTACTAATGTGTCTTGGAGTGGCGCAGGAAAAGATATTCATGTGACCATGGAAATATTACGGAGAACCAAACTTAGACCTATGTATGTTCATAAGCCAGGGTTTGTCTATTTGAAGAGACAACACCCTATTTGTGTTGTACTTTATTCGTAATAGTAAATGATGCATGTGTGTTAAGTGTTATTTAATTGATTTATGTGAAATCCACAAGAGACACGATTTCATGTATAAATTTGTAAAAGTATTTTCTTTGTGTCACTTGACACGTGTGGATTTATGTTTGAATTTTTAAATTTGCCTCTTGGTGGGAACTATTTAACTATAGCTTTTTCAATTAATGTGATGTGATTTCCATAAATGCCTTGGGTAAAGAATCTTTGGGATGGTCAACTTAAGTTTGACCCGAAAATTAACTTCAGAGGGGTTTAAAAGAGGTTAAATGGACACCTAGGGGTAGTTTAATAGGATTTCCTAAAGTCCATAAGGTATACCTAAGGGTTAGGGGTAATTCTAGGCAAGTTTATACTCCCATGTGACCTTTTAGACACCCTAAAAAGTAGGTTTTCTAAGTTGTGCAAAAATTGAGATTAGAAGGCTTGAGCTAAGGGGTTAACCTTCCTTTTTGAATAAAAGTTCCCTTTTCCCATTTTACCTTACTTTCCTTTTCAGTTTTAGAAACTTGAGAGAACCCACACTAGTCTCTTCATAAGCAAGAAAGAGAGATTTTGGGGGTAATCACCCAGTCTCCATTTTTGGAGACAATGAGAATTTTGAAAAGAATAAGCTAGATTGTTGAATAGGGAATTTTGCTGAGGGTAGAAAGAGAAGAACCGTGGAATTGGGCTGCTCATCGTCAACAAAACTAACCTACCTTTGGGCAGATTAAGGTTGGTTGAAATCTTCTTATAATGGATTTATTATTGCTTGTGTTTGAAAGTAAGATTTGTGTAAAAGATTTGTTTTCGTGCATGTTCTCTTGGAAATTTATTTGGTGTTTTGTTTTTATACAATGTATGTATGTTTGGGAGTAATCAAGACCTCCTACTCGTGAGAGAGAGGAGGATCTTGTGGGTGGTAGAAGTGATAGCCCTCGTGTGAGAGACTCTCATTATGAGAGAAATCACAAGGGAATTTATGTGACCCTTGCTGCATGACTTGTTTATGCATTGGGGGTCATAAGGAGGGAAATAAGGCATGAATGCCTTGGGGGGCATAAGGAATAAGGGGTTGATTTTGTTGTACCTAATGTATTTGGTTTTCCATGAGGTAGCTATATATGTTGGTTTTCCATGAGGTGGCTATTTGTTTTATCATACTTGCAGTCTCCTCAGGGTACTTGGTCCACTACCACCCTTGAAAAGACATCACCAATGTGTGGTGCAGTGTAGCCTGGGTTGGGAGTCTGTTTTGAGTTTGTGTGTATTTTGTCTTTTGTGTTTGCATGTTTGTTACCTATCTAGGGCTTGGTTCTTCGAGCTCGGGGGTGGCTACCAGTTAGCCTAGGCTAGGAGGTGAGCACTCCATGGTCATATCTTTGATCTTATTTGCAGGTTGTTGGAAGAAAGAGATTAGGAATGAGTGGAAAACTCGATGGAGTTATTTGTTGCAGAATCCATTTGGAAATATGTTACTATTTTGTCCTCATTATAAAAGTTGAGTGACCTATTTGTAAATTGACTACAGTGTCTTTTAAAGTAATTCCTAGAAATGTAATAGTTATTTGTTATATTGCAAAAGATTAAATGAATAATTCTGGAATAGTTTTTTAAAGTTTGTTTTCTGAATTTAATTATTGTTGAGTATATTAATAATGTGGGAAAGCAACTAAATTTATTTTACCCCTTTATGCATGTGAAATAAATCCAGGAAATAAAGAAAGGAATTAATGGTTGTTTGCATGTTTTTGTGAATAAAAAAAAATATATTACAGTTTAAATTTCAAATTCATGATTTAAGTTTAAGGATTCCAGATAATTATAGTTGCAGGAAATAAAATCACATATATAATTACAGAAATAAACCCTAAAGTAGTTATAATTACTTCTATGGGTTTAATTTAATAAATTCTGGATTTATTAAGTTGTTGTTAAATTTATCGATTTCTGGAATTTACTTAGTTGCAAAAATAGAAATCTGGAGTAATTAGTTATTCGATTTAAATAAAATTCATAGTTCGATAGTTGATGTTTAAAGGTTATTTAATCATGTTATTTACTTTTGTTGCAGAAGTAAATCAAAGTTTAAAGGGTCTATCTATTACAAATAATAACATATTTATATAGCTATTGGTTAAGCTATTAAAATCTGTTAGCTAAATATTTGTAAAAAAAAAATAAACAAAAAAAAAATATATATATATAATTCAAATACATAGTAATGTTAACTCTAATTGTCTTTGTTCATTGAATGTATGTAAATATATACTTATGATTATATTTAAAATACATTTGATTAGGCATTATAACTATATATATAAATATATATGCATATATATGCATATATAAATAGATATACTTTTATATATAATATATTTAAATAGATATATTCATATAAATATAAATATACATATATATATATACATATATATATACACATATATATATATATACATATACATATACATATACATATATATATATATATATATATATATATATATATATATATATATATATATATCTGTGTGTGTGTGTGTGTATTATATTCTATTAAAAAAAATATATAAATAAAAAAATATATAAAGGAAAAAAAAAGAGTTGCTACCATAGCGTTTTGGGGAGGGGAGCTGAACCCACTGTGAGTATACACAGTGGGCCGATGGTGGCTCGGGCCACCACTGTGGCGCCCCACAGTGGACGGGACGTTGGCCGCCACTGTGGGAAACCACAGTGGGCGGTCGGGGTTCCCCTTTGGGGTTTCCGGTGGCGTTCGAGGGGAGCCGTCGGTGCCCTCCGCTCCCTCCTTCGCTCCCCCTTCGCTCCTCCTTCCTTTCGTAGAGGACTTCCACAGCCACCGTTCCTCTTTCGGCCCTGCAATAAAACATGCACACACAGCATCCTCAACAAAAAAAAAATATAAATAAAATATTAATAGTTATGCCCTAGCCCGAAATTAGGGTTAGGGCAATAAAATAATTTGGAAGTAAAATGGATTGGAGGGTAGGGTTCATTTTTATAAGGATTTAATTAGGTTGTATGAGCTTGGCATTAGTAATGTTAATTAGAAAATAATAATTACCCCCATGTTTTAAATATTCTCTTTAAACTAATGAAAAGACTTAGATATTTATATATTTATATATATGATTATATATATATCAATATATATATATATAGTTAATTATATAAATATATTAACCTATCCATAGGTTAATTTCTTACTTATACTTTCATATTTTATAATTGATTATAGGAAACATTAAATGTGATGTTTATAAATTGAAAGTTTATTATGGGGATCGATTGCTTCAGAACTTACAATAACATTATACGTTAATTCGCCTATATGAGATTATTTAGCCACCTAAATCTAGGCAATTCCATGTTAAATTTTATAGGAGAATTTTTCTTTATGGATTTAATTGACCGGTGGTCAAAATAGTTTAACCACACTTCAATTAGATGATAAATAAAATAAAGAGGTATTATTAATCTAAGTGCTAGGACTAATTCATTTAGTTCCTAGAAGCAATTAATGATTATTGGAGGTTATTTATATCCTCGTCAATTATTTTTAGAGAATTTTGATTTAATCCATCTATTGACGAAGTTTGATGAGATAATAAACTAATATATTTAGTAGTCCACTTTTAAATTAAAATATTAAGAAAGGATGTATTAACGGGAGGATGGGAACTTGATTTTTATTAAACAATTGGTATCGGACCCAATAATTTTATTAATGTCTACTTAGTAGAAATAGATCTAATTATGAACTAATAAACGCAACTGAAACGAAAGATACTTTTGAGTGAAATTAATATTACCCTTATAAAAATTAATCGTTCCACTTGATAAAGTTGAGTTACCGTATTTGTCATGTTAGTAATTTTCTTAATCCTATCGATGTCCTATGGATTCTCGCTAAATTTTATTTCTTCGCTCACTTTAGTAACTCATTTTAATATCAATTAAGAATTTGTTTTGGAACAACTTGATCAGTGGTATCAACTCATGAAGCAATGGATACTAGTAATTTAGTGTCTTTAAAAAAAAAATTGTTGGTTGTGTTTTGTCCTAAATTTTGGGCATGACATTTTGGTATCAGAGCCCTAGGTTCATACATTGGTGAACATGGGCTACATTCATAACTTAGTTGAAAACCGAACTATGGCTTGAAGTATAACACCGAGGTGGAAACTTGTGATATAACAAATGGAAACATAAATAGATCAACAAATTAACAAATATCAATTCAAGGGGTTCCAAGGGTCACTAAAAGCCCTAAAATTTGAAATTATTAGTCATAATATTTATGGCTTAAATAAAACCCCAAAGGTGGTGAAATATTCAACTATTTATTCATATGAAGTAATTTCGGTGTCTATTAATGGAAATTAGACCTTTTACACCTACGAGGTTACCATTCAATTGGAACCTAAAACACAATAACTGCCCTAATCAAATCAAGTATGAGGAATTAATCTTTCAATAAAAAATAAATAAATGCCTCTGATGGTAACTAAAGGAATGTCATCCATCGGGATATGTTCTTGACATGGCAAATCAAACAAGATAATTAGACCTTAGATGAAGGCACCATAAACAAGATAAATAAGAATCGAGACAGATCAAATTTAAAATTCTAAGTTATGTGAAAAATTATGGTGGTTAAAAGGATCAAGGCCGCCATAGAAGATATAAATGAATCATTGGCCTATCCTAATGACTAGGTACCTTAAGAATGTGGTCATGATAAAATTCTTATTAAGAGCATTTGTTAGACAATGTTTGTAGCAATTTAGTGGAGCTAGAGTTGGATAACCCTGTAGATAAGAACTCAAATTGATGAATGGAAATTCCCTTGATCAGAAAACCCTAGTAATACTATAGATGAGTTAGATAAAGAGAAAGGAGGCATGAACTTCTTGGGTAAAGACACGTAGTTACAATAAAACCCTAAGTTTATCCATGGTTACATAATTGGGAAAAACAAGCAAGTAAAACCTCAACTAGATCCTTTATGAGAAGATAATCTTGAAGAAAGTAAATAATGGAAGAGAGAGTAGAGTTGATTTAGGAATCATACAAAAGATCCCCATTAAAGTGCAAGGAGTGTAAAAGTATTAGGATCCTATAATCTAGAAATGTGTAACTAGATGTCGTTCAGAAACTAAGAAGGAAAGTGCAACCCAATCATGGTTGGTCGTTAGGTACAAGTGAAGCAACATGCAGGTAGAAATGGCTTATGGAAAGATTGTATAACAATAAATATAATATTAAAGTTTTAATGAGAATTAGTTGGTAGTATAAAATATTTTAAAAGAACATTGATAAGGAGCCGAATTATGTGGTTAGCTAAGGGAGAACTTGGAAATTATGGGGGTCTTGAGACATTGGTAATTACAGGACATCCTTATGTTATACCATAAATGGGTAGCTAGATACTAGGATGACAAGATGGTTTATTTAGATTGAAGAGATCAAAGGTATGATATGCCGGATTTGGCTAGTAAGTAAATATAAATAAGTGATATGTAGTGAGATAACTTCCCTTGTTACTAAATTTTAATTAAAAGGATGGGTGTTGGCCACTTTTCGAATGCACACCCCCTTGATTTCATAATTGCATAAGTAAAGTAGGAGAGGATAAGTCCACTCTCCCAATTGTTGAAATATGTCATGAAAGGTGTGGATAGAAATTGTAGTCAACCGTACTGACCTTACTCGAAAATAACTCCACCCCAAATGGCTCTTAACCTTAAGTGTTAGTACTTTGGCAAAAGCTCCTGCCTAATGAATGCAAGTGAATGTTAAAGGTGAAAATACAAGGAGCTAACATAAGGTGCTAAGAAAACAAATGATGTCCCTAGTAAAATTATAGGGTTACATTATACAACCCTAAGTGGTTCTAAGTAAACAAGTGTCAAAATTGTACTGAACTATCAACCAAGTGCATAAGACATGAAAGTGTCGATACTTGAACTACCACGTAACATTGAATCAAGGTTTAGCATATTAAGATAAGTAATAGAAGTCAAAGAAGAATGGACGGAGAATGGTAGAGTTAGTGCAATCACCTGTTAGATATAATTAAGGATGTTAATAACCCGAAATAGATAATGAATTATATCGAAAAGTTTTGCTGGTAATAGTAAGCACATGAAGGTTAAAATGGAACATGATCTATAAGAAAAAAATGAATGCGATCTCGTGTATAAGAATGTATCTCATAAATCGATAAAGGATTTTAAAGAATCTAAAATCTCAAGAGTCTAATAATCACTTCCTAACACACTCAGGACACATGATCTTGGGTGATGTGTTGTGGTTACTCCCTATAGCATGGCTAGAATGGTCATCTTGTTTTGAGTTTGATTCAACATTAATTTTGATTTTCTTTGAAGAGTATATTGTGACACTGGGGCTAGGAATTTCTTTTTATTTATTTTGTTTATGAAGAGAAGACCACTAAATTTATGTTTCTTTTTATATGAACTACGACACTTGCCATGATTCTAGTTTTAATATTTTTTAATTGTCGGCATTTTTCTTCTTTTTATTGGACTTGGCAGAAGTAACTTGTATTTTTGAAAAGTGTCAAGTGGTCATTTTGATGGTTGATATAACTAGCCCTAGTGAGGTGATTTGTGTAATATCTATCATGTTCGTAGAACCACTGATAGCGTGTCAAGGGACAATACCGCAAGGAGTGAAAATTAGACACAAGAATTAACAAAGAATTGGCTTTATCAAATTAAGATAAAGGAAGGAATATCCTCCTAAATAAAATTAATTACGAGTAATCTAAAAGAGAAAATTTATAACAATAGTGTGACCTAGGCCTAATGAATTGTGAAAGTAATGATTGTCGACTGGTAAATTTGGCATGGGTATGGAGATGATTGCGTGGATGATATCTAAAATAACTTTTAATAACTTCCATCACTCCCTTGGAATGGGATTGTAGTGTACCTTAATGTTCGGAAATGGCAAATAGTGTTCCCTATAAAACATAAACCTTGGAGCCTAGCAATATAAAAACATTTTAATCCCTAGTGGTAGAAAACTACCCTACGTAAGGATAGATTTGAAGAACCCAAATTTGAATTATGCCTTTTCACCTAAGAAAGTTGGAAGAAAAATCATGCACCTAGGACGGTTTAGCAAATAGTGTATTAACACCCTAATGAGGTGTCTTGATGTAAAATAAGTAGATTCATGGTGGTTAAGGGTGATGTCAATTTTCTTAAGTAACATGCATGGACGAAAATACAGTAGGATAAACATGTTTTTAAACAAATCCTAAACAAGGTAGGACTCCTAGAAAATTCAATATGTGAAACCTTGATTGTGGGAGTTGATGTGTGTTATTGATACAATTTGGATGGTGCGTTAATGTAAATTGTTGAAAGATAGAACATTGTAAAACACCTACCTAAGAATTGAAGGGAAATGTAATAAATATATTAAGAATTTTACCTTGCAAATACAATAAGTTAATTACAATAATAAGATTGATTTTGGTATTTCATCCTTCGAGTAGGCAAGATAAGATTTTAAGTAACTTATTAAAAATTATGGGAAATGTTATGTCCCTACTTAGTAAATTATACTCATGCGACCTCCAGGAGTAAGTCAAACTCTAGGGGAGGAGGATGTAAGGTGTTCCCCAAACCAAGCTTTGATTAACTTAGTTGACCATGTTTGACCCTATTAATAAATGCTTTATAATTCAATAGAATGGACTGTGTTAGATAGATAGATTGGTGAGAAAGGTAATTGAACCAAGTTATAGAGTTATTGCACCTTGTGGTGTACATTTTGATAGGTTATGAATTTGAAATCCTAAAAGATCCATTCATTGGATAATCATGATTTAATGTATGTTAGCTGTGTCTGGATATAGAACGTATATGATTTTGTGATTTGATAACATTGATGAATGTTGATGCTTCATTTATATGCTTTATGATAAAGAACTCTATATGATTCTAGAATAGGATAAATTGGAGAGTATGTATGTCATTATTGGATTTGCAGGACTTTATGATGATGATAGAATTAAGATGTATGTTTTATGTGTGGACCAAATTATGAGAATTGTGATAATTGCTTATGTGGATTTAATTGGATATGAGATATATTGAATTGTTCAAATGTAAATTGTATGCGAAGTTTTTGATGTATATTCTGAATTCATGTGTTTAATATTATATGAGGTTATTGTTAATTACTAATGTGTCTTGGAGTGGCACAGGAAAAGATATTCATGTGACCATGGAAATATTACGGAGAACCAAACCTAGACCTATGTATGTTCGTAAGCTAGGGTTTGTCTATTTGAAGAGACAACACCCCGTTTGTGTTGTACTTTATTCATAATAGTAAATGATGCATGTGTGTTAAGTGTTATTTAATTGATTTATGTAAAATCCACAAGAGACACAATTTCATGTATAAATTTGTAAAAGTATTTTCTTTGTGTCACTTGACACGTGTGGATTTATGTTTGAATTTTTAAATTTGCCTCTTGGTGGGAATTGTTTAATTATAGCTTTTTCAATTAATGTGATGTGATTTCCATAAATGCCTTGGGTAAAGAATCTTTGGGATGGTCAACTTAAGTTTGACCCGAAAATTAACTTCAGAGGGGTTTAAAGGGGGTTAAATGGACACCTAGGGGTAGTTTAATAGGATTTCCTAAAGTCCATAAGGTATACCTAAGGGTTAGGGGTAATTTTAGGCAAGTTTCTACTCCCATGTGACCTTTTAGACACCCTAAAAAGTAGGTTTTCTAAGTTGTGCGAAAATTGAGATTAGAAGGCTTGAGCTAAGTGGTTAACCTTCCTTTTTGAATAGAAGTTCCCTTTTCCCATTTTACCTTACTTTCCTTTTCAGTTTTAGAAACTTGAGAGAACCCACACTAGTGTCTTTTTAAGCAAGAAAGAGAGATTTTGGGGGTAATCACCCACTCTCCATTTTTGGAGACAAAGAGAATTTTGAAAAGAATAAGCTAGATTGTTGAATAGGGAATTTTGCAAAGGGTAGAAAGAGAAGAAACGTGGAATTGGCCTATTCATCCTCAACAAAACTAACCTACCTTTGGGCAGATTAAGGTTGGTTGAAATCTTCTTATAATGGATTTATTATTGCTTGTGTTTGAAAGTAAGGTTTGTGTAAAAGATTTGTTTCTGTGCATGTTCTCTTGGAAATTTATTTGGTGTTTTGTTTTTATATAATGTATGTATGTTTGGGAGTAATCAAGACCTCCTACTCTTGGGAGAGAGGAGGATCTTGTGGGTGGTAGAAGTGATAGCCCTCGAGTGAGAGACTCTCGTTATGAGAGCAATCACAAGGGAATTTATGTGACCCTTGCTGCATGACTTGTTTATGCATTGGGGGTCATAAGGAGGGAAATAAGGCATGAATGCCTTGGGGGGCATAAGGAATAAGGGGTTGATTTTGTTATACTAGATGTATTTGGTTTGCCATGAGGTGGCTATTTGTTTTATCATACTTTCAGTCTCTTCAGGGTACTTGGTCCACTACCACCCTTGAAAAGACATCACCAATATGTGGTGCAGTGTAGCACGGGTTGGGAGTGTGTTTTGAGTTTGTGTGTATTCTATCTTTTGTGTTTGCATGTTTGTTACCTATCTAGGGCTTGGTTCTCTGAGCTCGGGGGTGGCTACCAGTTAGGCTAGGCTGGGAGGTGAGCACTCCATGGTCATATCTTTGATCTTATTTGTAGGTTGTTGGAAGAAAGAGATTAGGAACGAGTGGAAAACTCGATGGAGTTATTTGTTGTAGAATCCATTTGGAAATATGTTACTATTTTGTCCTCATTATAAAAGTTGAGTGACCTATTTGTAAATTGACTACAATGTCTTTTAATGTAATTCCTAGAAATGTAATAGTTATTTGTTATGTTGCAAAAGATGAAATGAATAATTCTAGAACAGTTTTCTAAAGTTTGTTTTCTGAATTTAATTATTGTTGAGTATATTAATAATGTGGGAAAGCAACTAAATTTATTTTACCCCTTTATGCATGTGAAATAAATCCAGGAAATAAAGAAAGGAATTAATGGTTGTTTGCATGTTGTTGTGAATAAAAAAAATTATATTACAGTTTAAATTTCAAACTCATGATTTAAGTTTAAGGATTCCAGATAATTATAGTTGCAGGAAATAAAATCGCATATATAATTGCAGAAATAAAACCTAAAGTAGTTATAATTACTTCTATGGGTTTAATTTAATAAATTCTGGATTTATTAAGTTGCTGTTAAATTTATCGATTTCTGGAATTTACTTAGTTGCAGAAATAGAAATCTGGAGTAATTAGTTATTCGATTTAAATAAAATTCATAGTTTGATAGTTGATGTTTAAAGGTTATTTAATCCTGTTATTTACTTTTGTTGCAGAAGTAAATCAAAGTTTAAAGGGTCTATCTATTACAAATAATAACATATTTATATAACTGTTGGTTAAGCTGTTAAAATCTGTTAGCTAAATATTTGTAAAAAAAAAATAAACAAAAAAAATATATATATATAATTCAAATACATAGTAATGTTAACTCTAATTGTCTTTGTTCACTGAATGTATATAAATATATACTTATGATTATATTTAAAATACATTTGATTAGGCATTATAACTATATATATAAATATATATGCATATATAAACAAATATACTTATATATATAATATATTTAAATAGATATATTCATATAAATATAAATATACATATATATATATACATATATATATATATATGTATATTATATTCTATTAAAAAAATATATATAAATAAAAAAAATAAAGGAAAAAAAAAAGAGTTGCTACCGTAGGGTTTCGGGGAGGGGAGCCGAACCCACTGTGAGTATACACAGTGGGCCGGCGGTAGCTCGGGCCACCACTGTGGGAAACAACAGTGGGCAGTCGGGGTTTCCCTTTGGGGTTTCCGATGGTGTTCGGGTGGAGCCACCGGCGCCCTCCGCTCCCTCCTTCGCTCCCCCTTCGCTCCTCCTTCCTTTCGTAGAGGACTTCCACAGCCACCGTTCCTCTTTCGGCCCTGCAATAAAACATGCACACACAACATCCTCAACAAAAAAAAAAATATAAATAAAATATTAATAGTTATGCCCTAGCCCGAAATTAGGGTTAGGGCAATAAAATAATTTGGAAGTAAAATGGATTGGAGGGTAGGGTTCATTTTTATAAGGATTTAATTAGGTTGTATGAGCTTGGTATTAGTAATGTTAATTAGAAAATAATAATTACCCCCATGTTTTAAATATTCTCTTTAAACTAATGAAAAGACTTAGATATTTATATATTTATATATATGATTATATATATATCAATATATATATATAGTTGATTATATAAATATATTAACCTATCCATAGGTTAATTTCTTACTTATACTTTCATATTTTATAATTGATTATAGGAAACATTAAATATGATGTTTATAAATTGAAAGTTTATTATGGGGATCGATTGCTTCAGAACTTACAATAACATTATACGTTAATTTGCCTATATGAGATTATTTAGCCACCTAAATCTAGGCAATTCCATGCTAAATTTTATAGGAGAATTTTTCTTTATGGATTTAATTGACTGGTGGTCAAAATAGTTTAACCACACTTCAATTAGATGATAAATAAAATAATGAGGTATTATTAATCTAAGTGCTAGGACTAATTCATTTAGTTCCTAGAAGCAATTAATGATTATTGGAGGTTATTTATATCCTCGTCAATTATTTTTAGAGAATTTTGATTTAATCCATCTATTGACGAAGTTTGATGAGATAATAAACTAATATATTTAGTAGTCCACATTTAAATTAAAATATTAAGAAAGGATGTATTAACGGGAGGATGGGAACTTGATTTTTATTAAACAATTGGTATTGGACCCAGTAATTTTATTAATGTCTACTTAGTAGAAATAGATCTAATTATGAACTAATAAACACAACTGAAATGAAAGATACTTTTGAGTGAAATTAATAGTACCCTTATAAAAATTAATCGGTCCACTTGATAAAGTTGAGTTACCGTATTTGTCATGTTAGTAATTTTCTTAATCCTATTGATGTCCTATGGATTCTCGCTAAATTTTATTTCTTCGCTCACTTTAGTAACTCATTTTAATATCAATTAAGAATTTGTTTTGGAACAACTTGATTAGCAGTATCAACTCCTGAAGCAATGGATACTAGTAATTTAGTGTCTTTAAAAAAAAATTTGTTGGTTGTGTTTTGCCCTAAATTTTGGGCATGACAGATGTTTTGTCATTGATGTCAATACTAGCTGTTTGGATGCTTTACCAACACCCTTCTAGTCCTCGTAGGTTGAGTAGTTTTTGGTTAGTTTGGATCTGGCATGATCTCATTGACTCCGGTATAATCTGGTGATGGAATTGAATTTTTCATAATGCTTATACTCATATTTGGTCAGTTGGTTTTGGTCTGGTGATTGGATGTTATCTTGCTTGCTATGAAGATTGGTTTCTAGTTCCGATGAGGGTTTCACCGTCAAAGATTTTGGTGGAGATCTTTGATGCATTGCATAAGTGGTGTTGGTGCAACTTCTGATGGAGTTTTAGGATGTTGTTGGTGATTGTGTTCGAGACTTGGCATTTAAAGATCATTGCTGAAGTGTGTGGACCTATACTTGGTCCCAGTTGATCTAGGTTATGGACCGACATTTATGTAACGTGTGGATAGGACCTATTGTTGTATTTTCGGGATGTCTTATGTGTTGGATATTATTTGTTTTGGTCTAAGACTGACATGGTTTGTAATTATGTAATTGGTTTATTGTCTTGTAGCCAACCTGATTGTTTATGGTCGAGGGTTTGTATAAATAAGATATAAGATCTCATTGTAGATCAACATGGTTATTGTAAGAGGTCACGGTCAAGGAATGTAATGTGTGAATAATTTAATATCATTTAGGCAGAGGAGTTGATTGATCATTGGAGATCCAATTAGGTTTAAGAGGATTTAGTCCTCCAGTATTGAGCTTAATCAGAGCTGTACTCAAGCATAGGAGATGCTATCTTTTGAAGTTCAACACTTCTTCCGATTGTAGTCTGGATTTGTATGTAGTCAGCGAGACTCCTTTTGTGATGAGCAGTGTGCTCTAGGATATTGGCCTTCCTACAAGTGTAGGCTCCTTCATTGTAATTCACATACTTACTGTAGAAGTATTATATGATTGTGGGTAGGCTTCCCACCATGGTTTTTCCCTTTACCGAGTTTTCCATGTACAAATCTTTGTGTTGTGTGGATGGATTTTATTTTGTGATTATTGTTTATGCTTAATTGGATTAACTTCTATTCTGGTATTATTGTTTTGTGTTCTGGTATTGTTGTTTTAAATTGCTAATGCTTCTAGTAATCTGTGACAACTGATTCACCTCCCCTCTCAATTGTCTTCCAATTATCTGAACTGTCTAACAGCCTCAACCTCATGCTCATCTTCTTTTGGAACTCATTAAATTATATGTTCATGGCAATAGGGAATGTTTTCTTCGTAGGGTTAATGTTGTTCTTGATTTGAGTTGTAACCGAAATGTCCTTTGACCATTGAATGTCACCAATTCCTAGTATGAAATTTTGAAAATAGAAGAATAGACCAATTAACAGTTGACCATACTTAAAATTTTGACTATTGTCATTATTGATTGATTTTAGGTTCAACATCAATTGGCTCCTCATTTCCTCGCATAAGTCATAATCTACATTCTCAACAATCATCCTCTAAGTTGCATGCATAGCAGCAGAAGGCACACTGTTCATCTTGCTGGAATGGAATATTCAATAACCAATAACCATAGTTGCAAGTCTGACTGCTTGATCTTTAATGTTGTTGACCGAAAACGCATGACCGTCAGTGGTGGTATTAGTCAATGCAATCACAGTCTCTTTTGAAATTGTCCTTAGCTTTGGAACTTCACTGGTTTGCCAAAAACTAGTCATTGCATGAATTACTTCCTTTGTAATTGTGTGTGACCTGTAAAGATACATATACTCTCCATGCACATGACTAAGAATTATCCTAACATGTTCTTCCTCAAAATATTCAAGAAAATATGCCACATTGTGAAAACACTTTTCATAAACCCTAATGAACTCAAGTTTGATTTTCCCACTTTTGTCATATAAATATTTGAGTTGAGAATAAATTGATAGTGATCCTATATCCTCAATTTTACAGTCTATATAACTGGATAAATCACCTTTGATCATAACACCATCAAGAACTTGAGGCAGTGCATTATATGATACTATTTTATCTGATTCCATAGATTCCATAGGTTTAGTAGTAATCATAAGTCTCTCTTCTTGCTTAGACGATGATGCCAATCTAGATAATCTAGATTTGAGAGTGATTAACAAAACAATACCTTATTCCCTTTGCACTGGCAGGGTTTCTGGTTGATCTCTCAAATGCACACCCGTTTCGCCTTCTCTTATCTTTGAATCCGATTCAACTTTCAATCCACAACACAAATCCATTCACAATCAGCTAGCGATTCTCTTTTTCACTCTATTGGTGCTCAAAAACTCTCTTTCGAATGTAATTAGGGAAAAAATAATTTGGTAAAAATTGCTTTTATAAACTTACCCACTGCATTAATTGCACAACCGATAGGGTAATAAACCCTAAAATACTGCTTAACAAAACTCACTTATACTAATAGGTATATAACTAGTTGATAATTTGATAGAAAACCGATAGACAATGATATCAAGAATTCTCACAAAACAACTCAAAATGCAAAATTGTCTTACCATACACTCTTCAAGGGGTCCAAAAGTAGATTTACTGCTATTCTCCTCTTAGGCTTTTTGAAAAGCTTAATTCACCTGTGTAGGATTCTCCACACTTGGTGAAGGGTTAGATTCCTCTGATGGCTTGTCCTCAATCTTCTTCTTCCAGATTTTGTTCATCTCTGCTCTAGTTTCCTCAACATTGACCTTCTACTTACCTTTCAGATCTTCAGAGTGGTTGACTGGTTTGTTCTTCCTAGTTCTATAGAACTTTTCCATGTGTCCCAGTTTGTGACAATGATCGAAGGCCATCCCAGATGATCTCCAAGGTCTTGCATTACCTCTTCTAGTTCTCCTTCTATAATTCATAGCCACATGTCCATAATTATTGCAAATGGTGGAAATCACATTTGTTACCTTTTCCATTTCATATGGACTGAACCGGTTGACATAGGGTTTTTGCCAGTTCATGTTTCCTCGGTTGTCATAGGTCCTTCTCCAATCACCAATAGGTCTTGGATTCATGTGAGGTGTTGAATTGTTTTCTCCATATCTATATTCAACTGATCTATGTCCATACATGTTGCATGTGAAACAATGACCTTCAAATCTCCTAGACACATACCTAGCATTTGTATTATAGCTTGTGTTCTCATTAGGTCTGCTTCTACACATATTAGCAGTATGTCCAGGTTTGTGACACATAAAGCAAACAGGTTTGAAATATTTGTTACCGATAGGCTTGTTAGCCTTTAGAGTAGTTTTACCTTTGTTCATGTTGCTCTTGGTACCAGAAGATTCTCCTTTCTTAGATGTATTAAAACCTAGTCTAGATGTGTCACCTTCCATCCTCTGAGATTGGATCTACTCATCCAGCATAGAAGAACTCTTATTGAAATTTTCATGCTTTCCATTAGCCTCAGTAAGCTCTCTGGTAAGATCTTCATTGTGCTTTGTCAGAGTCTCTCTTAGGGATATTACCATTTCAAGGTCTAACTGCAAAGCTTCTTTCTCTTCCTTCTCCTCATGCCAATGCTCATGCAAAGTTTCATTCTCCTGCTTGATTTTAGCAATCTCATGATCTCTCTCTTTGATGAGGTCTTCAACTACCCTCCTTTCTTCAAGCTCTTGGCTCATGCGGATGGTTAGGGCTTCTAGTTCTCTCCTCAGATTTAGCTTTTCACCATTCAGTTTTTCCACTTCTTCAGCCAATGCATCAATATTAGCCTCATCTGAAGAACTATTATCAGAAATCTCTAATAGTTTCTCATTTAGTTCTCTCCTTTTAATTTTTGAAGCTTTAAATCTGACCCTTAGGGTTTCAAGCTCTTCCTTGGTTGCATCAAGCACTCTATCCATCTCTAAATAACTCATATCCCCCATGGTGGATTTAGGATTTCCTTCCAAGTGATTAATATTTAAGGAAGTTAGGCTCTAATACCTATTGATAGACTTAAAAATCATTGAGAGGGGGGGTGAATCGATGACAACAAAAACAATACCAATATAAACACAGATCGGTAAAGATAGTTAACCAGTTTACTTAATACTATGCATGCAATCCAAAATGATATTAAAGCATCCACAACAAGTAAAACATCCACCATAACACAAGTGTTTATATGTGGAAAACCCAACTAGGAAAAACCATGGTGAGATGAGACTCACAAGTTAACTATCTCCAGAATAGGTAAATGGTTAGTTAAGGTCTACAAAGTGCTCTACTAGGAGTGAATCCTGTTAAAGATCCCAAAGCCTTGTTAGGAGCTATGCCCTATTAAAGGTGGTACCCTATTAGGAGTAACCTCAGTAGAGGATTTCAAAACCCAAACTAATGGATCATTTGGTTAGAGGATTTGTACAATGAAGCTTGTTAGAGCTTACCCGGTTAGGGGATTTAACTATTATAGTGATTAGAAAAAAACAGGTGGTGTGATCTAGAAATAGCACATCTTGCTTGTATAGATCCTCTTCTGCTCACTTAAAACTGCATCACAGACATACTCTACAAGTCCTTTGATAAATTGCATCAACTTATCGCTTGTATCTCACCTCATAAAAATTGTTCATCACAATGTCATTATATAGACATTAGATTTCATGTCAGCTCAGGAACCTCATCATAATTTCCTAGGTGCAATGTATTTGGACAATCTTGCATAACACATTACAGATTTCTACCAAATCTATCGGTTAGGGATAACTCATCAGGACTGGTGATAACTCATCACATAATCAGTGAAATCGGTTGAAACACTGATACCGGTTAAGAGTTAATCTCTTCCAACTCATAGACCAATTTTCTTCCATTTACTTCCTTATTGATATTCACTAAATCTCCAAGCTGGTGTCATGTCATTCTTGCATATACTAGTTGTCTACATATACTGGTTAGACACCTTTAAACCGATTGGACTTCTCTATACAAATGATACTACCGGTTTCCATTACAAAGTCTTAGGAGTAGTACCGGTTTGTCTTCACTAAGATGACTAAGACAATGTAAACATATGTGTGTATACAAGTGCCATCAATGACAACACATAAAGTCATCTATTACAAAAATCGTCATCAAGCCAACAAAAAATTAGAGTTAATGGCGATAAAAGGGAAAAAGTTATGTCATTTCCTCACACAACAATCGAGCATTCAGAAGAGCGATTTCCAGAGCATTTCAAGAGTGCAAAGGCAAATTATGCAATCATCTACAATCTAAGGCAATTTCATCATCCAGCAGAATCTTGAGGTATTTACCATTTGTAGAAACCCTAGTTATCATACCCACATTCGATACTCCTTTGGTAATGATGGCTTCTTCATCAATTGTCGATACTCCTTTGGTGGTGGTAATCAAGAACTGTCCCCATCCTGAATTTAAGAAGCATCCTTTCAAGTCTCTTTTGGATGATCTGTTGGGAGCATTTTCGAGCATCAACCATGGTGTTCTTCATACCAAAGACATTAGGGCATACATCCATTGTGACATCGAGGAGCTTGGAGGTTATGAATTGTCATGTGTATTCATTGAGAATCTCATTACTGACAACCAATTGAAGCCAAAATTTTCCCATTTGCAGAAGAAGGGTTTTACCCAATTTATGAATTTTTTTACATTTGACAAAGTTGAATGGGTCTTATATATACTCAGCCACATTCATGGAGAATTAATTTGGTTGGACCAGCCCTACAAGATCACCAAGGAAGTCATCAAGAACATCACCTTCCTACATAAGGTTGGAGGTTTGCCTAGCCCTAGGTCTAAACTCTCCAACACTAAACTCTGCAAACTCACCTTCACCACCTTTGATGGTTGTTCGATGAGGGTTAATGATATAAAAGATATTAATGTCAAATTTGCAGCTATGGTAATCAGATACAAAGTTTACCAGTCAAACTGGATGAACTTTATCTCTGGTAATAACATTTTTATTGCTCATCAAATGGTGAAGGAGGACGCACACTATGGCCTGTGTAGTGTGATGTTGAAGGGGCTGATGACAAACCTTTAGAAAATAAAACAAGATAAGAAAATACTTTCCGGTATGGATCTTTTGTTATCAGCTTAGCATTCTACTTTTTGAATACTGTTCCCGGTTATGCAAAAATACAGTGGGCTTTTGATAGGCCATTAGCCACACAAATAGCACAAATTTTGGACAACCAAGGAGATAAACAACAAAAGGCTAACTTATGGGTATTTTTAAAAACTTTTCATGAAGAAATGAAAAATAGGGCTAGGATTCCTAAATCTATTGTAGAAAATATAAAGATACTATATGCTTTATGGTGAATAAAGATGAGTGTATGATGGAGGCAGTCCAGCCTAGAATCGTCTAGATTATGCCAATGGGATATGAAGTGGATGAGGCCACACTAGATGCATATGCACAACATCTACTACAAGCACTAGTTGATGAAAAAGAAGAAAATTTTGGCACAACTCAGGAGAAAGGCTTAAAGTTTCATCAAGAACAGGTTACACCAAAACAAGAAGAAAAATGACAAAGGTCACAACTGAAACTTTAATAAGTGAAGCTCATGACAGGGCTAAAGTTGAACAAAAGGTCAAAATTCTTGAAACCCAAAGAAAGGAAGAGATGATACGGAAAAGAAAGGAGGAGAGAGAAGCAAGAAAGGTAGCTCAGGCCACTCCCAATGTGGTCCCAGTTTCTACAAAGACTTTTAAACAACTAGAAGCATCATCAAGTGAGCCTACCAGTCCTAAGCTGACCAAATCAGTCAAGAGAAAACAAAAGGAGGCTAGGCAGTATATGATAGTTTCTTCAGAGGAGACTAAATCAGATGAAGAAATCAAGGAATCTCCGAAGAAGAAATGTGTTTTTGCAAGGGTTGTGAGGGAGAAGAAGGAAGAGCAGAAGAAATAACTGGCTAAGGAGCCTCCCCAAAAAACACCCAAGATCACCATTGTACATATACAGAAGCCAAATTCTAATGAGCAATCTAAACTGAAAGAAAAGAGGAAAATCGATTAGAAGAAACTTGATGCTCAAGACATCATTGATCAAATTATTAATGATGGTAATCTAGATAATATTTCTACATTCTTTGATGATTTTGATGATAACTATATATGGTGAAAATGGATAAAACAATATTGAAAGGCTAAATGAATTCAACCACAAAACCCTAGCCTAACAACAACAAAGATCCACCATAACATATGAAGATTACCTAAGACAAATACAAATCAAATGAAATCACAAATATTATACCATCACATGTCCAATAGTGTTTGGAGCTCCATTGATCTTGCTTGATATATTTGCTCTCAGATTTTATGTGTGCACAAGAGCTCAACAAAGAATGGAAATGTGGTTGCAAGTAGGATCGTATATGAAAGTTTGAATGCTAGGATGCTTGATTAGAATGCATAGGATGTGTAATGAAGGAAGCATCTCCTTATATAGAAGACAATATAAGAAATACAGGGATAAGATTGAGAGGTGTAAAAGATAAATGGTCAGCTAAGATTAGAGGGTAGGTAGAGAAAATAAGAAAATAATGAGAGGGTAGGTAGTGTAGGAATTAAGAGATGAATGACATGTGTCATGGGTAGAAAAGGATAATGAATTAAATAAATAAATAAAGATTTATTTAATTAATAGTGGAAGTGGGATCAATTAAATAAATAAATATTTATTTAATTTAGGAAAAGGATAATTTAAATAAATAAATGTATTTATTTAAATGAGAAATAAGGCTAGAAGAGGATAAATGAATTAATTAAATAAATAAAGATTTATTTAATTAATATAAGAATTAAGCTAAGATAATTAAATAAATAAAGATATTTATTTAATTAGACATGACAATTTTAGGTGTCTACAATAACGATAAGAAGTAGTTAGAGGAAGCTATTCTTTTATACCTTGATTCTTTCAACAGAGCATTGATTGAGTTAGATAAAATTTTGCCTAAGGAGCTATATGATAAATTAGAGATCAAAAAATTACATGCTCAAACTCTGGACCGACAAATAAAAGAGAGAAAATTAGTCAATCGCTATCCATCAATAACCCCTCCAAAGATGGAAAATTTAATTAATAAGATGGGTTCATCAGAATTCAATCCAAAACATTGGATGAATAATTTGATGTTAGAAAGATTTGAGGAAATCTGGAAGGAGACCATTCATATTTGGGTCATGATTCTATTGAGTCTAGGCTATGAGTTGAGTCCTAGTTTTGTTCAATCACGAAATATACAATTACCAGGGGATAAGGAACCAACAAAGACAAATGAACAAAATGTAAATACTGATCTACTAGCTAGCACTCCACCGGTTACTACTATACCGTCTAGTGAGTCCAATTTTGAAGTAGAGGATACCCTGACAGATAATGTACATGACACAGAGGTTAATATTGAAAAGGAAAAGGATACTTATAATGAAGTTGCTGAGGAAGCACAAGAATAGGATAAGGTACCAAGTGGAAAAGCCACTGGTGCACAAGAAATAAAGGATACGGTGAATAAATTTCTGATAGACAAAGGCAAAGAAATTGTGATAGACTTTTCTTCCGGCTTGGCAATTGACAAATCATCCATAGCCAAAGGAAATTTGTAACAATTTTCTATCAGTTTTGACAAGACTTATCACATGATGTCTCCAACAGAGAAAATTTTGGCCATTGTAGCACTCTAGGCACAAGCTACTCAAGAATTGGCCTAGGAGGAATCAAAAGATAGAGAATTGATTAACACTTTTGAATTTTTGAACCAGATAGTACCTAATTTCCAAGCATGGGAGAGCACAATCCCATATAGTAAACTATAGGAGATCATTGATTTTATTCCCAAACAGTATGATTCTTTGGTAAAACTTTCAATAACTGAGGCAAAGAACAAATTTGTAGAAGCCTAGAAACATTTTTGCAAATGATTGCATCTAAGAAGGGTAAACTTCAAATTTGCTTACAATCCATTGATGCAACATTGGAGGAAGGAGGAAAAGTTTACAAGACTTGTCTAGATTTTTCAAAGCTTGCAGCCTCCATAGACAAGCAAATCTCATATTGTAAAGGTAATTTGATTCAAATTTCTAATTCTTATAACTTGGCAGTGAACCTAACAAGTTCTTTAGATGGTCCAATTTTGGTGGTCATGGATCAAATTTTGAGATTAGAGAAGGAAAGGGATAGAATAATAAACAAAGAAATAGAGCTCAGAAATTTTATAGGTCCTCAGCTTGATAATCTATTATTTCACAAGGTTGAGTGCATATCTAACATGTAGAAGGAGGATCCCATAGAATTAGAGGCAATTGTATATTATTCCAGTCTCTTGAATGGATTCACCACCATTCTTGATTCTCTCAAGAAAGGTTGGGACAAATACATCTCATTTTTTAAGACTATGTATGTTGACATTTTGAAATTTGTATAGCACTGACATATGTATATATCTATACAGAATTCTTTGTGGGCACCCCACTTTGCTATTGATGTCAAAGGGGGAGGAGTACAGTGAAAAATTTATATATAGCTCAAGGGGAGACTATCAGATGTATATAGCATGAGTGTACATATAATGGGGAGTAGATTCAGAGAGACTTAGAGATGGTATCATTTTTCACATGAGTGTTGCCATCAATGCCAAAGGGGGGGATTGTTGGAAATTGATACTCATCTAGTAAGGCTAATTGTATTTAGGGTTGTCATTGATGGAAACTCATCTTCAAGTGTTGATATTTCTCATCGGGATTCATTTTCTTATCATTTTGCTTTGGTTGGGTCAACTAGTTTACACTACACACCACCGATATATACACTTTGCTTTATCTTTAATAATCAGTTAGTCTTGGTCCCGATAACTTGTATTTGGAACCCGGTTAAGTATAGGACCCGGCTAAGATATCTTGTGACCTCGATAATTTCTTTCAAGGAATTTTTGGTAGCATGTGATATACCTTGTGATCCGGAAACTAATAGGTTTATTTTTCTCATTGAGGCCGAAATGGTGAAAATTTAAAGGGTATTTAAGGAAGACCTTTTAGCAATGGATTTAAGGTTAATAGAGATACAACTGTGGATGTGAATTGGTCAGATATTGATGGTATATGATTTGGTCAATCAGTGAAATATTTTGTACACAGTTTCACATGCACAGTTCCAACCGATATCAGAACATGGCATAACAAAGTATTAGTAAATTGGTTCATAGAGAACTTGATAGAGCTCAAACCAGATCTTATCTATCATGGTCAAATGCACTTCATGAGTTTATTTTTATTTGTAATCATTATGTAATGTTGTAAGTCAGCGAGGCTTATGTTTGAGTTGTGAGCTCTAGGCGGTGAGCCTAATTGCATGTGCAATCCCCTCTATGTAATATTTGTATATCTTGATCAAGTAAATAGATATTGTGTGTATCATCCCCACCATGGTTTTTCTCTTTACAAGGTTTTCCATGTATATATATTAATGTTATGGTCGTGCTTCTTTATGTCTTATTTGGTTTATTCACTATAATTTTATTTACTGTTATCTGGTTCATAAGGAATAAGTTTTGAATAACATTTACCAGTAGAACACTAATTCACCTCCCCTCTCAATGTTATTGGATTCCAATAGCTGCTCCTTTGCTAGAGTAGTATATTGATTTGGTTGTGTACCCTCAAGATAGAGGGATTCATGTTTCTATGTTTTGGGGAAGGAGAGTCACGATTCTATTTTGGGATATTGATTTTCTATTTTGGTGATCTTTTGCATTGTTGTCAAAGGAGGAGAGAGGTCATGTGAAAAACTACTTTATCTATCTTGATCTTAGGGGGAGTTTTCTGGTGATATCTTCTTTCTTTGCATTGACTATTTTTCACATTCATATGTTGCCATCAATGCCAAAGGGGGATATTGTTGGATTATTGGGAAGATTTGTTGGATTTGATTGGTCATTATTGTTGCTAGGATATGTTGTTGTCATTGATGTCAACATATTCCTATGAATTATTTTGTTGTGTTTAGAGAAGGTTTTTGGTCCGCTTTTGTAGTTTGGTTTTGCAGAATCTTGTATTCCATCGGGTATATTCTAGTATGATCAGATCTTGTGCTGAGATTTTGGATTATTGTTTGGCATGATCTTGTGTATATTTACTTTAGATGGTTCTTGATTTTGTGCTCCATGAGTTATCTTTCCTCGTGACAATTGCTAATTGGTTGTGTTCTTGAGCCTTGAGATGTTGATCTATGAAGATTTGAAAAGTGGTGTTTGTGCAATTGTTTTGGATGATTCTAACATTCTTGATGGTGTTTCCTAGTCATATCCTATTTTTTTTGTCAATCTACATTGATCGTTGTGCAAATTTTTGGTGATTTCTATGAACCGGTGTTAATTTGTGTGTTATATAGTATTTCTGGTGTTGTAGTGTGTTGCGGTTGATCTTGGCGGGATTTTTGGTGAATGTAATTATTTGGGAATTTGAATTAGGTCCATGCTATGTAAAGTAAATCATAATATTGGTCTGGTGGTCGATCTTTGTATCATAATGAAATTTTTATAAATATGAGTTGAGGATTGAGGGTTTAGCCGACCTTGTTATCAAGGTTGATGATTTGTATATATAGATGAGATGCTTATGTATTTTTTGTGTCATTATTATGTCTGCATTATCAAAGAGAGGTAAATATGTGAACAAAGGATATATCATTCAATGAAGTGTTGTGGTGAGTTTGGTGTTGCAAGGTAGACAATTGTGCTTAACAAGAACTATCATCAGGCATTTGTAGATGCTATTATTGTAGTTCATTCCTTCCAAATTGTACTCCAAATCATATTGTAAGTCAGTGAGACTTCCCTGAGGGTTGTAGGCTTCCAAGAATATATCTTTTGAGTAGTGAGCTCTAGGCAGTGTGCCTAAATGCATGTGCATTCCCCATTGTAATATTTTCACATACTACTAAAAAGTATCATCTTATTGTGCATAGGTTCCCACCATGTTTTCCCTTAACTGGGTTTTTCATATCAAAATCTTGGTGTTGTTCTATTAATTTGCTTATCTGTTATTGCTATGGTTTATCAGTTTATGTTTTGTTAGTTTAATTTGTTATGAGATCTGGTGAAGACTGATTCACCCACCCCCCCTCTTAGTCTTCCTTTATGACTGTTGCTAACACATCTATGAGATAAGTGCAGCTCCTTTTAATTTTTATAAGAATTATGACCTTCACTCATTATTTAGGAAACTAATTAAGATGGAAAGTTATGCATATTCTCAGTTGATTTTCATTGATGTCTTGTGCAGCTATAGGAAGGCAGATCATTTCAGTCTAGGTGCAAACCTTATTTCCCTTCTTTCATGCATCCCCTCTTTCTCCCTTTTCCCTATCAATTCAATAGTTTAGGATTTATCAATGTTGGGTTGGTCCAACACCTGCACTTAGATTGGAAAGGAAGGCAACCTTCTTTAGAGATTAAACCTCACTTTTGTAAATCCCACACTTGGGGAGGTTGTTTCCATATTGCACAAGGTTGATGATCAAGGTTGCTCATCAAGCAGGATCAACTTTTGTGACAATAGTACCATCTTCTTCTCATATTCATACCCTAGTGCAAGGGACATAAGATCAAAATATTGATGTTTCTATCTCTCTTGATCCTCCTTAGTCTCCTAGAGCCTATATTAATCATCAAAACATTTTTAGAAAAGATGATGTTATGTATTTCATTGATGATCTATCTCCCAACATAACATTAAACAAATATGAGGTCTTAGATGATAAGGATCTTCCTTCTCAATCTACCAAAGGGGATATGCATAATAAAAGAAAGGAAAATCCTCCTCCATGAGATATTCCTTCTTCATGTACTAGTCCCTTTGTTCCTTCTAAACACACTTACACTACAAATTTCAAAGAAATTTATTACAAATGTTCCTCCACCTTTTCAATTAAAAGATTATTATAGGAGTGGCTTTAACATAATATCAAAACAAGGTTTTAAAGGACGTGGACTTGGAGACTTTGTACAAGGAATTTGAGTCCCTATAAACCCTTCTACACAAACTAGCACAAAAGGCCTAGGACATGATAATAAATCTCCTATGGATGACCTCCTTAGGATTAAAGACTTAAAATACCATATTTCAAGACAAAAATCCATTTGTTCATCTAAAAGTGCTTCTTCAAAACCTAACTTTTTTTCCATACCACCAAACTAATGATCACACTACCAGTGATTGTCTTAATTTTGAGAATTCAATGAAAGAACTTATTGATAGAGGCATAGTAAAAATCATAGATGACAATATCTCTTTTTATAACAACCCTTATCCTACATCACAAGAAACAAGGTCTAATTATATTGATGATCACGAAAGGCTAGAAACTAGAATCTTTTGGAAACTAAAATATGACAAGAATGTTGTTGTAAGGCCTTCCCCAAACCAAGCTTTGATTAACTTAGTTGACCATGTTTGACCCTATTAAATGCTATATAATTCAATAGAATGGACTGTGTTTGACAGATAGATTTGGTGAGAAAAGTAATTGAACCAAGTTATAGAGTTATTTCACCTTGAGGTGTACATTTTGATGCATTATGAATTTGAAATCCTAAAAAAGATCCACTGATTGGATAAACTTGAACTAACGTATGTCAGCTATATCTGGATTTGCAAAACTTTATTATGATGTTTGAAATATGATGTGTATCTTATGAATGAATAAAATTATGAGGATTGTGATAACTGCATATGTGGATTTATTTGGATGTAAGATGTATTGATTTGTTTAAATGTATATGGTATGCAGAGTGTTTGACGTATATTCTTATTCATGTGTTTAAATGTTATATGAGGTTATTTGAAATTACTAATGTGTAATTGAGATGTGTAGGAAAATTATCCATGTGACCATCTAAATATTATGGAGAACCAAACCTAGACCTATGTACGTTCGTAAAACCAGGGTTTGTCTATTTGGAGAGACAACACCCCGTTTGTATCGTATTATATTCGTGAAAGTGATTGTTGCATGAATGTTAAATTGAATTTTGTGTATTTGTGTAAATCCAACAAGAGACAAGATTTCATGTATGATTTTGTAAAAGTATTTTCTTTGTGTCACTTGACACATGTGTTGATTTATGTTTGAGTTTTTAAATTTGTCTCTTGGAGGGAGTTGTTTAACTATAGCCCTTTCAATTAATTTAATATGATTCCATAAATGCCTTGGGTAAAGAATCTTTGGGATGGTCAACATAGGTTTGACCCGAAAATAAACTTCAGAGGGGTTAAAAAGGGTTAAATGGACACCTAGGGGTAGTTTAATAGGGTTTCCTAAATCTCATGTGGTATACCTAAGGTTTAGGGGTAATTTTAGGCAAGTTTCTACTCCCAAGTGACCTTTTAGACACCCTAAAAAAGTGACTTTTCTAAGTTGTGTGAAAATTGAAATTAGAAGGCTTGAACTAAGTTGTGAACCTTCCTTTTCGAATGAGAGTTCCCTTTCCCATTTTAACTTACCTTCCTTTTCAGTTTTTAGAAACTTGTGAGAACTCTCACTAAGGTCTTCTTAAGCAAGAATGAGAGATTTTGGGGGTAATCACCCACTCTCCATTTTTGGAGACAAAAGAATTTTGAAAAGAAAAAAGATAGATTTGGGATATAGAATTCGGCTAAGGGTAGAAAGAAAAGACTTGTGGAGTTGGGCTGCTCATCCTCAACAAAACTAGCATACCTTTGGGCAGTTTAAGGTTGGTTCTACCTTTCTTGTAATGTTTTCTTATTGCATGTTGTTTTGAAAGGAATGCTTGTGTAAAAGACTAGTTTTCGTGCATGTATCTCTTGGAAATTTATTTGGTATTTGGTGCTTATGCAATGAATGTGTTTTGGGAGTAATCAAGACCTCCTACTCTTGGGAGAGAGGATGGTCTTGGGGGTGGTAGAAGTGACAACCCTCAAGTGAGAGGCTCTCATTATGAGAGTGATCACAAGGAATTTTATGTGACCCTTGCTGCATGGCTTGTTTATGCATTGGGGATCATAAGGAGGGAAATAAGGCATGAATGCCTTAGGGGGCATAAGGAATGTGGGGTTGTTATACTTGAGTTATTTGGTTTGCCATGAGGTGGCTATATGTTTTACCATACTTGCAGTCTCTTCAAGGTACTTGATCCACTACCACCCTTGAAAAGACATCACAAATGTGTGGTGCAGTGTAGCCTGGGTTGGGATTGTGTTTGAGATTGTGTTTTCCCTTGTCTTTTGTGTTTGCATGTGTGTTACCTGTGTAGGGCTTGGTTCTTCGAGCTCGGGGGTGGCTACTAGTTTGCCTAGGCTAGGAAGTGAGAACTCCATGGTCATCTCATTGATTATAATTGCAGGGTGTCAGAAGAAAATAGCAGGACAAGTAGATGTGGCTGGAATTAGTAGTTGCAGAAAAGTGGTTGGATATGTATTTATCATTTTCCTCATGTATTAGAAAAGAGAGACCTATTTGTAAAGTGACAAGAGTATCTGGGAGATAAAATTTAAATATTTGTAATAGTCATTTAAGTTATATTGCAGAAAAAAAAAAAAAAAGATCATTTTTTATTTGGTTCCTATGTTTTAAAAAAAAATGTGTGTAAAGGATAATTTGAAAAGAAAGAAAATTGTTATCTCCCTTATGCATTTAAAATGAATTATTAGAAGAGAAATGGACTAGATATGCTTGCATGTGATAGGCTAGAAATAATACATTTTAGATCTTTGTATGGAAATGCAAAACTTAGTATTTAAAATCTGTTATTTAAATTATTTGTAGAAAATAAAATCAAAGATTTTTTAGCCATCTCTAGGGTTTGAAATTAATAAATTGTAGTTTTGTTTAATTCTGTCACTTAACATAATTGTAGAAATAAGATCTAAAGTTTTTATAAGCTTTCATATAGTTTTAGTTTAATAAGTTCTAGCTTTAATAAGTTGCTGATAAAATTAATGAATTGTGTCGATTACTTAATAGCAGAAATTAGAAAGCTAGAGTTAGATAGCTATTTCATTTAAATAATTTTCATAGTCATATAGTTGCTTGATAAGTTAATTTTATCTATCCGATAAATATTGTAGAAAATAAATTCAAGAAAATAAGTTTATCTGTGATTTCAACAACAAGTATTTTAGAATAAAGAAAATACATGTAGATTTAAATCAGCTGACTTAAACTATTCTGTTATAAAATAAAAATGTAAAAAAAATATAAATCAATATATATATATATTTATGAAATAATATATATTCATATATATATATATATATGTTTATTTGTTTTCACCTTTGGAGTGTACCTATAATATATTATAATATTTAAAAACAAAAAATAAATAAAAATAAAAATAAAAATAAAATTAACATTGGAGAGGGTTGGGCCCCCTGCGGTCATCCCCGCAGGGTGGCCCGCTCCACTCAGTGGGCGGCAGGTTCCCCAGTGACGGCCGCAGCCGCCACTGTGGGCCGCAACCCACAGTGGGAGGCTTCGGCCTCCACTGTGGTCGGCAACCCACAATGGCGACGCCGCCGTCCCTGCAGGGATCTACCGTCGGCCTCCGCCCGCCCTTACCAAACGCCACCATCGTCCTTTCAATGCTTCGCCTCACCTTCCCCCCTCTGCCATAGCCGCTATGGTCACCGCTTGGTGAGCCCGCCCTGCAAAACAAAAACAGGAAAGAATCAAACCCTAGCCAGGGTAGGGCTAGGGTAGAAAAGAAGAAAGAAATAAAATTTTAAAATTAAGAGGTATTTTTATAATATGTTTTTAGATTACGGTTTGCATGTGGATTTCTATAACTAAGCAGAAATTATTATAAATATATATATATATATATATGGAGTTTGAGAATATATAAGAATAAGGCAGACTTTGGATTAAAAAATTATTCTTAGTGTTTATATTTTATGGTTGTGATAAACATAGGGATTTATTTAAAGAAGAAAAATATAATATTTTTAATTAAGTACTCATGAAGTCAATCTTTTAGGAAATTTAATTTCTATTGAAATTTATGTATCTATAGGGATTAAACTTTAGCCACCTAGATATAGCCATATGAGGTGAAGCTTTATAGGAAAACATTCATTTGAATTTAATTAAAACCTTTCGTCAATTTAATTTAAATTCTTTTAATTATTGAATAAAAATTTAAAAAAAAATAAAATTAGACCTTATAAACTAAGTTCTAGGACTAACTTAATTAGTTCCTAAAATCAATTGTTGGTTATTGGAGATTAATTTTATCTTCGTCAAATTAAGGGGCCAAATGAATTTATTAGTTAAGGTCGAAGAGATAATAATTAAGCTATTTAGTAAAATGCAATTTAATTCTATTTAAGTTATTTCTGCTTAATTGAGTTAGTGGTTAGAGTTAGCTCACACATAGTTAAGACGAAACTTGCTTAGTGCATTTCGTATTCGCAAAATTAATAGAAGCCCTAATTGAGTAAGCTATTTAGGAAGGATGTAGTAACAAGATGGAGGAAACTTGATATTTAGTAAATGATTGATATCCAGTCAAATAAATTTTATTAATGTCTATTTAGTAGAAATGGATCTAGTTAAGTATTAATAGGCACATCTGTAATGAAAGGGACTTTTGAGTGAATTTATAATTACCCTTATAGAATTTATTCAATCCGCTTGATAATAAGAGTTATTGTATTTGTTATGATAGTAGTCAATATCATTTAAGAATTCGCCTGTAACAACTTGTTAAGATGTATCAACTCTTTAAGCAATGGTTACATGTAATTTAGTGTTTTAAAAAAAATAAAAAATAAAAAATTTGCTCGTTGTGTATTGCCCAAAAGTTTGGGCATGACATTTTCGTATCAAAGCCCTAGGTTCATACATCGGTGAACATGAGCTACATTCATAACTTATTTGAAAATGAACTATGGCTTGAAGTATAACACCAAGGTGGAAAACTTGTGAAATAACAAAGTGAAACGTAAGTGAAAATTCTTGTAAATCGATAGATCAACATATATCCATTCAAGGGGTTCCAAGGGTCACAAAAAGCCCCGAAATTGGAACTTATTAGTCATAATATTTATGGCTTAAATAAAACCCCAAAAGGCTGCAAAATTTTTAATTTTTTTTTTATAGGAAGTATTTTTGGTGTTTAGATAACAAAAGTTAAACCTTTTGTACTTATAAGGTTACCATTCAATTGGAACCCAAACACAATAATTGCTCTAATCAAATCAAGTACGAGGAGTTACATACTACAATAAAATACCTCTGATGGCAACTAAAGAAATGCCATCCATCAAGATATGTTCTTGACATGGCAAGTCAAGCAAGATAGTTAGATCTTAGATGAAGGCACCATAAACAAGATAAATAAGAATTGAGACAGATCAAATTAAAATTTTAAGCTATGTGAGAATTATGATGGTTAAAAAGATCAAGGCCGCCTTAGAAGATATAAATGAAGAAGAGTTAAAAGGAACTCTTATCTCAGACAGAAGCATTGACCTATCTTAATGACTAGGTACCTTAAGAATGTGGTATGTTAGATTTCTTATTAAGAGCATTTGTTAGACAATGTTTGTAGGAATATAGTGGAGCTAGAATTGGATAACCCTGAAGATAATAACTAAAATGATGAATGTCAATCCCCTTGAATAGAAAACCCTAGTAATACTATAGGTGAGTTAAATAAGGAGAAAGGAGGCATGAACTTCTTGGGTAAAAACACGTATTTACAATAAACCCTAAGTTCATTCGTGGTTATATAATTGGGGAAACAAGCAAGTAAAAACCTCAACTAGTTCTTTTACGGGAAGATAATCTTGGAGAAATTAAATAATGAAAGAGAGAGTAGAGTTGATGTGGGAATCATACAAAGATCTCCATCGAAGTGCAAGGAGTGTAAAGGTATTAGGATCTTATAATCTAGGAATGAGTGACTAATATTCGTTCAGAAACTAAGAAAAAAAGTGCAACCCAATCATGGTTAGCCTCTAGGTACAAGACAATATGTAACACCATTTATCTACTAGGCACAATCGAAGAAGCTTTGAAAATTTTGCCACTCAAGTGTGAAAGTATGCAAAAAAACATTAAGTAGAGATGAAGCAACATGCGGTTGGGAATGGCTTATGGAAAGATTGTATAACAATAATATAATACTAAAGTTTTAATGAGAATTAGTTGGCAATATAAAATAATTTTTGAGAACATTGATAAGGAGCCAAATTATGTAGTTAGCCTAGGGAGAACTTGGAAATTATGAGAGTCTTAAGACATTGGTAATTGTTGGACATCCTTATGTTATACCGTAATTGGGTAGCTGGATATTAGGATGGTAAGATGGTTTAATTAGATTGAAGAGATCGAAGGTGTGATATACCAGAATTGGCTAGTAAGTAAATATAAATAAGTAATATGGAATGAGATAACTTTCCTTTTGCTAAATTTCAATTGAAAGGATGGGTGTTGGTCACTTTTCGAGTGCACACCCCCTTGATTTCATAGTTGCATAAGTGAAGTAGGAGAGGATAAGTCCACTCTCCAATTTTTTTGAATTATGTCATGAAATGTGTGGGTAGAAATTTTTGTCAATTGTTATCAACCTTACTTGACAATAATTCCACCCCAAATGGCTCTTAACCTTAAGTGTTAGTAATTTGGCAACAAGCTCCTACCTAATGAAGGCAAGTGAATGTTAAAGGTGAAAATACAAGGGGCTAAATAAGGTGCTAAGAAAACAAATGTTGTCCCTAGTAAAATTTTATGATTACATTATATAAATCCTAAGTGGTTCTAAGTAAACAAGTGTCAATTTTGAACCGAACTATCAACCGTGTGTGTAAGACATGAAGGTATTGATGCTTGAGCTACCACATAACATTGAATCAAGGTTTAGAATGTTAAGCTGAGTAACAGAAGTCCAAGAAGAATGGACGGAGAATGCTAGAGTTAGTGCAACCACATGTTAGATATAATTATGGATGTTAATAACCCTAAATAGATAACGAATCATGTCAGAAAGTGTGGCCTATGATAGCAATCACGTGAAGGTTAAAATGAAACATGATCTATTAAACAATTGCAATCTCATAGATATATGATATCTCGTAAATAATAAAGGAATATAGATAATCTAAGAATCTCAAGAGTCTAATAATCACTTCCTAACACACTCAGGACATGCGATCTTGGGTGATGTGTTGCGGTTACTCCCTATTGCATGGCTAGAATGGTCATCTTGTTTCGAGTTTGATTCGACATCATTTCTTGATTTTCTTTGAATAGCATTTTGTGACCTAGGCGCTAGTAATTTCTTTTTTATTTATTATTATATTTTTTTTTTATATATGATGCAAGGACCACTAAATTTATGTTTCTTTTTATATGAACTATGGCACTTGCCATGTTTCTAGTTTTAATATTTTTCAATTGCTGGCATTTTTTTTCTTCTTTTTATTGGACTTGGCAGAAGTAACTTGTATTTTGCTCTTGTAAAGTGTCAAAGTGGTCATTTTGATGGTTGATATAACTAACCCTAGTGATTTGATTTGTGTAATATCTATCATATTCGTTGAACCACTGATAGTGTGTCAAGGGAGAATACCGCAAGGAGTGAAATTAGGCACAAAAGATTAACAAAGCATATATTTTATCAAATCAAGATAAAGGGAGGAAGATCCTCCTAAATAAAATTAATTAAGAGTAACCTGAAAGAGGGAAAAAAAAATTATAACAATAGTGTGATCTAGGCCTAATGAATTGCGAAAGTAATGATTGTCGACTGGCAAATTTAGCATGTGTAAGGAGATGATTGCATGGATGGTATCTAAAATAACTATTAATAATATCATCACTCCCTTAGAATGGGATTGTTATGTACCTTAATGTTTGGGAATTGCGAATAATGTACCCTATGAAACTTGAACCTTGGTACCTAGAACTATAAAAATATTTTAATCCTTAGTGGTAGAAAACTACCCTATATAGGGGCGGATTTGAAGGACCTAAATTTAATTATGCTTTGTTATCTAAAAAGAAAGTGGAATAAATTATGCACCTAGTATAGTTTAGCAAACAATGTATTAACACCCTAATGAGGTGCCTCGAATGTAGAATAAGTAGATTCATTTTGGTTAAGTGTGATATCAATTTTCTTAAGAAACATGCATGGACGAGAATACAGTAGGATAAACATGCTTTTAAACAAATCCTAAACAAAGTAGAACTCCTAGAAAATTCAATATGTATAACCTTGATTGTGGGAGTCGATGTGTGTTATTGATACGAATCGGATGGCACAATAATGTAAGTTGTTGAAAGATAGAAATTTGCAAACACCTACCTGAGATTGAAGGAAAATGTAATTAAAAAATACTAAGAATTTAACCTTGTGAAGATAGTAAGTTAATTACAAAAATAAGTTGATTTTAGTATTTCAACCTTCTAGTAGGCAAGATAAGATTTTGAGTAACTCTTCGAAATTGTGGGAAATGTTATGTCCCTACTTCGTAATTCTACTCATGCGACTTCCAGGAGTAAGTCGAACTCTAGGGGAGGAGGATGTAAGGCCTTCCCCAAACCAAGATTTGATTAACTTAGTTGACCATGTTTGACCCTATTAAATGCTATATAATTCAATAGAATGGACTATGTTCGACAGATAGATTTGGTGAGAAAAGTAATTGAACCAAGTTATAGAGTTATTTCACCTTGAGGTGTACATTTTGATGCGTTATGAATTTGAAATCCTAAAAAAGATCCACTGATTGGATAATCTTGAACTAACGTATGTCAGCTATATTTGGATTTGCAAAACTTTATTATGATGTTGGAAATATGATGCGTATCTTATGAATGAATAAAATTATGAGGATTGTGATAACTACATATGTGGATTTATTTGGATGTAAGATGTATTGATTTGTTTAAATGTATATGGTATGCAGAGTGTTTGACGTGTATTCTTATTCATGTGTTTAAATGTTATATGAGGTTATTTGAAATTACTAATGTGTAATTGAGATGCATAGGAAAATTATCCATGTGACCATCGAAATATTATGGAGAACCAAACCTAGACCTATGTACGTTCATAAAACTAGGGTTTGTCTATTTGGAGAGACAACACCCCGTTTGTATCGTATTTTATTCGTGAAAGTGATTGTTGCATGAATGTTAAATTGAATTTTGTGTATTTGTGTAAATCCAACAAGAGACAAGATTTCATGTATGATTTTGTAATAGTATTTTCTTTTTGTCACTTGACACATGTTGAATTTATGTTTGAGTTTTTAAATTTGTCTCTTGGAGGGAGTTGTTTAACTATAGCCTTTTCAATTAATTTAATATGATTCCATAAATGCCTCGGGTAAAGAATCTTTGGGATGGTCAACATAGGTTTGACCCGAAAATAAACTTCAGAGGGGTTAAAAAAGGGTTAAATGGACACCTAGGGGTAGTTTAATAGGGTTTCCTAAAGCTCATAAGGTATACCTAAGGGTTAGGGGTAATTTTAGGCAAGTTTCTACTCCCAAGTGACCTTTTAGACACCCTAAAAAGTGACTTTTCTAAGTTGTGCGAAAATTGAAATTAGAAGGCTTGAACTAAGTTGTGAACCTTCCTTTTTGAATGAGAGTTCCCTTTCCCATTTTAACTTACCTTCCTTTTCAATTTTTAGAAACTTGTGAGAACTCTCACTAAGGTCTTCTTAAGCAAGAATGAGAGATTTTGGGGGTAATCACCCACTCTCCATTTTTGGAGACAAAAGAATTTTGAAAAGAAAAAAGATAGATTTGGGATATAGAATTCGGCTAAGGGTAGAAAGAAAAGACTTGTGGAGTTGGGCTGCTCATCCTCAACAAAACTAGCATACCTTTGGGCAGTTTAAGGTTGGTTCTACCTTTCTTGTAGTGTTTTCTTATTGCATGTTGTTTTGAAAGGAATGCTTATGTAAAAGACTAGTTTTCTTGCATGTATCTCTTGAAAATTTATTTGGTATTTGGTGCTTATGCAATGAATGTGTTTTGGGAGTAATCAAGACCTCCTACTCTTGGGAGAGAGGATGGTCTTGGGGGTGGTAGAAGTGATAGCCCTCGAGTGAGAGGCTCTCATTATGAGAGTGATCACAAGGGATTTTATGTGACCCTTGCTACATGGCTTGTTTATGCATTGGGGGTCATAAGGAGGGAAATAAGGCATGAATGCCTTCGGGGGCATAAGGAATGTGGGGTTGTTATGCTTGAGGTATTTGGTTTGCCATGAGGTGGCTATATTTTTTACCATACTTGTAGTCTCCTCAGGGTACTTGGTCCACTACCACCCTTGAAAAGACATCACAAATGTGTGGTGTAGTGTAGGTTAGGTTGGGATTTTGTTTGAGATTGTGTTTTCCCTTGTCTTTTGTGTTTGCATGTGTGTTACCTATCTAGGGCTTGGTTCTCCGAGCTCGGGGGTGGCTACTAGTTAGCCTAGGCTGAGAGGTGAGCACTCCATGGTCATCTCTTTGATTATAATTGCTGGTTGTCAGAAGAAAATAGCAGGACAAGTAGATGTGGCTGGAATTAGTAGTTGCAGAAAAGTGGTTGGATATGTATTTATCATCTTCCTCATGTATTAGAAAAGAGAGACCTATTTGTAAAGTGACAAGAGCATCTGGGAGATAAAATTTAAATATTTGTAATAGTCATTTAAGTTATATTGCAGAAAAGAAAAAAAAAGATCAGTTTTTATTTGGTTCCTATGTTTTAAAAAAAAATGTGTGTAAAGGATAATTTGAAAAGAAAGAAAACTGTTATCTCCCTTACGCATTTAAAATGAATTATTAGAAGAGAAATGGACTAGATATGCTTGCATGTGATAGGATGGAAATAATACATTTTAGATATATGTATGGAAATGCAAAACTTAGTATTTAAAATCTGTTATTTAAATTATTTGCAGAAAATAAAATCAAAGATTTTTTAGCCATCTCTAGGGTTTGAAATTAATAAATTGTAGTTTTATTTAATTCTGTCATTTAATATAATTGTAGAAATAAGATCTAAAGTTTTTATAAGCTTTCCTATAGTTTTATTTTAATAAGTTCTAGCTTTAATAAGTTGCTGATAAAATTGATGAATTCTGTTGATTACTGAATAGCAGAAATTAGAAAGCTAGAGTTAGATAGTTATTTGATTTAAATAATTCTCATAGTCATATAGTTGTTGGATAAGTTAATTTTATCTGTCCGATAAACATTGTAGAAAATAAGTCTATCTGTGATTTCAACAGCAAGTATTTTAGAATAAAGAAAATACATGCAGATTTAAATCAGCTGAGTTAAACTATTTTGTTATAAAATAAAAATGTAAAAAAAATATAAATCAATAAATATATATATATATACATGTTTATTTGTTTTCACCTTTGGAGTGTACCTATAATATATATATATATATATATATATTATAATATTTAAAAAAAAATAAAAATAAATAAATAAATAAAAATAAAATTAACTTTGGAGAGGGCTTGGCCCCCTGCGGTCATCCCTGCAGGGCGGCCCCCTCCGCTCAGTGGGCGATGGGTTCCCCAGTGACGGTCGTAGCCTCCACTATGGGCCGCAACCCACAGTGGGAGGCTTCGGCCTCCATTGTGGCCAGCGATCGACAGTGACGGTGCCGCCGTCCCTGCGGGGAGCTACCCTCGACCTCCACCTGCCCTTGCCAAATGCCACCGCCGTCCTTCCAATGCTCTGCCTCACCTTCCCCCCTTTTCCATAGCCGCCATGGTCACCGCTTGGTGAGCCTGCCCTGCAAAACAAAAACAAGAAAGAATCAAACCCTAGCCCGGGTAGGGCTAGGGTAGAAAAGAAGAAAGAAAGAAAATTTTAAATTTAAGAGGTATTTTAATAATATGTTTTTAGATTAGGGTTTGCATGGGGATTTCTATAACTAAGCAAAAATTATTATAAAATATAAATAATTATTTATATATATATACTTATATGGAGTTTGAAAATATATAAGAATAAGGCAGACTTTGGATTAAAAATTTATTCTTAGAGTTTATATTTTATGGTTATGATAAACATAGGGATTTATTTAAAGAAGAAAAATATAATATTTGTAATTAAGTACTCATGAAGTCAATCTTTTAGGAAATTTAATTTCTGTTGAAATTTATGTATCTATAGGGATTAAACTTTATCCACCTAGATATAGGCATATGAGGTGAAGCTTTATAGGAAAACATTCATTTGAATTTAATTGACCCCTTTCATCGATTTAATTTAAATTCTTTTAATTATTGAATAAAAAAAAAAATTTAGACCTTATAAACTAAGTTCTAGGACTAACTTAATTAGTTCCTAAAATCAACTGTTGGTTATTGGAGATTAATTTTATCTTCGTCAAATTAAGGGGCCAAATGAATTTATTAGTTAAGGTCGAAGAGATAATAATTAAGCTATTTAGTAAACTACAATTTAATTCTATTTAAGTTATTTCCGCTTAATTGAGTTAGTGGTTAGAGTTAGCTCACACATAGTTAAGACGAAACTTAGTGCATTTCATATTCGCAAAATTAATAGAAGCCCTAATTAAGTAAGCTATTTAGGAAGGATGTAGTAAGAAGATGGAGGAAACTTGATATTTAGTAAATGATTGATATCCAGTCAAATAAATTTTATTATTGTCTATTTAGTAAAAATGGATCTAGTTAAGTATTAATAGGCACATCTGTAATGAAAGGGACTTTTGAGTGAATTTATAATTACCCTTATAGAATTTATTCGATCCGCTTGATAATAAGAGTTATCGTATTTGCTATGATAGTATTCAATATCATTTAAGAATTTATCTGTAACAACTTGTTAAGATGTATCAACTCTTTAAGAAATGGTTACATGTAATTTAGTGTTTTAAAAAAATAAAAAAATAAAAATTGTTGGTTGTGTATTGCCCGAAAGTTTGGGCATGACAGTTGTTTTTCCTTTTGTAAAATTAAGAAAAAAATCATAAAGAAGGTGATGAGAATTGTCTTTTTCATAGTAGCTATTGTAATTCTCTTGGAAAATGTAAAGAATTTAATTAATTTGCTCAAGAAAAATTTGATAAGGCTCAAATAAATCTTTCAACTGATATTGCTCTCTTTCTTGGTGAGAAAGTAGCGCCTTAGCACTCTTCTCACCCTACATGTTTCTCCTCACCCTATGGCACAAGTAGTTAACTTAATTTGGGGCTCTTTGTCATAAGAGGTGTTTATTTTTCAATTTCAAACATCTTTGGGCAGAAACATGGTCCATTCTCGCCTCTATACTTGGGGGGAAAGAGCCTTATCCTCCTCTCTATCTAACTAAAGTATCACTATTGCCTTTAGGGGTTGCATTTTTTAATATTTTTGATATCATTTCTTGCATGAAATGGTATGTCTCTAATGACTAATACCTCCTTAGGGAAATCTATGATCTTTCCTTCTTTTTCTCTCTGTCTTTGAAGATTACCTCTTCTTTAGAGTTGCATTTTACATATCTTAATGTATTTTCTTGTATTTGATATTTATTCATGTGAGTACATTATGAATTTTCTTATTTTTAATCTATCCTCATAGGTCAAGTAATTCATCTCATTGTCCTTACACTTGGGGTGCAATGATTTATCTTTCTTTATTTCTCTCCTTTCTAAGGATCTACTTTTCCTTTGTTGAGCAGTGTTTGCTTATGATTTGATGTCGTTCCTTGTGTGAAGTTGTTGTTTTCTCAATAGATTATCCCTTGTGAAAGAGGTGTCTATCCTTGGCTACAACCTCTTTTACACCTGACAATGTATATCTATTATAAAATTACCCCCTCACATTGTGTCAAAGGCGTGTCATCCTTCATCAAGAATCCCTTTCACCTAGCAATAGGGAGAAGGTATGCATTCTTGATCCCCTTCCTTTCTTTTGGTAGAAGATGTAATGTTTGTTCAAACACTCCTCTTGGAGGTAGATGTCTTTTGAGAAAATATCTCTTCTCCTCCAAGGATCCTCTTTACACCTGTTGCAAGATGTCTCTTTTTCAACTATCTTATCCTTGCTTCTAAGAGTAATCCCTCTTTCGATTGGATTTATGACATTGTTTCCTAAAGGATATCTCCTTAGAGTCAAAGGTTAGATATCCTTGTTTATACCTTCCTTAAGACATCAACATAGGGCTAAGTTTATATTTTAAGGGGGAGGCACCCATATTGCCCTCTTTCTATCATATTGTACCAAATTTTTACATATCATGTTTATATGTCTTACATAGGGTGTCATTCTTGAAACCAGAGAAAGCAAACACTTATACGAGATTCAACATTTGATATATATCTTAGACAAGGTTGTCATTCATGTAACTAGAGAAATAAAATTCTTACATGAGATATCCTTGAAAATAGGTATGTATCTATCTTAAATGGGGTTATAGATTCTTGAAACTAGAGAAAACAAAGTCTTACATAGGATGTTCTTGAAACCAAACATTCACCCCTTGGCATTTGTATTTTCATTATATGTCTTAAATAGGTTGAATTACTCTAAAAAAAAGGAAACAAAATCTTATGTGGGGTTCTATACATTTAAAACCAAACATGTCTTGTACACACGCACGAGGATGAGTGGAACTAGCGGAACATGGCTAGACTATTCCTACTCTCCTCCCCAACATGGATCACCTAGAAAAACATATCTAAGGGAAAGTATCCATGTCCTTTCTCATCATTCTTCTCATGGATTGTCTAAGAAAATGCATCTAGCATTTATCCATTCTCTCTCCTTCCTTCTTATGAACTCATAGCTCTACCATTGATGGTTCATGGATGATGTGTTCTTTTTCTCTTTTATGTGATCACTTGTGTTATTGAAATGGCATTTTTTAGGAATAATATTAGTGGCTGAGACATTTTGATATTGAGGTCTCTTCGGCTAATTTAATTTAGGTCTTGTTTTTGGTTTTTAGCTTTTGTGTTGTGTGTCTTTTGTCTTTTGCCTTTATTTTTATTTTTTCCTTTGTTTGTCTTTTTGTTTTCATCTTGTTTTGTGTGCCCTTGCATATGTTCAAGTGAGTTATTATCCTAAGATTGGGGGCTCGTTCCCTCAAAATTAGTGATGTCTCATACTCATTGTGATTATGCTCCTCATTGCTCCTCTTCTTCATCTCTATTTCATCTACTTTATCATGAATATTTTCATAGGCTCTTACTGTCGCTAAAGTGGGGGCTAAATGTAGCATCCTAAATTGTACTCCCTTACAATTTGGTCCACATTTGGGCCCTCATCTAAGAATTCATGTCCCAAAGATGGACTAGGACCTAATTCTACTCATATCATTCAAATCTAGCCTCCTTTTCTCTTTTCACATCTCATGACCTCTTGGTTTTGGTCCTTAAATGGGGTTGGACTATGATGTGGCACACTGGTCCTCAATGGGATTGGGGTGTGGCACCTTGGTCCTCTCAATTAGGATCTTAATTTGGCCCCACTTAATGGTAACAATGAGCTAGCAATAAGGTGATGTCTGTGTTGGCTTATGTAAACAAATTAAGATGTTTTTCTATGGGCAAGTATAAAAGGGGGTTCATCCCTCTCATTTCATATTAACAGGAGAATCATAAAGCATCCAATCAATCTATATTCAAGCAATCTATTATTGAACCATTGAATCATTCATCATGAAGTATTTCTAGAGATCTTCAAGACTGCATATTCTTCATGTGTTAATTGTGGAGAAACAATACATCATTCATATGCAAGAGTGTCTATTTGATTAAGGTTTTGTCACGTTCATGCCATTTTCATACAACATATGTGGTTACATTTAAGAAGTAAATAATCATTATCAATCATTACAAATCTGAGGTATATCCTTTCATTATTTATTTTAGTATTTCTAATACTTCATTCAAGGTTAATTCCTAAATCGGGGTTTGACTTAGGCAAACCCCTATATTCCCAACCTATTTCCCCTTCTTTATGTGTGTAGGAAAAAGGTACAAAGTTGTGATCTTCCAAATAAGTATTATTTACAATGACAAATCAATCCCCCCTTAAAGTATGAAAATTTTGGAGGACCAGGGTGACCACCACAACAAGACCTCAACATTTTAGGAGCTCTTTCAAGGAACAAGTTTGAATTTGCTTACATTTCTTAGATCCAGATTCGTGGCTCAATTTGATGGCTATAGTTTACTATTTCTATATTTTCATCTTCATTTCACAAATTTACCCTAATTTTAGCAATTCAATTTATGAAAGAAGTTTTAAATAATTCACATCATCAAAATCCCAATCCAATAAAAATTCTCAATCCAAATCCTTGCTGGTTTGTGACTAGATCTATTGGATTGGAACCCTCTTTTGAATGTAATGGTCCATAAGTCATAAAATTAGCGGTTTTCATCCTTCTTGTGGTGGAAACCCTAATTTTTGCATCATTATAATTATAACTATAAAAATTATTATGAAAGGTTTGATAGCAGAAATCAAGAAGGAAGACTGAGAGGGGGGTGAATCAGTCTTCACTGGATGCACAACAAATAAACTTCTAAAATAGTAACTGATAAACCATACTAATAACAGATAACTAAATTAACAACACAACATATAATACCAATATTTTGACGTGGAAAACCCGGTTAAAGGAAAAACCATGGTGGGAACCTACCCATAAGAAGATGATAATCTACAGTAGTATGTAAAAATACTACAATGGAGAATGCACATGCATTCAGGCACACTGCCTAGAGCTCACTGCTCAAAAGATATATGCCCAGAAGGCTACAACCCTCAGGAAAGTCTTAGTAGCTTACAAAATCATTCGGACTACAATCTCAAAGGAATGAACTGCAATAATAGCATCAACAAATGCTTGATGGTAGTTCCAGTTAAGCACAGTTATCTGCCTTGCAGCACCAAACTCACAACAACACTTCATTGAGTGATATATCCTTGTTCACACATTTACCTTACTTTCATAATGCAGACACAATACCAACACTCAAATTACATAGACATCTCACCTATATATACAAATCATCAACCTTGATAACAAGGTTGGCTAAATCCTCAACACACAACTCACAATTAGAAAAATTACATTACACGATACAAAGATCAACCATCGGTCCAATATTATGATTTATATTACATCACATGGACCTAATTCAAATTCCCAAATGATTACATCCATCGGAAATCCCACCAAGATCAACTGTAACATGCTACACAACCAGAAATACTACATAATTAATGCAGGAGCATCCCCAGTTCACAACAATCTTGCATCAACCAAAAACATTTTCCTTTATGTTTTGTTTACAGTTTCAATTTCTTTCTATGTGTCCTGGTGTTGGCTCACCGGATCCTATGGAGTTGGATTCTACTTGAAGACTTGATCATCTTTCTTTCTTTCAAACCGCATCTCATTTGGATCACTTTTCGACAAGATATCACTACCGGTTCCATGACAATTTCTTGTTACTGGTTGTTCTTTTGTTACCAGTTGCCTGAGACCTATTCTGGTGATCTACCAAAACCCATTTCAAAGCTTGCAGAGCCTTGAGTGTTGATCTTGATGTTTCTTGGCATGTGGCCGACTTTCTACGTTTCATCCTTTGGATTTTCTGGAGGAATCTCTCAATGGAGGTTGACCTTGTTCATTTTGCATGTTAGGTCTTATTCTTCTGGTTTTGATCCCTTTTGGGCTGACTAGATCCTTTGGATCGATATATATTTGTAATCATGCTCTAGATTGTAATGAATCAGAATCAATCAAAGTATCAGATAGATAGATTGTTCCTAAAAGATAGATCTTTTGATTCAAGGTCTCGGTTGTGACCTATTCTACCAGGAATGTGTGCCAGTATGTTGTAACCTGGTTGTTACCAGTTGGATGTAATCAAATTTCATGTAATTAAACTATTTTTTCTGCATTACCTCCACCATATCTGTGTGTTTCCATTGTGTTTACTCTTGTTGACTGGTCCGGATTGATCTCCTTAAGGTCCATCCTCACTGGTGACTGCTTCAAGTGGTATCAGAGCGAAGTTTCATTCCAGAGGTCGCATGTCCTAAATTTTGTTGTAGGGTGGTGGATTTTGGATCTGACCTGCAATTGCAGAGGACTAGCATGAATTGATATCATGAAGAGGAACTAGGAATGGTGAAGTGTGTGGGAATGTACACCCTACTATGATGGAGATGTTGCGAGGAATAGCAGCCTGGTTAGAAGCCATGGGGACAACCTAGAGAAAAGGTTGACATATTGAAGATGTAAGTGAAGATGAAGGATAAGAATCCCTGAGAGAACAAGTAAACCTATTGGTAGTTGATCCAGATGAAGAAAGGTTTTTAAGGGTTTTGAGTAGGGCGAACACTAAACCTCATTTTACCCCACCAGAATATGATGGGAAGTTACATTCGGATGAATTGATGGATTGGATCTCGGAGATGGAGAAGTATATTGATTTTGAAAACACTGCAAAATAGAGGAAGGTGAAATATGTCTATACCTGGTTGAAAGGTCATGCATCTCTTTGGTGGGAGCATTTTCAAGTTGATAGACAAAGAAGAGGTAAATAAAAGATTAAGACATGGGATCGAATGATTGCTAAGTTAAAATCAAAGTTTGTCTTGGTGAATTATCAAGTGGATTTGTTCTGGAAGTTGCATAACCTGAGACAGAAGGAATCTAATGTGAAGGACTACACCGAAGCCTTTTACAAATTGAACATCAGATCCAGACATGTTGATGATGAAGTTGAACAAATTGCAAGATATTTGAATGGATTGCAAATGTCTATACAAGATGAACTCGGTATGATTAAATTGGAGAGTGTTGAAGAGGCTTACCAAAATGCACTAAAGGATGAAGAGAAATTGAACAAAAGACATGAGCAGAGACATAGAGGTAGAGGTGGAAGGTTTACCAGAGGAATATTTCAAGGAGGAAGAGGATATGCCAGAGGAAGAGGAACTAGTATAGATCAAAACAAGGACAAGGAAGTGAGCAACCATATGGTTATCAGAATGAGAAATTTGGCAGACAAGACAAGAGGACATTTAGAGGAACTTGCTTTAAGTGTGGAGGAGAAGGACACCGTGCATTTGAATGTAAGAAGATAGAGGCTACTGGAAGAGTAGCATTGGTGGAAGAAAACCCCAATAGATCAGATAATAAACTAGAAGATGGAGAATTGTTGATGATGATGAGAGCTTTGTGTCATACCGGAGGAGATGAAGAACCCTTGCAAAGGAAAAATTTGTTCAAGACCAAATGTAAGGTATCTAGTAAGTGTTGTAAAGTTGTTATTGATAGTGGTAGTTTAGATAATCTTATTTCAGAAGAGATGGTGAATAAGTTGAAATTGGAGAGATTGAAACACCCTAAGCCTTATCAGATAGCATGGATTCAAGATGAACATAAGTTGTTAGTAAGTGAACAGTGTGGTAAAATTAAAAATTGGGAATTATCATGATGAAGTTTTGTGTGACGTTATGCCTATGGATATTTATCATCTTTTATTAGGAAGACCTTGGCAGTTTGATAGATAAGCAATACATGATGGGAGGAAGAATACATACACTATTGTGGCCAATGGGATGAAGAAAACCTTCTTGCCTTTGGAGGAACCTTTGAAGAGTGAAGTTTGTACAAATACCAAAATTTTTTTAGTAGATGGAAGGAAATTCATGGATGGACTAAGACACGAGAATGTGTGTTTTTCCTTAATCCCTTAGACAACTGAGAGACCGGAACCAGAAGGAGAACAACCAAAAGAGATAAGAGATTTTCTGACAGAATATAAGGACATCATTTCAGATAATGTACTTGGTGGATTGCCACCTGTTACAAGTATTAGTCATTGCATGGACTTGGTTCCTAGAGCTAGTTTGCCTAACAAAGATGCACACCGGTTGACACTAGAAGAGAATGAAGAACTGAAGAGACAAGTGTAGGAGCTATTGAAGAAAGGTTTGATCAAGGAGAGTTTGAGCCCTTGTGCAGTACCAACATTATTAAAAACTAAGAAGAATGGAGAATGGAGGATGTGTACCGATTCAAGAGAAATAAACAAGATCACAATGAAATGTTGCTTTCATTTTCCTAGGATGGATGACATAATGGACTACTTAAGAGGAGCAAAATACTTTAAAAAGATAGATTTGAAGAGTGGATATCATCAATCAGGATCAGAGAAGGTGATGAGTGGACAACAACATTTAAGACAAATTAAGGACTATATGAATGGTTGATGATGCCTTTTGGATTGACTAATGCACCAAGAACTTTCATGAGGCTGATGAATGAGGTATTGAGTAAATTATTGGGTAAGTTTTGTTGGTATTATGGATGACTTCGTCATGTGTTGCATTGTTTTTGTCATTAATGTCAACACTTATCTTCTTGGAGGTCTACATTGTTGTTTTGGCTCTATGGTTATATTGGTTTATTGTTGAACCAACATATTATGGTCCTGACATGGATATTGTCTTATGCACAGTCACTGATATATGCTCACTAGTAGGTTATATTGTTCACTAGCAGCGATGACAATCTAAAGATCATTTGGTTATGTCAAAGACATGGATTGGATGTTTGGATTTGGTGTTTTTCTTATTCATCTAATCGGGTTGGTAGATTTGCCTTTACCGATAGATAGGTCTAGGTTATGGACCTGTACATGATATCTATTCCATATCAGCATGAAACATTATGCAAATGGTTTATTGATTGGTAAATGTATTGAGCCGACATATTGTATCGCATCAAGACTTATTTTTTAATTGATTTTATTGCAATATCTTTAGTGAGCCGACCTCATGTATAAGTCTTAGGTTTTGTATATATGATTGTAAGATATTATTGAAGATCATGATAATGATGAGTGTATGTGAATATTGAAGAAAGAAAATAAGCAGATCCTTGTGTGAATCATGCAGACAGTATTTGAAGGTTGAAGGAAGGTTATTAAGGTGTTTAGCACTCATTGTCAGAGCTTAAACCGGTACTGAATCCAGCATTGTAGATGCTATTTTGAGCAGTGCATTGTTATTGGATTTAACCATCAAATTGTAGTTAGTTTGACTCTTATTTTGTGATTGAGCAGTGAGCTCTAGGTAGTTGGCCTTTCTGCATGTGCAGAGCCCATTTGTATACACTTACTATCTACATTAGTATCATCTTATTGTGGGTAAGGTTTCCCACCGTGGTTTTCCCCCTTACTAGGTTTCCACATCAAAATCTCAATGTCATGTGTTGTGTATGTTGTTTCTCTTTTGTTTCAGGCATTAATTTATATCGATATGTTGGGTGAATATTTTGTAACTAGCATACCAATGACAAAATATATGATTCACACATAGCTATGTTGAGAAATTAATCTCTCCTCTCATCAAGGGGAGTTTCCCTTTGAAATTTCTTCTCTAATTAATAAGAAATTAAAATTTGTGGGTTAGTTTCGGGCATATAAGTCACTTTTTTTAGAGTCAATGTATTCCCCTCCACTTTGTTACAATTTTCCTATCACTTTGATACTTAAGGAAATGAATGAATTATTCCAACAAACTATACCAAAATTTTATAAGCAAGAAGCACAAAGTCTTTCTTAAATATAACACTAACTTAGCTAATTATCACAATGGTAAGGAATTCAACTTGCAACTCAAAGTATTCAAGTATAATTCCTTAATCCTTAAAATGAAAAGCAATAGTAGCAATACAAAGCCTACTACTAATAACTTAACAATAGAAAAATTTTCAAATATTCAAGGAGCACAAAGTCTACTTTCACAATTCAAGAAATCCTTTACCCACTTAACAATATCTCCAATATCAAGAAATTAAAGAGCATATATAAGTCATGAACATAAGAACATCAACTCATATAAACAATTTTTGACACAACACAAAGTTTGAGATCAAATAAAATGGCTTTCTTTATTTGCTTGATCAAATCCTCATAACAATATCTCAAAGTCTTAGTTGAGGCAAAAATTCGGCAAAGTTTTGCTTAGCATCATTAAAGATATAATATACAAATGAGGGTCCTCCTTTTATATAAAAAGAGTGGAGAAAAATGTGGGCACAATTGACTAATTCAACTACACAGTCCCACTTGACTACAACTACAACAGAAATAAATTATATAGCTGCGAGAAAACTTCCAGCATCTAACAATGCAACTACATGAAAAGAAAATGTCAAAAGGGGACACTTTATTCATCCTTCTCCTCCTCGTTTGCTTTGTGGAATTCTTTGAACTTAGTCAAGATGGCCTCCATCTCTACTTGGTTTGACATTGGGGTAATATCTGTGATTATAGGAACATGGGAAATTGTATCTTTAGCCTTCACATATTTCTTTTTTCCATCTTTCAGAATGGATGCAAGGACTTCAAAACTAACTTGGATCTCCAGTAACTTGTCGAATGCACTTAGTGAGAAATCCAGTCCCATAGAATGATTCATTAAGGAAAGAAACTCCTGCATGATGGCATCGTTGGTAACGAGATTCTAATTGTCATCATATAGATAACAAGGAAGGTCAGTAATTCTGGCAAAAATGAGATCAATCTCATCATCACCTTCCTTCCTTTCTCGATCCAACTCCGCAATCATCAATCTTATTGTGTCTTTTTTGTGAGACAATAGTGACAAGATTTGGATATATTTTTCTCTTGTGGGAATCACTTTATTTTCAATGAGGATGTCTATTCTGAAGTCCTCCATTTTGCTCCAAAGGGTTGTACTCTTCTCAATATTTTCAATTTCTTGAGATAATGAGGTTTTGATACTTTGCATGTGACTTTGGATCACATCAAAATAAGTCAATAACCCAATTGTTGAGCTTAGAAGATGAGATCCTTTTGATTTCACCCATGCAATCCATTCATCCACCACTCATCCTTTGGTTCCCACCTATTCAACTTTCTTAAGATCTTCAGTGTCCATTGAGGAACCTATGGGCTCAATCTCCTGGGAAGATTGTGTAACTTTAAGAAGAACATTGGTCAATTGCTCACACTTCTATATTAATTCATTCTTCTCATCCTTCTCTTGTTCAAACCTCTATAAAAAATAATTAAAAGTTGTTTGACAATCGAGCTTAATGCTCTCATGTGTCTCTACTCCCAACTCTATAGTTTACATGGTATAGTCCTCAGGTTGTATATTATCTTTACTCTTATCTAACGATGGTACCATGACCTCAGCATATTTCCTTTTAGTAGCTGGATCTACTAACACCTGAAAGATAGTCTTCGATTTCTTTATTCCTTTGGGATTTGGAGGAACCAACTACTCAAAATCAAACTCATCAGGTGAAATTATGAGTTTCTTCCTCTTGGGTGCTACTACCTCCATCCAAGGTGGTAATTCTAGATTGGCGGGTGGAGTAGTAGCTGCTTGCTCAAAATAACTTGGTATTTTAGGAGCAAACTGGCTTGAACTTGTAATAGTTGTAGATGTTGTTATCAATATCAATGCTAAAGTATTTAGTGATATGTCTTCTGATGTAGTAACAATTGTTGTTCCTGGCCCTTCTTCAGTTACAGCCACAGAGAGGAGAGTGGAAGGTGTAGTAGAAATAATTTCAGTGCTAACTATAGGTGGAATTTTTGTTATGACTATCGTAGTGGAAATAATTTTAGTGCTTACCAAAGATGGAATTTTGGTTATGACCACCATAGAAGGTAAAGTCATCATCTATTGTTCAGCAAATGCTTGCTCCATAGCTTCAGGAAAATCCAACATTGAAGATTCAATGGTGGTTGAAGGAATAGCATCCAAAATGGAAAAATTGTTGAGCAGCTTTTGACTGTGACATGTCTAAATTTAACTCTTCATCATCAAACCCCTCATCCTCTTGATCCAAGTCAGTTTCAATGGAATGAATAATAACCTCTGGATGTGTAGGTGCTTGTGAGGTGGCAGGGACACTGATTTTTCCATGATGTGCTGGCTCTTCATCCTATGCTTCCTCTTGATGAGGAATTTCACCTTCTTCTGGCTCATTTTCTTTTTCAGTTTCCATAGCAGGTTGTTGTTCTAATTCCTTTGTGACTGTCTCAAGTGCTGCTAAAGACGATTCACCTTTCTTGGAACCTTTACTTGTGAACTTGATTTTGCATCCTTTCCCCTTAGATTGTGTTACAAGAGCTGAGGATGGTACTTATGGATCTGTTCTGCCCTTAGTTCTTGTTTCATCAGTGGCTGTCTTACCAACCGAGCCATCACTATTATCATCATCTCCAGAACTAGAAGGAAGTTGTTTCATTAAAAGATAATTTTTCAATAACCATGCATTGGTATTCACCAGAATGGGAGAGATTCTTTGAGTGATAGACTTACTCTCCTTTTTTGACCATTACACCAAAAGAAGTGGAGAGTTGGAAATCTTCTTTTCATAATAGACTAGGTCTATTATGTAATCAGTGTCTTCCATGGTCATTGATATTTTTTCCAAATCCAGATTTTCAATCTGCTCTAGGGTAAGACGACTGAAATCCATTCTTCTTATGTCTTCATCATCTTAGCAATTTGCCCATGCATCCTTGAATCTAAAAACATGGGTGTAGTTTCTCTTGAGCTTATTCTTCATGCCACAAAAAATAAAAATTATTTCATGCCTTTAATCTTCTCATCGTATTCCATTGTATCTCTTCCTCCATGTTCTTTGCTTTGGGGTTAGTTAAAACTAAGTATCTGCTAATAGATTCTGGGAACTTCAATTTGGTCTTATGTGCTTGCGATTTCTTTTCATGCACATAGATCAGTTGCGGACACAACTCCATGAGGATGATCTTATCAGAGGGATACCTTGGTAAATGGAAGGGTTCACCTGAGAAACATCCTATCCAGATGTAACTGAATGTTGGAAACTGAAGAAAAATGCATCCAAAATGAGACACCCTATTATATGTAGCCTCTAATAATCTTTTCTTTTGTAGGCTTTTATCAAACATGCACTTCCACACAACAAACAAGGCATCGTTGAATCTTCTAAAATGGCTACCTTGATTCTTGATTGTGAGCTGATCATAGTATTCCCAAATAGGTACTAACCTCTTGTCACCTTTGGTAGATAAACCTGGATATTGTTTCATTTTTAGCAGCAGCATATACCAGGTAAGAAGTCATATAGAATTTTAAAGTCACTTTGAACTCTTTCAACTGTGCATAGAGTGCATCACTGATCTGTACGCCCCAATCAATCCTAGTAGCCCCTTTCCTGATTATATTCATGTAATAGCACATCCAGGTTTGGAAATAATCAGTCTTTTAAACCCTTCACCTATGCCAACATGGTGACTATATCATTGTACTCCTCATTGAAGTCACTTTTGTGGAAGTATTTAGGCTATCGTGAGGTGGTAGAATTTCTAGCAGTAGAGAGATACACTGTATTAATTACTTTCTTTCATTTGACCTCATTTTTCTCATAGTACTCCTGAGCACTTTCTTGAGAAATGTCAGCCACTTCCTTGACTGAAGAACCTTTGAAAACACTATTGAAGAAAACACTATCCAAAGTCATGACCACATTTTGATCAGCATCCTTAACATGTCTTGTATTTGGATCAAAGTGATTCGACACTGCAAGTACAAAATCCGTATTGAAAAATTGGACTCAGAACAGGCTTGGGAGAAAAACTGTCAAAACTGGCAGGTCAGGGGAAAATGTCCAATCTATGCCTTCAGAGTCAAAATTTGCACATCAGACTTTAAAGTCCAATGTGCAAGGATAAAACATTTCTGCTTGTATATCAGACTTTAAAGTCCGATGTGCAAATGTGCAAATTGGGGGAAAGTCATCGACACATTGGACTTTAAAGTCTGATGTGCAAGTTAAAAAAAATCATTAGCACATCGGACTTTAAAGTCCGATGTGCAAGTGAAAAACCATTCAAAAGACCAGCACATCGGACTTTAAATTCTGATGTGCAAGGGAAGGGCAACCAATTGACATGTCAAGTTTTAAAACCCGACATGTCAATCAGACAATCTCCTCTCACATATCGGACTTTAAAGTTTGATATGTGAGGTTTAACCCTTCTGCATATCAGACTTCAAAGTTTGATATGCAGAGAGTTATCTCCACTCATTAGCCTGCATGTTAGGTTTTGAAACCCGACGTGGAGGCAGGGGAAGAGGGGGAAAGAAAAACAAAAGGGTCCAAAGGCCATTGAACATTAAAGTCCGATGTGCCCTCGACCTTAAGAGGAAGATTTTAGGAGCAATCAGATTTTAATGTCTGATGCGCTCCAATCAATAGAAAACCCAAAGGAAATGGCAGAGAGAGAAGAAGAAATGGAAGGGAAAAAACTTGAAAACAATAAAACCCTACCTCAATCCACGCAACCGAAGAAAAATTAGATAACTGGCGAGGTGATCAAGGTTGAAAATGTGATGAGAGGAGCAGGAGGGCATGCATAGAGAAGAAATCACCAAACAAAATGAAGAAATAATCCCCAAAGATTAATTAATAACCCCTAAATTAGCAATAAATGCACTCATTAATTGTTAATTGCATTGTGCAAGTCAGACTTTAAAGTCTGACATGTGAGAAATTGCCAAATCAACCTTCACATCCGACTTTAAAGTCTGATGTGCAAATGCAAAGACCCTGTAGGTTAGACTTTAAAGTCTGATTTGCAAGAGAAAGAATACATGCAGGTCAGACTTTAAAGTCCGATCTGCAAGGGTAGAACCAAAATTTTGCACATCAGACTTTAAGGTCTAATGTCCAATCTGCAAATCCCTTCAAAAAGAAAGAATCCTGCAGGTTGGACTTTAAAGTCTGAACTGCAAAGTCCGACCTACAGGTAAAACTACAAATCTAAAAGAACTTAAAAACAATAAAAATGAAAAGCAAAAATCTAAATGAGCTAACTGACGTAGTTGATCAAGCTCTCCCGGAGGTCATGAGGTATGAAACAGACCAGTTTTGAAGGGTTACCTCACGATTTTGGTTGCACCAAAATTGAGGACAATAGCTGGCTCTAACTTGGGAATAAGCCGCACCACTTGAAGCTTGTAGAATCCAGAACTCCGAGTGCCTGTATCCATTGGGCTATAGAATTAGGCGATAAAAAGACTAAAAGGAAAAAACTATACAAATTTTACAATAAGTACAACTTCCTTTTATATTGCTCTTCATTGAGTAAAGAGTTTCAAATGTTCTCCACTGTGAGGTAGAAAGAATGGGGTACCATTCACATATGCAAGTAAGTAGCTATGCTCGCCACATATTTCATGAATAGTGAAGGGACCTCTCCATAAGGAGTCAAACTTTCCATGCAAACCCTTTGGTTCCCTCCTCTTGTCCCATAACAAGACTTGATCACCAACTGAGAACTCACGAGAAGTTGTTTTCTTATCAAATAACACCTTCACTTGGCTTTGGTGTGCAGCAATCCTATCAACCACTTCCACTCTTGTTTGTTCCAACTAAGAAAGAAACAAAATCCACTTATCAAGTGAATCTTGATAGGTTTCATCTTCAACGGCCTTGGCGAGCTTTAATGCTGGAAGTTCCATAGTAATAGGAATCTCAGCATTCAACCCATACAAAATTTGAAAAGGTGACATACAGATTGATCTTTTTGGAGTTATATGATCCACCCATAGCGCACATAAAGAGATTTATGCCAAGTTCGTTGTCTCTCATCAACAAGCTTCCTCATAATAGTAACCAGATTCTTATTGCTTGACTCGGCCTGACCACTTCCTTGTGGATAATAGTTAGATAAGTGAGAAAGGGTAATACCACAATCGAAGCAAAAGGCAATGATCTCATAAGATGAAAAACATGAAGCATTGTCAGTTACTATCTTATGAGGAACACCAAACCTTGAAACGATGTTATCCTTCCAAAATTGACAAACCACCGTTGAAGTAGCTTGCTTAGTTGGAATTGCCTCCACCCACGTAGTGAAGTAATTTTTCATCGTGAGAATGTATATATGACCTTCACTAGATGTCGGATTCACAGGTCCAATGAAATCCAATCCCCTCTGTTGAAAGGGCTCTTCAATTACAACTAGCTGAGGCTTATAACCTACAAATTGTTGACATTGCTCACATTTGCGAACCCAACTGTATGTGTCCTTAAACAATGTCAGCTAACAGTACCTAGCATGCAAGATTTTGTGTGCAATGACAGGGGTAGAAAAATGTCCACCACAAGCAAGATCATGAAAAGCTTGAAGTAATCTTACTTGTTGTTGTTTGTCCACACAACGCAGAAAATTGCCATGTAAACCTTTCTTATACAAACCATTGTCCCATAAGACAAAATTCACCACTTTAAGCTTCAGGGTTCGCCTTTGATTATGTGACAAGTGTGCATGACAGTCTCCATACATTAAGAGATATGCCAAGTTAGAATACCACTCATCAGTGGTACTAACAAATAGAACCTTGGGAAGATCTTGATTCATACCTTCATTTTCCAGTACCACTTCATCAATTGATTTTTTGTCAGCTATCAACTGACATAGACCTTTTCCCCGATCCAACTTAGTGGCCTTAATTTCCATCTCATATTCCTAAATCTTAGCAACCCAATTTCCCTTTTTAGTTTTAAACTCTTGTTGCATCAAAATTGACTTGACAACAACATTAGGAACAAGAGCGATGACATGTGAATTCAGAATATAAAACCTGAAATGTTTCACCACTTTAACCATGACAAAAGCATTCTTCTCCATTTCTGAGTACTTTAACTCATGATCTTTTAGTAGATAAATCATGAATGCAATGGGTGATTCCATGCCTTCATTATTTTTTTGTATCAGTATGGCCGAACAGGTATGATCTGATGCATAGTTGTACATGATAAACTCTTTGGTATAATCAGGGCATACCAAGACTAGGGTGTTCGCCATGGCCTCCTTGATCTGATGGAAATATTTCTTTCCTTCAAGAGTCCACTTGAAAAGAGAATTACCTTTCATCATGTTAACTATGTGACGAGTTTGTTTAGCAAAGTCTAGAATAAATCTTCATAAGAAATTTACTTTGCTGAAGAAAGAATGGACAACAGTCTTACTTGTTGGTATGGAAAGATCACGAATAGATTTTACTCTTTTGGCATCAATTTTTATACCTTCTTTTGAAACAATATACCCAAGTAACTTACCTTCGGTGACCCCAAAAAAAAATTTCTTGGGATTGAGGGAAATTCCATACTGGTGACACTTCCCCAATACTTGTTGCAAATGATAGAAATGATCTTGACGTTTCTTAGAATAAACACTCAAATCATCTAAATAGACTACAATGAACTTACCAAGGAAACTTCAGAAGGCCAAGTCCATTGCACGTTGGAAAGTTGCTCCTGCATTTATCAACCCAAAAGACATTCTGTGATATGTAAAAGTGCCCCGAGGTGTGGTAAATGCAGTTTTGTGTTGATCTTGTTCAAGAACCTTCACTTGGTTGTAACCCAAAAACCCATCCAACATGGACATCATCTCTAATCCAGTAACAACTTGTAGGACATGATCCATGACAGGTAAAGGGTAGTTTTTTTTTAAGGATGCCTGATTCAAATTCTGGAAATCAACACATATCTAGATCTCACCATTCTTCTTACATACAGGTACAATATTGGCTATCCAAGAAGAATGATGAATGGGGAAGATTATCCTTGCTTTCAACATCTTTTGAACTTCAACAAAGATAGTATCAAAGATCTTTGGGTTGTATTTCCTTTGCTTTTGACGGAAAGGTGTGATACCTAGCTTTAATAGAATGTCATGACGGAGTTTTTTGGGGTGAAAATACTTTAGATCTTCATAGGAGTAGGCGAAGACATCAACATATTGCTGCAATAATGCAACAAATTTCTTCCTTTCTTCTTGTGAGCAACACTTTCCAATGTTGATCATCTTTGGATTGACTTCAGTCTTGATATTTACTTGCTCATATTCCATTGAGCCTACAACTGGTTTTTGTTGCTTGTTTACATAGTGGTCATGCTTGTCAAAGAGCTTTTCTAAAGAAACTAGACCCTTAGGGATCTTGTTTCCTTTCAATTGCATAAATTTCTCTCCCATTTCTGCATTGATACTTTCAATTGCATCCTTTGAAGGGCAGTGACTACCTTCAAAATATAGATCATCAAAATTGTCAGTCCTCTACAAGAAATTAATTACATTATGATTGTCATTAAACACTTGCCAATGATCAAAGTTGTCAGGAACACTTGGTCCAAAGACCAATTCAACAATGTATGTTGGTCTCGAAAAATCTTCATGAGGAACCAAAGAGGTTGCTAATACTTCTAATGAGTCTACCCTGTCATTAAATTCATGAGAAATGACAGATATATCAAAAGCATCAAATGCCTCTATTAGATCCCATACAAGGTTATGATAATGTCACAGCCTATCGCTCCTTGTCTGGTATATGTTCCTGACTTGACAAACTATCAACTCAGCATCTCCTTGAGCATGTAAATTCTTAATCCCCTTCTTTTGGGTAACATTCATCCCCAAAAGAAGAGATTCATACTTAGCAGTGTTATTTGTGTTGTCAAACTACAATTTGAAGGAGAAAGGGAAGAAATTTCCATTAGGAGAAACTAAAACAAGACTGGATCTTGATCCGGTAGAAGAACAGCTGCCATCAAATTCTAGCATCCAAACATCATCTGAACTACCAATGCTGACAGTATCAAAATTGAGAATTTCTTGTTGTGAAGTAGAAGATATTTTTTGGATCCCGTAACAATACTCTCACAATCAACTGGAACCTCATTGAGTGGAATGACATCTTCAATCTCAGGAACAACCTCTAAACCATCATCAACATGCAGGAAATAATTACTCATACCTGACGACTCAAAAAGAATTTGTGCCTGCTAATCATCAAACTTGACAATGGTGTATTTTGATTCTTTTTCTAGAAGTAGCTTTTGGATAACTCCTTTAACAAGAATACGAGCTTCATTCATATCCTGATGAATACTAAGAGGGGGGGGTGAATTAGTATGCCAAAAATCTTTGTACTTGAACACTTTGCTAGTCTAACAGTAAACCAGTAAAACAGTTTAGCAGACAAACCAATTAGTGCACATGCAAACCAAATAGGAAATAATGCATTCACCCACAGAAGCACAAACACCATAACACAAGATATTTTGATGTAGAAACCCAAATGGGAAAAACCACAGTGAGATGGAACTCACAAGTAACTATTTGCAGAATAGGAACTGGACCGGTTAAGGTCATACAATGTTCTTTACCAGAATAGATCCTGTTAGGAATCTCAATCTCTGTTAGGAGATAAGTCTGATTAAAGACTACCTTGCTAGAGGATTTTAGATCCATAGATGTGAACCACCTTGTTAGAGGATTTACAAAAGGCTTTTGGGCCTACCCAGTTAAGGGCTATAGACTTGTCAAAGATGTGAGTAATCAACAAGTGAGTGATCTAGCTAATAGCACAGATTGCTTGGTTAGATCCTTGATAGCTCGTTCCTAATGCATTCCAGCATTACTTCAGTCTTCTACACATTCATACTATCTCTAACTCATATACCACCTTAAACCCTCACAACCACATCAACAACAACCTAAAACCCTAGACATGATGTCCTTATAAAGGAATCTGATTTCATGTCGATCCAATAGGATTACAATACAATTTCCTAGGTTCAATGCATCTAGTCATATTCAATAACATGACACAAAAAGCATCGTTAAAGTGTCGGCACCATCAAATAATCAGTGGATAGTAACTAATCACAAATGTCAGTTGGTAACTCATCAGAGAGTATTATGGATTCATACAAAATACCGGTTCAAGCAAAATACCGGTTGTCAGTTTGACAAAATGAAGACTGGGAAATATGTGTTCTGCCACTTTGATCCTTTGTACCACTTGAGATCCTTGAACCACTTGGGGTCTACATACCACTTCAGATCAGTAATCACTTTCTGCAAAACACCAATAGTCTAAGGACTATAATGCATCATACCAGTTGGAACAATTGCCAGTTGAGCATAACTCATACATATAAAAGTAATCTCAATGCAAGTGTGTGTCCATCAATGACAATCACAACATAATCATAAAAAATGCCAACATATCCATGTTTAACTCACCTCCCACATCTCTACAAAAATTTCTTCCCAACAATAGACCATAGGAAGTCGGCACATCGACTACCAATAATGTCATCTTAATCTTCGTTTCTGAGAATGCAGCAAAAGCAAATTGTTTGTCCTTGATCCGACCTATAAAGGGGACTTGTTTGTTATCCATAGAGAAACATCTTCCAAATGTTTTGGTCAAAGTTAAACCAAGGGCATTGGCAAATTTTGACAGTATAACATTATCAGATGCCCCAGAATTGATTACACAGTTACTAAGCTTATAACCATTTATCAACAAAGAGATATAGAATGGTTCTCTTTTCTACAGGAGAAGGGGAAGCCACTAAGTTATTTTGAAGTGAGTTAGACTTGGGAAGATTACAATCTCATTGAAACATCTTCATGCTCAACACCTAGGACCCCACATGCGATGTAGAAGGCATAAATGTGTTCGTCCGGATGTTTAGGACCATCCCCAAAAAATTTAGTCAATTTTTTCCACATGCCTTTGGGAAGTTTGTGCCAAGGTGCATTCAAGCTCAATGGACCAAAAGCGGTACCCAAAGGGCCAACAACAACCATCCTTAATGTATTATATGGTGGTATTACAAAATGACTTGCAAGTGGAACAAATAAGACTTGCAAACTTGACGCCTCACTTGGTACGGGAGATCGTTGTGCAGAAGGAGGAAAACTTTGTGTCCACTACAAAGGAGAATCCTCCGTGGAGGTGTCACAAAAGGAAAATTATGTTTCTGCAAAAACTCAAAACTAGGATCAACAACTCCTACTAATCATTGCCCACGAGTGTAACTTCAATCAGCCAGATTAGGATTTTTGAGAAAATCAGCAAAATGGATATTACAATAAAAAGCGCACTGCAACCCAAAGGGAAAATACCAGTTGCATGTCACTCCCAGGAAGAGTCGCCAAAAAACTGTTGGGTGAATATTTTGTCACTAGCATACCAATGATAAAATATATGATTCACATGCAACTATTTTGAGAAATTAATCTCTCCTCTTATCAAGGGGAGGTTCTCTTTGAAATTTCTTCTCTAATTAACAAGAACTTAAAATTTGTGGGTTAGTTTCGGGCATATAACTCTTTTTTTTTTAGAGTCAATGTATTCCCCCTCCACTTTTTTACAATTTCCCTATCACTTTGATACTTAAGGAAATGAAAAAATTAATCCAACAAACTATACCAAAATTTTATAAGCAAGAACAAAGTCTTTCTTGAATATAACACTAACTTAACTAATTATCACAATGGTAAGGAATTCAACTTGCAGCTCAAAGTCTTCAACTACAATTCATTAATCCTTAAAACTACAAGCAATAGTAGAAATACAAAGCCTACTACTAATCACTTAACAATAGAAAATTTCCCAAATATACAAGGAGCACAAAGTCTACTTTCACAATTCAACAACTCTTTTACCCACTTAACAATACCTTCAATATCAAGAAATTCAAGAACATTTATAAGTCATGTACATAAGAACATCAACTCATATAAACAATTTTTGACACAACAAAACTTTTGGGATCAAATAAAATTGCTTTCTTTATTTGCTTGATCAAATCTTCACAACATAAGTTCAAAGTCTTAGTTGAGGCAAAATTTCGGCAGAGTTTTGCTTAGCATCATTAAAGATAAAATATACAAATGAGGGTCCTTCTTATATATAAAAATAGTGGAGAAAAATGTGGGCACAATTGACTAATTCAATTGCATAGTCCCACTTGACTAGAACTAGAACAGAAAGAAATTATACAGCTGCGAGAAAACTTGCAGCCTCTAACAATGCAACTACATGAAAAGAAAATGTCAAAAGGGGACACTTTATTCATCCTTCTCCTCGTTTGATTTTTGGAATTCTTTGAAATTAGTTAGGATGGCCTCCATCTCTGCTTGTTCTGGCATTCAAGTAGAATCTATGGTTACATGAACATGGGACATTGCATCTTCAACCTTCACATATTTCCTTTTTCCATCTTTCAGCATGGATGCAAGGACTTCAAAACTGACTTGGATCTCTAGTAACTTGTCGAATGCACTTAGTGAGAAATCCTGTCCTATGCAATGATCCATTAAGGAAAGAAACACATTCATGATGCCATCATGGGTAATGAGATTCTAATTGTCATCATATAGATAAAATGGAAGGTCAGCAATTCTAGCAGAAATGAGATCAATCTCATCATCACCTTCCTTCCTTTCCCAATCTAGCTCTGCAATCATCAATCTTATTGTCTCTTTTTTGTGAGACAATAATGACAACATTTGGATATATTTTTCTCTTGTGGGAATCACTTTATTTTCAACGAGGATGTCTATTCTGAAGTCCTCCATTTTTCTCCAAAGGATTGTACTCTTCTCAGTATTTTCAATTTCTTGAGATAATGAGGTCTTGATACTTTGCATGTGACTTTGGATCACTTACAAATCAATCAATAACCCAATTGTTGAAATTAGAAGATGAGATCCTTTTGATTTCAACCGTGCAATCCATTCATCCACCACTCATCCTTTGGTTCCCACCTGTTAAGCTTTCTTAAGATCTTCAGTGTCCATTGAGGAACCTATGGGCTCAATCTCCTGGGAAGATTGTGTAACTTTAAGAAGAACATTGATCAATTGCTCGCACTTTTGTTTTAATTCATTCTTCTCACCCTTCTCTTGATCAAACCTTCATAACAAAGAATTAAAAGCCATTTGAGAATCGATCTTAATGCTCTCATGTGTCTCTACTCCTAGCTCTACAGTTTGCATGGTATAGTCTTCAAGTTGTATATTATTTTTACTCTTATCTAACGATGGTACCATGACCTCAGCATATTTCCTTTTAGTAGATGGATCTAGTAACACCTAAGAGATAGTCTTTGGCTTCTTTGTTCCTTTTGGATTTGGAGGAACCAACTACTTAAAATCAAACTTATCAGGTGAAATTATGAGTTTCTTCCTCTTGGGTGCTACTACCTCAATCCAAGGTGGTAATTTTTGATTTGTGGGTGGAGTAGTAGCTGCTTGCTGAAAATTTCTTAGTATTTCAAGAACAAACTAGCTTGAACTTGCAGCAGTTGTAGATGTTGTTATTGGTATCAATCTTGAAGTATCTATTTATATGCCTACTGATGTAGTAACAGCTGTTGATGCTAGCCCTTCTTCAATTAAAGCCGCAGAGGGGAGACTCGAAGGTTCAGTGGAAATAATTTCTTTGCTAACTAGAGGTTGAATTTCTGTTATGACTGTCGTAGTGGAAATAATTTTAGAGCTTACCAAAAATGGAATTTTGGTTATGACCATTATAGAAGGTAAAGTCATCATCTATTATTCCGCAAACGCTTGCTCCATAGCTTCAGGAAAATCCAACATTGAAGATTCAATGGTGGTTGAAGGAATATCATCCAAACTAGAAAAATTGGATATTGCAAAAAATTGGTGAGCAACTTCTAACTGTGACATTTCCAAATTTAACTCTTCATCATCAAACCCCTCATCCTCTTGATCCGAGTCAGTTTAAATGGAATGAATAATAACATTTGGATATTTAGGTTCCTGTGAGGTGGCAGAGACATTGATTTTTCCATGATGTGCTGGCTCTTCATCCTGTGCTTCCTCTTGATGAGGAATTTCACCTTCTTTCGGCTCATTTTCTTTCTCAGTTTTTATAGCAGGCTATTGTTCTGATTGCTTTGTCACTGTCTCAGGTGCTATTGAAGACAATTCACCTTTCTTGGACCCTTTAATTGTGAACTTGATTTTGGGTCCTTTCCCCTTAGATTACGTTACAGGAGTCAAGGATGGTACTTGTTGATTTTCTCTTCCCTTGGTTCTTGTTTCAGTCGTAGCTCTCTTACCAACCGGGCCATCACTATTATCATTATCTCCAGAACTAGCAGGAAGTTGTTTCATTCTAAGATTGTTTTTCAATAACCATGCATTGGTATTTTCCAAAATGGGAGAGATTCTTCGAGTGATAGACTTACTCTCCTTTTTCAACCATTGCACTGGAGGAAGTGGAGAGTCTGAAATCTTCTTTTCATAATAGACTGGGTCTATTATATCGTCAGTGTCTTCCATGGTCATTGGGATTTTTCCCAAATCCAGATTTTCAATCTGCTCTAGGGTAAGACGACTGAAATCCATTCTTCTTATGTCTTCATCATCTTGGCATTCTTCCCACACATCCTCGAATCTAAAAACATGGGTGTAGTTTCTCTTGAGCTTATTCTTCATGCCACAACAAAAAATTATTTCGTGCCTTGAATCTTCTCATAGTATTCTATTGTATCTTTTCCTCCATGTTCTTTTCTTTGGGGTTAGTTAAAACTGAGTATCTGGCAATAGATTTTGGTAACTTTAACTTGGTTTTATGTGGTTGCGATTGCTTTTGATACACATAGATCAGTTGCCGACACAACTCCATGAGGATGATCTTATCAGAAGGATACCTAGGTAAAATGAAGGGTTCACCTAAGAAACATCCTATCCGGATGTAAGTGAATGTTGGAAACTGAAGAAAAATGCATCCAAAATGAGATACCTTGTTATATGCAGCCTCTGATAATCTTTGCTTTTGCAGGCTTTTATCAAACATGCACTTCCACACAACAAACAAGGCATCGTTGACTCTTCTCAAATGGGTACCTTGATTCTTGATTATGAGTTGATCATAGTATTCCTAGACAAGTACTAACCTCCTATCACTTTTGGTAGATAAACCTATATATTGTTTCATAGAAGCAGCTGCATATACCAGGTAAGAAGTCATATAGAATTTGAATGTCACTTTGACCTCTTTCAATGGCGCACAAAGTGCATCACTAATTTGTTTGCCCCAATCAATCCTAGCATCCCCTTTCCTGATTATATTCATGTAATAGCACATCCAAGCTTGGAAATAATGAGTCTTTTAAACCCTTCACCCATGCCAACATGGTGACCATATCATTGTACTCCTCATTGAAGTCACTTTTGTGGAAGTATTTAGGCCATCATGAGGTGGTAGAATTTATAGCAGTAGAGGGGTACACTGTAATAATTATTTTCTTGCATTTGACCTCTTTTTTCTCATAGTACTCTTGAGAATTTTCTTGAGAAATGTCAGCCACTTCCTCGACTGAAGAACCTTTGAAAACACTATCCAAAGTCATGACCACATTTTGATCAGAATCCTTAAGCTATCTTGTATTTGGATTAAAGTGAGTCACCACTGCAAGTACAAAATCCGGATCATGAGCTGCAACTGGGAAGGAAGCATATTTATACAACTCAGATTTGATCAAGTTTGTTAAGCGAGAAGGAGCTTTCTCAACTTGATCAATAAATTCCTGCATACTAACATGACCAATTTATGTATCTTTGATCTCCTTGATGTTTGAATCTACTGAGCTCTCCGAGTACAAATTCAAGTATTTATCATACTTGTACTTCATCTTCTTTGCTGATGATTTACTCGGTGAAGATTCCAACAACCTCAAAGAAGGTTCTGATTTATCATGAGGGGGTCTTGATATTTGTAAATTATTGCATTCAACACTGAGGATTAGCTTCTTTGACAGTTATCATCATCAATAAAACCAAATTTTATCAACCGGATCAAAAAATCAGACTCAGAACAAGCTTGGGAGCAAAACTATCAAAACTGGCAGGTCAGGGAAAAAAGTCTAATCTGTACCTTAGGAGTCAAAATTTGCCAATGTGCAAGGATAAAACATCTTTGTTGGCATATCAGACTTTAAAGTTCGATGTGCAAATTAGGGGAAAGTCATCGGCACATTGGACTTAAAAGTCTGATGTGCAAGTTAAAAAAAATCATTAGCACATCGGACTTTAAACTCCAATGTACAAGTGAAAAATCATTCAAAAGACCATCACATCGGACTTTAAAGTCTGATGTACAAGGCAATGGAAACCAATTGACATTTTGGGTTGTAAAAACTGACATGTCAATTAGACAATCTCCTCTTACATATCAAACTTTAAAGTCCGATATGTGAGGTTTAACCCTCCTGCATATCGGACTTTAAAGTCCGATATGTAGAGAGTTATCTCCACTCATTAGCCTGCATGTCGGGTTTTAAAACTCAACGTGTAGATGAGGGAAGAGGGGGAAAGAAAAACAAAAGGGTCCAAGGGCCATCGGACATTAAAGTCCAATGTGCCCTTTACCTTGAGAGGAAGATTTTAAGAGAAATCATTAATGTTCGATGCGCTCCAATAAATAAAAAACCCAAAGGAAATGGTGGAGAGAGAAGAAGAAATGGAAGGGAAAAAAATTGAATACAATAAAACCCTACCTCAATCCACATGGCTCTAGAAAAATTAGATGACGGGCAAGGTGATCAAGGTTGGAAATGTGACGAGAGGAGTAGGAGGGCATGCACAAAGAAGAAATCACCAAACAAAATGAAGAAATAATCCCTAAACATTAATAAATAACCTCGAAATTAGCAATAAATGCGCTCATTAATTGTTAATTGTGTCATGCATGTCAAACTTTAAAGTCCAACATGCAGGACTAAAACTCTTGCAAGTCGGACTTTAAAGTCCAACATGCAAGAAATTGCCAAATCAACCTGCACATCAGACTTTAAAGTCCGATGTGCAGATGCAAAAACCCTGCAGGTCGGACTTTAACATCTGATCTGCAGGGGCAGAACCAAAATTTTGCACATCGGACATTAAAGTTTGATTTGCAAATCCCTTCAAAAAATTTTTTTCCTGTAGGTCATACTTTAAAGTCCGACCTGTAGGCAAAACTGTAAATCTAAAAGAACTTAAAAACAATAACAATGAAAAGCGAAAAGCTAAATGAGCAAATTGACGGAGTCGATCAAGCTCTCCCGGAGGTCATGAGGTATGAAACATACCAGTTTCATAGGGTTGCCTCATGATTTTGTCCATGCTGAAATCAAGGATAACACTATACTGCTATAACTGTTAATCTGTTTTACCGACACTTAGTTTGGTTTATCGAGATTAAGTTTAAGTTGGAATAATTTGCATTTTGGTTGTAATTTATTGACAACTGGTTCACAAATGATTCATGCCCCCCTCTCAATTGTCCTTTCTAACAATTGGTATCAAATCTAAGTCCTCTTTTTGCAGAAGCCTAACAGCTTGAGGAAATCCTATGGCAACAAATACTTTTAGGAAGGATAGTTTGAAACCTGATGGAACTAACTATAGTATATGGAAGATCAGAATGGAAACACATACAAATTGCATTGGAAGAGATATATGGGATGTTACAAAGAATGGCTATGTTGGTCCTACTTCGAATCAACCTCATCCACTGACATTGGCTAAGGACTTGGAGAATGATTTCAAAGCAAGAGAAGCACTTCTGAGCACATTATCAAATCAGGAAATCATGGGATTATCAGACCGATCTATTGCTAAAGCTATTTGGGATAAACTGGAAACATTGAATGAAGGAAATACCACTATCAAGATTACAAAACTAAAATGTTACCGGGTTAGGTATGAAAATTTAAAAATGGAAGAAGATGAAAGAATTTATGCATTTATGGAAAGAGTTAATGAAATTGTTTTAGGAATACAATGTTGTGGAGGATCTTTAAGTGAAGATGAAATTGTGTCTAAAGTTTTAAGATCTTTGCCACCAGCTTACAAAATGAAAGTGACTGCTATTAATGAGTTGAGAGAAATGCTTAATACATCAGTTTCTAGAGATACTTTGGTTGGAAAAATTTCAGCATTTGATCTTGAAGAGTTTGGTCCTACTACTACTATAGTCAAGACTAATTTAGATTTCAAAGCATCATCATCATCTGACAAAACTGATTGGAAAGCACTTTATGCAAAAGAAGTTGAAGATATGAGAAGAGAAAATGAAGAACTTGGAGAACCTGAAGCACTATTTGCAAGGAAGATACCTAAAGGTCCAACAGGAAGTAAGTATGAAGGTAAAGCACCTTTCAAATATTTTAATTGTAATAAAGTTTGTCATATGGCTTCTAGGTGTCCTAATAGACATGCAAGACTAAGGGAGGAAGCAAACAGATCATATAAGCCTAACCCTGAATATCAGAGATACAGATTTAAGAAAAATAGAGATAAGTCATGTTACTATGCAGATGAAGGTGTTATAGATGATTTATATGAAGATCCAACAGATAGCGGATGGGCTTTTGTTGCAATAAAAGAAGATCAACTGACACCTATCGTCAAACCGGTAGAGCAGGCACTGGCAGAAAAAATTGAAGAAAAGGATGAATGGATTATAGATAGTGGATGCTCACATCATATGACTAGTGATAAAAGAAAATTCTTATCTTTTCAGGAAATTCATAGAGGTCTAGTAAGGTTTGGAGATGATAAATCTTGTTTAATTAAAGGAAGAGGCACTATAGCTTTGGATGGTAAGCATAATACTGACAATATTTATTATGTAGAAGGTTTAAAGCATAATATTTTGAGTGTTGGTCAGTTAGTGGAAAAAGGATTTCAGTTATAATTCAAGAATGAAAAATGCAAAATCATAAACAAAACTAGATTGGAGATTGCAACCAGTAATCAGACTTAAGGTGTGAGGCCCTACCCCGACTCATCCTAGTATTTCAGTATTTTTCATGTTGAGACTATTATGGTTTCTTTATTTTTATACATTATGGATTTGGAACTTATATGATTTCATGATTTGGATAACATTGATATATACTGATGCATCATTTCTATGCATGGTTCTAGAATATGATTACTTTGTGATGATGTATGTCATTATTGGAATTGCAGGACTTTACTATGATGATAGAAATAGGATGCATGTTTTATGTATGGATTAAAATTATGAGAATTAAGACAATTGCTTATGTGAATTATTTGGATGTAAGTTGTATTGAATTGTTTAAATGTTATATTGTATGCAGAGTGTTTGATGTGTATTCTTATTCATGTGTTTTATATTATATGAGGTTATTTGGAATTACTAATGTGTAATTGAGATGCATAGGAAAATTATCCATGTGACCATGGAAATATTATGGAGAACCAAACCTAGACCTATGTACGTTTGTAAAACCAGGGTTTGTCTATTTGGAGAGACAACACCTCGTTTGTATAGTATTTTATTTGTGAAAGAGGATGTTGCATGTGTGTTAGATTGAATTTATGTATTTGTGTAAATCCAACAAGAGACAAAATTTCATGTGTAAGTTTGTAAAAGTATTTTTATTGTGTCCCTTGACACATGTGTTGATTTATGTCTTGATTTTTCAATTGTCTCTTGGAGGAAGTTGTTTTAACCATAGCTTTTTCAAATAATTTAATGTGGTTATATATTTTCCTTGGGTAGAAAATCTTTGGGGTGGTCAACTTAGGTTAGACCCGAAAATTAACTTCAGATGGGTTTAAAAAGGGTTAAATGGACTCCTAAGGGTAGTTTAAAGGTGTTTTCTAAATCCCATAAGGTATACCTAAGGGTTAGGAGTAATTTTAGGCATGTGACAACTCCCATGTGGCTGTTTAGTCACCCTAAAAAGTGGATTTTCTTGAATTTAGAAGGCATCATCTAGGTTAGTTAACTTTCCCCTTTGATGAGAGATCCCTTTTGATCTTTTTTCCAACTTTTCATTTTTCAATTTTAGAAACCTGTCAGAACTCTCATTGAGGTCTTCTTAGGCAAGAATGAGAGATTTTGCAGGTAATCACCCACACTCCATTTTTGGAGACAAGGAATTTTGAAAAAAAAGATAGATTTGGTTTTAGGAAATTGGCTAAGTGTAGATAAGCAAGGAATTAGTGGAATTGGGCCACTCATCCTCAACTAATCTAGCATACCTTTGGGTAGTTGAAGGTTGGTTAAATTTCTCTTTGTATTGTTTTTATATTGCATGATTATGTTGAAAATATTTTCTTGTGTGAAAAGGCTAGTTTCTTGTATTTTTCCCTTATGAAAATTTATTTTGTGTTCTACATTTTACTTTTGTGTACATTCTATGTTTTGGGAGTAACCAAGGCCTCCTACTCTTGGGAGAGAGGATAGCCTGTTGGGTGGTAGAAGTTTGACAACCCTTGAGTGAGAGGCTCTTGTTATGAGAGTGATCTTAAGGGATATTTATGTGACCCTTGCTGCATGGCTTGTTTATGCATTAGGGGGTCATAAGGAGGGAAATAAGGCATGAATGCCTTGGGGGGGCATAAGGATGCGGGTTTATTGTACTTATGAGTTATCTTTGTTGTCGTGAGGTGGCTTTGTGTTTTACCATACTTGCAGTCTCCTCAGGGTACTTGGTCCACTACCACCCTTGAATAGACATCACAATGTGTGGTGTAGTGTAGACTTGGTTGGGAATATGTTTGTGATTGTTTTTCCTTGTTTATTGTGTTTGCATATGTGTAACATGTCTAGGGCTTGGTTCTCCAAGCTTGGGGGTGGCTACTAGTTAGCCTAGGCTGGGAGGTGAGCACTCCATGGTCATAGCCTATGATTTATTTGCAGGTATTTGGAAGAAAGAAATAGGACAAGTAGAAGTGGCTGGAGTTATTTGTTGTAGAAAAATATTTGTAAATGTAATTATTATTCTTTGAAAGTCCTAATTTATTAGAAATGAGAGACCCATTTGTAAAAGTGACGATAGTGTCTTGGAAATATGTTTTAAAGAAATGTAATATTTATTTATGGTATACTGTAGAAAAGAAATGAGTATTTCTGGTTTTAGTTTCTATAGTTCTGAAAAATAACATTTGTTGTGTATAGGATATTTTGAAAAGTAAGAAATTTATTTATTCCCTCCATGCATTTAAAATTAAATATTAGAAAAGAAATGGAATAGGTTAACATGTATGTAGTAGACTAGAAATAAAACATTTAGATCTGTATATGGAAGTGCATGTTTAGTTTATTTAAATCTGTCATTTAATTATTTGCAAAAAAATAAAAATAAAAAATATTATAGTCATATCTAAAGATTCATTTTAATATTTTCTAGATTTAAATAGTTGTTGTTTGAACTTATTTACTTATGTCAAATTTAATTACTTGCAGAAAATAACTCTAAGGATTAAATAAACTATCTTATTTTAGTTTTAGCTACAAGGCATTTAAAATAAAAAGGAAATATGTACATTGATTTTTAAAACTGATGACTTTAACTTATCTGTTAAAATGGTTCCAAAATAAAAGAATATCAACACTTATTTTTTTTTTAAAAACCTAGATTTAATATACAATTAATATATATATATATATATATATAAATAAATGTAATTACATATAAATATGTTTAAATGAAATTCATTCTTTTTTATAACATGCTTATTTATATTTATATATATATTTATATATAAACAAAATTATTATTTAAAACAAAAAAAAAAATTACCGCATAAGGTTTTCGGCAGGGCCGAAACCACAATGCTAAACATAGTGGTTGGTAGGGCCGAACCTACTGTGTTTAGCACAGTGGTCGGCGCGGCCGGTGGGCGCCACTATGGGCGACCACAGTGGTCGGCACCGCCACTGTGGTTTCCCACAGTGAGTGGCGCCGGGAACGCCCACCGCCGCTACTTCCATAACCCTGCTACTACTCCCATGGCCACCGCTTGATGAGCTCGCCCCTGTACAATCCAACACAAAAAAAAAAAAAACCCTAGCCGGTTACGGCTATGGTAAAATGTATTAAAGTAATAAAGAATGAAGGAAAAAAAAGGGGAGCTTTATTTATATAATAATAAAGATAGGGTTTTCATGGTTAAGTGATAACATAATTATTTAGAATTATATATATAAATATATATAGAGTTATGATTATGAATTTTGGGCAAATTTGTAGAGTTATATATATATATATATATATATACGCATATGGTTAAAAATATGAATGGGGCAAAATGTAAAATTTATTTATTTTACTAGGTGTTTACATTTTAAATATGTTTTTATAAACATATGGGTTTATTAAAAAAAAAAGAGGAGAAATATATGTTTAAATTTAAATTACTTATGAAGTATAATCTTTTAGAAATTTTATAATAAAAATTGGGTGAGTTATTTTGGCTATGGGAAAATAATTTTAGCTCACCTAGATATGGGTTTATGAGATTAAACCTTATAGGACAAATTCCATTATGAATATAATTAACCCTTTAGATGGTTTAGTTTAAACACTTTTTAATTATTGATTAAAATAAATTTTAGACATTATAAACAAAGTGCTAGGACTAATTTAATTAGTTCCTTAGAGCAATTAATGCTTATTGAAGATTAATAATATCTTTGTCCATTATTTTAGAGAGTTGTGATTTAATTAATCTATTGACTAATTTTGATGAAATAATAAAACTATTCATTTAGTATTCCGCATTTAATTATTTTTGTTTACTTGAGTTAGTGGTTTAAGATAACTCAAAACGTAGTTAAGACGAAACTTGCTTGTGCATTTCATATTGGCAAATTAAATGTTATTAATTTGTGATTTAAAAAAAAAAAATTATCTCGTTCGTGCCCAAAAGTTTGGGCATGACATTTTGGTATCAGAGCAAGGTTTCCAACACTAGGAACCTTTCTCCATTACGTTTCACTTTAATTAATTTTATTATATTAATTTTCTATGATATTTAAATTTAATTAATTAAATATTTTTTCCGAAAAATTAGTTATTTAATTTATATTATTTTATTTTCTCATAAGGATGCCTCCAACTACGCGAAAAGCTCACAAGCACGAAAGGGGTCCTAGGAGTTTACACATAGCACGCGAAGAGGTAGATAGGGAGGAATTGGTTCCGGAAGTGAACCCAGAGGCTCCTCCCGAACAGCCAGTTGACTCAAACCAAAACATCTTAGAATCACTCCAGAACCTGATTGGTATAGTCCAGGATAGATTTCCAGCAGAGGATCATCATGTTGAAAATCAAAACTCAGGGAGTCATAGATCGACAGATAGGGAACGGAGCAGGAGTCCACCTCCTATTCCCATAGAGAGTCATGGTGGGAATGAGCTTGAGTCAGTGTACCTACCAGGACCACCTCTAGTGGTAGAGCTAGTATATTATGAGAGATCATGTCAGGATCCAAGAGATCTTATTAGGGAGGTTATGCGCCTCCAGCCACCATCTTTTGGGAGATCTACCAATGGGGTAGAAGTTGAGGCATGGCTATTGAGCCTTGATAGGTGCTTTGCATTGCACTCTTACGAGAGCAATCTAAAGGCACATGTAGCAGTCCACCTATTGAGAGGGACGACCTCCACTTGGTGGAGACAAGAGGAATACAAGTGTGGTTTAGTTGCTGATACTCTCACATGGGAGATTTTTATAGAGAGGCTTAGGGAGAGGTACTTGTCAGAGCATTACAGACAGCGTAGGATAGATGAGTTCCATGACCTCCAACAGATGGGTCTCTCAATGACCTAGTACGAGAGCAAGTTCTTTGAGCTCTTGCCCTATGTGGACTACCTGAAAGACGAGAAGCTTTTCATCAACAATTTCATCAAAGGGCTGAATGCCGACATAGCAGGACTAGTGAGGATGTCCGCTCCAGGGAGCCTTCGGGTTGCCATGGAGAAGGCATTGATAGTAGAGGACATTCAGGTCAGGCCACAAGATACCAGGGATCAGTTCTAGAACTGAAACCCTATACCCCAGACATACGAGTTTCAGAAACCCCATTGGAAGGGAAATAACAAAAACACATAGGGGTTCTCCAAACCCCCTCCTCCGCAACAATCACAACAGAACCAGAGGTAGAGGCCTCCGCAGTATCAGCAGGGCACAAAGCCCAAACAGTAGTAGTCTCAGGGTCAGAGGTGAGATCAATGATCTCAGGCTCCTTACACACCTCCGGCGAGGACTCAGCAGTCCTCTAGGGGTGGGTACAGTGGTTCTAGTAGGACAGGGGGACATTCTTTCTCTAGGCCTTAGGGTGTCTAGTTTCAGCCATGCAGTGCTTGTTTCACATGTGGAGCCATGGGGAACATGGCAAGAGAGTGTCCTTAGGGTCAGATGGTAGGGAATCAGAGGATGGTAGCATCAGAGCCTACAGTTGGAGATATGGGTAGGTCCCATAGAGTCTTTGTAGCAGTTGACAACCGCTAGGCAGAGCACCAGGCCATAGTCATTGAGGCTGCAAGTATGATCAGAGGTAACAATGTATCTATATTATTTGATTTAGGAGCTACTGACTTCTTTATATCTCCATTGGTTATGGAGCATTGCAGGCTAGTGACAACTAGACAGGGTGTCAGTTGGGAAGTGGAGTTAGCTTCAGGGGCTAGAGTGTTAGTGGAATTAGAGGTTAGGGCATGTTAGCTTCAGATTGGCAATACCACCACCCTAGTAGACCTTAGAGTTACACCACTTGGATCATATGGCATCGTACTTGGCATGGATTGGGTTTATGCCCACAGAGCCAAGATGGATTGCCGCCTGAAAGTGATAGAGTGTGAGGATGATTAGGGTTCGCCCATAGTAATCACAGGGATTTAGAGACCCATGTCTCTTCATATGATTTCCACAATGCAGCTTAAGTGGAGCATGCAAAAGGGATGTTAGTTATTTGCCATTAGTATCAGTGATAGAGGGGAAGAGGATGAAAAGGAAACATTGATATACAACCATCCTATCCTTAAGGGATATTCAGATGTGTTTCCTTCAGAGCTACCTGGGATGCCGCCCCGTAGAGAGATTAACTTTCATATAGACCTTGTACCAAGAGCTGAGCCAGTTTCAAGAGCACCTTATAGGATGACCACAAATGAGCTTAATGAGCTCAAGATGCAGCTTAAGGAACTCCTAGAGAAGGGTCACATTCATCCTAGCATATCCCCTTGGGATGCACCAGTCATCTTCGTGAAGAAGGATGAATCTCTTTTATTATGCATGGATTCTTGTCAGTTGAACAAAGTAACCATCAAGAACCGATATCCTTTGCCTAGAATTGCTAATCTATTCGACCAACTTCAGGGTGCCAAAGTATTTTCCAAAATTGATCTGAAGTCAAGATACCATCAGTTGAGAATAGTGGAAAGTGATATCCACAAGACTGCATTTCGCACTAGATATGGCCACTATGAGTTCACCTTGGTTCCATTCGGTCTTATGAATGCTCCAGCTATTTTCATGAGCCTCATGAATGGGGTATTCTGCACATTTCTGGACCGCTTTGTGATTGTGTTCCTCGATGATATATTGATATATTCTCAGAATGAGAAGGAGCATGAGGAGCACCTAAGATAGGTTTTTGTAGTGTTTGAGGGATAATCAGTTGTTTGGCAGTTTGTTAAAGTGTGCTTTCTTTCGATTAGAGGTCAAGTACCTTGGGCACATTATTTCTAGGGATGGGATCTCAGTAGACCCATCCAAGATCAGAGCTATTATGGATTGGCCAATGCCAACCAGTGTGACAGAGGTCAGGAGCTTCATGGGCTTAGCAGGCTATTACCGATGCTTTGTAGAGGGATTCTCCAGAGTCGCACATCCTATTACTTTTGTTCAGTGTAAAGGGAAGAAATTTTAGTGGAAAAAGAAGTGCGAGAGGGCCTTTCAGGAACTCAAAAAGGCACTCACTAGTGCACCTATCCTTGTAGTACCAGATCCCTTAGCTGACTTCATGGTTTGCACATATGCTTCCCTAGAGGGTTTAGGAGCAGTTCTTATGCAGGATGGTAGGGCTATAGCTTTTGAGTCTAGGAAACTTAAGATTCATGAGCTTAACTACCTTGAGCTTGCAGTAGTAGTGTATGCACTTGTGAGGTGGAGACACTTCCTTTTGGGTCATCATTTTGAGCTTCATTCAAACCATCAAAGTCTTCAGTACATATTCACTCAGTTGAACCTTAATGCATGTCAGAGGAGATGGATGGAATTCATGTGCGAGTATGCTTTTGACGTTCACTACATCAAAGGGAAAGAAAATGTAGTTGCAGATGCTTTGAGTAGGAGACATCATGAGGCATACACCATATCTATGGGCACGGATTTGAGAGATTGTATACTGCAGCAGTTGCCAGAGGATGTATGGTATTCATAGGTTTGTCAGGTGATACGATCTTAGGAAATTTTAGAAGGGAAATATGTGGATTATTCCTTGGAGTTCGATGAACTATTATTCCATAAAGGGCGCATCTATGTACCTTTTTCCAGAGGTTTGTGAGAGTTCATTGTCATGGAGGCTCATAGAGATCCTTATGCAGCACATCCCAGAGTTAAGAAGATGTATGCTGACTTGCGATAGTTATATGATTGGCTAGGAATGCGGCATCTCATTGCTGAGTTAGTAGCCCGATGCCTCGAGTGTCAGAGAGTCAAGGTAGAGCACCGCCATCCAAGTGGGTTGCTCCAGTCTCATGCTATACCAAAGTGGAAGTGGGATACTATATCCATGGATTTCATCATTGGTCTTCCTATGTCATCTCGTCGCCATGATGCCATCTTGGTGACAGTTGACAAGTTGACCAAAGTGGCCCACTTTTTACCAGTTCAGACTACCTTCACAGCACCAGCAGTAGCTTAGGTGTTCTTATGAGACATTGTCATACTTCATGGCATTCCATGCAAGATTATGTCTAACAGGGATTCCCTCTTCACTTCTTCCTTTTGGAAAGCATTACAGGAAGCTATGGGCACTAAGCTCAACTTTAGTACAACATATCATCCAGAAATGGATGGTAAGACAGAGAGGGTTAACTAGGTGTTAGAGGATATGCTTCGCATGTACGCCATGGATCATCAGACCAGATGGGAAGAGTACCTTACCTTAGTGGAGTTTTCCTATAACAATGGGCATCACACTTCTTTGTGGATGCCACCCTATCAAGCATTATGCGGCAGGCCTTGCAGGACACCATTGAGTTGGGACTGCATAGAGGATAGAGTTGCTATTGGTCCTGAGATAGTTCAGGATATGGAACAGTAGGTGGATTTGATTAGGTAGCATCTTAGAGAGGCATAGGATAGACAGAAGAAATATGTAGATGCAAAGAGGATAGACCGTAGCTACTGGGTTGGAGACAGAGTCTTCTTGAGAGTGCGACCGCATAAGAGTCCAATCCGTTACGCAAAGGGTTCTAAGCTCGCACCTCACTTTGTGGGACCATTTGAGATCCTTGAAAGGATAGGACGAGTTTCCTACCATTTAGCATTGCCACATAGCCTATCACGCATCCACGATGTTTTTCATGTATCTATTTTGAGAAAGTATATCTATGACGAGTCTCATATTTTAGATTGGGATGCCTTGCAGGTGGATTCGAACGGGTAGCTAGCTTTGGAGCCCATTTGCATTTTGGCACACCAGACGATGGCCCTTCGAGGTCGAGAGCTGGACCAGGTTAGGGTCCACTAGGATTGCTATGATGAGGTTGTGACTTCATGGGAGGATGCAACACGTATGAGATCTCGGTACCCTCATCTTTTAGATGAACTCTAGGAGGAAGTTCATGCCTAGAGGGGGAGGGTGTGAGGCCCTACCCCAACTCATCCTAGTATTTTAGTATTTTTCATGTTGAGACTATTATGGTTGCTTTATTTTTATACATTATGGATTTGGAACTTATATGATTTCATGATTTGGATAACATTGATATATATTGATGCTTCATTTCTATGCACGATTCTAGAATATGATTACTCTGTGATTATGTATGTCATTATTGGAATTGCAAGACTTTACTATGATGATAGAAATAGGATGCATGTTTTATGTATGGATTAAAAAAATGAGAATTATGATAATTGCTTATGTGAATTATTTGGATGTAAGATGTATTGAATTGTTTAAATGTTATATTGTATGCAGAGTGTTTGATGTGTATTCTTATTCATGTGTTTTATATTATATGAGGTTATTTGGAATTACTAATGTGTAATTGAGATGCACAAGAAAATTATCCATGTCACCATGGAAATATTATGGAGAACCAAACCTAGACCTATGTACGTTCATAAAACCAGGGTTTGTCTATTTGGAGAAACAACACCCCGTTTGTATAGTATTTTATTTGTGAAAGTGGATGTTGCATGTGTGTTAGATTGAATTTATGTATTTGTGTAAATCCAACAAGAGACAAAATTTCATGTGTAAGTTTGTAAAAGTATTTTTATTGTGTCCCTTGACACATGTGTTGATTTATGTCTTGATTTTTCAATTGTCTCTTGGAGGAAGTTGTTTTAACCATAGCTTTTTCAAATAATTTAATGTGGTTATATATTTTCCTTGGGTAGAAAATCTTTGGGGTGGTCAACTTAGGTTAGACCCGAAAATTAACTTCAGATGGGTTTAAAAAGGGTTAAATGGACTCCTAGGGGTAGTTTAAAGGTGTTTTCTAAAGCCCATAAGATATACCTAAGGGTCAGGAGTAATTTTAGGCATGTGACAACTCCCATGTGGCTGTTTAGTCACCCTAAAAATTGGATTTTCTAAGATGTGCGAAAATCGAATTTAGAAGGCATCATCTAGGTTAGTTAACTTTCCTTTTTGATGAGAGATCCCTTTTCATCTTTTTTCTGACTTTTCTTTTTTCAATTTTAGAAACCTGTGAGAACTCTCACTAAGGTCTTCTTAGGCAAGAATGAGAGATTTTGCAGGAAATCACCCACTCTCCATTTTTGGAGACAAGGAATTTTGAAAAAAAAGATAGATTTGGTTTTAGGAAATTGGCTAAGTGTAGAGAAGCAAGGAATTAGTGGAATTGGGTTGCTCATCCTCAACTAATCTAGCATACCTTTGGGCAGTTGAAGGTTGGTTAAATTTCTCTTTGTATTGTTTTTATATTGCATGATTATGTTGAAAAGATTTGCTTGTGTGAAAAGGCTAGTTTCTTGTATTTTTCCCCTATGAAAATTTATTTTGTGTTCTACATTTTACTCTTGTGTACATTCTGTGTCTTAGGAGTAACCAAGGCCTCCTACTCTTGGGAGAGAGGATGGCCTTTTGGGTGGTAGAGGTTTGACAACCCTCAAGTGAGAGGCTTTTGTTATGAGAGTGATCTTAAGGGATATTTATGTGTCCCTTGTTGCATGGCTTGTTTATGCATTTGGGGGTCATAAGGAGGGAAATAAGGCATGAATGCCTTGGGGGGGCATAAGGATGCGGGGTTATTGTACTTATGAGTTATCTTTGTTGCCATGAGGTGACTTTGTGTTTTACCATACTTGTAGTCTCCTCGGGGTACTTGGTCCACTACCACCCTTGAATAGACATCACAATGTGTGGTGCAATGTAGCCTTGGTTGGGAATATGTTTGTGATTGTTTTTCCTTGTTTATTGTGTTTGCATATGTGTAACATGTCTAGGGCTTGTTTCTCCAAGCTTGGGGGTGGCTACTAGTTAGCCTAGGCTGGGAGGTAAGTACTCCATGGTCATAGCCTATGATTTATTTGCAGGTTGTTGGAAGAAAGAAATAGGACAAGTAGAAGTGGCTGGAGTTATTTGTTGCAGAAAAATATTTGTAAATGTAATTATTATTCTTTGAAAGTCCTCATTTATTAGAAATGAGAGACCCATTTGTAAAAGTGACGATAGTTTCTTGGAAATATGTTTTAAAGAAATGTAATATTTATTTATGCTATACTACAGAAAAGGAATGAGTATTTCTGGTTTTAGTTTCTATAGTTCTGAAAAATAACATTTGTTGTGTATAGGATATTTTTAAAAGTAAGAAATTAATTTTTTCCCTCCATGCATTTAAAACAAAATATTAGAAAAGAAATGGAATAGGTTAACATGTATGTAGTAGATTGGAAATAGAACATTTAGATCTGTATATGGAAGTGCATGTTTAGTTTATTTAAATCTGTCATTTATTTATTTGCAGAAAATTAAAAAAAATATATATATATTATAGTCATCTCTAAAGATTCATTTTAATATTTTCTAGATTTAAATAGTTGCTATTTGAACTTATTTACTTCTGTCAAATTTAATTACTTGCAGAAAATAACTCTAAGGATTAAATAAACTATCTTATTTTAGTTTTAGCTACAAGGCATTTAAAATAAAAAGGAAATATGTACATTGATTTTAAAAACTGATGACTTTAACTTATCTGTTAAAATGGTTCCAAAATAAAAGAATATCAACACTTATTTTTTTTTAAAAACCTAGATTTAATATACAATTAAAATATATGAAGTATAATCTTTTACAAATTTTATAATATTGGGTGAGTTATTTTGGCTATGGGAAAATAATTTTAGCTCGCCTAGATATAGGTTTATGAGATTAAACATTATAGGACAAATTCCATTATGAATATAATTAACCCTTTAGATGGTTTAGTTTAAACACTTTTTAATTATTGATTAAAATAAATTTTAGACATTATAAACAAAGTGCTAGGATTAATTTAATTAGTTCCTTAAAGTAATTAATGCTTATTGAAGATTAATAATATCTTCGTCCATTATTTTAGAGAGTTGTGATTTAATTAATCTATTGACTAATTTTGATGAAATAATAAAACTATTCATTTAGTATTCCGCATTTAATTATTTTCATTTACTTGAGTTAGTGGTTTAAGATAACTCAAAACGTAGTTAAGACGAAACTTGCTTGTGCATTTCATATTGGCAAATTAAATGTTATTAAGTTGTGATTTAAAAAGAAAAAATATCCCGTTCGTGCCCAAAAGTTTGGGCATGACAAAAGGTAATATCTTTCATTTGAATACTAGTGATAAGACATGTTTGATTACGCACATTGATGAAGTTTGGTTATGGCATAAGAGACTCTGTCATGTGAATTTTGATTGCATTGTAAAGATCAATTCAACTAAGGCAGTAAGGGATTTACCTAAGATTGAGAAACCTCATAATCCGGTATGTAAGGAATGTCAAATGGGAAAGCAAGTTAGAACAACATTTAAGAGCATTACTGAGAAATCCAATAATATTCTTAATTTAATTCATACTAATTTGTGTGGTCCAACAAGAACAAGAAGTCTACAAGGAGATAGATACTTATGCTAATAATTGATGATTATTCTAGAATGTGCTGGGTTACTTTTCTCAGGAGAGAAATCAGAAGATTTTGGAAGATTTAAGTTATACGAGGCAATGGTAGAGAATGAAACTAGCAAGAAAATCAAATGTTTGAGATCAGATCAAGGAGGAGAATTTACATCTAGGGAATTTAATGCATTCTGTGAAGTGAATGGAGTCAAAAGACAACTATTAGCACCCCAGACACCCCAACAGAATTGAGTTGTGGAAAGGAAAAACATAACTATTCTGGATGCAGCAAGAACCATGTTAATGGAAGAAAATCTACCTTATATGCACTAGAGAGAAGCAGTGAATACAATGGTTTATACTTTCAACAGAGTTCACATCAAAAGTGAAACCGGTAAGACCCCTTATGAACAATGGTCTGGTCATACTCCTACTCTTAAGTACTTCAAAATATTTGGAAGAAAATGTTATATTAGAAGAGATGAGCATATTGGTAAATTTGATCCTAGAAGTGATGAAGGAATATTTCTTGGTTATTCTTCTAGAAGCAAGGCATATAGATATTTTAATTAAAGGTTATAGAAAATCATTGAGAGTACTAATGTGAAGATAGATGAACATTTTAGAGGAGACACAAGATCTATAGAACCAGTAGTTGAAATGATTATAAATGAACTGACACAAATTACATCAATATAGAGTGAAGATCTAGTCACACCGACATCATCAGAGAACTCAACTGTGAATGAAGAACATCATCCTGTGAATGTAAATCAAAACAAACCCAGGTATGTAAGATTGAATCATTCAGAGAATTAGATAATTGGAAATAAGAATCAAGGTGTTATGACTAGAGGAAGATTGGAAAATGAAGAGGTATGTTAATTTCTCAAGTTGAACCGGCATCTGTTGTTGAAGCATGTTAGGATGAACATTGGATAAAAGAAATGGAAGATGAATTAGAACAAATTGAAAAGAATAATACTTGGACATTGGTTCCTTGGCCTAAAGGAAAAAATGTAATTGGAACTAAATGGGTATATAGAAATAAACTCAATGAAGATGATGAAGTCATCAGGAACAAAGAAAGATTGGTTGGTAAGGGTTATTCATAGAAAGAAGGAATAGATTATAATAAAAACCTTTGCACCAGTAGCTAGAATTGAGACAATTATACTATTTCTTGCATTTGTAGCTCATAAGAACTATAAAGTTTATCAAATGGATGTAAAATGTGCATTTTTTAATGGAGATCTAGAAGAGGAAGTTTACATTGAACAACGTGATGGATTTTCATTGACAGATAATAAGGATATGGTTTGCAGGTTAAGGAAAGCTTTATATGGGTTGAAGCAAGATCCCAGAGCTTGGTATGCTAGATTGGATAAATATCTTTTCAAGCTTGGTTACACAAAAGGTAATGCTGACATCAATTTGTATTACAAAGTTACCAATGATAATATTTTGGTTATTGAAGTATTTGTGGATGATATCATTTTTGGAGGTGAAGATGGATTATGTAAAGACTTTGCTAACAAAATGTAGGAAGAATTTGAAATGTTTATGATTGGAGAGATAAAAAAATTTCTAGGTTTGCAGATTTCACAAACAGATAAAGGTATATTCATATGTCAAACAAAGTACTTGAAGGAACTCTTGAAGAAATTTGGTATGAAAATCTCCAAACCGGTAAGCACTCCTATGACTACAATTGATAAATTGACATTGAAGGATGATTCAGCTCCTATCAATCCGACAAGGTACAAATCTATGATTGGAGGATTACTGTATTTGACACAAACCAAACCTGATATAATGAATGCAGTGTGCATTGTATCTATATTTCAAATCAATCCTAAAGAAAATCATGAATCAACCGTAAAAAGGATTTTCTGGTACCTACAAGGCACAACAAATCTTGGTTTATGGTATCCTAAGGATGAAAAGTTTGATTTATTTGCATATATAGATGCAAATTGGGTAGGAGATGTAGATGACAGAAAGAGTACCACTGGCGGAGCATTATTTCTTGGCAAAAGATTGATTTCATTGATAAGTAAGAAGCTAACTTGTACATCATTCTCAACAGCAGAATGAGAATATGTTGCAGCAACAACTAATTGTACTCAGGTATTATGGATCAAGCAAATGTTGAAGGATATACAAGTAAAATACAAAGAACTAACAATCATTTATTGTGATAATTCAGCAATAATTGATATATCAAAGAATCCGGTATTTCACTCTAAGACAAAGCATGTTTATATTAAGTACAATTTTCTAAAAGAGAATGTTGAAGCAAATGAAGTGAGATTGGTTTATGTGAATACTAAAGAGCAAATTGTAGATATCTTTATAAAGCCCTTTCCTAAGGAAACATTTGAATATCTTAGAGAGCAGCTTGGGGTAATTTCCCCACCGACAGAGACTTAGATGATGAAGATTGGCATGAAATTGACAGGGACTAACAGAAAAATCTTTTTTTGGCTTTGATGAAGCAGAGTTACTTCTCAGGGGGGGTAGTTGGCTGAATGTTATGTTTTGAATTCTTAACTTCTTTGGCATTTGATATCAAAGGGGGAGATATATCTATGGAAAAACATTATACCTTGAGGGAGAGATATACTCTTTGGAGAGATGTATGTATTTTGGTTTTGGTTCTATAACAAACTTTGTATTAATCTATTTTGGGATATTGTTGGTTTATTGGTTTTTGGCATTCTGTTCTTGGCACTAAGATGTTTTTCCATCTAGTGTTTCCATCAATGCCAAAGGGGGAGATTATTGGTATTATGGATGACTTCGTCATGTGTTACATTGGTTTTGTCATTGATGTCAACACTTATCTTCTTGGAGGTCTACATTACTGATTTAGCTCTATGGTTATATTGGTTTATTGTTGAACCAACATATTGTGGTCCCGACATGGATATTGTCTTATGCATAGTCAAAGGTATATGTTCACCAGCAGGTTATATTGTTCACTGGCAGCGATGATAATCTGAAGATCATTTGGTTATGTCAAAGACATGGATTGGATGTTTGGATTTTGTGTTTTTCTTATTGGTCTAATCGGGTTGACAGATTTGCCTTTACTGGTAGATAGGTGTAGGTTATGGACCGGTACATGATATCTATTCTAGATCAGCACGACACATTATGGAGATATTTTATTGATTGGTAAATGTACTGAGCTGACATATTGTATCACATCAAGACTTATTTGTAATTGATTTTATCATAATCTTTAGTGAGCTGACCTCATGTATAGGTCTTAGGTTTTGTATATATGATTGTAAGATCTTATTGAAGATCATGATAATGATGAGCGTATGTGAATATAGAAGAGTGAAAATAAGCAGATCCTTGTGTGAATCACATAGACATTATTTGAAGGTTATGAAGGTGTTTAGCACTTATTGTCAAAGCTTAAACCGGTACTGAATCCAGCATTGCAGATGCTATTTTGAGTAGTACATTGTTATTGGATTTAACCATCCAATTGTAGTCAGTGTGACTCCTATTGTATGATTGAGTAGTGAGTTCTATGCGGTTGGCCTTTTTGCATGTGCAGACCCCATTTGTATATACTTACTATCTACAGTAGTATCATTTGATTGTGGGTAAGGTTTCCCACCATGGTTTTTCCCCTTACCAGGTTTCCATGTCAAAATATTTGTGTCATGTGTTGTGGATGTTGTTTCTATTTTATTTCATGCATTAAGTTATACCAGTACTACTATACCTGTTAATCTGTTTTACCAAAACTTAAGTTTGGTTTACCGGAATTATGTTTAAGTTGGAATAATTTGCATTTGGGTTATAATTTATTGACAAATGGTTCACAACTGATTCACCCCCTTCTCAATTATCCTTCTAGTTCCTAACAAGTTTTACAGAGGTTGAGAGATGAAAAGTTGCTAATAAATATCAAGAAGTGTACTTTCATGAAGGATGAGTTAGCCTATTTAGGATTTGTGATATTTGAAGATGGTTTGAAGATGGACCCTGAGAAAGTGAAAGCCATTGTTGAGTGGCATACACCAGAAAGCATTGGAGAGGTAAGATAATTTCATGGATTGGCCACTTTTTACCAGAAGTTTATCAGAAATTTCAATTCAGTTTGTAACCCTATGACTGAAACCATGAGAGGATATCAGAAGGAATTCAAGTGGACCACCAGAGCAAACAAAAGTTTTGAATTGTTGAAGCAGAAAGGTACTGAGCAACCTGTGTTAGCTTTACCGGATTTCAATAAGGTATTTCAGGTGGATTGTGATGCAAGTGGAACAAAAATAGAACCAATAGCCTTTTTTAATAAGAAATTGAATGATGCCTGGAAGAGATATTCAATGTATGATCATGAATTTTATGCCATAGTTAAAGCCTTGAAGAAATGGTGACACTACTTGTTCCCTAAGGAGTTTGTGTTGTATACAAATCATCAAGCTTTGTAGTATTTGAACAGTCAGAGTAAGTTGTGTTGGGATCTGTTAAAATTTTGAGATTTTGAGTCGCCCATTTTAAAAAATTTCTCTCTAATTTCTAATGGCACTTGATGAATCTTTTATCACCATTTCAAATATGTTGAAAATCTTGCCTTTTAGCTGTTGGAGTCTATTGGAATTTAGAATTTGACCTTTGCCTGCGAGTTTGTGGTTCTGAGGGTTTAGGGTTTTTACTCTTTCATGAAAAGATTTAGAAAAATTAAGCCTTTGTAGCACATTATTGTAATTCATATTGAACTTGAACCCTTGAACCTTTTTGGTTCAAGGTTCAAGGTTCAATCATTTCTCTTTCATGAGTCGTGACTTTTTAATATTTTTTAATAAGCAAGTGAGAATGCGTTATGTTTGTTGTGAACCATTTGCAAATCAGTTCAAGGTTCAAAATCTCCTTTTCTTTTGATTAAAGGTCTTTTCTCGTTGCCTTTTTCCACTTAAGTGGAAGGGTCTATGCATCATCAAGAGGGGCCCCTTTTAAGTCTAGGTCTAGGCGGGTTCTAATAAATTTTAATTTTGCCTAAGTCTTATGTCTTTTCCTATGTATTTGTCGGGCTTCCTAAAGATCGAGCAGGTTCCTATTGATCTCATGGCTATCGCTATATCGCAACCCAAAAGTGCTCAATGGTTATTCATCACAACATGGTGACTAAGTGGTGGGACCCATGAGAAAGGTGCATAGCACAGAAAGTCCAAGAAGATCAAAAGTCAGGTTTTTGGACTATCCCGATGACCTGGTGGAAAGGGCTAAGGTGAACCTTTTATCCCACATTGGCCGCAGGGATGAACATTTCAATATTTATGTGCAAGGCCGCATATATCCTAAGTGTCAAAGCTTACGGGATTTTGGCAAGTGGTCGATAAAGGAAGTGGTGGGCCCCCGCATGCACGTGCATCTTAAAGCACCCAAAATTTTGTAGTAAAAGGGTAAGTTAAATAGCAAGCAAGTTGAATGCAGATCCACGACCATCGCTATACTACCATGTGAAGGTGATCGACTGTTAATGGCCATAACTTGGTGACTAATGAGGTAGAAGACAAGTGGCAGACACATTGTAACACTGTGGCATAGGATGTTGCCGCTCAGAGAGGCTAAGGATTGAGAAGATCAAGAAAGATCAATGGTGATCAGGATGGATCCAAGGGCTGTTGCTATGTCGTGACGTAAAAATGCTCACCAGATATCGCCTGTGACTTGGTGACAAACCACTAGCAGTAAACCATGGCCGATAGTTAATGCAAGCGGTGAACCCAGGTGGTTCATTCTAGCAATTAGCGGAGGTCGTGCTAAGGTGTCAGATGTGGAGAGCCCAGAATGAATACCCTCATGACAGGTGGCACCCAGTTGTAAACTCTAGAGCCAATCATGGTGTGCCACATGGCAGAGCAGGTAGTATGTCATCAAGATGAATGTCAGGCAGACCTTGGCTACGATGAACCTCTAAATAGTTTCACTGAAAGCTAGGTTCCATCGATAAGGGCACATCGAAAAAACATCAACCGATTGCATCAAAAAGTGAAGGCATCAATGAAACTAGGGTTTCAATGAGACACAAAAGTGGCTAGCCAAAGAGGAAGTTTGGTCGAAAGGCTGATGCCAAACAAACCAAAGGAGGTGGTGGGTCTAGTGGAGATGACTTGGTGGTCTAGGTGGGTCAGGAGGCAAACCAGAGGTTGACAAGTGGTAGGCCTCACTGGATAGGTGGAGTCTAGGAAGATCTCAAAGAAAATCTAGAGGTGCCACATGGTGACACTATGGCACAGGCGAGAGCCATTCAGAGAGGCTAAGGCTCGAGTGGGTTAAGAGGATCTGATAGCTAGGCGAGATGATCTAACAGTTGTTTCCATGTCACGATGCGAAGGTGCTCACCAAGTATCCCATGCAACTTTGTGACAAAGCACTTGCGCTAAAAGGAAAGCGGCCCAGGCGTTAAGGATCAAGTAGCTTGAGGGAAGATCTATAGCTGTCACTATACCACCATGTGAAGATGCCTGATGGTTATCACCTGCGACATAGTGACTGACCAAGTGGTAGTTGAGGTGGCAGTCCAAGTGGGCTTGGGGTGAATATGGATGTGCCACGTAGCAGAAGTATAAGAAGATTCAAGGCAGGCCTAGGTCTAGTGGCAAGTCCAAGCTAGTCATCTAGATGGATCCAAAGGAAAGTCCAGATGTGACACATGTCAGGCTCGCCAGAACAGAAAGTGATAGAGGGAACCGCTCAGGCAAGGTAAAAGCCATACAAGTTAGGGTAGATCAATAGTGATCCAAGGATGATCAATGGTTGTCACCAAGTCACAACAAAAAGATGCTCGATGGCTAAGAGGTGCGACTTGGTGACTAAGCGGTGGGACCCATAGGAAGAGCAGTTCGGAGAAAGTAAAGAATAAGAAACTTCAAGGAAGACCCATGGTTGTCGCCATACCGTAAGATGGAGGTGCTCGAATGTTAATGGTCGCGACTTGGTAATTGATGAAGTGGCGAGATAGGTGGAGTCTAGAGGGACTCACGAGAAAACCAGGAGGTGAAATGTGGCCAAGATCTATGAGGGTTAATTTTTGCCCAGATATGGATTTGTCAAATATCAGTGGATGGCTCTCGATCTGAGGAATTTGATTTTGTAGTCAAGTGCAACCCACGACAAGTATTTCTAGGATAGTGACCTCGGGATGTCAGGGTTTATTCTTTAGGCAAAAGGATTGGATTTTCTACAGGCCAAGTGTGGTAGCGGTTAAGTTTTTAATAGCTCGAGACTAGGTGGTGGGGCCTATTTCTAAGAGGATTACTCAGGAAAGTTAAAAGGCGTGTCAGTTTCCCATGATCAGATGGTTGTCATTATATCGCAATGGAAATACATCCAAACTTTAAAGGTTGTGATTTGGTGACTAAAGGAAAATTTCTCAGAGAGAAGGCCTCCTAATCCATTGGCACCAAAAAAATTTAAATATTCAAAAGAAATATCGGCAGAGCTATGCAAGTTGCATCTAACATTGCTTCAAGATGAAAATGGGTTGGTGAGTGGTATCCAGGAGATCTACAGGGAGATATGCGAAGAACATAATGGTGCACCACTCTGTGTTTTCTTAGGTAAAACCATCAATGCTCTGGCACAGGATGATCCACCGACATTATGAGGCTGACGGTGGTTATATCCGATCTTGGGTAATAGGGGCCTACCCTTTCGGCCATTTTCCAAATGAATGCCCATTCAATTAATGAAGCAGGCATCCTAGAAGGAATGTTATATTTCTCCCTGAATTGCAATGGCACAAAAATATAACTTTTGCAATAAATGATTGTTAGGGTAAAATTATTCTTCTAGGTAGTCTGAAGCTTGTTGCATCCTGATTTATATAAAAGGATACCAAGGCTACCTAGAAAATGGGACACAATTTTTTGTAGCTAAACTCTGGCAAAATTTATATAGGCCTTTGTCTTAGCAATTTTTGAGTAAAAAATGAAGTACTTGTAACCTTCTGATAGAGGAATGAAATATACAATCCAGAGAATTAAAATCCAGATTTGCATTGTCTCTATGTCACTATGTTGGTGTTTATTTCATTTAAGTAATCAAGGATTGCTCATTTGAATGATTTGTTAGGCATATAATGAAGTTGTTCTGAGTATTTTTCTTAAGGAGAAAAATATAAAATACTTTGAACAAAGTCATTGATATTAGTACTCTTGGTGTGGATTGGATGATGAAGTCTGATGCAGATTAGGACTCTGTGTATGACAGGCATATTTAGAGTTGATAGATCAGGAACTTGTGATTTGTGTACTAGTTTCTCTTCTCAGGTTGCAGTCTATTATAGATGACTCTATTGCCCATATAAGGCACTAGTTTATCTATTGGTTTTTGTTGCATTTTGTCTTTTAAAAAAGTCAAATCAATTTTCCATTTAGGTTAGTTGTACTAGTCAGTAAGGAAAGTTTGCAAGAATTTATACTGGTTTTCTGCAAACCATTTACTATTTTTGTGAGAAAATAGTCTTTAAAAGGGTTCACCTGCCCAAGCTTTAATAAGCTTAAAGAGTTGGAGGTTTCCTAATTATGGAACCTCATATTGTTGTCTTTATTTCAAACTTTTGTTGTTCTCTTCCATTGTAGCACAGAGGCAGCAATTTTCACTTTTAAAGAGAAGAAACATAAGTTTTCAAAATGGAGAACAACAAGTTGAATCAGAGACATATGAGATGGGTAGAATTATTCTAGAGTTACACCTTTGTGTTGAAGCATAGAAGTGGGAAATCTAACAAATTTGTTGATGCATTGAGTAGGAGAAGGAATTTGCTGACAGAGATGAGAGTGACAGTATTAGGTTTTGAAGATTTGAAGACCTTGTATGATGAAGACCCGGATTTTGTAGAACCTTGGAAATCATGTAGAGAACCAGTTATGGTTGATAGGAGAAAATGGTTGGATTATTTCATTCAGGATGGGATGTTATTCAAGGGAGTTCAGTTGTGCATACCTAAGAGTTCCATTAGAGATAACCTAATAAAAGAGAAACATAGTGGAGGTCTAGCTGGACATTTTGACATTGACAAAATAGTTGCATTAGTGAGTGAGCAGTACTTTTGGCCCTGAATTCATAAGGATGTTAAGAGATATGTGCAAAGCTGTAGAGTTTGTCAAGTTACAAAAGATAGTAGTCAAAATGTGGGATTGTATAAACCTTTGACAGTACCAGTAAGACCTTGGGAGGATACAAGCATGGATTTTGTACTTCCATTGCCTAAGACACCGAGAGGGAATGATTCTATATTTGTGGTACTCGCTAGATTTTCAAACATGGCTCATTTCATACCTTGTAAGAAGACATCAAATGCATTACATGTAGCAGACCTATTTTTGAAGGAAGTGGTGAGATTGCATGGATTACCTAAGAGCATAGTTTCAGATAGAGACACTAAGTTTGTTGGCTATTTTTGGAGAACACTTTGGAAGAAGATGGAGACAGATTTGAAGTTCACTTCTACTTTTCATCCATAGACTGATGGATAGACAAAATTAGTTAGCTGAAGCTTGGGAAACTTGTTGAGATGTTTAGTGGGAGATAAAACCAGAAGTTGGGATTTGATCCTTGCATAAGAAGAGTTTTCCTACAACAATTCAGTGAATAGAAGTACTGAAAAAAAACCTTTTGAGATTTTTATTGGAGTGCGTCCTAGAGGAATAGTATAATTGAGAGACATTAGGAGTGAAGACCGGAAGAGTTTAGAAGCAGAAGATTTTGCAGATCACATGGCAGCATTGCATATTCAAGTTAAGTAGAATTTGGAAGACATGAACAACAAATATAAAGAGAAGGTAGATGAGAAAATGAGACATAAGGAATTTGAAGTTGGTGATTAAGTGATGGTATTATTGAGAAAAGAGAGATTCCCATTTGGAACTTATAATAAGTTGCAGATGAAGAAGTTTGGACCCTGTAAGATTTTGAGAAATTTCAATTTTAGAAATGCATATGAAGTGGAGCTACCAGAGACTCTAAGTATTTCACTTATATTCAACATTGCAGATCTTCATGAGTACCATGAACCATAATTTAGTGAGGACAATGTTGCAGACCTTGAGAAACAATTGCCCCAGAAGGAACCAGATCAGATTGAAGAGATTTTGGACAGTAGGATTGGGCGTAGTACCTGAAGCAGTCAGTAAGAATATCTTGTGAAGTGGAAGAGCAGACCAATTGAAGGTTCATCTTGGATTTCTTAAGAAGAGGTAGACTGCCTTGGTTTGCCTCTAACCCCAGCAAAGTGAGAGGCACACTTTTCATTAACCTTAGATGTTTGATGCAGGAGCATCCCCGATTCATGATAATCTTGCATCAACCAAAAACATTTTCCTTTCTGTTTTGTTTGCAGTTTTAGCTTTCTTTCTATGTCCCGGGTTTGGCTCACTGGATCCTGTGGAGTTGGATTCTACTTGAAGACTTGATCATCTTTCTTGCTTTTAAACTGCATCTCATTTAGATCACTTTCTAGCAAGATATCATTATTGGTTTCCATGAAAATTTCTTGTTAGCCTTTGTTACTAGTTGCCTGAGACCTATTCTAGTGATCTACCAAAACCCATTCCAAAGCTTGTGAGTCCTTGAGTGTTTATCTCGATATTTTTTGGCATGTGGCTGACCTTCTATGTTTCATCCTTTGTATTTTCTAGAGGAATCTCTTAGTGGAGGCCGACCTTGTTCATTTTGCACATTAGGTCTTGTTCTCTAGGTTTTGATACCTTTTGGGCCGACTAGATCCTTTGGATTGATATATATTTGTAATCATACTCTAGAATGTAATCAATTAGAATCAATCAGAGTATTAGATAGATAGACTATGCCTAGAAGATAGATCTTTCGATTCAAGGTCCCAATTTTGACCTATTCTACTAGGCTTGTGTGTCGGTATGTTATAACCTGATTGTTACCGATTGGATGCAATCAATTTTCATGCAATAAAACTATTTGTTCTACATTGCCTCCATCATATTTGTTTGTGTTTCTGATGTGTTTACTCTTGCTAACCAATCTAGATTGATCTCCTTGAGGTCCCTCCTCACTGGTGAGTGCTTCAATAACACACAAATTATCACCGGTTCATAGAAATTACCAAAAAATCACTCAATGATCAATGTGGATCACCAAAAAAAATAGGGCATGACTAGGAAACACCATCAGGTGCATTAGAATCATCTAGAATAGTTGCACCATCATCTCTTTTCAAATCTTCATCTGTCAATGTCTCAATGCTCAAGAACACAACCAATCATCAACTGCCATGAAGAAAGATAACTTGCAGTGTGCCAAATCATGAACCATCTGAAATGAAGATACACAAGATCTGTTGGGATCCAAGAGCACTAAGAGGGGGGGTGAAACAGTGTTCTGCTAGTATGAACAATTTTTATCCTTTTATACCTTACACATATAAACTGGTAAACAAATAAACATATAACAAGAAGCAAATAAACCATCCACATAAATGAACAACATAACACATAGGAATTTATACATGTAAAACCTCAAAGAGGAAAAACCACAGTGAGATTCGTGACTGACAATATTAGTTCGCTGGCCATATGAAAAGATATTACATATAATATGGGCTTGCACATGCAGGAAGGCACACTACCTAGAGCATACTGCTCATCACTATAGAGCCTCATGCACTAAAAGCTTTCTACTAAAGTAAATTAGTGAATATGAACTCAAGAATGCATCTGCTATGCCAAATAGAGTTATGGTCCTAGCTTTGCTCTATATCGGTTCATAAACCTTGAACTACTACCAGTATCTCTTCTCCTCCAAGAATGCTTTGCCAAGCTATCTACAGAACATTGCATGATATAAAATTTGCATACAAAATGATCATACATATATTTCGCATTAAATAGTTCTACTATATTCTCCTATATCCACACATTTCATATATCTCTCAAAACAACCTAGCAGATTGATCTATATACCCATTAGAAATAATATGCCTTTGTCATCTTACAATACATTTACAAAGGATATTCAATGTCGGCCTTGACAATAATTACAAAATGATTTATCAAGTAAATCCTCCTTGATGTCGGTGTCGGTGTCGATGCCGGTGTCGGTGCTAATGCTGGTGCCAGTGTATCCCTGAATGCTCCAAAGTCGGTATCTACCGAAATATGCCTCCTAGTGTTGTTATATGACTTCCATCTGATCTTGTTTCCATCAATGACAACAAAATGAATCCAATGAGTGTTAGTTGCCAACAATCTCCCCCTTTGGCATTGATGGCAACACTCATGTGCAAAATGGATTCCCCGTCAGTATGCTCCCACTGAGCAATACATTCCATCTAATATCTTGATATCCTTCCCATGTGTTTTTATCTGGTATTCTCTGATATTTTTCACATATATGCATACTCCCCCTTTGACATTAATGCCAAAGACCAGTGAAATAATTGAAAGAATTCCATAACAAAAGAATAAATGAATACTATTAGTTTCACTGGAGCTTAATCATCTTCAAGATTTCTAGGTATGTCTTTTGCAATAACTTAAGATATGTATCCCAACCGGTTCTGAAAGTATCAAAAATGGATGCTAGTCCACTTATTAAGTGGGCATGTGTTTCCTTCTCTTGGACATCTATTGGTGTGGGTTTAGCTATCATATCCATGCACTCTCTCTTATGAACACCCAATGAATATAGTCTAGGACTTACCAGTCCTCTTAGACTTCTTGCTCTTTGCATGATTTTATCTCTCTCCTTCTCAAAAGCAAAAATTTGGTTCTCCAAGGATAAAATTTGTCCATCAATAGATGTGGTCAGTGCAGTCAATCCATCAAAATAATTAGCAATTTTATCTATCTTATCATATAACTCCCTTAATCTTCTATCTACATTAGCCATAAGAATTTCTATGTTACAACACACTGTAGATATTTGTACATTGTTTTAAATAAACCTCAATAGGAATAAGTTTGTCCTCAATTTTCTTCTTCTCTGCTTCTATAATCTGATCAAAAGCTATTATTTTAGCTGCTGTGAATTTATCCAAAGCCCATCAGTCTGCAATCTGCCTTAGAGATTGAAAATTGTTAGAGATATGCTATGTTAGAGTCTTGAGCTTTCGAGAAGGGCTTGCTCCATCTTCAGTCTAACAGTCAGTTATTAATCTGTGCGACACTATGACCTATTGATCAATTATTCCTTTATCTATAGTACCTTCCTTCCATAATTTCTGAGTAGCCATCATCATCAATTCAGTTGGACTCAACTCAAAGAGTGATTTCTTCTCAACCTGAGAAGTGTCAATTGCCAAAACCTTTAATGGGGAATCAGTTTAAACTGCCGGTATGGACTTAGTTTCTTTTACCTTGTCCATCTCAGCCTCTTTTGCACTGGTGGCTTTGCCACTTGGTGCAGTGTCAGTTACTGCCGGTGGAGTATTATCCACAATATTTATAGTGTCCTCTACATTGCCTTGCTAAGAAATGGTCTATGCCAATACAGACTGTACACTCTCCTTAACTGTCGGTTGTGTCAAAGTTGGAGTTGAACTTCCCAAAACACCTTTCCCTTTTGATTTGTCAGGAATGGTGGAAGTTGTTTCCCTTTCAAATTCTTCTTGAGATGTGAGAAAATCTAGGTTTTTTCTGAAAGAATTTGGTCCATCCCTTACTAGTCTCATTTATCACCTCATTTACTCTCTCCCCATCATAAGTCTTATCTACCTACTGAAAATTGTCCTATTTTCAGTAACTATGCATCTTTTTATTTCTTCATTATTTATAGCACCACACATTTCCAAAAGTGCTACTTCCTTAATCTCCCTATCTCTCTTGACAATGCCAAGTCTTCTAGCCTCAAGTTTATTATACAAGGATAAAGGTATCTCCTTCAAAATTTCAACCAAGGCTTTCTTATAAATGTCTATATACAACAAAATAACCTCTTCTAATTCATTTTGCTCATTCTCTTCTAAATATTCATAATTCTTTGATACATTTTTCAATAAACTCAGCATAGGTCATTGTGGTCTTACCAGTTTTAGTATCATCACCCTTCTTCTTTTTGCTTGTGGTTGTCGATGTGACTGGTTTCCTCTTTTGCATAGGCTTCCTTGTCAGCGGTAGAGATGTAGTAGGCTTAGTTAGCTTTTTAACAAGTCTCCTCCTAGGCTCTGCCTTCTTCTTCTCTACCTGTGGTTGTACCACATTCTTCATTTGTACCCTTCTGAAAGCCAGAGGTTCATTATCCTCAAAATCATAAGTGATAGGGGAAATGTGAACTTGTGGCTTCTTCACTTTTGCAGTACCAACCACTGTCAGTTTAGTTGCATGTTTGGATCCTGAACCCATTTGACTATCTATCTTATAAATTACATCTTGTACATATGTAGACATATTTTCTATTTTCTTCTCTCTTCTCTTCCTGTTAAAACTAGTTTTCACTTCAAGAGCCTTCTCTCCTGCTGTACCAAAATGCTTTGTTTTATCATCTAATGGGGCATCTAACAACATCTTTGCATAGAGTTAAAAAAATGCTATCATCTACCTCATATCCAAGCTCCTTCACCCATATTGTTCTTGGTTCAACTGATTCCATAAGAGTTTCAATAGTTTTTACCATAAAACAGATATCGGTGGAATACTTCTCCACAATGTTCTTTGATATTCTCTCTCTTTGCCTCATGTTTTCTTGGAATGTCTTGAAATAACCCCAAAGTTTCTCATCTCTATCGGTACCAAGACCAGTGATTGCTTCCTTGATCTACATACCTACTGGTATGTCATGAGCCCAATGGTTCTTCCCTAGACTGGATAGCTCATTCAAGAAGTAAAGCATTAAACAAACAATCAAATTTCCATATCTAAAGGTGTGGTGCAGGAACACCCAAGACAAGATTGGCCACCATGAGGCCATAATGAATGTTTATGAGATAATTAAGTCTATGAGGTTAAAATGACCATTTTATATTTTAAACATGGATAATAATTCCATTTGGAGTCATCAAACTCATGTAATGAGTCATTTTGTAATAAGTTGTCAAAATTGCCATGTTGGGCAAATAATGTCAAAATGAGTAATGTAATGGGGTTCAATGGGTAGAATAGGTTTTTAATGAGAATTTTAAGTTTCATAAGGTCTTGTGTGACCATATTAATGTAATAAAGTTTATTATAAAGTGTCAAGATGCAAAAAGGTTAGAAACTTGTCAATTGACAACTAAAAATGTCAATTTGACAATAAATTAAAGTTGTAAACACCCAAAAGTGGTTGTATGGGTGGTTAAGAGTTGGTTTTCAGTTTCCATGAAGGGAAGAGATTTAAATATGTTTTTAATGATCTAAAATGAAGAGGTAGAGGGTCGTATTTGCTTGGCATTGTAAGAGTTTGGGGTTTGGCAATAAAAATACAAGGTTTTCCTTGCAATTTTGGTCTAAAATTTGCACTTTACTGGTCTGAAACTCTTCTTGTTTGCTTCATTTTTTATTGGAAATGGATTTGGAAATGTAGAGGAGTGTTTATACTACCATTTTATACTATTATTAAAGGTTTTACATTCAAATCTGATATACTTTAATTGTCTGTCCTAAAGACTGCTATAGGTGGCCATTTTATTGTTGTTTTGAGAGTCACAATGCAAATGTGACCCGTTCCACTTTATGTGGTTGTTGTTACTTGTGGAATGGGTCATTATTGATGTATATTATTGTCTAATAACAAGTTTGAGTCTAGAAAATAACATGGAGATGAAATGTTGATACCCTAGGGTAAGAGATTGAGTGAGAAAAAGCATGAAAATGGAGGCATGAGTATAGCAGCATAAGATCTACCTTAAGGAGGTAGTGTTTTTATGTGAAATAGTTTTAGGGGATGGTAAATTCATGGTAAATGTTAACATTATTTTTGGATTAGTCCACGGGTGGAATTTTTTTATTTTTGGTGGCCCCACCTCTTTTGTTCCTCCCGCTCGCATGCATCAGGCGAGACAAATGTCAGCTCAGCGGGGGTTCTGTGCACTTGCTTTTCCCTTTTTGTTTTTACAGTAGCACCGAGATACCACATGGCATGGGTTGTTCACATAGCAACATCTTTTTGGTCCCTCTGCCCACCGTTTTGATCGTGACTCTTTTATCATGCGCTAGCAAAGCAGAGTGTCATGGGACTAACAACTTCAGGGACTAACGACTTTAGGGGTGGTTTGTCTGGTAAATCAGACAGGTGGACCACGACATGCAAAAACAAAGGCAGTGGAGTCCAAGGTTGTTAGGATCTTGGGCTCTATTTAGTTTAGTTTTTTCCCTATTGTAGAGGTTTAGAACTTTGCGAGGATAACTAAGTTTCTTAGTAGTATTTTCAGCCTTAAGAACTATTTTATTGTTTTCAGGAGAAGTTCAATCAGACTATGCCTATGGCCTTTGAGAGACTTTACTCTTAGTATGCATTAATGGTCTTTTATGTGCTCTTCTATTAGAATTTCAAAGACTTTAGGAATATATATATCTAAGATTTTGCCGATTGAACTATGTGTTACACTTGTTATCTGGTAAATGCATGATGGGTATTTCTTTATGTTACAGAAAGATTTGATTGAACCTTGGTTGTGTTTCTGATCTGGACTTGTAGATTATTGAATGGGCTCAGAAAAATCACAAGTATTTAGTTTTTATGTACTCATACCTTCTTAAAATATGCTCTGGCGCATCGCCACAGTAGTCTAGTTTTTACTATTTTAAAGTGTTTCTTTCTTCCCCTTTCCTCGAAACACCAAGGAAGAGCCAAATTCTCAATTTCAAAGGTCATTCAGTGAAACCTGCACAATCGATCCCCCATCACTAAATTTCCCATAAGTTTGTTTGTTTCCAAAGTAAAATTCAGAGTCAACAATTCTTTTTCTGGCACACCCGGTGGGACCATACTTCTCAAGATTCAGGCCAGTATATGAGCTGCAAACCTGTTACTAGGAGCCAAACAGCTTTGAATCCCAGTTTGCTTCTTCCACCCCTGGTTAGTGTTTATCAATCTGATGCCTCTTCATCCCAGAGCCTCCCTAGCGCTTTTGTAGTTACTCCTATCGCAGTAATGGCTCAAATCCCGCCTAGAAATTTTGTAACATGGGATAACAAAAGTCCTCTCATTCCTCCAGTTTGACTTGCCACGTGGGCCCAAATGCCCTTTGCTGTGCTAAAAGGGGTTCCTAAGTTTACTGGGGAATGTTCTAAGACTCCCAGAGAACACTTGCAAGACATAGCCAATGTCTACATAGTCCATAGTATTATCGAGAATAACGTAGCTTTGATATTGCTAGTGGCAACGTTCAAAGGAAGAGCTTTGGACTGGTACAGATCCCTCACTCTGAATTCTATTGGCAGCTGGGACCAGCTAGGTGACTATTTTTTCCAAAGATTCTCCGACAAAGCAGATAGGTCATCTTTCATGCATCAGTTGATTACAATAAAGAGAGCCCCACAAGAAGCTTTAACAGAGTTCAATCTTTGCTTTCAGAGGACTTGGGAGTGAATACCTTTATCTGCTCATCCTCCTACCGATATGACATTTTTTTTCTATCTAAATGCTTTCAACTTAGATATATCGGTGATGATTCAATCTTTAGATGGGAACACTCTCCCTCAAGCTTTCGACTTAGCCATCTCTACATAAAATAACCTGATTGATGTAGGGAAATTATCATCGTGGCCACTTATGCTTGTCTTTCCAGATCTATCCAATCAGCCAAATGGCCTAAATATCCTAGAAATGGTTGTTCTCAGTTCATCTGCTCCCCAATCTATGTATGCTTATCCCAGACCCCAACAAGCAAATCTGCCTCCTCCCTCATCTTTAGCTGTAGAGGTTAGTGATATGAAAAATTTACTAAGGTCTTTTTCTAATGAAATAGTCAATCTAAAGAGATCTCAAATACCACAAACTAGACCCCCTTTCCAGCAAAACTACCAATCTAATAGACCTACTTATCAACAAAACCAGTACTCAAATAATCGAGTTGCTCCGAATCAATCAGCTGGTCAAATAGTTCCCATGCCCAATCCATTGCAAACGGTCTACCCTAGCACTGGTAAAGAGTTGACAGCAAGACAAAATAATCTAGCAAATGATACCAACTCTTGGTGTTTTCCATGTAACAGTGCACACACTCCGAGTAATTGTCTGAGAGGCAATCTACAACAAAAGCTTGTAGAACAACGTTGCCAAGGCATGGCAACTGATGACTCAGCTTACGCGGCCCCCGGTATGGATAATGCTTCCTTCATTGCACAAATGCAGGGCATGTCAATGGAGAAGGAAGTAGAAATAGCCCCAGATCATGCACTTTTCTCTTAGATGGAAGGAGAAGATATTGTGATGACTAATGATGCAGCATCGTCAAGCTCAAGTACTCCTCAAGTGAAATCAAATTACAATCTCAGATCAAAGAGGCGGTAAACGGGAGAAAATGTAAACGTGCCAAGTAAATCCTCTGCCGACAATGCTCCCAAGAAACCCGCAGCCACCATTACTTATCCAAGGAAAGATTTCATTCCTTATAAGCCTAGAGAAACAAAGGCATTGCTGCCATCAATATTGGACGTAGTGGAGTAGTTAAGGAAAGCCCCAACTAACGTATCTTTATGGGATCTTCTCTCCATCCTAGAGAAAAGGAGTCATTTGAAGGAAGCCTTGTCGGAGGAGGTTACCCCCCCCAATAGGAAGGCTGCTACTTCTTTGCCGATGAGCAGGCAAGCTTCTCAGCATCCCACAGATAGGTCATATTTGGTAGAAGCATTGACAAATCAAGACGTCCCACCAAATCTCAATCAGAAGGTAAGCCTGAGCCCAAACCTTTTTATTTGACCCTCATAGTAGGGGATAAGCTGCTACATAACTCTATGATAAACTCTGGCGCTAGCACTATCGTCATGCCTAAGCAAATCACCGAGGTTTTGAATATTAAGTATGAGCCACTAAATCATGGCATCATGCAGTTAGATGGGAAGAGGGTACAAACCATGGGCCTCATTAAAAGCCTCCCGCTAATGTTGTTCGCATGTCCTAGCATCATAGTGTCTCAAGAAGTAGTGGTTATCGATATTCCCCCTGTTTTTGGCCTTTGCCTCTCTAGAGATTTTACTGCCAAGATAGGAGGTTACTTGTCCTTGGACTAGTCCCACCTTATCCTCCATACTAAGAGAGGTGCCAAGCTGAAAATCCTCTTAGAACCCCTTCATGCTGAGTATTGTCTTCAAAATCTAATTCACTTCAACATCCTTATAATAATATGATAACTCTGTGTAGAAGAGATATTAAAGAGAAGGAAACTTCCCAGACAACATATGACAAGGTTTGATTTAACCTTCTACACTTTGGACCTATTCTAAGTCCAGGCGGGTATACCTTTGTGAACTAAATTCACACTTTTAAAAGATAAATCCACAGCAAACCAGTCCAGAAAACCAGTGGATCTAATCACCTTAAAACTTACTGAAACAAAGGAATGAAAATTGTACTCATATTCAGTATTTGACCTACAAAATATGTAATAGACAACCTCAATCTATACTAGTGCCTTATCCAGGGTCACAGAGTCATCTAAGTTCAAACAATACTCTCACAATCAAATATCTATACATATCCCATCAGTTTGGCTCCTGTGGATCCCTATATATGCCTGACATACATAAGAATTTATTCATACCAAATTAAACTATGCTCATCAAGATTCAAAATATCTCACAAGGAAATTACTGGTAGAAGTGATTCCCACATATTTAATTCCCCTCCTGAAGAAAAAAGCTAAGAAACATGTCTACTAAAAGTCACCTTACAACCCCTATTCAAACGAAATAACCTTGGATTATTTAGAATAAAACAGTAAACACTTGCAAAGACATTTGAAGCTGACACAAAGTTTTAGCTCAAAACCAATGGTCTATATATTGATATTTTCTTCAAAAAGGTATTACAAGAAACCTTTGAATATTCCCCATTAAAACTTGGAAAAGCTTAGATAAATCTTTGCAACATTTTCTTACAATTCTTTGCAATCATTTCTAACTAGTCCTGGTATCCATTTATAACAACATGGATGCACATAGCTTCAGACTTTCCTAGGAGAGTTTGTTACAATTATTGCTTCTCAAGAAGAAGTTACAAAACCTTTTACAAAAATGGTTACAAGTCTTTTTCAACCTCCACGGCTTCTTCTACTTGTTGTCCCGTTGCAACCTCTTCTAACTATTCTGCATCCTGTATGGCATATTTTCTTGTCCACTCATTGTATACATCATCAGCTAGCCATGCGAAGTTAATCACTTTTTCTTTTTCCTTGGTTAACCTTTTCCATGAATTCCTCATCTTGTTAACCTCTGAATTGAGAAAACCATAATGAGATTTGATTCTCTCTATCTCCTGAATTGTTACAACAAAAAAGGAGAAGAGGAGATCATCAATGTTGAAGACTCACCTTGATGGTACTGTCTTATCAACTGGCTTTGCAGCTTGGCAATGATGTTGTCCTTACCCCTTATCTCTTCCTTAGCACTGTTGTAAGCTTTCAAAATTATCTCCAACTTAACTTGGAGTTCTGCCTTTTCCTTAGCCTCCCTTTCTGCTACTGCAACACTAAACTTTGTAGTCTCTAGCACAGTGCTAGCAGCTTCCACTACACCTATGTTCTGCACTGTCTTTACTATCATCCCACCAAGGTAACTTGACCCTGGGGTGTCCTTATTTCTCTTATTCTCATCTCTTTTGAGAGACCACATGACTAGTACAGCATTGTCTTTGCTAAAAGTGACTCCCTCCATGGGTTTGGTTTCTTTTCTCACTGCCTCCAATACCAAGGCATCTGCTATGTCCCACTCAGAGAGAATGACTACTCTAGCTTGTGCCACCATATCTCTTCCTTGCTCAAGAGTGATGGTCTTAAACTCATCTATCATTTCTTGCTTTATTTCCTCCTCAACCACAACTGGATCTTTATGAGTCTGCTCACCTTTTCTCTTTTCACACCTTGCATTGTATTTATCAATGTTCTGCTTCCACACCAATTGCATGAATGCTCCTAATGTAACAAAGTTGTTGTCAGCCAAGAAGTCCTCACTGGCTTGCTTGATCTCAGGATCCCACTCCTGGCCCTTGAATTAATTGGTAGTAATGTTCATTTCTGCAGTAAGGGTCTCTTCTGGCATTCCCTCTTCTACTTCATCATATGTGTATGCTATTTCTCCCAAACTGCCTAGTTGTAACAGTTGCTCAGTTGTTGCCTGTTCATCTCCTATATGAATAGGGGATTAAGATGGAGAGTACAAAGGTTCATCAGATTGTATCTCTTTTCCCACTCTTTGTTTCTTTGGGCTATCTTGGATGTCAATGACATCTTGTATATTCCTCTTTCCTTTAGAGCTAGAGGGCTCCCTTATTGTAGGCATTAACACACTATAGTTAGACTTCTTGTGCAACATGTAGTCATCAGGAGGAATTACTCTGGCGTATGGAGACCTACTTAGAACCATTCTTGCTTTTTCAGGGTTGTTTTTAATTACAACCTCCCTCTTTTCTTTCAAAGTCTGCATTACATCCTCAAAACAAAGAATTAGGAACTTTATTTTCTCCTCAAAAGGGTGAAAGCTAGACAATGGGTCATAGTTGGTATCAAACTGATGTACAAAGTCTAAGGCCTTTTTATAAGCCACCCACTTTTCCTTCCTCGGCTCCTACTCATCTAGATCAAACTCATTTCTAATGAGGTCTTCAAGAAACTGGAATTGATGGGGTCTACCTCTGCATATTGCCATCTTTCTAAACATGCCAATGAAGAAATCTTGAGGATTGACACACCTGGATACTACAATTGACAAATGATAAGGTTGAAGAAAATCTTCAAAATAGTTCCAACCACCCTTGGTTATTACAAATTGGTGGGCTATAGTAACTGTAGGGAAAATAGTCCCTTTACCCCTGCCTATTAGCTCCACCTCTTGCACACTACCAATTTGTCTAAGGACTTCTGCAATTCCCACTTTGAGAGGGACCCGATAGGGCAATAAAAATGGAGTGCCTCTAAAACCAAATACTCTGAAAACTGTGGAGACAGGGTATAAGTAAATATCACCCCAATTATGGATAATTTTTTATATTTGCTGCAAATTCTTTTGGTCTAATAAATTCCAAAAGAACCTTGGGGACTCTTGGATTTTCTGAATACAGGAGAGTCCTAATCTTTCATGCAAAACATTTATCAAACTTTAAGAAACTAGCATCATTTCTGTCCCATGACTGCACTGTACTCCATAATTGCACTAGCATCTTTTCTCCATCTTTCTCTTTTACAAGATCCATTCCATTTGCAAAATAATCACCATCCTTTAATAAAAATAGATGCATGAGGAGGAAATACCATCCAAAAGGCCTATCCACTTTCCCATTCTTTATTCCTATCAATCCTTCATGGATAGCATCAGTGATAAAGGAAGCATAATCAAAGGTTACTACAAGAGAAGGATTCAAAATCTGAGCAATCATTAGCATGTAATCAGTGGGCATATTTGCCTTAGCATCCTCTCCTAAAATCTGGCAAAGTGACCAATACAATCCCTGAGCCCTAAGGGTGAACAGATTCAATGAGAAGGGCTCTTCAGTGTTGGGTCCTTCAACTATCAACCCACCTATCTTCACAAAGAATTCTTTAAGAGGCCCATTTCTAAGATGGTTCCTCTACACACTGTATACCTGAGCTAATGATTTGAAATTAATAGGTTCTAGAAAATTAGTAAACTCATTAAGCCCAAAAGCATTTCTGAACTCCTCATTATGGATTTCAATGAGGGCTTTCCCATTTATATCCCTAACACTCCTTGTGACTGGATCATAATTATGTGCAATCTGAGTTAGGAGATCCATATCCATGAATACTCCTGGAACTACCAATTTTCCCACATCTAACTCCCAAATGTTGTTCATTGGGGCTGGGGAATTTCTCATGCCGAATCCATATTTGAACAACCCCAACCCGGACAACCCAACCTGTGGGTCTCTCAACTAGTTACCCCTATCATATAACCCCTCTTCTATTTTCAGGCGAGGAGCTCTTGGCACTAGTTCTTTTACCTTTGATGCTAGACTAGTTGACAATGTCAATTGTTCAAGAAAATCATCACAAATGGCCCTTTCCTGGTAATTAACTTTTCCTGAGAATTCTCTCTTAGGTGCCATCTTAAAATATGCAAGCAATTTAACTATTACCCCCAACTGGTTCTGTGACAAATCAAGATCTCAATTAAAACACACTGCTAAGAAATTGCCAAACAAGAGTACAAGAAAACCTATTCTTAGCTTGAAGAAATCCGCTCTGCAACTAAATAAGTTTGCTCTGTATTTGAAGAAAATAGCTTTGCAACCGCTTTCTCTGCAACAATTCTTTAGAATGATATTTTCATTAAATTGATATGAGATCATATATGGTACTTAGGCTCTTAACTACAACATTGATACCGCATGCTTCGGTCATCCCTTAAGAATTTTATTCATGAGAGAATTCAAAATTTTCGCTCCAACGGGTCACAACATGCCTGCACATTTTTCCTTTTCGCTCTTTCGCTATTTCGCAGAGTGTAACCTTCGAGCAATTTCATCAAACAAAATCACACCAACTGTTCGATCAAATGAAACCCTATCAGTCTTTACACTGACTTAACAGCTTTGCCTTAGCACCGGGCCCTACCTCCTTTTCACCATTTCACGGGCTTTATCCTCCAAGCACTTTTCTTTCGCAAAGCTATGCCAGGCATTAGATGGAACTTTAACTGCTCGGCGTTTAACTCTTACCGGGACCATTAGCTTCTTCACTAACCGTGCCTCTATCTTGATGGCTAACAATCTTTCATTATTTCGCATAGCATATCCCTTGGTTGGTTCGTAGCCATGAAACAACACGAGCCCTTAGATTGAGTCAGAGTTGATCCCCTTTTAACTTTATGCTTTATCTATCCTTGGGGCCCCAGAACCTTTTCGTTGTTTCATTGGTTTTAAAACACGAGCATTTTACCGTTGCGAACTCATGTGGACCACTTGATTTAAACTGACTTGCTTGATGCTTAACAACATAATCGAATTCGGCAGACATGGGCCCTTTGACTCAACTCCATCCATCTAGCATCTAGTCATTTTGAACTGACATGTCAACCTTTCATTCGCTGAGAGAAAACATCAGATTCCACCTAATCCTTGCCACCTGTATCTGCCAGGTCACTTCTTATCCCGCGACATGACTCACCTCTGGGACCCACCTTTTAATCCTTAGATCTGACTTGTTGACTATTTTGACCTTCTGCCACGTGCCATCATTTGACTTGCCATCTCGACCAACTGGACTGCCTACTTGGAGCACCATGTCATTTCGCTACTTTGTGAAAGCTAACTATCGAGCATCTTCCTCCTGTGAAGTTGCACTAACCATCGAATCAAATGAGACTTGCGCATCTGTTATGCTCTTATTAAAATTTCCTTTTCATGGGCCGAAAAACCTTTTCACTACTTCGCAGGGCATAACACATGAGCATCTATCAGCCATGAAACAACGTGAACTGTTGATCTCTCTTGAGCTTGATCACCTTTTAGTTGTTTGAAAAGTCTCCACTGGCGGGTCTCACCAAGCATTTTTGCCATTTCACGAAAGGTATTTCACTTGCTAACTTCAGCTGCGAACTAACACCAACCATTAGATCTTGAATGAGATGGAGCCCTTTTAAACTGGACCAAATGCGCACCATTGAACACGCTTTTCCCTTTCGCCATTTCGTGAATCTTAAAACACGTGCAACTTCACCTATTGAAATAGCAAAAACCATAGATCTATCTGAGAGCTGCGTGCAACTTACTGGGCTCAACAACATTAGGAAGAAAAGACATAAGGCATAAATTTTTATGATTAATTCAACAACTACCTAGGCAAATGACAAGGGGGGACACCTCATACGACCCCAAGATCCATTACTTAAGTGGATAAAGTAACACAAGAATAGAAACCAAAGGGTTTTTTTATCAAACATTAAGCGATTTAAAATTGAAACCCTAAACCCTTAAGATCTAACATAGACTTGAAGCAATTGATAGTGTGTCTGACTCAAAATTTCAAAAACTTAGCCAATTATGGGAAAAGAAAACCCATTTCTTAAACAGTGATAACATCGACTCTGACTGGGGATGGTTGATCACAAGGTCAACACAATAAAAATCAGAAACTCTGGAGAAACAGACCAAAACACAAACCGAAACAAAACAACAGAAAGGAAAAAAAATATATACAAACAAAGGACCTACTGTGCATGGACATCAAGAGAAATAATGTTTTAGGAATTTTCCATGGACTAGAAATTCCTACACTTCATCATTCAATTTTTTCACAAAATAAGAATCTTTTCCATTCAAATCAGAGACCACAAAAGGGCCAATCCATAATGATTCAAATTTTTTATGCTTCCCGTTGTCCTATTCTCTTGCATTCCACTGAAGAACAATATCATCACTTTGAAACTTCATTAATGATGTCCTTTTATCAAAAAGTTATTTGGACTGCAATTGGATCTTCTGATTTCTTTTATGAGCTAGAGTTTTGAGCTCTTCCACCTCCACAATTTGGATCATTCTGTTTTCTATTGGTTCAGATAGCTCCATATCCTCGTCTTGCAAGAATTTATAAACTGGAAGAAGATTATTCACCGGCAATCTGACTTCTGTACCATAAACCAGTTCAAAACATGACATTCCAATGGCCTTCTTGACTGTTATTCTATCTACCCACAAAGCTAACTTCAATTTTTGATCCCAAGATCTCTTGTTTTCTTCCAGGATTTTATTGATGATGTTAAAAAGGCTTTTATTGCTAGATTCTGCTTGCCCATTCCCCTGAGGGTGATAGGGTGAAGAGTAAGACATGAGTATTCCATGACTAGTACAAAATCTTACAAACTCTTCCGACCTGAAACTCATGGCATTATCCATCACCAATTTTGCAGGTATTCCAGATCTAGTTATTACATTATTCATCAGGAAATCAATGACAACCTTACTTGTAGCTCTTCTTATAGGAATAGCTTCAATCCATTTAGTAAAATAGTCAGTGGCTACTATGATCCATCTATGACCTCTTCCCGATCTGTCAACAATCTCTCCAATAAAATCAATACCCCACTGGACAAAAGGGGCTTCCACTGTGACTGGATTTAGGGGTAAAGCTCCTTCATATTTCAACTTGGATGAAAACTTTTGACATGGCTCACATTTTTGGACATGTGCATGAGCATCTTTGAATAAGGTAGGCCAATAATATCCAGCCCAGATTATCTTACCAGCAGTTGTCTTAGCAAAGTAACGGCCTCCACATACTCCATCATGCATTTCAATCAATACCTTTTTAGCCTGGAATTCATCCAAACACATTAGCAATTCTCCATCTCTTTTTCTCCAAAACAGATCACCTTGAATGAGAACATATTTTTGTGACTTGAGTTTTAAAGTTCTTCTTTGATTATGTGTCATTCCTTCTAAAAATTCAGCATCTCTTAAAAATCAGACTATCTCTGAATACCAAGGTTGCCTTTCAATACTAGTGACTGAAGTACATTTGACTTCAACATTATGTATTTCAACACTCAGAAGATTAGACTCAGTCATGAGCTTAGCCAGACCTAAACCTCTCACCAATTTTGTGATCTTTATTTCCAAGTCAAATTCTTGGATTGTACTGATCCATCTACATCTTTTTCCTATAACCTCAGACTGGGACAGAATATCCTTAACTACAGCATGTGGGACATAAGCAATGATTTTTGCATTCACAAGGTATGGCCTAAAAGCCTTGACAACTTTAACTAAAGCATAAGCTTGTTTCTCCATGGTTTCATATTTTAATTCCGTTGCTTGCAAAGACTTGATGTAGAAAGCTATGGGATGCTCATATCCCTCATCATCCTTTTGTAACAACACTATAGCTACTGTATGATATGAAGCAAAAGAGAACAGAGAAAAGGGCTTACTGTAATCAGGAGATTTTAACACTGGCACTTCCTAAATGGCCTTTTTAATTTCAGCAAAAGCCTCTAAGGCTTCTTGATCCCAACAAAATTTGGTATCCTTCTTGAGCAACTTGAACATGGGCTTCACTATCTCTGCAAAGTTTGCAATGAATCTCCTAACAAAATTTACTTTGCCTAGAAAGGATTGAATAACTTTAACATTCTTTAGTTTAGACACTTTGTTTATTGCTTCAATTCTTTCAGGCTCTATCCTTGCCCCTTCCTTGGAAATAATGTGTCCCAATAATTTTCCTTCAGTGACCCCAAAATGGCATTTCTTGGGATTTAATGACACACCAAACTCCAAAGCTTTATTGAACACCTTTTCCAAATGTCCACAATGATCATCGACCCTTTTAGAGAAGAAAGTTAAATCATCTTGATAAACCACCATGATGACATTGATGAATTCCTTAAAGGCTACATCCATGGCTCTCTGAAATGTAGCTCCAACATTTTTTAATCCAAAAGGCATTCTTACATATACATATGTTCCCCATGGGGCAGTGAAAGCAGTTTTAAACTGTTCAGATTCCCTCACTAACACTTGATTGTATCCTGAAAACCCATCCATCATGGATAAAAGATCACAACCTGTTACTCTCTGCAACATAGCTTCCATATTGGGAGAAGAGTAATTGTCCTTTAAAGAAGAAACATTTAAATTTCTAAAATCCACACACAATCTAATGTCCCCATTTTTCTTTCTTACTGGGACCAGATTGGAGACCCATGAAGAATGCCTTATGGATTTGATAATCCCACCTTCTCTTAGCTTAATCAACTCTTGCTACATCTTAGTTTCTAACAAGGGATTAATAGGTCTTTGTTTTTGTCTGAAAGGCTTAGCATCTGGAAGTAGAGGAACTTCATGCTAAAAAAGATCTTGTCTATACGCCTTTAGGTCTTCATAAGACCAAGCAAAAACATGTTTATATCTCTTCAATAAATTAATAATATTAGTCCTGACATGAAGGGGTAATTTCTTCCCAATGTATACTAACTTAGGGGATAATTCAGTCCCCAGGTTTACCTCCTCCAATTCTTCCAACTTGGTGGTAGACTGCTGATGTAAGTGAGTGTCATTATAACTGAACATGCTTTCCAGCTCTACCAGCCCTTTAGGTATCTCATTGGTTTCCAACTGGACCAAGTCATTTCCAAACACTATTTCCTTATTGTCAACCACCTCCACCAGTGCATTGCAATCAATCTTCTATCCATCATAATCATCAACACATTGGATAAACCTAAGAATATCTTCATCATCAGCAAAAACTTGCCAATTGTACACATTATCAGGGATAGCAGGCCTAGATTCTATTTCCACAATGGAAATACCGGTTAGTGTTGCATCATCATTTTTCAAGGAAACATTAGCTAGGAAATCTGCCATAATATTCTTTAATCGCTCTATCCAATTAATAGAAAATACACTAAAATGCTCAATAACATCCCAAACTGCATGTTTATATCTCTTTAATCTGTCATTCTTGGATGCATATTTGGATCTTACCTGAGAGACAACCAATTCTGAATCCCCTAACACTGTCAATAGCTAGAATCCATGCCTTTTTGCAACCTCAAGCCCCAATAATAAGGCTTCATACTCTGTAGTATTATTTGTGCACTGGAAAGCTAATAAGAAAGAATATTTAAAAGTTATACTTGATGGGGATACAAAAAGAACCCCTGCTCTAGATCCTTCTTTAGAGAAAGCTCCATCAAAATACATCTGCCATAAACCATACTGTTGTGATTCTAATTCGACCATAATGGGGTCAGTATTCTTCAACTGGGGTAAAATTGGTTGAAGTCTAAAATTATCAAGATCTACATCAATCATACAATTCAGCATATTAGGGTCTACATTTTCAATTACCCTAGGAGCACGTGGCTCTTTGTACAACTTGACCTGATTTCCATTGATTGGAATGGTGGCATAAGATAAATCCAGTTGAACATTTCCTCCTACTACTGCTGGCCATTGCCTGGATAGTAACATACCATAATGGGGCTTGGTATCAGTAACAATAACATCCATTTTATAAGTTGCCTCGGGGAATGCTGCTATTTTTACTTTGACATCTTTCATTGTACCTATCACAGGTACTTCCCTATTATCCATAGCATAACACTTTCCATATATAGTAGTCACTAACAGTCCTAGTTCTTTCATAACACCATAGGGCATAACATTAGTAGCAGCTCCTGAATCTATCATGCAGTTTTTTATCAACCGGTTGTTTACTAACAAAGTGACATAGAAAGGATCTACCTGTGAAGGCTCTTGAGTGATAGTGGTCCCAACATAAACCTCTAGGGTTTGGAGTTCCTGATCCTTTCCATTTTTAGCTGAACCAGTGGGTAGGACTGTGTCACTATCAGATATATTAGAAAACAAAGACAAAGTTGCATCCCTATGTTCTTTTATTTTCAGCAATTCTATTAATGGGACAGTAACCTTCATTTGAGTAAGAGCTTGAGCCATGTCAAATGTAGAACTATTGCTTAATTCAGTACTAGCTCTAACTCTTTCTGCCTTAAACTAACTTGCCCTTTTTGTTGTGGCAGCTCCTTGTATATCACTGGTATTTTTATCATCTATACTCTTGGGTACATCTTTAACCTGTTCCTTCTTTTTTTGACCAATTTTAGGAACAATAGTAGCACTACTTGCTGCCCCCTTTTGAGTAATCTCTTTTATGAACATGGAACTAGGTTCACCCTGATCAGTGTCCTTCTTGGTGCTTCTTAAGTTATAATTGTGTTTTGCTTTAGCAATGGCAGCTTTGGTGAGGCTTTTAACTTCTTCCTCACTAGGCCTTCTAAGATGAACTTCTTCATCCTCAATTGTTACCACATTCAATGTAGGATGCCAATCCAAGGTTAGTTGTCCTTGAACAAACCTTTCATTATCCAACACATCACTATATTCACTTTGTATAGATTCCTCATCACTTTCTATAATAGTTTCAAACATGTTAATGTCAGGCTCAGCTTCTTGTCTCATGGATTCTTCAAGATCTTGAGCCACTGCACACTGATGAGGAGAATATGGTCCATCATAAGCAATACACCAGGGAGTATTTTCTATATTATGGACATTTTTCCCTTTTAAGGGATCTAGAGTGTCTTGATTTTGGGCAATTTTAGGCTTCTCATTCTGGGGTTTTCCATCTTTCCAGTTGGTATTATAAGGCATGTCATGCAATCTAGGGGGTCTATCTTGCTAGTTATAATGAGGTTTATCATTTTTGTTTACCTTGGCAGTCAGATCCTTCATAGTAGTGACCAACTTCTCTATCTTGTCTTCCTCCTTAGTAGCTTTGCTAGGTTGTTGTTTTGTTTCTTGCCATAACCTACCATCTGTTCTTCTTCCCAATTTCTCGGATGCTTTTCTATTACTTTCTACATTAATGGCAATTCTAAAAGCATCTCTCAAGTTATGTGGATTCTTATCCCTCAGGATATAGGCCATCTTAGAATCAAATGCATTGTAGTAAGTATTCAAACACATATTATCATCTAACCTCATCACCTGATATAATCTATGCATGGCCTTTTGAAATCTAGCATTGAAGTCGGTGACCATTTCATTATCAGACTTTCTAATATTGTTAAATTCATTGAGCATGAAGCTCACATTTGTTTTGTCACCATATTGTTCTTGAAAACAATTTTTAAAATCTTCCCATGACCCAATGCTATTAACTGGAAGACCTCTATACCAATCTCTTGCATCATCAACCAGGGACTGAACAAACAGTTTCATTATAACATCTTCATCCCCTATCTCATAATCATTTTTTAGGTCCCCAAAACATTTTAGATGTTCCTCAGCACTAATTGCATTATTTCCAGCAAATTTATGGAGTCTATCCCTTAACTCAGTAGGAACGTGGTTGGGATATCCTGGGATCCCATCAAAGAACAATTGTCTATATTGCTCTAAATTGATAGGTCTCCTTTGAAAAGGGGTAATAACATTATTATTTCCCATATTCATTCTAACTTTTGGAATTGGAGAATGAGACATTTGGGTATGCTGACTATTCTCAGGGATTTGACTCACTAATGCTATATTAGCAGGCACCATAGGTTGAATTTTAACTGGGGGAAGGGAAATTTGCTGAGGATCAAGCTTACTAAGGTCTTCTGATGGAAACATGATAGGGGGAGCTTTTAGATAACTAATTTTTCTTTTGACTTCCTGATTGGCTGCTTCCAACTCAGCTTTCTCTAGCTCCATTTGTAAATCCTCCTTTTCTTTCCTCATTCTTTCCATTTCTCTCTCATGTGCTAACAACCTATGAGAAATCTCCTCTACATTTTTAGATCCAATTCCATCATCCACCCATTTTTGTTCTCCTTTATCCACATTAGTCCTAGGAAGATGAGAATCACTAAATACTTCCCTGTTTGGTTGGACTACTGACTTATATGCTTGCTTGGCTTTGGGGATCAAAATTTCTCTGATCACAGGGCCTTCCTCATCACTCTTTTCCTTTTCTTTGGCCAATACCTCAAGATCAGCTATCTGTCTTAGAAGCCTATCTCTCTCCATTAGTTTTGCCTTAACCTCCTTCTCCTTATTTGCTTCCTTTTGGGCTCTTAGGGAGATTAAGTGATGAACTCTCTTATTTAAATTTTCTATTTCTTGTGACACTTCATCTTTATCAGGGAAATTCTCCTCAAAGTCAGATAAATTGACTTGATCTATGTCAATCAAACTAATGTTTCCATCAATTGTTCTAGGCACAAAGTGTCTAATTGCTTTTGAACTAGTCCTATCTCTTGTGGACACACTAACATGAGATAAATCTTGATTTAAAGCATGAGCATTATCAATATTTCCAAACAATCCAGAATGGAAACCTAGTATATCATGTTCAGAATCTCTGGAAGAAGAATTAGACTTTGCATAAATAGGTCGATTAGGTATCTTATCGATATTATTATTCTTTTGCACGCAAGCAACATTTGATGGTTTGTGTAGCACTGATCTCTTCTGACCTCTTTGTGACTATTCTGGCAAACCTTCTTGCAAAGTTTCATGAGGATGATTCTTCATGAATGATCTAGTGTTTTTTCCTCCTTGCATTGCACTTGTTTTCCTTTTAAAATGATTTGTATTTCACAAGGACTAGTTCCAAGATAACAGAGTCGCCACCCACAAGACTTATGGGATTTATGAAAACAAGCTTAGAATGAAATGCTGCAATTCCACAAACACAATGATTTTCTTTATAAATTTAAGCACAAAATCTGCTTCTAGATTCTTAATGTGACCTATCCCATCCGGGTCACCACAATATGAATTAAATCTTTCTTAACCAGAGACTTTTAATAATTCATTTACTCCCCAGCAGAGTCGCCACTTTTGTTGTCTTCAAAATCTGATTCACTTCAATATCCTTATAATAATATGATAACTCTATGCAGAAGAGATATTAAAGAGAAGGAAACTTCCCAGACAACATATGACAAGGTTTGATTTAACCTTCTACACTTCAGAACTATTCTAAGTCCAGGTGGGTATACCTTTGTGAACTAAATTCACACTTTTAAAAGATAAATCCATAGCAAACCAGTCCAGAAAACTAGTGGATCTAATCACCTTAAAACTTACTAAAATAAAAGAATGAAAATTGTACTCATATTCAGTATATGACCTACAAAATATGTAATAGACAACCTCGGTCTATACCAGTGCCTTATCCAAGGTCACAGAGTCATCTAAGTTCAAACAATACTCTCACAATCGAATATCTATACATATCCCATCAGTTTGGCTCCTATAGATCCCTATATATGCTTGACATACATAAGAATTTATTCATACCAAATTAAACTATGCTCATCAAGATTCAAAATATCTCACAAGGAATTTACTGGTAGAAGTGATTCCCACATATTTAATTCCCCTCCTGAAGAAAAAAGCTAAGAAACATGTCTACTAAAAGTCGCCTTACAACCCCTATTCAAATGAAATAACCTAGATTATTTAGAATGAAACAGTAAACACTTGCAAACACATTTGAAGATGACACAAAGTTTTAGCTCAAAACCAATGGTCTGTATATTGATATTTTCTTCAAAAAAGTATTACAAGAAACCTTCGAATATTCTCCATTAAAACTTGGAAAGCTTAGATAAATTTCTGCAGTGTTTTCTTACAATTCTTTGCGATCATTTCTAACTAGTTCTGGTATCCATTTATAACAACATGGATGCACATAGCTTCGGACTTTCCTAGGAGAGTTTGTTACAATTATTGCTTCTCAAGAAGAAGTTACAAAACCTTTTACAAAAATGATTACAAGTCTTTTTTAACCTTCGCAGCTTCTTCTACTTGTTGTCCCGTTGCAACCTCTTCTAACTGTTCTGCATCCTGTATGGCATATTTTCTTGTCCACTCATTGTATACATCATCAATTGGCCACGTGAAGTTAATCACTTTTGCTTTTGCCTTGGTTAACCTTTTCTATGAATTCCTCATCTTGTTAACCTCTGAATTGAGAAAACCATAATGAGATTTGATTCTCTCTATCTCCTGAATTGTTACAACAAAAAAGGAAGCATCATCTAAGTCAATAATTCCTTTTATTCTGATTGACAATTTGGCCTCTAATTCCTTAAGCCACACTTGTTTGTCCTTCAATTGATTTGGGTTGAGAAAAACTCCTGGAATGAATTCAAAAACCTTATTAGTGTACTCCTTTTTGTACAAATTGATCTTCCTGTCAACATTGTCTATTCCTTCTGCTAATATTACTAGATCCTTTGTGGTGTCACAAGTGGTTTCGATGATAGGATCAACCCCTGCTTCATCATAAGATACACAAATAAGCTCGAAATGTTGCTCTCTAGGCTTCCACTTGTCAAAAATAGGCATCAAAATAGCCTTATCTCCATTAAGCTCATTCCACATATCTAGAATCTTGCTCATGTTGTTATACAATAATGAGGCCCCCATGGTGTCAGCAAAACTTGAAATTGTAGCCCTTACTCTTTCTTCATACTTCTTTGCATACAAGGCCTGAGCATGTTTTAAATTCTCCAATTCTTGGGGAGTGATGTCAACCATTTGAGAACTAGAAGGTGCTGGAGATGGTGGGAACTCAATAATGAGGCTGGTAGGTGGAGGTATTGTAGGAGAAGAGGAGATCATCACTGTTGAAGACTCACCTTGATGGTACTGTCCTGTCAACTGGTTTTGCAGCTTGGCAATGATGTTGTCCTTACCCCTTACATCTTCCTTAGCACTATTCTAAGCTTTCAAAATTGTTTCCAACTTAACTTGGAGTTCTGCCTTTTCCTTAGCCTCCCTTTCTGCTACTACAACACTAAACTTTGCAGTCTCTAGCACAGTGCTAGCAGCTTCCACTACCCATGTGTTCTGCACTCTCTTTACTATCATCCGACCAAGGTAACTTGACCCTGGGGTGTCCTTATTTCTCTTATTCTCATCTCTTTTGAGAGACCACATGACTAGTGCAACATTGTCTTTGCTAAAAGTGACTCCCTCCACGGGTTTGGTTTCTTTTCTCACTGCCTCCACTACCAAGGCATCTGCTATGTCCCACTCAGGGAGAATGAGTACTCCAACTTGTGCCACCATATCTCTTCTTTGCTCAGGAGTGATGGTCTTAAACTCATCTATCATTTCTTGCTTTATTTCCTCCTCAACCACAGCTGGATCTTTATGAGGCTTCTCACCTTTTCTCTTTTCACACCTTGCATTGTATTTATCAATGTTCTACTTCCACACAAATTGCATGAATGCTCCTAATGTAACAAAGTTGTTGTCAGCCAAGAAGTCCTCACCGGCCGGCTTGATCTTAGGATCCCACTCCTGGCCCTTGAAATCATTGGTAGTAATGTTCATTTCAGCAGTAAGGGGCTCTTATGGCATTCCCTCTTCTACTTCATCATATGTGTATGCTATCTCTCCCAAACTACCTAGTTGTAACAGTTGCTCAGCTACTGCCTGTTCATCTCGTATATGAATAGAGGATTGAGATGGAGAGTACAAAGGTTCATCAGATTGTATCTCTTTTCCCTCTATTTCTTTGGGCTATCTTGGATGTCAATGACATCTTGTATCTTCCTCTTTCCTTTAGAGGTAGAGGGCTCCCCTGTTGTAGGCATTAACACACTGTAATTAGACTTCTTGTGCAACAGGTAGTCACCAGGAGGAATTTCTCTAGCATATACATACCTACTTAGAACCATTCTTGTTTTTTCAGGGTTGTTTTTAATTACAACTGCCCTCTTTTCTTTCAAAGTCTGCATTACATCCTCAAAACAAAGAATTAGGAACTTTATTTTCTCCTCAAAAGGTTGAAAGCTAGACAATGGGTCATAGCTAGTATCAAATTGATGTACAAAGTCTAAGGTCTTTTTATAAGCCGCCCACTTTTCCTTCCTCAGCTCCTGCTCATCTAGATCAAACTCATTTCTAATGAGGTCTTCAAGAAACTGGAATTAACGAGGTCTACCTCTGCATATTGCCCTCTTTCTAAACATGCCATTGAAGAAATCTTCATGATCGGCACACCTAGATACTGCATTTGACAAATGATAAGGTTGAAGAAAATCTTCAAAACAGTTCCAACCTCGCTTGGTTATTACAAATTGGTGGGCTATAGTAACTGTAGGGAAAATAGTCCATTTACCCCTACTTGTTAGGTTTGCCTCTTGCACACTACCAATTTGTCTAAGGACTTTTGCAATTCCCACTTTGAGAGGGACCTGATAGGGCAATAAAAATGGAGTGCCTCTGAAACCAAATACTTTGAAAACTGTGAAGATAGGGTATAAGTAAATATCACCCCAATTATGGACAATTTTTATATTTTCTGCAAATTCTTTTGGTCTAGTAAATTCCAAAAGAACCTTGGGGACTCTTGGATTTTCTGAACAGAGGAGAGTCCTAATCTTTTATGCAAAACATTTATCAAACTTTAAGAAACTAGCATCATTTTTGTCCCATGACAGCACTGTACTCCGTAATTGCACTGGCATCTTTTCTCCATCTTTCTCTCTTACAAGATCCATTCCATTTGCAAAATTATCACCACCCTTCAATAAAAATAGATGCATGAGGAGGGAATACCATCCAAAAGGCCTATCCACTTTCCCATTGTTTATTCCTATCAATCCTTCATGGATAGCATCAGTGATAAAGGAAGCATAATCAAAGGTTACTACAAGAGAAGGATTCAAAATCTGAGGAATCATTAGCATGTAATGAGTGGGCATATTTGCCTCAGCATCCTCTCCTAAAATTTGGCAAAGTGAACAATACAATCCCTAAGCCCTAAGGGTGAATAGATTCAATGAGAAGGGCTCTTTAGTGTTGGGTCCTACAATTGTCAACCCACTTATCTTCACAAAGAATTCTTTAAGAGGCCCATTTCTAAGGTGGTTCCTCTGCACACTGTATACCTGAGCTAATGATTTGAAATTAATAGGTTCTAGAAAATTAGTAAACTCATTAAGCCCAAATGCATTTTTGAACTCCTCATTATGGATTTCAATGAGGGCTTTCCCATTTATATCCCTAATACTCCTTGTGACTAGATCATAATTATGTGCAATCTGAGTTAGGAGATCCATATCCATGAATACTCCTGGAACTGCCAATTTTCCCACATTTAACTCCCAGATGTTGTTCATTGGGGCTGGGGAATTTCTCATGCCAAATACAACTTTGAACAACCCCAACCCAGACAACCCAACCTGTGGGTGTCTCAATCAGTTACCCCTATCATATAAACCTTCTCCTATTTTCAAGCGAGGAGCTCTCGGCACTAGTTCTTTTACCTTTGATGCTAGATTAGTTTACAATGTCAACTATTCAAGAAAATCATCACAAATGGCCCTTTCCTGGTAATTAACTTTTCTTGAGAATTCTCTCTTAGGTGCCATCTTAAAATATGCAAGCAATTTAACTATTACCCCCAACTGGTTCTGTGATAGATCAAGACCTCAATTAAAACACACTGCTAAGAAATTGCCAAACAAGAGTACAAGAAAACCTATTTTTGGCTTGAAGAAATCCGCTCTGCAACTGAATAAGTTTTCTCTGTATTTGAAGAAAATAGCTCTGCAACCACTTTCTCTGCAACAATTCTTTAGAATGATATTTTCATTCAATTGATATGAGATCATATATGGTACTCAGGCTCTTAACTGCGACATTGATACCGCATGCTTTGGCCATCCCTTAAGAATTGAATTCATGAGAGAATTCAAAATTTTCACTCCAACGTGTCACAACATGCCTGCACATTTTTCCTTTTCACTCTTTCACTATTTCGTAGAGCGTAACCTTCAAGCAATTTCATCAAACAAAATCACACCAACCGTCTGATCAAATCAAACTTGATCGGTCTTTACACTGACTTAACAACTTTGCCTTAGCTCCGGGCCCTACCTCCTTTTTTCCATTTCGTGGGCTTTATCCTCCAAGAACTTTTCTTTCACGAGGCTATGCCAAGCGTTAGATGGAACTTTAACTGCTCGGTGTTTAATGCTTACCGAGACCGTCAGCTTCTTCACTAGCTGTGCCTCTATCTTGATGGCTAATGGTCTTTCACTATTTCGCATAGCATATCCCTTGGTTGGTTCGTAGCCACGAAACAACGCGAGCCCTTAGATTGAATCGGAGCTGATCCCCTTTTATCTTTATGCTTTATCTATCCTTGGTGCCCCAAAACCTTTTCATTGTTTCACTGGTTTTAAAACACGAGCATTTTACCTTTGTGAACTCACGCGGTTCACTTGATTTAAATTGACTTGCTCGATGCTTAACAACATAATCAAATTTGTTAGACGTGGGCCCTCTAACTCAACTCCATCCACCTGGCATCTAGTCATTTCGAATTGACATTTCAACCTTTCATTCGCTGAGAGAAAACATCAGATTCCACCTCATCCTTGCCACCTGTATCTGCCAGGTCACTTCTTATCCCACGACATGACTCACCTCTGGGACCCACCTTTTAATCCTTAGATCCGACTTGCTGACTATTTTTACCTTCTTCCACGTGCCATCATCTTACTCACCATCTCGATCAACTGGACTGTCTGCTTGGAGCACCATGTCATTTTACTACTTCACAAAAGCTAACTGTCGAGCATCTTCCTCCTGCGAAGCTACGCTAACCGTCGGATCAAATGAGACTTGCGCATCTGTTATGCTCTTATTAAAACTTGCTTTTCGTGGGCTGAAAAACCTTTTCGCTACTTCGTAGGGCATAACACGTGAGCATCTATCAGCCATGAAACAATGCAAACCGTTGATCTCTCTTGAACCTGATCACCTTTTAGCCATTTGAAAAGTCTCCACTGGTGGGTCCCGCTAAGCATTTTTGCCATTTTGCGAATGGTATTTCACTTGCTAGTTTTGGCTGTGAACTAACACCAGCCATTAGATCTTGAACGAGATGGAGCTCTTTTAAACCGGACCAAATGTGCACCATTGAACATGCTTTTCCCTTTTGCCATTTCACGAGTCTTAAAACCATCGTAACTTCACCTAACGAAATAGAAAAAACCATAGATCTATCAGAGAGCTGCGTGCAACTTACTGGGCCCGACAACATTAGGAAGAAAAGACATAAGGCATAAATTTTTACAATTAATTCAACAACTACCTAGGCAAATGACAAGGGGGGACACCTCATACGACCCAAGACCCATTACTTAAGTGGATAAAGTAATGCAGGAATAGAAACCAGAAGGTGTTTTTATCAAACATTAAGTGATTTAAAATTGAAACCCTAAACCCTTAAGACCTAACACAGACTTGAAGCAATTGATAGTGTGTCTGACTCAAAATTTCAAAAACTTAGCCAATTATGGGAAAAGAAAACCCATTTCTTAAATAGTGATAACATTGAGCATGTTGCAGATCAAGCTATGCTCAATTTCAAGCCAACCCATACATCAATCTCAGGTGAAGAAAGAAGGATGGTAGAATTCATCGAGGATGAAGAAATAACAGGAGATGCTTCTACAAATCAAGAGGTTTTTCTTGAAGAATTCATTGACTCTGACCCCTATTCAAATTATCATGCCATTGGTCTTGGTACTTATTGCATTTTTTATGAAGATCAGGTTGTCCCAAACCTAGTTAAAGAACCCTTTACCCAAGGATATTTATCCTCTTTACTCTGGACCCTACATTTTGATGGTGCAAGATGCAAAGTAGGTTCCGGGGCTAGAATTTGTTTTACTTCACCTTCGAGCGAGCAGATTCCAAAGTCTTTTCGCTTATAGTTTGCATGTTCCAACAATGAAGCGTTGTACGAGGGACTGATTTAGGGCCTTATGTTGGCAGAAAACATGGGTATAAAGAAATTGAAAGTTTTAGGGGACTCCGAACTTGTTGTCAATTAGATTCAGGGAATCTCTAGTGCAAAACATGTCCGTATGAGGTCTTACCGCCACAGAGCTTTGGATTTGATCGAAAGCTTCGATGCTTTCAACATCTAAAGAATCCCCCACAAGGCAAATGCATCCGCTGACTAGATGACCACTATTGGGTTGAATTTTGACCTCACTGTGGATTTGCTAGTCAACCCTCAAGCAGTTGGCATCATCATTTGACCATCTATCCCGGATAACAACACCCACTGGTAGGTTTTTGAGAATGACAAACAAATTGCTCTGTTCATTCAGAATTTGGGAGAGTTTGCAGATTAGTTATAGCCCAAGGTTAAGGAAGCATACGAGGATCAAATCATACAGTTGAAGTCAAATAAGTTCCCTAATGGGCTAATCACCTTAGGGAACCTTTTTGAGAAGGATGATGCCAAAAGTGATAAGCGAAAGCTCACAGCTGATAAATGAGACTATACTAAAATGTCGGGAAGGAGATTTCACTCCAAAACTGAGGGAAATTGACCTGATATTGCGATCGATACGTGGGTGTGCTAGCATGGTCCTATGAGGATTTGAAAGGATACAATCCCGATATCATTCAACATACTATCAAACTTACCGATGGAGCCAAACCAGTCAAGCAGAAGCAAACACCTATTAATCTGAAAGTTGAGTTACTCATGGCCCAGGAGCTAAGAAAGCTGATAGAGTCAAAAATTATTTATCCCATCAAACATAGCACATGGGTGCCCAATTTGGTGCCCGCGAGGAAAAATAATGGAGATATCCGACTATATGTAGATTTTAGGGACTTAAACCAAGCATCCCTTAAAGACCACTACCCCCTACCATCAATGGAACAATTTTTAAGCACAGTGGTAGGATCAGAGATGTTCTCAATGCTAGATGGTTTCTCGGGTTACAATTAGGTTCTGGTGAAAGGAGAAGACCATCATAAGATGACCTTCACAACTAAATGGAGAACATTCACCTATCAAAAAATGCCATTCAGGTTGTCAAATGTTGGTGCAACTTTTCAGAGGGCTATGGACCTAGATTTCAAAGAGCTTGTTAACAAAATCATCCTAATTTATCTCGATGATCTCACTGTGTTTTCAAAAAACAAAGAGGATCATTTTGATCATTTGGAGTTGGTTTTCCAAAAATGTCTAGAATTTAGAATCTCTTTGAACCCGAAGAAGTGCATTTTTGGCGTCCCACAAAGCAAATTGCTTGGACATGTTGTATCTAAGGATGGAGTCTCCATCAACCCTAATCAAGTCAAAGCAATAAAACAAATCCCCCTTCTTGTAAATAAGAAAGGAGTCCAATCCTTCCTAGGCAAGGTCAACTTTGTTAGCCGCTTTATTGCAGATTTTACAGGGATGGTGAGGCCCATCACCCTGATGCTTAAAAAAGAAATGCATTTTAAATAGACTTTTGACGTGAAGGACGCCTTTGAGAAAATAAAAGAAGCTATTTGTTCAGCTCCTGTGCTATCCAATCCTGATATGGCCAAAGATTTCATTATGTATGTTTTCTCTAGCCCTTATAGCATTGTCGTGGTCTTAACCCAAAAGGAGGCAGAAGAAAAATAGAGAGCACCCCATAGCTTTCCACTCCAAGACTCTTAAGAAATATGAGGTGAAGTACAACTTCATCAAAAAACAAGCTCTAGCAATAGTCAAGGGCCTCAAGAAGCTTAGGCATTTCATCGCCTACAACAAGATAACAGTGTATGTCACTCACCCTTCAGTCAGAGAATATGTCATAAAGGGTGACATTACTAAGAAGAGAGATAATTGGATCACCAAAATCTTGGAGTATGACATTAATGTCAAACCCACCAAGACAAATGACAATAGAGGTTTGTGTGAATACTTAGCACAGGATCTCGCACCTCGAGACCCCAAGGTAGCCGCAAACGAATCTGTCATGGCCATTTCAGAGCTAGCGGAGGCATGCTAGGTGGAAGAGAGAAATTTTTTTATGAAGACAAGAATTTTCCCTGAGGGTCTTCCCCCAGGAAAGAGGAGGTTCTATAGGTTATAGAATAGTGGTTTCTGACTAATAGGTGATGTCCTTTTCAAAACAAATTTTGATGGAGTCCTGCTCCGTTGTGTGAATCAAACCCAAGCTGATAAGATTCTTCATGAATTTCATCACGGTTCATCTGAAGGTCACTTCTTAGTGCTAACCACCATCATCAAAATCACACGTGTTGGATATTTCTGACCATCCATGTTTAAGGAGGTGCATGCCATGGTGAGAGTGTGCAAGGAATGCCAGTATTATACTGACAGGTGCAGGAAAGAAGCAATGCCACTTCAACCCATAGTGGTGGAGGAACCTTTTGCACAATGGGGACTCGACTTCATAGGGATGATCAATCCCCAAGCTCGGTTGGGCACAAATGGATCTTGACTGCTATGAATTATTTCACCTGATGGTTTGAGGCCGTCCCTTTGAAAAATTCGTTCGAGTCTGAAATCCTAGCTTTCCTGAAAGACCTAGTGTGTTGTTATGGTCCCCCAAAGACCATAATTTCAAACAACGCACTTGCATTTGTGGGCTCACAACTCACCCAGTTCATCCTCAACAAAGGTATTTACCTAAAGACCTCCTCAAACTACTATCCACAAGGAAATGGGCTTGTAGAGTCTACCAATAAGAATCTCATCAGGCTCATCAAGCGGATTGGCATCACCATCTGGGGAGTGCGTTGTGGGCAGACTTGATAATACCAAACCAAGTTTTGAAGACCTCCCCGTATAAACTGGTTTACGAGAAAGATGCATTATTCCCCATATCCTTGGGGATCCCAGCTCTACAATTGCTTAAGTCTTTTGAAATAGCAGAGAACAGCCCTATGGACATGAGGTTGGCTGAAATTATGGAACTAGAGGAAGCAAGGGAAGTGACATTTGCCTCCCTCTAGACATGTCAACAAACCGTTAAAAGGTGGTTTGACAACAATAAAAGTTCTCTCCTACAATTCCTGCAAGGTGACCTAGTCCTAAAATTTAATGAAAGGGTTGCCAAACCTGACCAGCATGCAAAATTCGATGGGCTATGGGAGGGCCCTTTCCATATAACAAATTGCAAAGGTCACAATGCTTTTGATCTAGAAGATATGCAGGGAGATCTTCTTATGATCCCGATTAACGTTTTCCATTTAAAACCTTTCCACTAACTTAGTGCCTCTAATTGTACATAATGTAATTAGTGCTTTTGTGTGTGTTTTTATTTATTGCTTTCTCTTTGGGTAATGTTGCCAATCAAAATGCCATTATTAATAAATAGGAAGAGACACTCAAATATGCCATTACTAAAGAAAAATAAGATTATCATATTTTGAGTATGTATACAAAAATTTACAATATTGAGAAAGGCCTTCGGTCACATTTATAAAAAATTAAGTTAGAGAGAACAACAAGAAGAGTGGGAGCTATGTTGCAGTAGAATCATCTTCATCTTCCTACTTCTCCATGAGGGAATCAGAGTCTTCAGTGTCGTCCTCCTCTCTCGACCACTCTTGATCAAAAGCAATTCCAGAAGCTTCCCATGATGATGAAGACCAAATCAGGGAGAACGTCTGGAGTCAGGACCCATGGAAATATATAGTCCCTAAAGCCAGTATACCAGTTGGTACCAACCAGGATGGGGATGATCAAATAAATACGAAGAAGGAATTTAGTGGCAAGCTCTATCTATAAGTGATGAGCAGATAGCATCATGGTCTGCAGTCCACCGACAAGCCAATACCAAGGCACTTCTTCCCTAGATGTAATAAACCGCTACAGGTCTATCACCAAAGGTAAGCCTCAAAAAGGAATGTAGTAGGATATAACCTCCTCCAAACCTCTGAGATAGTCTCCTGAGAAGAGAGCTCTCATAAGCTCAAAGGCCTCATACCCACCAGTCCCAACATCAAGTAGAGAAGCCATGAAGTGCAAGCAAATGTCTGAGTTAACTCGGTAGTGGTCAGCATTATCTATGAAATCCTCTTTGAGCACCCATTTGATGGCGGAAATGATCAAAGGATTCTTCCTCTTTGTCATCCTCTGTAGCCTCTGATCAGAAATGTTGCCAATGAAAGTAACTTGTGCCTTACTACTGACGAGCCAGACATGAGTATCCATCTTTTAGAAAAACCTCATCGTTAAAGTTGGTGATATAAGAAGGAATGTCTGAAAAGGCATATTTATAGGATTTCTCGACTTCAGGTGATAAATGATGACAATGCCAATACTCTTGATCCCAAGTTGCACCAACCTTTCTACATAAATTGGCAGAAGGAAAATGATACTTGCTGACAGGTTTTCATAAATGGCAAAAGAAAGGCTGGTACCTCGATTGGAGTGGACATGTACCTGAGTGTCATGCATTTTGTTAAAGGTACATCACTTTTAAATAAAAATCCCTGCAAGACTACTTCACCTCGTGCCACCCTGGTGGGCGCGAGATTTTCTTAATTAAGGGGAAAAGTCCTTCATACAAGCAAATCGTCACAAGTGGCTCGACCAACGGTGGGAAGTGCCAACGCTCTCTTGGTAATCACAAATGGCACCAGTCTTCCTCATAAGTTTTCTCACCCTAAAAAAATGAGTTGGCATACGTATGAAACGGGTGCCCATTCCTAAGTTCTTTTATTTTGCACTGATCTAGGCATGCCATGCATTAAAGAGAGAGATCCACCGGATTTTCTTTCATTCTATCAACTCATCCTTCAGTCAGAGTTGGGCAGAGAATTGAGAAACGGATTTTTCATGAGTAAGAGATGGAAGCTGAAGCTACCTCTTTGGTCCCTACTCAGGAAGCATTATGGGTCGATGTCCTTGGCTGACTCTCATATGCCTCTCATGTTGTTCCGCCCAAGTCAGAATATCCAAGGACCAAAGCCAAATTAGAGACAGTCACCCAAAATACCGCAACTGTGATAGACCCATTCGAAGATCTCATGGAACCAGAGCTCCACAAATAGCCGAAGAACCTGAAGGAGGCCGCATACAAATGGATGATTCATCATAGAGCGGACTCATTTTCCACAACAGCCCATTTCTAGCAAAGTGGTACTCCTCAATTTATAGTCCCAATGGTCTCACATTGTCCAGAGCTTGTGGTGGCGATTGCCAACGTTTTCGACCCCAATTCCTACTCTACTAATGGTCTTTCTTTAAGGGTGGTCATATCACCAGACGCTATAAAGGACATGATGTGTTGCCCTTTCTTCAAAGTAATGAAGGTCTTCTCAAATGCTACCATGGAGGAATACTGGAACTCAAGAAGAGATGTGGTCCCTTTTTGTAATAGCATCCTGAATCGAAGCCAGTGAGCAGGCCCCCCAAAGCTACCCTTTTCATATAGCGACCTAAAGCATGAGGACCTTAAATATATTTCATCCATTCTCACCTGGTTGTGTAGTCATGAAAATGATCGGGAGGTTATGGCTGCAATGATAGGTTTCCTTTTTAAATGCCGAAAACAGAAAGAAGCTTTCCATTTTGATTTCTCTGACCTGATAGCCAGTGAAATGGTAAAGCAATTATCTGAGTTCCACCAGCTTCAGCATTTTAAGTTCTCCTCAGTCTTGTTTCACCTTCTTTTACATCAGAATGAAGCCTTCTTTAGTCAGTTTATCAACTGGCTAGCAACGATGAAGCAGGAAATAGAATGTCGGTTTCAATCTGGACGCCCGTTATTTTTTCCTTCTATGATGCTTATCAATTTTCTGATTGTTTCCCAACTCCCACCTTAAAGGATTTTGGCGTCATTCCCATTGATCCACTCTCCCGCTTTTCACAAATCCAAATGAACTAGATGTGCAATGAATAGCCCCCCTGTGACTAGTTCATAGGAAGTGATTTCTCTTTTGTCTGAGTCCATGGTTTCTCAGAGGAACCTTTCCATCTACCTACATACATCACAGAGAGGAATTTTTCTCTTGAGATCCCTTGCTAATTGGTACAGGTGGAGAGAGCTATAGGGTCTAAGAAACACAACACCTCAATCACCGAGGACAATAAGGCTATCGGTCCCATCACCCTAGTTCAGCGAGGTATCACGGAGAATGTCCTGACAACAAAGTTGGTGTAGCTTGGGTTGTTGGTGATTGATGACTTTTGGAGCTATGACCCAGATGGGTGCCTATCTCATAGGAAGAATATGGTTAAACATGAATCATGGAGTGTAATGGAATAGCATGCTAATCCACAAGCGGATGACCCAAGCTTTTATGTGGGTCTCAATGATTTTCCCATGCTCGAGCGCCCCTCCTAGTTGAGTTTTTACTCTGTTTCACAAAGATACAACCACACGAAGCCCATTCCTTAGGCTATGTGCGAGACCATAGTGGCAAACGCTTGGCCATGGAGAAAGCGGGAGGATTTCTGGATCTACCGGCAGGAAATAAATTAGCCCAGAGCAAACATTGGGAACGTTCCTTCGGATGACCATTTTGATCTTGAATGGCGCCAAGAAAATGGCTCTAACAAGGGAACAGGCGATAGCTCACCATGTGGGTATTCATCTCCCCAGGTCGCCCAGTAGTGAGAGGTTGAGATTATAAATATTGAAGAGAGGGACAATGAGCCTAGTACTTTCCCCCCTCTCGACGTTTCTGCTCATAGGCCCCACTCCCAAACTAGTAAAAGGCAAGCTAAGAAGAAGTTTCAGGAGGACCCTCCCAGCAAAAGGCAGTATTTGGGCTCTGAAATGAAGGGTTCATCCTCTCAAGTCCTAGACAAGCCCTCAAATCATTTGAGGTCGACAACCCACGTAGCCCAGGTATGATCTTCCTCACCATTTTCCTCTTCTCAAGCTAATATTTCTTCTGCTGCCCATATCACAGATATGCATGCTCAGATTCCCACTACCCTTACCTTAGCACCAACTAGAGCACTGGTTGGCCCGTTTGATACCTTTCCATAGGTTTCAGTCCCGTTTCAAGCCCCAGCCTTTGTATCCATAGCTTTTTTTGCCCAGATGTCAGAAGCAACCACCGTCTCATGCAGGCTTGGTTTTGGAGAGTCTACTCCTCCCTTGATTGTTGGAACAACACCTATTGATCCATTTCTCCTAGGAGCCTCTCCCTTCATCCCATTATTTTCTCCCACAACATTGTCGTGTCCTACCCAAACCGCTTTTGATGGCCCTATTTCCCAGTTTCTCTTTGCAATTCCCCCTGGTGCCGCGTTTGCAAGTCAAGCTATTGCCAACCCAGATGCCTACCAACAACAAGTTACTTATTCCAAGACCGCTTGTGTTGGCAAAACATTTAAAAGAAAAGAAAAGGAAGGTGCTAGGCCAGCCTACCCCCACCTCCAAACTCTTTTCAGTGAAGAGAAGCAAAGTCTGTTCTTTGCAACTAGTTTCCCCAGAGTCAACAATCCGAAGTCAGAAATGAGGACTAGTGATTATGACTTGCATGCTATCGGTGTTAACCTTTTGAATGCTACGACGTTTGATAAAGTTGAAATGATGGAGGAAACATCGAAGGCTGTCTCTTCGGACTTCATAAAAAAGAGTTGTCGCTTGGAGAAAACGCAAGTGGAGAATTATAAACTCTAAGAATCTCTAACCCAGCAAAGTAAAGAAGATAAAGCACTCCATGTTGAGATCAATCATGTGCAGAGATTGTTGACTCAGGCTAACGCTGAAAAGGGAAAGTGATAGTCTTCCCTCAATAATTTTGGTACATAGTTGAAAGGTCAGGAGGCAACCAGAAATGTGGCCTTAAAAGAATTGCAAGAAAGAGATCAAGAAATTCAGCAACTGAAAGTAGCTTCTAGGGATGCCACACAGATTCAGGCACTGCTATGTTAAGAAGTCCACCTAAAAGAGGAGTATGCCTGACAACTGAATGATTCTCAGGTGATGCTCTGGGAAAGAAAAGCAATTTTTGAAGCATAGTTACGCGAAAAGGAAACTAGCCTAGATCTACCCGAGAAGAAATTGCAAGATGTGGAGGTTCTTTTGTGCTAAGAAAAGGATGGTGTTGCGCAACTCTAGCAAGCAATGCAGGATGAAAATCTAAAGATCCACATGCTAGAAAGCCAAGTGATCACTGAACAAAATAGGTGCAAAGAGCTACAGGCTGAAGTAACGGCAAAAGGTGATGAGATCTCATGGTTGCTAAACATTCCTCCCCCTGTGGAGATTTCTCAAGAATTTTCCCTTATTTTAAAAGATTTATATGTTTCTCATTGGGAAAAGGTGAAGCAATACCACCCTTCACTGTAACCTATGCTAAGATTCCTTAATGACGCACAATCCCTCTGTGCCAAAGCCAGTGCCCTCATAAGCAGTTTTATGCTTGTCATCGGTCCTAAGCTTCCGATGGCCCAAGATCTTATCCATTTTCTGCACTCTGCTCAAGATGAAGAGTTAAAGGAAAAGGGGATTGTGGACCATCGGCAATTGATCAAAAGGATGAATGTTTTCATCAACCGGCACAAGGAAATCATGCAGGCTTCGGAAGCTCTTGCACCTCTACAATTCTCAGTTCCAAACATCAAGCAATGCATAAAGAGGTTTGTTTTATTGGGCCTACCTTCTCCTTTCCCCACAGATGGTACTGTGCTAGGGATTGAGCAAATATAAAGCCAGATTAAGCATTTGCAACAAGATAGAGCCTTACTGCAAGGTCTAGGCAATCCTATTTCAGCAGATGAGGTTGAGTGTCTTCTACATCCTTTGGCCCAACTCTTTGCTCTCCGAAAGCTAGTCCACGATGAGCCAGTGTCCTTGCCTTTTGACGAAGTGATTTGTCTGGAGCAGCATTTCCATAATTTAGAAGCATGGGTGTTGCCCCCTGAAGATGAATGGTTGCAAATACAATAGGCCTTCGACTCGCTCTGCCCTATTTTACCATAAGGCCAGGTCTGCGAACCAGAGTTTTGGGTTCTAATCTTTCTGCAGGTAGAATTCCCCTTTTAGTCACCAAGAAATGTTAACATTATTTCGGGATTAGTCTGTAGGCAGCATTTTGCTATTTTTGGTGGCCCCACCTCTTTTGTTCCTCCCACTCGCATGCATCAAGTGAGACAGATGTCAGCTCGGCGGGGTTTTGTGCACTTGCTTTTCCCTTTTTGTTTTTGCAATAGCGTCGAGCTGCCACATGGCATGGGTTGTTCACATAGCAACATCTTTTTGGTCCCTCCGCTCGCCATTTTGATCGTGCCTCTTTTATCATGCGCTAGAAAAGCAGAGTGTCATGGGACTAACAACTTCAGGGACTAACGACTTGAGGGGCGGTTTGTCTGGTAAATCAGACAGGTGGACCACGATGTGCAAAAACAAAGGCGATGGAGTCCGAGGTTGTTAGGAGTTGGGGCTCTATTTAGTTTAGTTTTTTCCTTGTTGTAGGGGTTCAGAACTTTGCAAGGACAATTAAGTTTCTTAGTAGTATTTTTCAGCCTTAAGAACTATTTTATTGTTTTCTGGAGAAGTTCAATCAGACTGTGCCTATGGCCTTTGTGATACTTTACTCTTAGTATGCATTAATGGTCTTTTATGTGCTCTTCTATTAGAATTTTCAAGACTTTAGGAATATATATCTAAGATTTTGCTGATTGAACTATGTGTTACACTTGTTATCTGGTAAATGCATGATAGGTATTTCTTTATGTTACAGAAAGATTTGATTGAACCTTGGTTGTGTTTCTGATCCGGACTTGTAGATTGTTGAATGGGCTCAGAAAAATCATAAGTAGTTGGTTTTTATGTACTCGTATCTTCTTAAAATATGCTTTGGCACATCTCCTCAATAGTCTAGTTTTTATTGTTTTAAAGTGTTTCTTTCTTCCCCTTTCCTCGAAACACCAAGGAAGAGTCGACTTCTCAATCCTGGAGGTCATTCAATGAAACCTACACAATCGGTCCCCCATCACTGAATTTCCTATAAGGCTATTTGTTTCCAAAGTAAAATTCAGAGTCAATAGTAAATACCAGGTTTCAAGATCTGGAAGTGAGTTTTGGGGTCTAAACAAGGAGGCCCTAGTTTTTTAGGCCTAAAAAGGGGGGTTTAGTATCTAACCTATCAAATGATTGTGTATTGTCTTGAAACCTAGAAAATATATGGTTTTGGAACATTTGACAAGACTTTTTTTTGGTTTGGAGTTGTGGTCATACCATTTGTTGGTACTTGCTTTGGAAAAGAAGGCTAATTGGGCCTAGTTGGTGTGTAGCAGGGTGCTGGTCTGAGTTTTTCGTCCAAAAGACACATAGTTGATTTTCACATATGTTATGTAAATTTCAAAAGGATATCCAGATATGCAATTTATTTGTCAAGTGTTTTGAAATTATTTTGAGTAAATGTCAAAATACCCACTAAACAGGGCTACTAGGGAATTGGCCTATTTAGGGACCCAAGTAAGGGTTTGTGAGTGAACTAGTTGATAAAGTGAGTTAAGCCTATTGGGTAAAGTGGAATAGGGTATTTAGAGGCCCTAGGAAGTGTTGGAACAAGTTGGTGAGGTTGAGAGTTCTATTTGGGCATCTTGGTGAAGCCTAGTGAAGGAAGGTGAAACAAGAAGAGTTGAGTTTTCAAGAAGAAAGAATGATGAGTTGCAATGTGATTGTGGGATGGTCCATCATGCTCTACATCATAGTGGTATCATAGCAAGGTAGTAGGTCCTTCTACATTATAGATTGAAGACTGAGAGATAAGAGAGGAAACCATAATGGAAGAAGATGAAGAAATGTGGGCAAGGTATGCTCAAGGGCACTCTATATTCCGGACACAATGCAAATGCAGAGGTAAGGTATGCAAGGTTTTTGTTAGCAGTGGTTCTCTTGAAAATATAGTCTCAGTAGAGATGGTTGAGAAGTTGAACCTTCCAAGGAAACCTCTTGAGTCACTGTACAAAGCATATGGGGTATGCAATGATCAATGGGTTGATGTTAAAGGGCAAGCATATGTTTCTTTCAGCATTGGTTCATATTATGATACTATTCTATGTGATATTATGCCTTTGAGTGATTGTCATATGATCTTGGGTAGAGTATGGAAATTTTATGTTAAAGCCCTACATGATGGTAGAGAAAATTTATATGTTATTAACAAGGATGGGAAAAATTTTGCGATGACATCATTGCAAGATGACAAGGCAATGTGGGGAATGTCAAAGATAAGGTTGATTGCAAGAAGGGAGTTCCTAATACATGAGGAACATAAGGATGAAGAAAATATAGAGACAGAAGCCACTTCTAGGCTTGAAGAAGACAAGGTAGATTCTAAGTTGCAGGAAGAAGATGCAAAGAGCATGTATGAGGTGAAGGAGAACAAGGAAGGAATCCTTGAGAAGGAGCCAAGTGAGATTGTGCAGATGAAGAGTCCATTAATAGGACATGCATCATGTGAGTTAGATGATGTGAAATATTGTGGTTCAGATAAGTCAAAGGTCTATATAAGAAGAGGAGAAAATGTGAGTGAGAGTGTTGGTGTATTGCCAATGACAAGGCAAGGATGGCCTAGAGAGGTCATAATAGAAGATAAATTTGATTTGCTGACAGAGAAAGTGGAGGATAGTATGATAAAAGGTGATGCTGATAGTACAAATGTGTATGAAGTTGAGACAAAGATCTTAGGAGAGGATAAATATCTTAGAGGAAAGGTAACTTGTGCATTGGAAGGGCAAGAGAGAAAAGAGAAGCAATTAGCTTGTGAGGAAGATGATGAACCTGAGGAGAAAGAGGTTCTAAGAGTTGAGAAAGAGATGGAAGACAAAGATGCTGGTGATAACAGCAAGGGTTCTAGTCTTGAAGGGCTTGAGTATGAAAAAGTGATTTTGATTGGGACAATGGAATGTCCTTTGGATGGGGAAAAGGGTATAGTACAACAAAGTACCCCTATAATAGTGAATTGTGAGGCTAATGATGTAGCCTTGAAGTTGGATAGAGAGTTGGTATGCCAAGAGGAATGGCATGAGATGAGGAACGAGTTGGTAAAGGAAGTTGAGTTGGTTGATAAGATGATGATGCACCATGAGAAGGCTAGTGAAAATGTGAGTTCTCCTAGAATGGAGATGAAATATGTTAATGATAAGACTATGAGTTGTCTTTGGGTGGTAAGTTTGATTTTTTTGCAGATGTATGTTATTGTGACAGAGATTCCAAACATGGTGAAGATGATGGATGTTGGTAGAAGTCAGATGGTGGAAGGGGCATTATATTGCTCCATGATTTTGTTAATTTTGATAATGAATAGGAAACCAAGAGTGAAGATGAAGGGAAAGAGTTAGAGTATCAGATGTTGTGGCATGTGTGAAAATGCAGGTCAGATAGAGAGTAGATGGGAGAAGCCTAATCAGAGCATGGAGGAGAAGATTCAAGAGGAAAAAGAAACAATGAGGGGTACAAGATATAAAGAATGAATGTGAAGTCAAGAGAATGACAAATACAAACCCAAGGTGAAGATGAGAACATTAAAAGGGAAAGATGGTGCAGGTACACCATTTCCAAGAGACTTGGAAATTTTTGAGGCGGGGAGTATGGTGCAAGAGCACCCGAGACAAGATTGGCCACCATGGGGCCATAATGAAAATTTATGAGATAATTAAGTCTATGAGGTTAAAATTACCATTTTATATTTTAAGCATGGATAATAATTCCATTTGGAGTCATCAAACTCATGTAATGAGTCATTTTGTAATAAGTTGTCAAAATTGCCATGTTGCACAAATAATGTCAAAATGAGTAATGTAATGGGGTTCAATGGGTAGAATAGGTTTTTAATGAGAATTTTAAGTTTCATAGGGTCTTGTGTGACCATATTACTGTAATAAAGTTTATTAGAAAGTGTCAAGATGAAAAAAGGTTAGAAACTTGTCAATTGACAACTAAAAATGTCAATTTGACAATAAATTAAAATTGTAAACACCCAAAAGTGGTTGTATGGGTGATTAAGAGTTTGTTTTCAGTTTCCATGAAGGGAAGAGGTTTAAATATGTTTGTAATGATCCAAAATGAAGAGGTAGAGGGTCTAATTTTCTTGGCATTGTAAGAGTTTGGGGTTTGGCAATAAAAATACAAGGTTTTTCTTGCAATTTTGGTCTAAAATCTGCACTTTACTCATCTGAAACTCTTCTTGTTTGCTTTATTTTCTATTGGAAATTGATTTAGAAATGTAGAGGAATATTTTTACTACCATTTTATACTATTATTGAAGGTTTTACATTCAAATCTGATATACTTTAATTGGCTGTCCTAAAGACTATTGTAGGTGGCCATTTTATTTTTGTTTTGAGAGTCACAATGCAAATGTGACCCGTTCCACTTTATGTGGTTGTTTTTACTTGTGGAATGGGTCATTAATGATGTATATTATTGTCTAATAATAGGTTTGAGTGCAGGGAATAACATGGAGATGAAGTGTTGATACCCTAGGGTAAGAGATTGAGTGAGAAAAAGCATGAAAATGGAGGCATGAGTATAGCAGCAGACGATCTACCTTAAGGAGGTAGTGTTTTTATGTGAAAAAATTTTAGGGGATGGTAAATTCATGGTGAATACCAAGTTTCAAGATCTGGAAGTGAGTTTTGGGGTTTGAACAAGGAGGCCCTAGTTTTTTAGGCCTAAAAAGGGGGGTTTAGTATCTAACCTATCAAATGATTGTGTATTTTCTTGAAACCTAGGAAATATATGGTTTTGGAACTTTTTTCTAGACTTTTTTTTGGTTTGGAGTTGTGGTCGTACCATTTGTTGGTACTTGCTTTGGAAAAGAGGGCTAACTGGGCCTAGTTGGTGTGTAGCAGGGTGTTGGTCTGAGTATTTTGTCCAAAAAACATAGTTTATTTTCACATAACTTCCAAAAGGGTATCCAAATATGCAATTTATTTGTCAAGTGTTTTGAAATTATTTTGATTAAATGTCAGAATACCTGCTGAACATGGCTACTAGGGAATTGGCCTATTTAGGGACCCAGGTAAGGGTTTGTGAGTGAACCAGTTGATAAGGTGAGTGAAGCCTATTGGGTAAAGTGTAATAGGGTATATAGAGGCCCTAGGAAGTGTTGGAACAAGTTGGTGAGGTTGAGAGTTCTATTTGGGCATCTTGGTGAAGCCTAGTGAAGGAAGGTGAAACAAGAAGAGTTGAGTTTTCAAGAAGAAAGAATGATGAGTTGCAATGTGATCGTGGGAGGGTCTATCATGCTCTGCATCAAGGTTCCTTTCTTGATTCCTTTGATCTTACCAAGGTTCAATATCAATTCACTCCTCATCCATTCACATAAATCATACTTCACATTATTCCTTAACATCTGATATGTAGCATGAATGCATGAACTAGCAACAAAATTCAATCAGTTGGATTGAGTTACCTTGTAACCTATTATCATGCTTGCTAATTTTACATCAGTGTTGGTGATTGTGCTGATCCTTATTGATCTACTATCGGGAGTTGCACCGGTGAGTTTCTCGACCTCTGTGTTGGAAATTTTCTTGACAGGTTCTTGTCCAACTTTGGGTAAGTTGGTGACTACTTGAATGGCCTCCTTTGTGATCATGTAAGGCCCATCTAGCCAAATAAATTCATTGTGAACCCTACTCAGAACATATCAGATAACCTCATCTTTGAAGTCTAGTATGTATAGAATACCGGTTAACCCTAGATCCTTAATAGCTTTGTATTTCAGTTTGATGGTTCTGGAATCTTCTAGTATCATGGATTGATACATTCTTTTGATGTCCTTTGTGCCCAAATCCTCCAGGGTGCAATGAATTTTTTCCCTTACATCTTTGACATACATTACATCGTCAGGAACCTTGGAAAATGCTCCCACAGAGTCTTCCTTTTTAGCAATTTTGGGAACCTCCTTAAATACTGGCCTTAACCTATCCTTGACTTCAACAATGGTGGGATTTGAAATGAAATTAGGAGCTAAAGATCTAGATGCCATTTCAAAAAATACCTGAAAGTGAATGCCGGTGGAAGATTGAGTGCTTTATATAAGTACTAAAAATCCTTTCACAATGCTTTTGCTCGCTCTTATCTCACCTTTTTTTCGCTCTGAATGCTTGGTGAGTGAAAATGATTTCACTTACCCCCTTTTATCAGAAAATAAAACCTTATTTTTTTGTAATAAATACTTCGCCAACAACCCTATGGATGCCAGTTTCGCAGTCATGTGTCAGGTGAACCTTCATTGATGATGAACACAACTCTCTAGATCACTTCTATATCTCCTTAGATCTTTAGCAATGACTTTACCAACCCCTAAGGTTTATGCCTCAGTTACTGGTGGAATTTCCTGTCGATGGAGGAATACCCTATTCTACTAGTGGAGTTATTGGTGTAGATCTATCTCCCCTTGGTTCTTCAGATTTTCTAACCCATCTCTTGGTGTGATCTTGTTGTATTTTATCTACCTCCTACTTTCCTTTCTCATTATCTTTATCATTATTAACCAATTAAGTCTTGCTTCTGCAATACTTAGCAATATGATGTATTTTGTTGCATGCATAACATGTAATATTGTTCTTCAGAATTGCTTTGACATATCAAGTATCATTTCATGACCTACAATGATTAGCAAAATGTCCAAACTTTTCACATGCATGACATTTAACATTCATTCTACAATCTTCTGATCTATGACCATATTTCTTGCAATTTGTGTATTGATCGGGAACAAAATTGTAGTTTTGATTTTCTTTATTTCTACATTGTTTAGCTATATACCCAAATTTGTTGTAAATAAAACATCTACCAATAAATTTATAAGCATTATATTGCCTTACTAGTTTCCTTTGTTCTGATGAGTTCTACATACCAATTTCTGATTTTCATTTGCAATACCACAACTTTCACCTTGTACAAATCCAAGTCCTCTAGAATCATCAATTTGTCTTTGTCTTTTCAATAAGTCATCCAATTTAGCAGCACTTATCCTAAACTTTTCTTTATACTCACTTGCAGTAGTTAGATCATCTCTCAGAGTAGTTATTTATCTTTCAAGTTCTTGTTCATTGTTCCGGGAGTGTTCCAAATCAGTTCTCAACAAATTATTCTCATGAGTCAAACTACCACATTCATCAAATTTGTTCTTCAGAGATATAACAAGATTATCTTCCTTCTTTCTATCCTCAATATCTTTTGATAGCCTCATAGTCAGATCTTGTATTTCATTCTTCATGAGCATGTTTGCTTGACTTAGTTTCTGACATTGTTCCTTAAGAGCATTCTTCTCCTCATCGTCTGGTTTTTGCAAAAGTTCTTTTCTCTTGGCTTGAGCAGATGATAACCTTTTTTGTAGGATAAGAATGAATTCATTTGCAGAATTCAATTCTTCTTGCAATTTCAAGTTCTTCATCCTTTCAACATCATTACCCTCAAGAGCCATCTCAAGTTTCTTCTCCATAGCTATGTTCAAATATTCTGGTTTCAGGATCATCCTCAACTTTTTAAACTTCTTTTGAGATACCAAGCTCTAATACCAATTGTTTGGATCTAAGAACACAGAGAGGGGGGCTGAATCGGTGTTCTGTCGGTATGAACAATTTTTATCCTTTTACACCATACACATATAAATCGGTAAACAAATAAACATATAACAAGAAGCAAATAAACCATCCACATAAATTAACACCATAACACACATAATTTATATGTGGAAAACCTCAAAGAGGAAAAACCACAGTGGGATTTGTGACCCACAATATCAATTCACTAGCCATATGAAAAGATATTACATATAATAGGGGCATGCACATGCAAGAAGGCACACTACCTAGAGCATGCTTCTCATCACTAAAGAGATTCACTGACTACAAGCTTTTTGCTAAAGTAAATTACTAAAAATGAACTCAAGAATGCATCTACTATGCCAAATAGAGTTCTGATCTGGCTCTGCTTTGTACCGGTTCATAAACCCTGAACTACTACCATTATCTCTTCTCCTCCAAGAATGCTTTTCCAAGCTATCTGCAGATCATTGCATGATGTAACATTGACATACAAAATGATCTTCATACATATATTTCACATTAAACAGTTCTGTTATATTCTCCTATATCCACACATTTCATATATCTCTCAAAATAACCTAGCAGACTGACCTATATACCCATTAAAAATAATATTCCTTATGTCGGCTTACAATACATTTACAAAGGATATTCAATGTCAACCTTGAAAATAATTACAAAATGATTTATCAAGTAAATCCTTCTTGATGTCGGCTTCCAATGAAGTATTGATGTCGATGTCAGTGCTAGTGTAGCCTTGAATGCGCCAAAGCCGGTATCTGTCGTTACATGCCTCCTAATGCTAGTATATTACTTCCATCTGACCTTGTTGCCCTCAATGACAACAAAATGAATCCAATGAGTTTTAATTTCAAACAAGATCATCCCAAAAAATAATCCAAAATCTCATCACAAGATCTAATCACACCATAATATACCAGAGGGAATACCGAATACAACAAAACAGTTATTAGCAAAACCAAACTACAACACTGGACCAAAAACCTTTTCCAAACTCACCAAAATAACTCACAAGAATATGTTGACATCAATGACAATATATAGTAGCAGCAGTAATGACCAACCAAATCAAGCAATCTTCCCAATAATCCAACAATCTCCCCCTTTGGCATTGATGGCAACATATGAATGTAAAAAATAATCAATGCAAAGAAAGAAGATATCACCAACAAACTCTTCCTAAGATCAAGATAAATAAAGAATTTTTTTCCATTATCTCTCTCCCCCTTTGACAACAATGCCAAAGATCACCAAAATAGAAAATCAAACTCTCTCCCACTAAAACACAGAAACATTAATCTCTCTCCCTGAAACACACAACCAAATCAACAGACTACTCCAGTAGAGGAGCAACACCAACACATCATTTTGGATAAAAGAGTAAAGCTATGAATTCCACCAGATCAATGCAACTCAATGCATATAGTTCTCATCAGGAGGGGTGGATAACCATAACTTGTCTCTCAGATAGACAAATGTATTTGTAGGCAAAGGCTTAGTAAAAATATCAACAATTTTTTCCTTTGTAGATACATATTCTAGCTTCACCTTTTGTTCACCAACTTGCTCTCTCAACTAATTATATTTGATTGATTTATGTTTAGTCTTAGAATGTTGCACCGGATTCTTAGATATATTTATAGAACTAGAATTATTACAGTATATAAAAGTAGGCTCATCATAAATAAATCTAATATCTTTCAACATTTACTTCATCCATACTATCTGAGTGCAATTACTACTAGTAGCAATGTACTCAGCTTTAGTAGTAGATAAAGATACTGAATCATGTTTCTTGCTAGCCCATGAAACCAACGTCTTACCTAAAAATAATTCTCCATCGGTAGTACTCTTACAGCCATCAACATCACCTACCCAATATGCATCAGTATAAGCACATAACATGAAATCATCATTCTTTGGATACCATAAACTATAATCTTAAATTCCTTTTATATATCTGAATATTATTTTAATAGAAGTAACATGACTCTCTTTTGGATCATCTTGATATCTATCTTTCATACACACAACATGCAAAATATTAGGCCTAGTTTGAGTAAGATATAATAGTCCACCAACCATAGATCTTTACAAACTCTGATTAGCTTTAGGAGATTCATCATTTTTAGACAATTTACAACTACTCACCATAGGAGTCCCAACTGATTTGGAATCATCTAATCCAAACTTTTTCAGCAATTCCTTCACATTTTTAGTTTGAGATATAAAGATACCTTTTCCTATCTTTGCAATCTGTAAACCTAAGAAAAATTTCATCTCACCAATCATAGACATCTGAAATTATTTTTGCATATCACCGATAAATGTTATGCTCATATCATCATCACCACCAAAATAAAGTCATCAACAAAGACCAACAATCAAAATGTTATCATTTTCAATCTTAAAGTATAGATTACTATCAACAACACCTTTAACAAATCCCAATTTTAACAAGTATTTATCTAATCTAGCATACCAAGCTCTAGGGGCTTGTTTCAACCCATAAAGTGCTTTCTTCAACTTACATACCATGTCTCCATCATCTGATAATGAAAATCCATCAGTTTGTTCAATGTAAACTTCTTCTTCTAGATCACCATTCAAAAATGCAAATTTGACATCAATTTGATATACCTTGAAATATTTATAAACAACATAAGCAAGCAATAATATAACAACTTCAATTCTAGAAACCAGAGAAAAAATTTCTTTATAATCAATCCCTTCTTATTGTGAATAACCTTTGAAGACCAGTCTAGCTTTATTTCTAACTACTTCACTAGCTTTATCCAATTTTTTCCTGAAAACCCATTTAGTACCAATAACATTTTTATCCTTAGGTCTAGGCACAAGTTCCCAAGTGTTCTTCTTTTCAAACTAATCTAACTATTCTTTGATGAATAATGATGAATAGTAAATACCCAACAGATATTGAGAGGGGGGTGAATCAGTATGGACAAAAACTTCTTAAACAACTTAAACTGCAAAGACTGCACTAACTGGTAAACAATATCACTAGTCTAAATCAAGGCACTACCAGTAAAACATAGTATGACTATAAAAGACATAAACCAATAACATCTAGATCTTCTCAAAACCTATTATCTCATCTCAACTTCACGCATATGCTTAAGCAAGTAATAAATCAAAAATGCAATGACAATTGGATCAACTTGCATTATTGCTTAACAGAAAACACTAAAACATCACATGAAAAAGCATCACACATAACACACTATTTTTTCACGTGGAAACCCAACTGGGAAAAACCACGGTGGGAATGAATACCCACAAGTTGTTCTTGAACTCTTCTGAAGTCCACTCTGTTAGAAGCCTAGTCCGATTAAAGACTTTACAACAGGTTCTGCTAGGAACTGATCTTGCTAGGGATCACCCGGTTAAGGGATGGATAAATACCTAGTTAGAGGTTAAAACCCTGTTAAAGGTTACCTTGTAAGAGGATTTGAAGAACTCAATGATTTTGAGTCACCTTGTTAAAGGATTTACAAAAAGCCTGATAAAGCTACTCGGTAAAGGGATTTTCCATCTGCTGAAATGGTTAGAAGTCAACAGGTAATATACTGATCTAATAATAGCACTTAATGCCAAGGCAGATCCACTTTAGTTCCTTTACATACATTCATTTGCCAACAACTTCAAATAAAAATCATCATCGACCTTATAGACAATAATTAGGTCGGTGGCCAAAACCTAAAACCTTAAGCATCTAGATTAACAATACAGTCGGTCCAATCCTAACCATTTAAACACATTACATAGGGTACAACAATCTTAAAAAAATATCAAGACATTCTCCATCATTTGTTCTTCACCGCTTCTGGAAGCTAATAACCCATCACATGCTCGCCACCATTTACTAAGATTTTGCTCATTCCCAAGGTAGATAGAATCAATCTTCTTCATGCAATATCCTCAAGGAGATTCTTCATGCACACAAGGCTAACGTGGAAATGCAATCTAATCTTCATTTCAATGCTAACTCATCACACGATGTCATCGATCAAATCACACAGACTTTGAATGCATCAACCGGAAACCCTGAAGCTAAGACTACTAACTGATAGTCATACCAAATTAAACCCTGATACAAAATTTGCATATACCGGTTCACACTCCAACATATTGGTTCACTTGTTGCATATACTAGTTCATACCATCATACCGGTTCATACTTCAGCATATTGACATCAATGACAACATACAATCCCATCATGTCATCAAACTATGCACATATGCCAACAATCTCCCTCTTTGGCATTGATGGCAATACACAAAGATATCTCTACATCTTCTTCCATATAATATGTCTTCAATACTATAGATATCTTCTCCCCCTTTGACAACAATGCTGAAGTGGAGGCACAAACATCCATGATCTACTATGTTGCTCCCCCTGAGGAGTATCATCCTTCAACACATCAATCCTAACAAGATTTGACAATGCAATACCTGACTGATGTGGAGCACATACCTTTAGTTCACCTCTTGAAGGGGCAACACCCCTAATTCACCTCTTAAATAGGTAAATGTAGCCTTCAATAGAGGCTTGGTGAATATATTTGCTAACTGCTCTTTACTGGAAACATGTTCCAATACAACCTCTTTGTTCTGGACTTTCTCTCTTAAGAAATGATACTTGAGTTTGAAGTGCTTGGTTCTAGCATGTAATATAGGATTCTTGGAAATATTAATTGCACTTGTGTTATCACAAAATATACTCACTGGTTCAGATATAGGGACTTTGAAACCACTTAATACATGCTTCATCCAAATTGTCTGAGTGCAGTTCAGAAATGTTGCTACATATTCTGCTTCTATTGTGGACTGAGAGATACAACTTTTCTTCTTGCTCATCCATGAGACTAGTCTACCACCGAGAAAGAATGCACCACTGGTTGTGCTCTTCCGGTCATCCACATTACCAGCCCAATCGGCATCAGTAAACACTTTGAGATTGAAATCATTATTGTATGGATACCTGATAGTTCTGATACTTAATATAAGTACAGATCCAATAGCCAAAAAGATGAGAGGGGGGGGGTGAATCATACAAACTTATTCATCCATAAAAACATCAGATTCAACCTCGGTAACATATATTAGTCAAATAATAAAAACTGTCAAACATGCAAACTCAAAAGCATATGAACAATATAAACCTCATAACACTAGATTTAACGTGGAAACCCAAAATAGGGAAAAACCACTGTGGGATTTCGGACCCACTAAGAAATATACTCTTCTAGAGTATGCTCGATTAAAAGCCAATCCTGTTAAAGATTACAAAACACATTGCTAGATGTGACCCAGTTAAGGGATTTCCCTCAGATCTGTTAGGATCTTCACTTTGTTAGAACTGACCTTGTCAAAGGATTTCAAACACTCAATCAGAATGTCACCTTGTTAGAGGATTTACATATAAGACTGTTAAGTCCACTCAGTTAAGAGATTTCTTGTCACTTTCACAAAATAATAGTAATACAATCTATCTGCAACTTCACATCTAAAATCCTAAAGCAGATTCTTATTTGTTCAATACAATCTAGACATAGAATTAATCTTGTCTATCTGCTGGGCATCAATACTCTGTTATTCTAACAGGTCTTGAAGCTTCTGTTCTCGGTAATCACTATGTAGCATCCCTGTGCATACACTTGCCCGCATACATTGTTTATCAATAGTTCCTTATTTATAAACAATCTTCTAACCGCTTAATCTCCTTGATCACATTTCCCATGATCAATCATAGCCATCAGATCTTCAATCTTGTCCAAGTTCATTGTATCTTATGATCTGAAAATGTTTTACCCCACCTTGGCACTTGCACATTCATCTTGGAACTTGTGTTAGGGTAATGCGGTTCAATTTGAGCTGTAGATCTTCTTGCCGACTTTCCATTGCTTTAGATTTGTTAACAAACTTTTTCTATGGCTTGCCAATCATTGATCCGCTCTAGCTCATCAACATCTTTCACTAAATATCACATGTAAACATTTAATGCATTCTGTTATAGCTCAGTTACAACTCGATGAATACTAAACATTACTCGATAGACATTTTGTCTTCATTAACTGACTGCGATAACCTTAGGGTTTACCGACTAGGTTCCTTAGGGTTTATCGACTAGGTTCTTTGCTTGATAACATAGTATATTATTAACCTTTACATTTTACAACATATGTATGATGTTAGAACAATCTAAAACATCAAGATCTCATCATTGTCTGACTCGGTAGAGTTTCCCATTGAATAACTTATCCCTTTATTCTTCATATTCTTTCCTGTGTCTTTACCGACTTCTTTATAATCTTCATAACATATTTCTTAATATATGGCAACATCATACTGAATTTGAAAATCAATTTCTTGACATCAATGACAAAATAATAATATCAAGATAGTAAAACATCTTTAATCAGTTATGTCCATAATCATCAACAACCTTCTCAATATCCTTGTAATATTGCCAACAATCTCCCCCTTTGGCATTGATGGCAAAACCAATTGATTTGACCTTTAAGAATTTGGATTGCTGTGATTCTAAAATGCTGAAATGCTCTCCCCCATACATCAGACTTCTCTTCTGGTTTCAATCTATAGTCTTTTCTTAGTTTTCTCCCCCTAGGTAGGTCTTCTCCTTGGTCTTCTCCCCCTTTGACAACAATGCCAAAAAGAATAGAACTAAAACATAATTTCTTACTATAAGAAGTTATTTCATGTTGTTTTGTATCATTTTCTGTATTATCCCAGTGTTATTTCCAGTACACTTTCAGAAAATCATTCTAAAGTGTATCACTCTAGCATCAGCTCCCTAAAAGATATTCAATAGAGTCATCAAAGTGATGCTTTCACCGATCTCAGTCAGTGAGTAAAAGATAGGGGTAGGACCCCTAACTTACTTCTGAGATATTCAAAAGTGTCCTTTGGTAGTGGCTTGGTGAAGATATCAGCTATTTGTTCCTTTGTGTTAACATATTCCAACACCACTTTTTTCTATTGAGCTTCTTCTCTAAGATAATGATATTTGATAGATATGTGCTTAGTTTTAGAGTGCATAACAGGGTTCTTTGAAATATTAATGGCACTAGTATTGTCACAGAATATAGTTACTGGCTCGGTAACTTTCTCATTTATACCTTCCAACAATTGTTTGATCCATGCAATGTTGGTACAATTCAGTGCTGCAGCACCATATTCAGCTTCGGCTGTTGACTGAGAAACACATCCTTGTTTCTTGCTAAGCCAACTCACTAGTCATTCTCCTAAGAAGAAAGCTCCTCCACTTGTGCTTTTTCTGTCATCAATGTTTCCTGCCCAATCAGCATTAGTATAAACTTTTAAATCAAAATTGTTTCCTTTCTAATATACTAAGCCATAATCTTCAGTGCCTTTCAAGTACCTGAAAATTCTTTTGATTGCTGTCATGTGTATTTCTTTAGGATTTGTAGAGAATCTTGCAACAATACCCACTGCATGTGCTATATTTGGCCTGCTGTGAACAACATATTGTAGTTTTCCAATCATGGATTGGTAGAGTGTCTCATCAACAGATGCAGATTCATCATTCTTTGATAGTTTGTAGTTTGTAGTCATAGGAGTACTTACTGGCTTTGAATCCTCCATTCCAAATTTCTTCAAGATTTCCTTTATGTATTTGGATTGAGTAATGAAAATTTCATTTTTCATTTGTAGTATCTGTAAGCCTATAAAATACTTTATCTCACCGATTAATGACATCTCAAATTCTTTGCTCATTTCATTTCCAAAGTTCTTGCATAAAGAGTCATTTCCACAAAATATAATATCATCAACAAATATGGCTGAGATTAGTATTCCATTTTCATCATTCTTCATGTACATGTTTTTGTTGTCACTTTTCCTTATAAAGCCAATCTTAATCAAATAAGAGTGAAATCTTTCATACCATGCTCTAGGTGCTTGTTTCAGACCATATAAAGCTTTGTTCAATTTACATACCTGATCTTTATTATTGTCTTCAACAAATCCTTTAGGTTGTTCAATGAAAACTTCTTCTTCTAATATTCCATTCAGAAATGCATATTTTACATCCATTTGATATACCTTGAACTTCTTGAAAGAAGCATATTCCAACAATGTTCTAACTCCTTCAAGTCTAGCAACAGGTGCAAAAGTCTCACCATAATCAATTCCTTCTTCTTGGGAATAACCTTTGCAAACCAATCTTGCTTTGTTCTGAATGATCTCGCCTTTCTCATTTAGCTTGTTTCTGAAGATCCACTTTGTACTGATTACATTTTTGTCCTTTGGTCTTGGGACTAGTGTCCATGTGTCATTCTTCTTGATTTGATCAATCTCTTCAGTCATAGCATTTATCTAATCTTCACTATTGAATGCCTCTTTCACTATTCTTGGTTTAAATTCAGATATCAAGCATGTGTTCTATCTCAGTTTGTTCCTTGTCATCACTGGATCATCCTTATCTCCTATAATCTGACTTGGTGCATGGCATCTTCTGACATATTTAGCTAATATAGGCTTGGTAGGCTCTGTATGATACTCTTCATCACTCGGTAACTAGATATCTTCCTCATTTCCTTCAATAGTTATCTCGGTAGGACTTCTCAGTTGCACATAGACAAATTCATCATAGTCTTCTGGTTCTTTGGAATTCCTGTCATCAGTTCTTTCTACAAATTCATCAATTTTCACATTTGCACTTTCTACTATTTTGTTAGATGATTTGATCAGACATTTAAATGCTTTGCTTCTAGAAGAATATCCTAGAAATGTTCCTTCTTCACTTTTCTGATCAAACTTGCCATTTCTATCATCTTTATGAACATAGCATTCGCTTCCAAAGATCTTAAAATAACTTACATTAGGTTTCTTGCCATACCAAATTTCATAAGGTGTCTTCAAAGTACCTTTCTTCAATTGAACTCGGTTCAAGGTGTAAACAGCTGTGCTTATTACTTCTCTCCAAAATATTTGTGGAACCTTCTTCTCAATCATCAGTGTTCTAGCACAATCCACTATAGATCTGTTTCTTCTTTTAGCTATTCCATTCTGCTATGGAGTCCTCGGTGCAGAGACTTGTCATTTAATACCATGATCATTACAAAATAGGTTGAAATCATCAGAAGTGAATTCTCCTCCTCTATCTGATCTAAGACATTTCAGTTGTCTTCCTGTTTCATTTTCAACTCTAGCCTTGTACCACTTAAACATTTGAAAAGCTTCTGATTTTTCTTTTAAAAACATTATTGACATCATCCTTGAATAATCATCCACAAATAATATGAAATACTTCTCACCATAATAACTTTGAACTTTCATAGGACCACAAAGATCTAAAATTCCCTTAGAAGTGTAGGACTTACTTGTAAAGCTAGATCTTGTCATCTTACCCATCTGGCATCCTCGGCAGATAGCATTCTCAGGTTTTTCAAAACTCGGTAGACCTCTTACTCTGTTCTTCTTACTTATCTTGATCAGATTATCAAAATTAACATGACAAAACCTTTTATGCCATAACCAGGTATTATCAATCTTTGCATGCAAACACTTATTGTGAGTAGAGTCAAGGTGAAATGTATTACCATTTGTTTGTGTCCCAGTAGCTACTAACTTTCCATTTTTGTCATGAACTTTGACAATTCCTTTCTGAAATTCTATTCGGTAACCTGTGTTGTTTAGCTATGCTGCGCTCAACAAACTATATTTCAAACCTTCAACCCAATAAACATCATTGCATCTTGCTTTATCAAGAAGTGTTATGGATCCTTTACCTCTTACTAGACATGGCACATCATTACCAAATCTAACATAGCCTCCATCATAATCTTCTAACATAACAAACTTGTGTTTATCTCCTATCATATGATGTGAGCATCCACTATCTATAATCCAAGAATCATTAGTGTTTATGTGAGATATTAGGGCTTTTTCTTCATACCTTTCTTCATCTGATCCATCCTTGATAGCCACATAAACAACTTCCTCTGTATAAGTCTCATCTGATTTATCATCTTCAGATTCCTCACCAGCAATTAAGCATGTCTTTCTATCTCTTCTTCTGAAGTCTCAGTGACATCTGTAATGATTATCTTTCTATCTGTCATCTCGGTAATCTCTCTTTTTAGTGAAATCTTTGTCAGGACAGCTAGAAGCCATATGTCCAATCTTATCACAATTGAAACATTTCAAAGGTAGTTTTCCTTTATACTTACCTTTGCCTCTTGGTAACCTTTTGGCCAATAGTGCTTCAAATTCTTCTTGCTTTTTTATTTCTTCATACAGTTTATGTACCTCCTCCATGTTCTTCTGAAATCTTTCACTTGCTCCATTATGATCTCCTTCAGAGTACTTATACATTCTCTTATTGTAATCATTAGATTCATTTAGATGAAAAGAACTAAATGCAGATTCAACTTTATTTACCGATGACCCACTATTATCAAAATTACTTAACTCAAATGCATGTAGCTTACCAATAGTAGCATCCAAGGAAACTGGCATATTAGGTACAAACCTCAATTCATTGATTGCAGAGACTCGGATTGCATAGGCAGGTAGAAGGGTTCTTAACAACTTACTTGTCACATCCTTTTCTTCAATAGTTCCTCCTGCTCCTTTGATTTGATTTACAATCTCCTTTAGTCTTGTACTATACTGGGTTATGTTCTCACCTTCATTCATCCTCATAGATTCAAGTTGTCCTCTTAGACTATCAACTTTTTCTCTTTGAAAATGTTCATCTCCTTCATATATAGATATGAGCTTAGTCCACATTGCCTTTGCATCATTGCAACCTTCTAGATCATTAAACTCAGAATCGGTCAATGCATATGTTATTTCAATCATTGCTTGAATGTGTTCTTTCTTTGCCTTTATCTCTTCCATAGTCAATGGATAGGTGCTCGGTGCAACAAAATCATTCTCTAGATAGTATAAAGCATATTCTCCAACTCCTGATGGATGTAGCTTCATCCTTTTCTGCCATGTAGAGAAACTTGACTTATTCAGCTTAGGTGCATCCCTCTTATACATCATTGGATCTTTAACTCAAGTGCCTTTAAACTTTCCTTTCAGAGTCCAATGCTCTGATACCAATTGATAGTTCTGATACTTAATATAAGTATAGATCCAATAGCCAACAAGATCAGAGGGGGGGGGTGAATCATACAAACTTATTCATCCATAAAAACATCAAATTCAACCTCGGTAACATATATCAGTCATATAATAAAAACTGTCAAACATGCAAACTCAAAAGCATATGAACAATATAAACCTCATAACACCAGATTTAACGTGGAAACCCAAAATAGGGAAAAACCACTGTAGGATTTCGGACCCACTAAGAAATATACTCTTCTAGAGTATGCTCAGTTAAAAGCCAATCCTGTTAAAGATTACAAAACACATTGCTAGATGTGACCCGATTAAGGGATTTCCCTCAGATCTGTTAGGATCTTCACTTTGTTAGAAGTGACCTTGTCAAAGGATTTCAAACACTCAATCAGAATGTCACCTTGTTAGAGGATTTGCATATAAGACTGTTAAGTCCACTCGGTTAAGAGATTTCCTGTCACTTTCAAAAAATAACAGTAATACAATCTATCTGCAACTTCACATCTAAAATGCTAAAGCAGATTCTTATTTGTTCTATACAATCTAGACATAGAACTAATCTTGTCTATCTGCTGGGCATCAATACTCTGTTATTCTAATAGGTCTTCAAGCTTCTGTGCTTGGTAATCACTATGTAGCATCCATGTGCATACACTTGCCCGCATACATTGTTTATCAATAGTTCCTTATTTATAAACAATCTTCTAACTGCTTAATCTCCTTGATCACATTTCCCATGATCAATCATAGCCATCAGATCTTCAATATTGTCCAGGTTCATTGTATCTTACGATCTGAAAATGTTTTACCCCACCTCGGAACTTGCACATTCATCTTGGAACTTGTGTTAGGGTAATGCGATTCAATCTTAGTTGTAGATCTTCTTGTCGACTTTCCATTGCTTTAGATTCATTAACAAACTTTTTCTATGGCTTTCCAATCATTGATCCGCTCCAGCTCATCAGTATCTTTCATTAAATATCACATCTAAACATTTAATGCATTCTATTATAGCTTGGTTACAACTTGGTGAATACTAAACTTTACTCGGTAGACATTTTGTCTTCATTAACCGATTGCGATAACCTTAGGGTTTACTGACTAGGTTCCTTAGGGTTTACCAACTAGGTTCTTTGCTTGATAACATAGTATAGTATTAACCTTTACATTTTACAACATATGTATGATGTTAGAACAATCTAAAACATCAAGATCTCATCATTTTCTGACTCGATAGAGTTGCCCATTGAATAACTTATCCCTTTATTCATCATATTCTTTCCTGTGTCTTTACCGACTTCTTTATAATCTTCATATCATATTTCTTAAGATATGGCAAAATCATACTGAATTAGAAAATCAATTTCTTGACATCAATGACAAAATAATAATATCAAGACAGTAAAACATCTTTAATCAGTTATGTCCATAATCATCAACAACCTTCTCAATATCCTTGTAATATTGCCAACAATACCACAATCCATAATATATAGTTTCCTTCAAATATCTAAGAATCCGCTTGACTGCTACCAAGTGGGATTTTCTTGGGACTTTTCTGGAAACGTGCAGCAATGCCCACTGCATGTGCAATGTCCAGTTTGTTGTGTACTACACAGTGCAACTTACCAATCATTGACCAATATTCCTTCTCATTCACCAATGCTGACTCATCTTGTTTTGACAATTTACAACCAGTCATCATCGATGTACCAACCGGTTTGTTGTCTTCCATGCCAAAGGTCTTCAACACCTCTTTGAAATACTTGGACTGAGTGATAAATATACCATCTTTCATTTGTTGAATCTGTAGTCTAATGAAGAACTTAATCTCTCTGATTAGTGACATCTCTAATTCCTTCTTCATTTCATCTGCAAATGCATGGCTCATCTTTTCATCTCCATAAAAAATTATGTCATCAACAAACACTTCACAAATCAAAATCTGATCTCTTTTTGTCTTCAAATAGATATTGCTATCTTCACTTGTTCTTTCAAATCCAATCTTCACAAGATGGGAGTGTAAACATTCATACCATGCTCTAGGTACTTGCTTCAATCCATACAAGGCTTTATGTATCCTACACACCATATCACTATCTTCTAATAGGGCAAACCCATTTGGTTTCTCTATATACACTTCCTCTTCAAGTATTCCAATCAGGAATGCAGATTTCACATCCATCTGATACACTTTGAATCCCTTGAAGGCTGCATATGCAAGTAGCATTCAAACTCCTTCCAATCTAGCTACCAAAGAAAAGGTTTCTCCATAGTCTTCTCCTTCTTCTTGAGCATATCCCTTACATACCAATCTTGCTTTGTTTTTTACCACTGTGCCATCTTCAATCAGCTTGTTTCTAAAAACCCATTTGGTGCCAATAACATTTTTGTGCTCAGGTCTGGGTACCAAAGACCATGTACCATTCTTTTCTATCTGGTCAAGTTCCTCTTCCATAGCTTTAATCTAGTCTTCATCTTTGTGTGCCTCTTTAAATGTTTTGGGCTCAAATTCAGAAATCATGTAAGAATTCTCTCTGACCTTTCTTCTTGTAAGTATTCCTGCATCCTTATCCCCTATGATCTACTTTGGATCATGATGTAGCTTTACATGCCTATGAATGATCTTAACTGATTCCTCTTGCTTTTCCTCTTCATCATCATCTTAATCAGCATCTACTGGTGTAGGAACATTGTTACTTGTACTTGGTTGTTTTGCAACCGGTTCCTAGAAGGTTACATCTGGTTCATATACCGCTCGCTTGCTGCTAGTTTCATCAACTCTAACATTAATACTTTCAACAATTCTCTGAGTCCTATTGTTAAAACACTTGAGAGCTTTGCTCTTGGTAGAATACCCTAGGAATATTCCCTCATCACATTTTGCATTAAACCTGCTCTGGTATTCACTTCTCTTGATATAACACTTGCTACCAAACACTCTAAAGTAGCTTACTACTGGAGTCTTACTGGTCCAATACTCATAAGGAGTTTTATCCTTACCTTTCTTGATGAGTACATGGTTCATAGTGTAGACTACAGTGCTCACCGCTTCTCTCCAAAAAGTGTGAGCAACCTTCCCTTGAATCAGCATCGTTCTGGCAGCTTCAACTACAGTCTACTTGTTCCTTTCTACTAGGCCATTCTGTTGTGGAGTTCAGGGGGCAAACAGTTGCCTCTTGATGTCGTTCTCTTCATAGTACTTATTGAATTCACCAGAAGTGAACTCACCTCCTTGGTCGGTTCTAAGGCATTTAATCCTCTTACCGCTTTCCTTTTCAACTAGTGCTTTGAAGGCTTTAAACTTTCCAAAAGCTTCAGACTTGTCTTTCAAGAATGTGACCCACATCATTCTTGAGCAATCATCAGTAAGAATCATAAAGTACCTATCTCCCTAAACACTCCTTGTTTTCATAGGGCCACACAAATCACTATGCACAAGATCAAGTAAATTATCTGCTGTGAAATATTTACCTTTGAAGGTTGAGGAAGACATTTTCCCCAGTTGACATTCTCTGCACAAGGGATTCTCTAGTTTGTTTAGCACAGGCAATCCTCTAACTACCTTGATCTTACTGGCCTTCACAATATTATCAAAATTTACATGGCAGAGTCTCTTATGCCATATCCAACTGTCATCAAACTTAGCCATTAAACATTGACTGATATTTGTATTTAACTGAAATAAGTTACCTTTGGTCTGCATACCGGTGGCCATCAGTTCACCACTCTTTCCTTTTATTTTGCACACTCCATCTTTGAATTCTAGAGTGAGTCCTTTATCATTTAGCTGGGCAACACTCAAAAGGTTATGCCTGAGACCTTCTACCCAATACACATTATCAGCACTGCTTTTTCTATTTAGAGAGATGGACCCTTTGCCTTTTACCATAAATGGTGCATCATTACCAAATTGGACTACACCTCCATCATACTCTTCCAGAGATAGAAACTTCATCCGGTCACCAGTCATGTGGTGAGAACATCCACTATCAATAATCCACTCATTAGAATTATCAAAGCGGGAGACAAGAGCCTTCTTGTCTGACACATCTTCCTTAATGGCTACAAAAACTATGTCTTCGCTTTCTTCATCTTATGATTCATCATCAGTGACACCTTCATCGATTGCAACAAGACAGTTTGTCCTATTTCCTCCTTTGAACTTTTTAAACTTCTCTGGTTTGTCCTTATTATCACTATTAGGATAGTTGACAGCAATGTGTCCTATCTTATTGCAAGAAAAACATTTCAAAGGGAGCTTACCTCTGTATTTGCCAGTTCCCTTAGGAAGTCTCTTGGCAAGAAGAGCTTCAAACTCCATCAAGATCTCCTCATCATCCATATCCCTGCTTTGTCTTGATTCACAGCTGGTACCAACCTCTTTTCCCTTTCTAGATAGTGCAACAGATGCTCTAAACTCTGATTTAGTCTTCTGAACACTACCATCATAACTGTTTAGCTCATATGTGGTCAACTTAGCAATGATGGAGTCAAGGGATACCTTTGTCTTGTCAATAGATCTCAACTCCTGAATAGCGGCAACCCTTATTGCATAGACTGGTAATAAGGATCTCAAAACTTTGCTACCAACAATGGGATCATCCATTGTACCTCCATCACTCTTGATGTCTCCAACAACATTTTTAATTCTTATCCCATATTGTTGAATGGTCTCTCCTTCAACCATCTCCATGTCTTCAAATTTTCCCCTAAGGTTCTCTTCCTTAGCTTGCTTCACATGCTCATCACCACCATAGATAGACTCCAGAGTATCCCATACATCTTTGGGATTGTCTTTGTCTTGAACATCTATAAACTCAATATCAGATAGACAACTGATAAGAGCTTCCATGACTTGCCCATTCTCCTGAATTTCTCTTCTTTGATCATCGGTGAGAGTACTGGTAGGGACAAAATAAGTATTCTCAATGTAGTTCCAGTGTTGAGCACCCATGCTTTTAATGTAGATCTTCATTCTGTCCTTCCATATCTTAAAGTTATCTCTGTTGAACTTAGGACCTTCCCTCTTCATCATTAAAATAGGATCTTTTCCTCAAGTGGTTAAGCTTATAACACAGAGGACCTGGAGGACGCTCTAATACCAATTGATGAATAATGATGAACAGTAAATACCTAACAGATACTGAGAGGGGGGGGGTGAATTAGTATGGACAAAAACTTCTTAAACAACTTAAACTACAAAGACTGCACTAACTGGTAAACAATATCACTAGTCTAAATCAAGGCACTACCGGTAAAACACAGTATGACTGTAAAAGACATAAACCGGTAACATCTAGATCTTTTCAAAACCTATTATCTCATCTCAACTTCACCCATATGCTTAAGTAAGTAATACATCATAAATACAATGACCATTGTTTTAGCCTGCATTACCGCTTAACAGAAAACACTAAAACATCACATGAAAAAGCATCACACATAACAAACTATTTTTTCACATGGAAACCCATCTGGGAAAAACCACGGTGGGGATGAATACCCACAAGTTGTTCTTGAACTCTTCTAAAGTCCACTCTATTAGGAGCCTAGTTTGGTTAAAGACTTTACAACAGGTTCTGCTAGGAATCGATCCTGCTAGGGATCATCTAGTTAAGGGATGGATAAATACCCAGTTAGAGGTTAAAACCTTGTTAAAGGTTACCTTATAAGAGGATTTGAAGAACTCAATGATTTTGAGTCACCCTGTTAAAGGATTTACAAAAAGCCTGTTAAAGCCACCCGGTAAAGGGATTTTCCATCTGCTGAAATGGTTAAAAGTCAATAGGTAATACACTAATCTGATAACAACACTTAATGCCAAGGAAGATCCACTTTAGTTCCTTTACATCTGCAATCACACTCTACAGATCTCTACTCACTTCTCTGGTTTGGCAAGAATCACTTCACATACATTCATTTGCCAACAACTTCAAATAAAAATCATCATCAACCTTATAGACAACAATTAGGTTGGTGGCCAAAACCTAAAACCCTAAGCATCTAGATTAACAATATGGTCAGTCCAATCCTGGCCATTTAAATACATTACATAGGGTAAAACAACCTTGAACAAATCTCAAGACGTTCTCCATCATCCATTCTTCACCACTTCTGGAAGCTGATAACCCATCACGCGCTCTCCACCATTTACTAAGATTTTGCTCATTCCCGAGGTAGATAGAATCAATCTTCTTCATGTAAGATCCTCAAGGAGATTCTTCATGTGCACAAGGCTGATGTGGCAACACGATCTAATCTTCATTTCAATGCTAACTCATCACAGGATGTCATCGATTGAATCACACAGACTTGGAATGCATCAATCGAAAACCCTGAAGTTGAGACTACCAACCGGTAGTCATACCAAATGAAACCCTGATACCAACTTTGCATATACCAGTTCGCACTCCAACATACTGGTTCACTTGTTGCATATACCGGTTCATACCATCATACTAGTTCACTTGCCAGTTTGCATATACCGGTTCATACCATCGTACCAGTTCACTTGCCAGTTTGCTTACTTCAAAATACGAATTCATACTTCAGCATATTGACATCGATGACAACATACAATCCCATCATGTCATCAAACTCTACACATATGCCAACATTCTTCCATGGCTCTAATCGAGTTATCATCTTTACAAGCTTCAACAACATCTTTAGGTTCAACTTTAAAAATCAAACATATCTCATCAACATCTAACCTTCTTCTAGTTATCACACCTTTATTCTTCTCACCAATAATGTGGTTCTTGGAATGATTTAATCTTACATACCTTAGAGTCTTCTAACTATTCTGATTTTCAGACTCAAGCTCATGAACATCCTCACTGGTAGTAGCAATAGTTTTAATCTCTACCAAATCATTTTGCTTAGGTTTTTCAGGATGATTAGGAGATAAAACAAGATGTTGACACTCATATTAAGCTCTGATCTCTTTCCCAAAGTTTTCATCCACCTTCACACTTGCACTTTCAACTATCTTTATCAGTCTCTTATTATAATACTAGTAGGCTTTTCTATTTGTAGAGTATCCTAGGAAGATACCTTCATCACTTCTAGCATCAAACTTTCCAATATCCTAGTCTCTCTTGATATAACATTTGCTACCAAATACTTCGAAATATTTTCTAGTAGGAACATGACCAAACCAAAGCTCATAAGGAGTCTTATCGGTATCATCCTTGATATTAACTCTATTGAATGTATAGACTGTAGTGTTAATATCTTCTCTCCAGTAAACCTTCGAAACATTTCCTTCAATCAACATGGTTCTTGTAGAATCTAAAATAGTATAGTTCTTCCTTTCAACAATCCCATTTTGTTGTGGGGTCCTAGGAGCAGATAATTGTCTTCTGATTCCATGCATCTCATAGAAAGAACTGAACTCATCAGAACACAATTATCCACCTCTGTCAGATCTCAGACACTTCAACTTCAATCCAGACTCAGTTTCAACTTTAGATTTGAATATCTTGAATTTTTCAAATGCTTCTGATTTTTCCTTCAAAAAGACAACCCACATCATTCTGGAATAATCATCAATTAGAAACATAAAGTATCTATCACCCTACACACTTCTAACATTTGTAGGTCCACATAGGTCAATATGCACAAGATCTAACAATCCATCTGATGTGTACCATTTACTATTGAAAGAAATCCTTGTTTTCTTACCCAACTAACATTCCTTACATACCGGATTAACAAGTTTAACAATCTTAGGAAGATCCCTAACAACTTATGTAGAACTGATCTTGATCAATGAATCAAATTTTACATGACACATCCTTCTATGCCACAACCAACTTTCATCTATCTTAGCAATCAAACAACTTTTCTCACTAACATCTAGAAGGAAAATGTTACCTTCAGTCTTAGTTCCTGATGCAATCTCTATATCGGAGGCATTCGAGATCTTGCATTTACCATATTTTAATTATAGATCATAACCCTTGTCAACCATCTATCCAACACTTAAAATATTATGCTTCAAACCTTCAACATACAAGACATCATCAATGTTATGCTTACCATCAAAAGAAATAGAACCTCTCCCATAGACTACATAGGCTTTATCATCTCTAAATCTAACTATTCCACCATCATACCTTTCCATGCTTACAAATTTTCTTTTGTCACCAATCATGTGATGTGAACAACCATTTTCAATCACCCATTCACCTTTTTCTTCTACCTTAGCAACCAATACTTTCTCCTCAATAGAGAAACTAGTGGAATCAATAGCCACATGACTATCTTTTTTAATGGCAATAAACACAACTTCATCTTCTTCTGATTATTCATCTGTAACACCTTCATCTGAATCATAATAACAGTTCTTCTGTCTCCTAAATTTTTTATTATACTTATAAGGCTTATCATACTTCTCATGCTTCTCATATTTATCATTCCTATCAAACTTATCATGTCTATCATAATTAGCCATTCTCTTCGGACATCTAGAAGCAAAATGTCCAATCTTATTGCAAGAAAAATATTTTAAGGGCAACTTTCCATCATACTTACCGACACCTTTAGGCAATCTCTGGGCAATCAATGCTTCAAGCTCATCAAGCTATCTCTCTTTCTCTACTGTCTCTCTTCTTTCTCTTTCATATCTGGATATCCTGCACTCATCAAGATCATATTTATGCTTACCAGACATAGATGTTGATGCTTTGAATGTTGTCTCAGACTTTCCATGTGATTCACCAAATTCACTCAGCTCAAATGCAGCAAGTTTTCTAACTAATACATCCATTGTCACAATAGTTACACTATGTATCTCATCAATAGCAACAACCTTATGCTTATAGGTAGGAGGCAAACATCTTATCACCTTAGCAACAATATCATCTTCTTCAATCTTTCCACCGGTAGATCTGATAACAAGGACAAGCTCATTCACCTTATCCATGTATGAATGTATGTTCTCATCATCTCCCATCTTCAATGTCTCATATTTCCCTTTTAAACTCTGCAACATGGCAACTTTCACTTGACTATCACCTTCATACAGGATCTCAAGCTTCACCTAGATCTCATGTGCGGTCTGAAGTTCCATTACATTTGTCATTTTAGAATCAGTCAGGGCACTGAGTAATGATTCCTTCACTCTGATGTTATATTCAACTTCCTTAATCTCATCAGGAGTGGATGGTCCATTTTGAGGAACAACATAGGAATTCTTAGTAATCTTCCAATATTCATCTCCAAGACATTTCAAATGCACCTCCATCCGCTTCTTCCATATAGTGTAGTTACTTCCATCAAACCTCAGACTATCCTTGAAAATAATACCATGAGCTGCCATCTTGAATCTCCTCAAGCGATTAAGCTTCTACCAGAGGATCTAGATATAATACCAATTGATAGAATCAATCAAGAAGAAAGAATGAGAGGAAGGAGGGTGAATCAGTCTTCATCGGATGCACAACAAATAAACTTCCAAAATATTAATTGATAAACAACAACACATAACACCAAGATTTTGATGTGGAAAACTCGGTTAAGAGAAAAACCACGGTGGGAACCTACCCACAATAAGATGATACTCTGCCATAGCATGTGAAAATATTACAATGGGGAACACACATGCATTTAGGCACACTGCCTAGAGTTCACTTCTCAAAAGATATATTACATGAAGGATACAACCCTTAGGGAAGTCTCACTAACTTACAAAATGATTCACACTATAATCTAGAAGGAATGAACTGCAATAATAACATCTACAAATGCCTGATGATAGTTCTAGTAAAGAATAGTTGTCTACCTTGCAGCACCAAACTCACAATAACACTTTACAAAAACATCTCACCTATATATACAAATCATCAACCTTGATAAAAAAGGATGGCTAAATCCTCAACCCACAACTCACAATTACAAAAATTACATTATGCGTTACAAAGATCGACCAACGGTCCAATATTATAATTTATATTATATAGCATGGACCTAATTCAAATTCCCAAACGATTACATCCACCGGAAGTTCTGCCAAAATCAACCGCAGCATGCTACACCACCGGAAATATTGCATAACACATAAATTATCACTGGTAAAACTCACTCAACAATCAATGTGCATCACCAAAACAAGTAGGACATGACTAGGAAACACCATCAAGCATGTTAGAATCATCTGGAACAATTGCACCATCATCTCTTTTCAAATCCTCATCTATTAACGTCTCAAAGCTCAAGAACACAACCAATCAGCAGCTGTCACAAAGAAAGATAACTTGCGGTGTACCAAATAATGAACCATCTGAAATGAAGATACACAAGATCATCCCAAACAATAATCCAAAATCTTAGCACAAGATCTGATCACACTGAAATATACCGAAGGGAATACCGGATACAACAAAACAATGATCAACAAAACCAAACTACAACACCGGACCAAAAACCTTTTCCAAACTCACTGGAACAACTCACAGGAATATGTTGACATCAATGACAACAACATATCCTAGCAGAAGCAATGACCAACCAAATCAAGAAATCTTCCCAATAATCCAACAAGGTTTACAAAACTTATTTTCCCAACACAAATCCCACTAATAACCCAAATTCTAATCAATATCATGATATCCATTCAATCCCTTCTAATAATCTGATTCAAGAGAAAACAATTTTTTTACTCCATCCAACAATCCTCTCACATGTCAAGATAAAAGTATCCCTTCACCTCTATATAGACTTCAATATCTCATCTCCCTAAAGGATACCATTATTCCTCCTAATCCCCCTTATGATCGATCCACCTCAATATCCCATCATCCCTTCCAATCCCACTCATGATCCTAATACACCTCAAGATTCCATCACCTCTACATTATGTTTTTCATGATCCCCTTACCTATTAAAAAGATTCCACCACTTTCATCCAATATGGTTTACTTCATTATCCTATCATTTATTCCATACTGTATCCCCCTCAAAATGGACTCACATCTTGTTTAAAAAGTTACTAGTGATGAGCTGAAATAATAGCTCTTTTATTCCTATAACTCATAAGTGTTTGCTATGTTTTAAGTTGCACATGTGTGTATGATAAGTGGATAAGCATCTATAAGCTATAAGACACAATGCTTCAATTAAGTGATTGCATGCATGGTTAGATAGATATAATCATGAACATAAAAACCATAACAAATCAACCTATTGCCTTCTAAAAGATGCAAGTATAGACTTGCTCTCAAATTTGTCTAAGCAATACCAATGACTAGACTACACCAAGATGAAGGATTTAATCTATATGAGCACAAGATTAAGCTAAATGGATGCAAGATAAGCTAGATATGCAAGATTAAGCTAGATGAATGAATAATAAGCTATATGAATTGATATTAAGCTAGATGAATTCAAGCAATCATAAATAAACTAAATATGCAAAAAGCTAAATTAAGATGCAATAATCTCAAAGCACAATATTTTCAATGACTCCAGAGCAAAAACTGCATAATAACAATAAATCTCCAGGGTGTTTTGAATGAGAGATGAAGGCTGAATTTATAGAGACTCAAAAGAGAGACCAACGATCGAGATCGATTAATGATGAGCGACTGATATTCCTCAAGAAAAAGAATAATTCATGATAATTGAAATAATTGAGAGATCAGATTAAGTTAATCTTGAGATGGATTCCAATTATAGTTTGATTGAATGCATTCTGATTATAAGTTTGAGTTTGCATTGGAGATTAAATTCAGTTGATTCCATGCACTTCTTTAATTTGCTCAAGATTTTTATTTAGAAAAAAGATTTTCAATGCAACTGAACTTATTTTATCAAAAGCTTTGAGTTTCAATTTTAGAGAAAATGATTAATTCAATTTAATTTCTTTTCTGATTTCTCAAGTTATCTCAATTTTAGAAAAAAGAAATATCTTAAGTTTGATTTCTTCTCTCAATTTAATTATTTTCTTTTGTTTTCAATTTAACTTTTTCTTTTTAGATTAATTCCTTTTTTTGTAAATTAGTTCCTTTTTTTATGATTAAATGGTAAATTTATTTATTAATTAAATATGCTAGGATATTTCATTAAATAAATTTAATTTCTTTTATGATTTCTCAGGTTATCTCAATTTAGAAAAAAGAAATATTTTAAGTTTGATTTCGTCTCTCGATTTAATTATTTTCTTTTGTTTTCAATTTAACTCTTTCTTTTGTAGATTAATTCCTCTTTTTGTAAATTAATTCCTTTTTTTATGATTAAATGGCAAATTTATTTATGAATTAAATATGCTAGGATATTTAATTAAATAAATAGGATAATTGATCAAAATGATTTACTTGGTATGATTAATTAATTAAATAAATATTTAATTAATGTTGAGTGATTTATTTGCCATTTAACATTAATGATTGAGAATTAATTAATTAGATGCTCAAGGTTGATTTAATTGCCTTTTGTTAGGACCTTGATGATGTTGTCGAGATTAGAGGACCATGGTTTAGGTGACCATTTTTAGGGTATTACATTAATGTGCAAGCAGCGCATTGGTTCAAATAATAGTTGATGTCAAATAGATATCCGTTCTGAACTTGATAGATCACAAACTGATGAAGAACAATATGTTCAGCTTGATTTGAAGCGATGAAACTGATCAGATTTGATTAAAGCAATACCAATCCTGAACTTGATTGAACAAGAATCAATAAAGAGTGAGATATTGTTCTTGAACTTGATTGATCAAGAATCAAACATCAATCTAGGACTTGATTGAACCAGATTGAGCGAGAGACGCAACCAATTCCAAACTTGATTGAACAAGAATCGACTAAGCAAAGCGAGAGAACTGATTCCAAACTTGATTGAACAAGAACTGACTGAGCAAAGCAATAAAATCGATTCTAAACTTGATTGAACAAGAACTAATTAGCAAGAAAAAATGTCCAGCTTGATTTGATGTGATGAAACTAAACATCGATTTGAAGATTCATTTAGATAAGGACAAAGATTGATATGCCCCTAGAAATTGATCTATTTGACATCGAAGAATCTCAACTTGATACGATGTGATTTAGTTAAGATACCCCTAGTAACAAGGTTTAATTGATTTTCTTTGTTTGAAAAGATTTTTACTCGACTTTGTGAAGAGGATTTGAAAAATTTCTCAAATTTTAATGATGATGATCGCTTAAAAGTTGTAATGAGTATGCCCCCTCAAGAACAAAATCGAAAGATAGTGAGGGTACAACAATTGTAGGCAATTTTTAGTGATGATAGTTATTTGAGCACAAAGATTGATGTTAAAGAATTAAAATCAGAATTGATTTGAGAGTTTTCAGATTTAGAATTGAGCACAAAATGATTCAAAAATTGACTTGAGGATGAAAGTGCTAAGTGGTCAAAGTGAAATTTTGACTAAAAAATTGACGTCTGATTTCGATTTCGATCCTGAAAATGGACTCAGGATAGTCAATTTAGCTTAGGGTACAAGTTTTATGTCCATTAGAGAAAGTTTTAAAATTAGGGTTTGGGCTATATAAGGGGTTCAATGTTTCATTTTCAATTCATTTTACCTCTCAAAGTTTGAAGTTTGAAAAACCCTCCTGCAAAGAAAAATGGCCATTCCAATTTGGGAGCATCGATTCGAGCACTAGAGACGTCATAATCGACTGCAAAACTACGACTCAGTAGTAAGTGATCAATCTTTAGCCTTTGCATTGCTTAATATTAAATTTTTTGTGGAATTTTTTTGCATTTTAATTTCGTTTGAAGTCATTTTCATTGTTTTGTCGTACGGTTGAACATTGTTTCTCATAAATTATTTGTCCCTCTTATGTTTTGTTATTTGGGAAAGTAAGGTATTTCATATGGTTTCCTCCCATCAATCATACAAGAGTGTTCTTGATAGTCCATTTTATCGTGCAAGACGATATCATTTGTCGTATAAGAATGTGTAATCGTGCGGGATGTAATGTTTGCTTGTACAAGTTTCTGCTTATCTATGGAAACTCGTATAAAAAACAACAAGCATTTTTTAGAGTCTAAACAACAATTTTTTATTTTGAATTTTGTATATTTGGATTTATGAGCATGTTTAACATATGTTTAGTAAAAATTTGATCACATAGTGACAATTTGTATTTTTGATTTTGTAGATTCGGTTGTCGAATATTCAGTTTTGATGTACATTTGCACCGACAATGAGGCTAGTTCGCAAGTTATCAGACATCGAGAGAGCTCATATTTGTTTGTGTGGATTCAGATACCTTTTATAGATGCTTGATATCCATGTTAATCATGGTATGTTGACTTCTTTAGTTGAGCATTTTCATTCAGAGCATAAAACCTTTCATCTACCAGTTGGAGAGATGACTATCATGCCAGAGGATATATACATGATTTTGAGGATTCCATTCATTGGAGACAAGGTTGATTATGATTCTATGACCGACTAGGTGTTTTGGCATTGATACATATATTCCACGAAAAGACTATTCCTTGAGCATGCTATCATGTGGGATGATTTGATGAGCAGTACCCTCTGGAATGCGTTTTAGCAGGTATGATCAGTTGTTTTATGATGCCTGATAAAGGACAATGGGGTTTTCTATATCATTAGGGTAGAATGCTTGAGAGGATGCTGACTCATCTCATGAGATCAGGGTGGGGATCATGCTTTCTTGCTCATATATATCATGAGATGCATGATATTGTGTATCAGGAAGGGAAGAGCATGGTAGCAGGTGTTTTAGTTCTACAGATATGGGCATGGGAGCACATCCTAATATGCAAACCTATTGTAGATTATTCTAGAGAGGCACACCGACCTATTGTATGTCATTATTCAGGTTATGTTACTCAGCCCCACCTATGCAAGATTGACTATTGGAGGAGATAGTTGGATGATCTGATTGATGTAGTATGGATACCGTATAGGGGTCTAGAGCTATGGGATGATTGGAGAGTGTAGAGGAAGGTTATGTTCATGACTCGACCTCGTATTGGTAGATTGGTGTCTATTATTGAGTGGTTTGTAGTATCTAGGGTGATGAGGCAGTATGGGAGACCACATAGTATATCCCAGGAGTTCACAACCTATGCTTGATATGGAGAGGAGGAGAGATGAGGATGGGAACCAAGAATGTCATATGCGTCGAGCATGCAGGAGTTAGCAGGTTTACAGCCGCAAAGATGGGATTATCTAGAGGATGTAGCAGATGTGAGAGCATTGCCCCAGTAGAGAGATTGGTTTTAGAGACATCCTTTCCCCTGATTTACAAATCTGGGAGAGCATGCGTCTCTTATATAGGAGGTTAAGGATGATGCACCAACACAGGCATAGGTACCAGGTTAGGTACAAGGATGAGGGTAGGTATAGGGACAAAGAGCAGATGCACCTAGGCATAAAAGAGGTGATCCTAGTGCTAGTAGTAGTAGGGTACCAGCAGGAGTTAGACAATGACAGAGAGGGGAGGGTGGATCCTTAGGAGTTGTTGGGGTTGATACTAGTGGTGCTAGGGTAGTAAAGGGTGGAGGTGAGGAGGAGAGAGCAGCTCCTAGGTAGTTTAGGCAGTGGAGGGATGAGTAGGGAGGCGGAGAGGGAGATGCTGGGAGAGAGAAGGGAGTACTAGATGTAGTACAGTCTCTGAGATCGAGGTTGACAAGTTTGCAGTCACAGTTGACAGTGGCATAGATGCAGCTTGTAGAGCGAGACTGACAACATGCAGAGGTCAGAGTAGAGCATGATGCTCTTTAGCGAGAGGTTTTGCATCAGATGAGTCATGCAACCTATTATGTCACACCTTATAGTGTAGCTATCCTAGTAGCGTAACAGGTTATTTTGTATTCTTAGTATATGGATCGATTTGAGGGAGCTAGGGAACCTAGACAGGATGTCAATCAACAAGCACCACCTCCTCCACCTAGCAATGAGGGAGAGGCAGACAATAAAATTTGCTATATCTCCTAGATTTTGGTATATACCCCATTTGTGTAGCCTATACTGTTCTTGCTCTGATGAGACACATTGTATTTGATAGTTGATATCATTTGTACTCTGAGACACTAAGATTATGATGATATATACGAGATCTTGATTTAATTTCATTTTACTTTTGCTTATCTATTATGAGATGTCTTTCTATATGCATGCATATATTTTCAGTATGGATGTTTTTGCTTTAATTTTCTTTTCCATATGCAAATAAATGATGAAAATGAGTAACTAGTAATGCAAATGTTTATTTTTTTCATGCAATAATATGAATGCAAATAAATATATAATGAAATGTATGGATCTATATAAGATGCTCATGTATGTAGCTAACATCTCAATACACAATTACTCAATCGAAGAAATGATGATGAAAAAGAGACCATTTAGCTGAGAAATGACGATTGCTTCAAACTCTCATTCAAAAGATAAAGAGATCATTGTTATCATGCCAAAATAACTCGAACTGCATAAAATTTAGAATGAATGCAACCTAAACTTATTCACTAGATTTGGTATGCTTAATTTTCATCACTAAGTGTTTTACAAACATAACAGGCAAAATAGAGTTCCTTTCTTTTCATATGCAATATTAATTGTCTTATCCACAATGACCCTTTTTTTGTTCATATCCTTGGATAGATTACGCATGCATCTAGATTGCACATTAAAGAAATTCCCTCAAAACAGACAAAGAAATGACTCCAACCTCCTTGTAGCATACAAATAAGCAGAGTCGAGGTATGTGTGGCAATTTCACCTTGATGTAAAGGCACTTATCATAGACACCCAGCTGATTAGATGTTTCGAGATCATTGAAATCATTCGTACAAGTAGAAAAAAAAGAAAAGTATTATGCCCCCAATCCTTACTCCTCTTAGTCAAGATAGAATTTTTCGAGTTACTTAGATTGAATAATAATCAAAAACCAATGTACAAGATAGCACACAAAGAAAATGTCAATCATATCTCAAACAGTTTAGTGATTGTTTTTAGTAGTCTCGTTTTGCTTGTTTACTCAATGATAAAACCCTTCAGTAGTTTGGAGATAGGTGACTGACTTGGGTTGGATGACCTAGTACTACCGACAAAAAGATGACTTGGTTGATACTGCTTAGGACATGTGAATTAATTAGTCAATTACCCTAAGACTAGGACATTGATCGGTTTCAAGCTATGAGAGTTCTAAAAGAACTAGGATGTCACAAAAGTGACTAAAAGATATATACAAGCAAATGCAAAGATGCAAGAAAGCGGGAATGAAAATGGGAAATACCAAATTTGCGTTGAAAGATGGAGCGCTTGAGTACAAGAGGTGCATGTTTACTAGGTTTTCACCTGCTTGGCAAAGATCCTTTCTTTTTTTTTTCTTTTTTTTTCTTTTTTTCTTTTTCTTTTTTTCAGGGCATTTTATGTTGTACAGATTGCTAGAGTAGAGAATACTAAGTGGAGAATTTCTTCAAGTGGATGGTGTTGATTGGTTCACTGAGTTGTTCTCCTTCTGATGTTGAGATTTGATAGGCACTAGAGCCAAATATTGCAGTAATGATGTAGGGACCCAACCAGTTGTTTTCAAACTTCCTTTGTTGTCTCGAAACTATTGATATTTAGGATTTTCTCTCAAAACAAGGTCACCAACCTGAAATTCTCTTTGTCAAACTTTCTTGTTATAACCTCTAGACATTCTCTTTTGGTAGGCTCTCAGATGATCAATAGTGCAGGATTGAGCTACAGATGCCAATCTTTTCCATATTTGTTTACTATTTTGTGTAAGATAGTCAACAGATTTTTGTTAGATGCTTCAGCTTGTCCATTACCTTGAGGGTAGTATATGGATGACCAGTGTTGTTTGATTTTGAGCTTTCCATAGAGCTCATCTAGATCTTTGTTTTGAACTGCCCTCCATTGACAATCATAATTGAAGAAGGTATCCCATACCTACACATGATATAGTTAAGGATGAATAGAGCTACTTGTTTATTGGTTGCTTTGATTATCAGAATCGATTCTTCCCACTTAGTGAAGTACTCAGTGGAAGTTATAATAAACTTGTGTTCGTTAGATGATGTAGGATATATTTGGCCAATGAGGTCAAATGCCCATTGTTGAAAAGACCAATGTGTGATGAAAGGTATTAGATCCCTTGTTGGAGCATGTATGAGATTTCCATGTAGCTGACACTTCTCACAAGTTTTAGCATATTTTATAGCACCTTTATCCATATCTGGCCAGTAGTCGCCAACCCTTAGCAATTTTCAAGCTAAAGTAAGACCGTTTGAATGAGATCCAAAAATACCTTCATGGACTTTGGATAATGTGCATTGGGAATCTTCAGTTTCTAGACACTTAGGCAAAGTACTATCCAAACCTCGCCTATACAAATTGTTAGCAATGATGACATACCATGAAGCGTTTCAGATTAGGTTCCTTTTCTCATTATGTGTAATATTAACAGGAATAATTTGGTCATGCAAGTAAGAGTAAATATGGTTATAGCGAGATGAATCATGTTCAATAATAGAACAAACCATTTTGGACTCAGGGGAATCAAAAGCAAGATAATGTAATTCTTCCACCAGGAATTCAAAGTGGAGCTCAGATTCTTGTAGTTGTGGTATAGATGCCAAGGTAGCCATAACATCTACTGCTCTATTTGCTGATCTGGGAATCTGTTGAAATGATACAAAGGTAAAGTGTTACTTGATATCATCAACCATTCTCTTATAGGGCATCAGTTTCTCATCCCAAGTCTTATATATATCATTGATTTGGTTGATAATTAGTTGAGAGTATCCATAGATGTGTAGCTCAACAACCTTCTATTTGATAGCCAACTTGATCCCATTTACTAAAGCTTCATATTCTACAATATTGTTTGTGCAAGGAAAGAAAATCTTGTAAGCCTTTGGGATTGAATATCTTTGAGGAGTGATAAAAATTACTCCAGCACCAGAACCATGTTGAGTGAAAGATCCATCAAAGAACATTTTTCATGATCACTGAGTAAGGTGCATGATGAATTCATCTGGAAATTCTATGTGCAAAGGTTGATTGTCTTCAAGTGGAGCATCAGCAAGTTTATCTACAATGACATGTCCTTTGATAGCTTTTTGTTCTATATATTCAATATTAAATTCTATAAGAACCATGACCCATTTAGCCAATCTTCCTATAAGTGTTGCTTTGCTGAGAAGGTGTTTGAGTAGATCAATCTTAGCCACCAGCTTGATAGAATGTGCTAACATGTAGTGTCTTAATTTCTGTGATGCAAAGACTAATGCTAAACAAGCCTTTTCTATGATAGTATAGTTCATCTCATAGGACACCAAGGTTCTATTGATATAATATATAGCTCTTTCTTTTTATTCTCATCCTGTTATACCAAGAGTGCCCCCAGTGATGTATTTGTAGATGATATGTAGAGAATCAATGGTTTGCCTTGAATTAGTGGCATCAATATGGGTGGATTAGAAAGATATTCCTTGATTTTGTTTAGATGTTGTTCACAATATTCATCCCAGTTGTATTTGACTCCTTTTCGCAATGCCTTTCTAAATGGTTGAGCCTTATCTGCTAGCTGAGAAATAAAGTGTCTTATTGATTGGAGCCACCATTGTAAACTTCTCATTTGACTGACATTCTTTGGAGGTGGGATTTCTATGATAGCTTTGACTTTTTCTAGATCCACTTCAATTCCTTTCGCTGAAACAACATATCCTAGGAGCTTACCATATGTAACTCCAAATGCACATTTATTGGGATTTAATCTGAGTTTGAATTTTTCCATCCTGTCTAATATTGGACCTAGTTCTGATAGACGTGTTGATCTTTTTATGGACTTAACTAGAGTGTCATCAACAAAATCCTCCATGTTTTTGTGCATAATGTCATGAAAAATTATTGTTACAACTCTTTGATAAGTTGCACTTGCATTCTTTAAACCAAAGGGCATTACATTCTAGTAGAAGGTTCCCCATGCACAGGTGAATGTTGTTTTCTCTTGATCCTCGGGTGCAATTTTGATCTGATTGTATCCTGAAAAACCATCCATTAAATAGTACATTTCATAGCCAACAGTCATGTCTATGTTGGGTAGTGGAAAATCTTCCTTCGGACAAGCTTTGTTTAAATATTTGAAATCAGTGCAAACACGGATTGAATTGTTGGGTTTAGAAATAGGTACAATATTAGATATCCATTCGGCATAATCAATTGTTCTGATGAATCCATCTTTTAGCAATTTTTCTAGCTCATCCTTAACAAGTAATGCAACATGAGGATGAATTTTTTGAATTTTTTTCTTAACAAGTTTAACTCCAAAAGTGATAGAAAGATGATGCATTATGACCTCAGGATCTAGACCCAGCATATCAGCATATGTTCATGCAAAATTGATCTTCTTTTTCGTGAAGAAATCAACAAATTCTTTTAGTTCTTTGACTGACAAGGATTGAGCTACATGTATGGTGTGTTGAGCTTCTTTTGTTCCAATGTTCACTGGTTGTGTAGGTTCAATTAGCACTAATGACCGCTCTTGAAAGTGATCAGGAAAAATTTCAAGTATCTCACCTTCAGGCGCATCAGAGAGGTTTTCATCGTTAGGTACGCCCTTTATTTTTACTATTTTTTATTCTGACACATCCACGGTGTGGTTTTCGCCATCAGAACTCTTATTTTTCTTTTTTTCATTTTTTGCAACTAAGATACTTGACATTTGCTGCTGTCATGTTCTCACTTTGTTCACTAGTGGAAGAGTCCATTGGTTCAACTGCATTAAGATAACAGGATAATGTATAGTTATTGACAAAGGTAGGTATATCCAAAGGTTGATGAGTACAGTCAATTAGCTTAGGATGTACCAGGGATAAAGATTTAACATGTTCAAGGGAATTCACAGTATTGTAATCACAACCTTAGACCGATAAGTCAATTTCGAGAAGACTACCTTGCGTAAGTGTCTCGAGACCAGGAAGAGTTAAAAAATGATTATTGAAGTGTACGTTAATATTCAGGGGACCTAACCCAATAGACCTACCACTAGCACTATCTTCTTGTTGGCATTCTACACTCTAATGAAAATAGTTGATGTTGTCATTAATGGAAACCAACTAGCAACCAATTGGCAACCAATTGGCATCAAAGACATCATGCACCGGTAGGCATCGGCACCAGTAGGCACTTTCACTGGCATCCAGATCACACCGGAAATGAAGTATACCGACACTCAGGCCGACATGGGATAAAGTTTTGCCTATAAGAATTATATTGTAAATGTAATTAATTATTTGTAAGCCGACTTGGTATATTGTAAAGACTCACATATGTATGAGATCTCATAGGTCATTTTGAAGGATAATGTTAAATATAATAGGAAATTATTATATGAGGTGATATAGTGGACAGTGAAGGTTTTGACTGACTGAGCTTAAACCGGTACTGAACCAAGCATTTGAGATGCTATTTTGAACAACACATTATATTGGATTTAATTATCCATATTGTAGTTAGTGAGACTCTTTTGAGCAATGTGCTCCAGGCAATTGGCCTTCCTGCATGTGCAGGCCCTTATTGTAAGTAGTATTTATTCATATTGGCCAGCGAGTAAATATTGTGGGTCACAAATCCAACCGAGGTTTTTCCCACACCAGGTTTCCTCATTAAAATATCTTGTGTTATGGTGTGAATTTATGTTGTCTCTGTTATTTCTATTTACTGCATTATTTCTTGTTTATTGGTACATTATTTTGGGTTGCAAAGTTACAAATAAGTTCAAATATTTAATTAACTGGTTAGACACTAATTCACCCCCCTCTTAGTGTCTTTGGGACTGTCATTGAATCTAACACTTCTACCTCGAACTAGATTACATATTGTGGTTTGACAATAATAGGGTCAGCAGACAAAGTCTTGACATTCATGATAGAGTTGTCACAGTTTGGTATCGAATAGGTATTGTCATAAATAGAGCTTATGTCAGAGTGATCAAAGTCATAAGATGAAATTTTTGACTCTTCTTCAAGGGATCTAGTAAAAGTATGTATAGTATCAATATCTACATCTTTGATGCCGCAAGTTCTTTCTTGATTTGGTTCATTGATCACTTGTATTTGACATACCTGTTGACATAACCATGGTGGCTCTGTTAGTCTTTGTCATCTTTTCCATTCAGCTTCCTCTAGAATAATGACTGGCCTTGCTTCTGTAGCCTCCAATTCTTCTTTTGTAGTTCCATACCTAATTGGATCTATCTCATTAGAGGGAGATATAGTAGGTGAATAATTGTCTTGTTCTCTTCCTTCTTTCAGTTGTTGTTCATAGTCTTCTTGTCTTTTTAGTTTGATTTCCTCTATTTCCTTTTGTAGTTTTAAGCATGCTATCTCTTGTGCTTCATCTATGATATCACTAGATTCTTTAGGAGTTTCTATAGTAGATGTATCTGATAGAGGCTCTGGACCACATTCATACTCATTTGATTCAGTTTCTGAATCATCTACATGGATTCTACCTGTGTATACGACTGGAATGTTCAGTGGTGCAAACAACTCTTTAATTCCTTTGATTTCTTCTTTCAAGTCTTTTAGGACTTCTACTCTATGTAGTGTTATTACTGACACAGTTGGAACTTGATTACAATTTGCTTCCTCTCTCTTGATTCCTAGTTCTTCTTGTTCTTTTTCATACTCTTCCTGTGTTTGCTGAGTATTTATTTCTTGTGATGTTGAAGGCGATATCTTTTTTCTCTACTTAGACTGATGATGAGAAGTATGTTTCTGATCTGATGACTCCTCGAAATGGTATCCAAGTCCAGTTTTGTGATTAGTAGACTTAGTTTGTAGTTAAATAGGATCAACAATACCTTCTTGATACTTGCCTAGAGGACCGGTACCTGAATATCCCATGTGGTGAATCATCTTATAGCCTGGACCATATCGTGTCGGGGAAATTTCACAGTATTGTACTTATTTGTTTTCACTATCTTCTTTGAAGAGCCATTTGAGAATATCATCCTCTTCTATTTCACCTGCAAGGGAAGTAGAGGACTGTATAAAAATACCATCATAAATGATATTTGGAGTTGAAGTTTGTGGCTTCATAGCCTCTGATCATTTTCTAGATTGTCTCGGTGATGGAGGAAGAGATATTAGTGAAAGTACAAGTTCTATTTTGTATCCATATGCCAGTATCTGTGATTTTCAACTTCTTTTCTAAATCTTTCATCAAAGTTTCTAAACTTTTAGCTATAGAGGCTGCTCTGTTATGAGGAACAAAGGTATTAGTACACTGTTTTAATGAATTATAGGTGTAACTTGTATCAGCAGGAATACTGACTTCAATTCCATTATAAGGAAATTTCAAGAACTAATGATAGGTAGATGGTACTACTTGCATTTCGTGAATCCATGGCCTACCCAGCAAGATGTTGTATGAAAGAGGAAGATCAAGCACTTGAAAAATAACATCTCTTTCCACAGGTCCTATCCCGATTGGTAATAGTACTAGAACTTTATATGTTTTTTCTTCTTCATCATAAGCTTTGATTGTTATTTTCTTTGCTCGATCAATGACATTTTTAGAAAATCCCAATGGTGTCAGTAGATTGTAGGTACAAATATTCAACCTAGCGCCTCCATCTATCAAAACCCATTTGACTCGGTGTTTATGGATCATAGCTTCTATGTGTAATGGCTAGTTATGTGGATGATTCAGTGAATTATCATCTTCTTCAAACAAGGTGAGGTAATGAGGCAAAGTCAGGTAACCCACCATAGATTGAAACTGATCTACATCTACATCTTTGGGGACATTAGTAGTGATCAAAGCTTTGTCTAGGATCTCTTTATGAGCAGAAGAGATCTTAAGAAGTTCCAAAATGTTGATTTGAGCGATAGTTCGTTTCAATTGTTCGACAATTTTATAACTAGGAGAGGATGATGAAGCCAGCTACTTAGATTTAGTTTTGATCATATCTGGTTTTTTATTTGAAGAAGTCAGTAGGTTTGATGTTGTTTGATCAGGAGTTGAGGAACTAGCTCCTTTGAGAGTAACCTTTTTTTGAGCGTGGGTCACAACATTTGCAGTTTATGTTTTATTTTGTTTATCTTTGACTATGATCATGTTGTAATACTTAGATTGGGAAGATTCAATAATGTTGATTACATTTTCATTGTTAGCATAGGTGTAATTGAAATTGGCACTCCCTTGGATTTTGAGGAATCGCCTTGTTCATAAGTAGGCAAGGGATATTTAAAGGCTTTGCGATCAGTGTTAGTCGTGTGATTTCCAACGACAATTTTTCCAGCATCAATGAGGTCTTGAATATCATGTTTGAGTTTCATGCAGTTTTTTGTTGTATGACCCTTGTTTCTATGGTATTCAAAATATTCATTTTCCCTCCACCATTGGGTTTAACTTCTGGATCATATGGTCTAGAGTTGTCTGACAATGTTATCAGATCATTTGCCAATAGAGTTTTAAGAGTTGATTCATTTGATTCTCTAGATGAGTGAAATCGTGTTTAGGTTTTGAAAGCCAAGGTTTCTCTTTAAACCACTCTTTTGATTTCTTTAGAGGATTTTCTGTTGCAGTTTCAGCTACTTTGAGTGTTTGTGTGCCGCTAGCCAGATTAAATATTGTGGGTTTTAATTTTGTTTTAACAATGTCTACCACTCAATCATTAACAATGTTTATGTTGTTATCTTTTCTGTATTTCTAGTATTTGTTCTTTTCTTTGGAACTAGAGCCTTGTTGTGTTTCTTTCCAAAGTGATATATCTCCTTTCTTTATAAGCACACCTTCCATTCTGAGGGCACTATCTACCATTTTGTTAAATGAAGGGTATACTTGCATTTGGATGTTGTATTTCAATTCAGGGATCAGGTTATTGACAAAGATATCCATCTTCTCAGAATCTAGAATAGGTCGTTAATATCTAGAGAACATCTTTCTCCAACATTGAAGAAAAGTGAGAAAAGGTTCTCCTATTTTCTATTACAAAGCTTGATCATAGTGACTAGATGACGAATGTTATAGGAGTATTGCTGGAGAAAAAATTCGACTAATTCCTCGAAAGTTTTATTTCCCATAGGTAGGCTTGAAAACCATTTCATAGCTTGTCCTCCTAAACTCCTCAGGAAAATGTACATGAGATATGTTTGTTCATGCATGAACTCCATACATAAAGCACAAAATTCTCTAACATGGTCTTGAGGATCTGCATTACCATCATATTTATCAAACTTATGAATCTCCACTCTTGAAGGAAATGGTGGTATGTAAAGATTTTTGGCAAATGGGAATGGGCAGATCGTGTCTAAAGAATATTGCTTTGATGATTTATCCTTGTTTTTCAGCTCTGTGATTTCAGTCTGTAACATTTGCAATTATTGGTTTACCAACACTAAGGGTGTTTCAATATTATAATCAGTCGAAAGTTTAGCGCCTTGTTTTGCTAGTTCTAGAAAATAATCTTCTTTTTCTCTAGCCATTATAATCTTCATCATTTTTTCAGAAATCCTTATCCTTTTGACAACTATTTATAACAGCTTCTATAGGTTCAAAGGCTTCAAAATCACTAGATGAGGAATCACTATCATTAGCATGGGTACTGAGATTGTCATAAGTATCGTGTTTAGCAGCTTGTCTTTCTTGTTTTTCTCTAGACATGATGGGAGATAAGGGTTGATCAAAAATTGGTAAATTTGACGATGAAGGTTTATTTAAGGTAGGGTCCTCTACAAAGAATGGATTTTCTTTTAATGAAAAGGATGATCCTTTTCCTTTAATATCTTTCTTGTGAGAACTTCTAGTTTGAGTAGGAATTTATGACTAATGTGACTGAGACTAGATGTGATGCAGAAGTTAAAATCAAATTGAATCTAGTTGTTCGTTTGACGCATTTATTTGAGAGAAGTAACTAAGATTTAGTCTGGATTTAGGAATGATCTATCCTATATAAGATGTGATCTAGGTTACTTAGTTTGATTTGAGAGAAGTGAATAAGACTCAGTATAGTTTCAGGATCAATATATCTTATATAAGACATAATATATGTAACTTAAGTTTGATAAGTAGTTGATTGAACTAGCTGAAAGATGATCGACAAAATCGTGTAGCACAACGAAAGGGGTACACTATCAAATTTATTTATGCTCAGAATTATGATGACCAGTTTTATGCTCATTGTACACTAATTAGACAAGTTTGACTATTCTAGAAAAGTGTCTAGAGAAACAAGTTTTTGGACTCACAAAATCAAGAATTCGTACGATAGAGTTTTCAGACCCAGACAACAATTTAGCAGTTCCTAGATGATAGAGATAGTTTCTCGTACGAGTTGCTGTCTAAACTCGCACAACAGTTTAATGACCTCTAGACAATAATATGATGAGTATGATGGTTATTTGTATGACAGTATGCTAAGATCTAGATGATAATTCTCTAAGAGCATAACGATAATTTTTTATACTCAGACGATAATTTTGATAGGGGCAGATGATAATTTTGTATACTCGGATGAAAATTTTGATAGGGCCAGACAATAAACTGACAAGACTAGTGTAGACTTGTGCGACAATATGTATGTAGCTAGACGATAAACTGGCAGGACTAGTGTAGACTCGTACGACAATATGTATTTAGCCAGATGATAATTCTGCAGACTTGTATGACAGAGGACTAGACAAAGATGATATTCTGACATGGACAGATTTTTGACAACTGAAAGAGCAATTTTTTATAAGGACTGAGTTTTTGATGAATGACAAAGAATAGTTTTTGACATGGACTGAGTTTTGATCACTGAGTTGTTGATTGTTTTCTCCAGTTTTAGTATTTTAGTTTCAGTTTCAGGGATGAAAACATAGAAAACACGTAAGATGTATAATGACTTCAAGCACATCACACTAAACCTATGGAAGTTGGCTTAGAGAAGAAAATATTTTCTTGCAGACTGAAGTACACACCCAATAGCTAATCATGATATGACCATTGAGTCTCACGCAATGGATTCTCAATGTTGTATTAGCCGACTCCAAATGGTAATGGAGGCACGATATGGCAAGTATCTTGGGAGAGTTACTATCTCTCTTGAACAAAGATTATCCCCCTTTTGGAGGTGAATCGGGTAGCCTCTATCTTATAATTCTTAGTCAGGAATTCCATTCAAAATTACCCCTTGAAGTCATGCAATCATGATTGAGGCCTATAGCCCGATAAGGTACTGAAACTTGAGTTGTAGTCACATAAATGTGATTGAGACCACGAGGCCCTACAAAATGCCCGAAATGAGAGATCTCAAAGAGAAAACTCAAATAATCCCATCCTCTGAGACTTTAATCACCAGAGGCCTATTTTATTATAGTGAGTTGGAATGCTCAGGTCCAGCTGTACTCACTTGGGTTGTTCTTACAGGGTGATTACTTTTTCCCACTGTGACAGGTCTGCTAAAGGTACACAAATCTCAAATTTAGAAAAATCCTCAAGGGTCTAGATTACTAATTGTCTTTGTAGACAAAAGAATACTCTCCTACCTCTTAGATTTTCTAAAAACATAAAAGATAGATTTGTTCATTAACCAGATAGCAATTTAGGTGCCTAAAAATGTATTTAAAGAAGACACAATGTTCACTTGAATCTCCTCAGGAAACCTACAAAAACAATGAATCAGTAGTCATATTATTTTTGTGTGACAAGCATATTCTTTGACAAGCATTCTACAAAAAACTGATTAGGATGTCAAAATTTCACAGCAAGACGAACAACAAGCCAGGGTCAGCATTAGTACCATAAAAATTCAACAAAAACCCTAAAAAATGCAGTCTATTTTTTACACAAATATTCAGAATACCATACGAGTATTCTCACCAAGCCGTACGATAATTCACGATGGACTATATGATACCTACAGTTTGTCATTCAGGCATCTGCGAAAACTCGTGCGAGTTTTTACAGAAACTGTACGGATTTAAAAATCCAAAAAATAAATCTAAAAAAAATAAAATAAAGTTAATCTGCGAGGCCGAAAGATGTAGTTCTCTGCCCCATGGTGGGTGCCAAAAATGTGTGTGTCAAAAGTGGATAAGTATCTGCAAGCTGTAAGACACAACACTTCAATTAAGTCATTACATGCATGGTTAGACAAATATAATCATGAACATAAAAATCATAACAAATCGACCTATTGCCTTATAAAACATGTGAGTATAGACTTGCTCTCAGATTTGTCTAAGCAATACCAGTGACTAGACTACACCAAGATGAAGGATTTAATCTATATGAGCACAAGATTAAGCTAAATGGATGCAAGATAAGCTAGATATGCAAGATTAAGCTAGATGAATGAATAATAAGCTATATGAATTGATATTAAGCTAGATGAATTCAAGTAATCATAATTAAACTAAATATGCGAAAAGCTAAATTAAGATGCAATAATCTCAAAGCGCAATATTTTCAAAGACTCCAGAGCAAAAACTACATAATAACAATAAATCTCCAGGGTGTTTTGAATGAGAGATGAAGGCTGAATTTATAGAGGCTCAAAAGAGAGACCAACGATCAAGATCAATTAATGATGAGCGGCTGAGATTCCTCAAGAAAAAACACAATTTAGGATAATTGAAATAATTGAGAGATTAGACTAAGTTAATCTTGAGATGGATTCCAATTATAGTTTGATTGAATGCATTCAGATTATAAGTTTGAGTATGCATTGGAGATTAAATTTAGTTGATTCCATGCACTTCAGATAAAAATAGTTGATTTGATGCACTTTTCTTTAATTTGCTCAAGATTTTTATTTAGAAAAAGGTTTTTCAATGCAACTGAACTTATTTTTTCAAAAGCTTTGAGTTTCAATTTTAGAGAAAATGATTAATTCAATTTAATTGCTTTTCTGATTTATCAAGTTATCTCAATTTTAGAAAAAAGAAATATCTTAAGTTTGATTTCTTCTCTCAATTTAATTCTTTTCTTTTTTTTTCAATTTAACTCTTCCTTTCGTAGATTAATTCCTCTTTTTGCGATTAATCTCTTTTGGTAAATTAATTCTTTTTTTTAATGATTAAATGGCAAATTTATCTATTAATTAACTAGGATATTTTATTAAATAAATAGGATGTTTGATCAAAATGATTTAGTTGGAATGATTAATTAATTCAATAAATATTTAATTACTGTTGAGTGATTTATTTGCCATTTAACATTAATGATTTAGAATTAATTAATTAGGTAATCAAGGCTGATTTAATTGCTTTTGGTTAGGACCTTGGTGATGTTGTCAAGATTAGAGGCCCATGGTTTAGGTGACCATTTTTAGGATATTACAGCACATTGGGATAGTGTTTGAGTTATGTGATGTGTTAAAGTTTGACTATGTGCATTCTTGTTGATAACTAAACCCATTAAACCCCATATTGTTCTGACCTATTATTCATGTTGTCATATGGATTATTATAGGTAATATCATGTGTGGATGAATAAGTATTATAATTAACAAAAATAGATATATATGTTGTTGGTATTTTGGTATGGTTTTGTCATTGATGTCAACACCTACTAAAACACTAGCACTTTGGAGATCCAGAAGCATTCACCGACAAGCAAGTAACTATTGCACAGTTACTGGTATATAGTTCACTGGTAGGACATAATGATCATCGACACTTGGAATGATATGGAAGACACTTGGTAATGCCAAAGACATCGTGTGGACACTTTGTTTTGAAGAATTAATGATTGGTATATTCATATTTGTATATTTTCTTTTACCGGCAAATAGGTCTAAGGTTACCTAGGGTTACACCGGCAGGCTTATCTTTTCCAGATCAGCATGGCACACTATGGAGATGATTTATTATTGTTCTAAAATGCATTAAGTTGACATGTTTAATCGGTTATTACATCGGATATTATATTATTTGTAAAAGTCTTTATTGTAATATCTTGTAGAGCCGACCTACTAAAACTAGTCTTAGGTTATGGTATAAATGTAAGATCTTATTTGTAAGATCAAATGTGAAATGTAAAAATAAGAATTGTGAGAAGGTATATGCAAGATTAAGCAGAGGTATACATGAAGACATCATGTGAAGGTGAAGCTAGGTTTTTGTAGAAGCATATCAGCATTACACCGGTACTGAATCCAGCAGATGAAGATGCTATTTTGAGCAGTACATTCTTATTGGATTTAACTATCCAACTGTAGTCAGTGTGATTCCCATTTTGTGATTGAGCAGTGAGCTTTAGGCTGTTGGCCTTTCTGCATGTGCAAACCCCATTTATGTACACTTACTATCTGCAGTAGTATCATATGATTGTGGGTAAGGTTTCCCACCATGGTTTTTCCCCTTACAGGGTTTCCACGTACAAATATTGGTGTTATGTGTTGTGGATAACATTATGTTTATGTTTCATGCATTAATCTTTACCAATATAGCAATTAACTATTAACACTGTCTACCAGTATACTTAACTGGTTTACCGGTATTAAGCATTAAGTTGGTTAAGTTGTTTTGGTTTGAATTTATTAGACAACTGATTCACCCCCCCCCCCCCCCCCCCTCTTAGTTGTCTTTGGGACCTAAAAATTGGTATCAGAGCCTAGTCCTCTTTTGTAGAAGTTTAACAACTTGAGGAGATCCAATGACTACTAATTATTTCAGGAAGGACAGTCCTAAACTTGATGGAACCAACTATGGGATATGGAAGATTAGGATGGAGACACATCTGAATTGCATTGGTAAAGACATCTAGGAAGTTACAAAGAATGGCTATACTACTGCTGTGGCTAGTCAGACCGCTCCAACTACCTTAGCTAAAGATGAGGAGAATGATTGCAAAACAAGAGAAGCACTTTTGAGCACTTTATCAGATCAAGAAATTATGGGATCATCAGATAGGTCTACTGCTAAAGCTATTTGGGATCATTTGGAAATACTGAATGAAGGAGATTCCACAGTCAAGATTGCAAAACTTGAAAGCTTCCAAGTCAGGTAGGAACATCTGAAAATGGAAGAAGATGAAAGGATTTTTCTTTTATGGAAAGTGTAAATGAAATTATTTTGGGTATTAAATGTTGTGGAGGAACCTTGAGTGAGGATGAAATTGTTTCAAAAATATTAAGAGGATTGCCACCAGCATATAAAATGAAGGTTACTGCTATAAATGAGTTAAGAACAATGCCTAATACATCAGTAACTAGGGATACATTGATTGGAAAACTTTTAGCTTTTGAAATTAAGGAACTTGGTCCTATTACTACTATAAAGACAGATTTGGCCTTTAGAGCATCAACATCATTTGCTCCATCATTTGACAAATCAGATTGGAAATCCTTTTATGCAAGAGAACTTGAAGAAACTAGGAAGAAGAATGAAGAACTTGAAGCACTATTTGCAAGGAAAATGCCAAAAGGACCAGTTGGAAGTAAGTATGAATGTAAAGCACCCTTTAAATGTTTTAACTACAGTAAGATTGGTCATATGGCTTCGAGATGCCCTGATAGACATGCTAGACTAAGAGAAGAAGCTAGAAGAACATACAAGCCTAATCCTGAATATCAGAGATACAGATTTAAGAAGAACAAAGACAAATCTTGTTACATTGCTGATGAAGGTGTGACTAATGATTTTGATGAGGATCCAGCAGACAATGGATGGGTTTTTGTTGCTATAACAGAAGATCAAACGGCACCTACTGCTCAATCGGTAGAACAAGCCCTAGCAGCTAAAGTTGAAGTAAAAGATGAATGGATCATTGACTCAGGATGCTCACATCATATGATAGGAGACAAAGGTAAATTCTTGAACTTTCAAGAATACAATGGAGGTTTAGTAAGATTTGGAGATGACAAAGCCTTTTCAATCAAAGGTAAGGGTACAATATCTCTTGATGGTAAGCATAACACTGACAATGTCTACTATGTTGAAGGATTAAAGTATAATCTTTTGAGTGTTGGTCAATTGGTTGAGAAAGGATTTCAGTTACAATTTAAGAATGGAAAATGCAAAATCATGAATAGAACTAGTTTGGAAATTGCAACCGGTAATCAGACTAGAGGTAATATCTTTCATTTGAATAACAGTGAAAAGGCATGCTTGATTGAACATATAGATGAAAGTTGGTTATGGCATAAGAGACCATGTCATGTAAACTTTGATTGCATGGTAAAGATCAGTACTTCTAAGGCAGTTAGAGATCTACCTAAAATTGTGAAACCTTATAATACAATATGTAAGGAATGTCAATTTGGAAAACAAGTTAGAGCTAGTTTCAAAAGTATTCCAGAAAAATCCAATAATGCTCTTGATTTGATTCACACTGATTTATGTGGTCCAGCTAGAACTAAAAGCTTACAAGGTGATGATATTTCATGCTAATTATTGATGATTATTCTAGAATGTGTTGGGTTACTTTTCTCAAAGAAAAATCAGAAGCACTTGGAAAGTTCAAACTGTTCAAAGCAATGGTTGAAAATGAAACTGGTAAGAAAATCAAATGTTTAAGATCAGATCAAGGAGGAGAATTCACATCTAAGGACTTTAATACATTCTATGAAGTGAATGGAATCAGAAGATAGCTATTAGCACCTCGAACACCACAACAGAATGGAGTTTTTGAAAGGAAAAATAGAACTATCTTGGATGCAGCAAGAAGTATGTTATCTGAAGCAATTTTACCACATGTATATTGGAGAGAAGTAGTTAGCACAATGGTCTATACATTCAACAAATTTCACATCAAAGGTGAAACTAGTAAGACCCCTCATGAACTATGGTTTGGTAATACTCCTACTCTTAAGTATTTCAGAAATTTTGGAAGTAAATGTTATATTAGAAGAGATGAGTATATTGGTAAATTTGATCGTAGAACTGATGAAGGAATATTTCTTGGTTATTCATCTAAGAGCAAGGCATATAGATGTTTTAATAAGAGATTGCGGAAAATTGTTGAGAGTACAAATGTAAAGATTGATGAACAATTCAGAGGAACTTCAAGGTATATAGACTCTGAACCGACAACAGAAATTGTGACAAATGAACCTACACTAAATCCACCGGTACAGAATGAAGATCCAGTTACCCCGGCACCATCAGAGGATTCCACAGTAATTGAAGAACAACAACAAACTAAGACACCCCGGTATGTAAAATTGAATCATTCTAAAGATCAGATAATTGGAAACAAATTTAAAGGAGTTATGACAAGAGGAAGATTGGCAAATAAAGAGGTATGTCTTATTTCTCAAATTGAACCATCATCTGTTAATGAGGCATGTGAAGATAAATTTTGGATTAAAGCTATAGAAGAAGAATTAGAACAAATTGAGAAAAATAATGCTTGGACATTAGTTCCCCGACCTAAAGATAAAAATGTAATTGGAACCAAATGGGTATTTAGAAACAAACTTAATGAAGATGGTAAGGTTGTCAGAAATAAAGAAAGACTAGTGTGTAAGGGATATTCTCAGAAAGAAGGAGTTGATTACAATGAAACCTTTGCACCAGTAGCTAGAATTGAGGTAGTCAAATTATTCTTGGCCTTTGCAGCTCACAAGAACTACAAAGTTTATCAAATGGATATTAAATGTGCATTCTTGAATGGAGATCTTGAAGAGGAAGTCTATATTGAACAACCTGATGGATTTTCTTTGAAAGATGACAATGATATGGTTTGCAGGTTAAGAAAGGCTCTGTATGGATTGAAACAAGCCCCAAGAGCTTGGTATGCAAGGTTGGATAAGTATCTTTTAAAGATTGGTTTTACTAAAGGAAATGCAGACAGCAATTTATATTACAAAATAACTAATGATGACATCTTGATTATAGAAGTATTCGTTGATGATATAATCTTTGGAGGAGAAGATGGATTATGTAAAGAATTTTCTATTAAAATGTAGCAAGAATTTGAAATGTCTATGATTGGAGAAATAAAATTCTTTTTAGGATTGCAGATTTCATAGACTGACAAAGGTATATTTTTGAGTCAATCCAAGTACTTGAAAGAGTTACTAAAGAAATTTGGGATGGAGAACTCTAAACCGGTAAGCACACCTATGACTATCAATGACAAATTATCTCAAAGGGATGAATCTATACCTATTAATCCAACTAGATACAAATCTATGATAGGAGGTTTACTGTATTTGACACAAACCAGACCTGATATTATGAATGCAATATGTATTGTTTCTAGATTTCAAAATAATCCTAGAGAAAATCATGAATCAACAGTAAAAAGGATTTTTTGGTACTTACAAGGCACTGCAAATCTTGGATTATGGTATCCTAGAGATAAAAATTTTGATCTATGTGCATACACAGATGCAAATTGGGTAGGAGATGTGGATGATAGAAAAAGCACCACCGGTGGAGCATTCTTTCTTGGAAAGAGATTAGTTTTTTGGTTGAGTAAAAAATAGAGTTGTACATCTTTATCAACAGCAGAATCAGAATATGTTGCAGCAACAACTAACTGTACACAGGTACTATGGCTTAAGCAAATGTTGAAAGACATAAAGGTAAAATGCAAGGAACCTATTACTATATATTGTGATAACATTGCAGCAATTGATATATCTAAGAATCCGGTATTAAATTCTAAAACAAAACATGTTTCTATCAAACTAAATTTTCTAAAGGAAACAGTTGAAGAAAAGGAGATAAAACTAGTTTATGTGAATACTAAAGAACAACTTGTAGATATTTTCACAAAACCTTTGCCTAAGGAGACTTTTGAATATCTCGTAGATCAGCTTGGAGTCATACCACCACCGGTAGAGACTTAGACTGTTGATGATTGTCACCAACCGGTAGAATTAAAAGACAAATCTTTTACTCCAGTCTTTGATGAGGAAGCTACTTCTCAGGGGGAGTAGTTGGTATATTGAATTGATTGGTATTTTGTATATGAACTTGATTTTTGTAACTTTGGCATTTGATGTCAAAGGGGGAGAGATATCTATGGAAAAACACATTATCTTTTAAGGAGAGTTTGGTATTGAAAATCTTTGATAACACATGTTGCTCCCAGGGGGAGAGATTGTTGGTTTTTGGTATTTGGCATTTCTGTCTTGGCACTTTGATGGTTTTTCCATCTTGTGTTTCCATCAATGCCAAAGGGGGAGATTGTTGGTATTTTGGTATGGTTTTGTCATTGATGTCAACACCTACTAAAACACTAGCACTTTGGAGATCTAGCAGCATTCACCGGCAAGCAAGTAACTATTGCACAGTTACTGGTATATAGTTCATCGGCAGGACATAATGATCACCGACACTTGGTAATGCCGAAGACATTGTGTGGACACTTTCTTTTGAACAATTAATCATTGGTATATTCATATCTGCATATTTGCTTTTACCGGCAAATAGGTCCAGGGTTACCTAGGGTTACACTGGCAAGCTTATCTTTTCCAAATCAGCATGACACACTATGGAGATGATTTATTATTGTTCTAAAATGCATTAAACCGACATGTTTAATCGGTTATTGCATCGGATATTATATTATTTGTAAAAGTCTTTATTGTAATATCTTGTAGAGATGACCTACTAAAATTGGTCTTAGGTTATGGTATAAATGTAAGATCTTATTTGTAAGATCAAATGTGAAATGCAAAAAAAATAATTGTGAGAAGGTGAAGCTAGGTTTTTGTAGAAGCAGAGGTATACATGAAGACATCATTTGAAGGTGAAGCTAGGTTTTTGTAGAAGCATATCAACATTACACCGGCACTGAATCCAACATATGAAGATGCTATTTTGAGTAGTACATTCTTATTGTATTTAACTATCCAACTATAGTCAGTGTGACTCCCATTTTGTGATTGAGCAGTGAGCTCTAGGCTGTTGGCCTTTCTGCATGTGCAGACCCCATTTATGTACACTTACTATCTATAGTAGTATCATCTAATTGTGGGTAAGGTTTCCCACCATGTTTTTTCCCAATACAAGGTTTCCACGTACAATTATTGGTGTTATGTGTTGTGGATAACTTTATGTTTATGTTTCATGCATTAATCTTTACCGGTATAGCAATTAACTGTTAACACTGTCTACCAGCATACTTAATTGGTTTACCAGTATTAAGCATTAAGTTGGTTAAGTTGTTTTGGTTTGAATTTATTCGACAACTGATTAACCCCCCCCCCCCTCTCAATTGTCTCCGAGACCTAACATATGTATACTTGTATGTTCTAAACTTTTAAATGAAGAATAAATGAGTTGTTGTAGAAGCAGTTAGTGCAAGATAGATGGAGAATAACATCATAAAAGTAGGTGGAGATATTTAGGGCCAGTTAAACATTCAAAACAATAGAGAAGATGGTGTGTGTAAGAATCAGCAAAGGACTAGCAAAGTGATACTAGATTCATTTATGTTTGTCTTCAGCACACACCAATCTAATAACATTGTCGTGCTATATTCTTGGTTGCAATTTAGCGGAGTTCCATGTTTCTTGTGAATTAACTTCTTCTCTTAGTGGTCATAAATTTTTGTTAGGATTCTCGAAGATACTGAGAGGGGGGTGAATCATTATCTAACTGGTTTAAGGATTTACTTGAATTAAAACATGTAAAGCATGTCAATATAGTGTACCGGTAAATCAAAAGTAATGCAGTAAACAAGAAAAATAATAACCACATGAAGAGCACACCATAACACAGTAGTTTAACAAGGAAACTCGGTGTGGGAAAAACCTCGGTGGGATTTGTGACCCACAATATTCACTTACTGGCCAATAAGGGAATATTACTGCTACAATATGGGCTTGCACATGCAGGAAGGCCAAGTGCCTAGAGCTCACTACTCAATTACAAAAGGAAGTCACACAGACTTACAAAAATGGATAATAATAATCCAATGTCTTGTACTACTTCAAAATAGCATCTGCTATGGCCGATCCAGTACTGGTTTTAGCTCTGCTGCATATATAAACCCTTAACCTAAAATTCACATATTAGGTCTGCATTATTTCACTTATCCTTCATTACCAGATGTTCTATAATGATCTCATACATATATGAGTCATCTTAAAACTCGCCATGTCAACTTACAATGATTTTACAAATAATTACCAAATATATTACAAATAAAATTCCTATCAGCCTGGGTGCCGGTATCCTTTCTTTCACTGTCGGTGTTCTGTGTGCCGGTATAATTCTCTTGCTGGTATCATATGATTGCAAGGTTGCCATCAATGACAAAACCTTCAATCACCTACAATTTCTCGTTGGAGTGTGCATTTTCCAACAATCTCCCCCTTTGGCATTGATGGCAACACTCATGAGAAAAATCCAAAAAAGTGTCATCCAAAATGAATTTGCCAAAATTGTCTTACCAAAAACTGTGTGCCAAATCATATGTGCTCCCCCTGAGCTAATGTTGTCTTCTGCTAATCATTTTTCTCTTTACCACTACTCCCCCTTTGGCATCAATGACAAAGGTTGTCAAAGTGTCAATTGAGTGTGGTTTCCAGCTTCATCCCTGTAACCGGTGCCAACAATGTTTTCCACCTCATTTCATGGTTGTGATCTAGATAGTAGGAAGTTTGTTATAGTTTTCTTTTAAATAAAAGCCTGCACCTCTTCTTAGAGGTTGGACAACATGAGACAACATTTTCCAGAACTTGAAGTATTTCTTTCATTTCATGTGTTGTATCGACTTTTAAAAATAGTGGATAAAGCTATGTTATTCTGAGTATATAGAATCATCTTTTGAATTTTGGATACACTCATCTAAGGTGGCCCACTTGCTGAGTATTCCTATGCATTTGTTAGATTAAGTTTTCCCTTTTCTGCAATAGAAGTTCTAGCGACTGACTGTTCCTGCAGCCAAAGCTAACAGAGTAGTTCCTATTTTTCAGCTCTGAACTTAGTTAAAAGTTATTTAATTAGAATTTTATGTTAATGTTAATATTTCCTATAGTCGCTCAGTTGTTATGTTTTTACTTGTTTATTTCAAATAGAATTAGTTAGTGCAGTAGTGCAAATTGACTATAACCGAAACTTAGTGCATATACAATGTAGACCCATTTCAAGTAATACGTCCCTGGCTTGACAAGTAAATGAACTTTAGTCATGGAGATAATAGCTACTTAGAATGAATGACCAAGCTTTGGATTGAGATTTTAACTCATTTTTGTTCCTATTGGCGAGGAAAACATTTTTGGCACTGTTGTCGGGGATGGTGTCAAACTAAGAACCTATTACAGTTATGAATTTTTAAGTTTTCAGTATAGTTGCTTTTGATAACTCGGTTTGTTTTAAGTAATTATCATGAATCTGCATGCATAGACGAAGAAGAGATTCTCAAGGTATATTCCCTCCTAATTGTCCTAATCATACAAAACTCAATCCATATGAAGCACCAGATGTAAACCATTTTGTTGCACTTTACCAAACCCTTGATAATTTGAACCCACTTGAATCTAAACTTTTTGAGAATAACCTTCATTTCCTCTTTAGACCTCCTAAAGAGGAATCTTTTCCAGTAAATGCTCCTCAAAGACCAATGCAAGTAAATCCACCCCCTGGTGGGAATAAACCACCTCCACCTGTGAACCCAACATTTGAGTTCCCCATTTTTGATTTGCATGATAATGCTAATCTCAAGAACATTCTAGCTTCTTCTCTTCCTAAATTCTATGGACTTGTGATAAAGGATCCTGACACTTTCTTATTTGAATTCGATGTCCTCTATAGGACTTATGATTATATTATAGATGTCAATAGACTCAAAATATTCCCTACCACTTTAAAAGAATCAGCTTTGAGATGGTTTGAGTCTAGGGAGTAGTACAATCACTACATGAGATGAGATGAAACGGTTGTTTTTTGTGAAATATAAAGATTATTGTAGAGGGAATGACTACCATGGGGATGATATTTTTATAATGACATAGAAGGAAGATGAGAGTCTAGAAGATTATCTGGAGAGATTTGTATTGTGTCAAGAAGTCCAAGCATAGTACTCTAAATGAAGATTCTCTTAAATTAATATTTTTAAGGGGAATCAATAATGAATGCACGTATGCTTTGGACCTTATGGGAGGTGGTGATATAATGCAGTCAACATGGAATGACATTGGTCAAATCTATCAGAAGTATTCTAGATCTTCTTCTAAGAAGAATAGGCACTTGAAGCCAAAAATTCCTTCATCAACATCTAGTAATGGAGTTTCTCGACTAGAGCTTAGCCACCTTTTGAAGAATTTTAAGGAGGATATCATAAAAAATATGGCTACTCAGTTAGACACACTCCAAGCTAAGAAGAAGCATGAAAAAGCTGATGCAATCCTTGCAGAATACTTCCCACATTGTAGACAGAAGAAAAGAGATTGTAGATGTAAGATGGTTGCAAATCTTGAAGTTCCCGTTTTCAAGATAGTACAAGGAGATGATGAACAAGTTTTCTATGTTGCTCAAAGAAGGCCAAATTTTCCAAGACAAGGTATGCCTCCTGATCCACTTTTTTTTTCTAGTTATAGTGGAAATCCCTATGCATAAAATAATCAATGGCAATCTCCATATGCTCAAAATTTTGGAAATTATCAAAATTGGTATAATCCTCAAGGCCAAGGGCAAAATTTTGCCAATAAAAATCCACAGTGGTAGTAGCCACAAGGAAATTGGTCTCAATATTAGGGACCATAGAAACCATTCCAAGGGAATTGGTAACCTACCCCTCAATGGGGAGGAGGTCATCAATGGACAAATCAGTTTTCTACTTATCAGCAACCTCAGCAGCAGCCACAACAGCCTGCTATAATGCCTCCTCCTGCTGCCAATACCATTCCACCTAAACCTACATAGTTGTCCACTCAACCCATGCCAAATCCTAATAGCAAGCCTCAACACCAAAAGCAAGTTTATTCGGCTAATCCTAATCAATACCCAACTTATTCTATTTATATAAGTGATATTCACCTTAGATCCAGGACAACTTTGCCTAACTCGTCTCCTCCAGTAATAACTGAGATACAAAAGGAAAAGGAAATATCTAGCCCAGCAACCGAAATACCTAAGAATTATCAAATACCCCCATTTACTCAAAGGTTGCAGGCTGAAGAAATTCATCAATAGGAGGATATAAATTTGGATATCATAGATCAGTTGAACACACGTGTTAAAATACTATTATTTCAAGCTATTAAGGTTGTCCTTATCTATGGTAAAGAAATTAAAGAGGCATATTTAAAGAAACTTAGCACAAAGAAAAAGGATCTACAAAGGGTGCATGTAATGGGTCAACTGGCTGATATTATGTTGGGAAAAGTTTCAATTCCTAAATATTCAGACCCTAGTAGTCGTAATATAAAAATAGTCATCAATGGCACTCAGATAAAGATTGCCTTAATAGATTTGGGAGGAGCCATCAATGTAATGACAAGAGATATTCTGCAAAAACTTAACATAACCAATCTCAGGCCTACTCCTATAGTCCTACAGCTTGCTGATAGTTCCATGGTTTGACCTAATGGTATGATTGAAGATGTTGTTATTTTAGATTCCTGAAAATATCCGACAGATTTTATGATCCTGTCTCCTAAAGCTACATTGGGGGGAAATCTGAGTATTTTAGGGAGACCTTGGCTTGCTACAACAAATGCATATATTGGATGGTGATAAGGGGATATGACTATTTCTAATAGAAATACTACTAAAACTCTAGCTCTGTATTCACCTGCTCAGCCCCAACTTGATCAAGAACAAGTTGTTTGGCCTAATGTGGGAGAAGAATTCAAGGAGGAAGTAAACTTTGTCAATCATCTTATGATGATTAACATAAAATAATTCATATGACTCCAAGATGACAATTAGATCCTCTCTAAAATTCTGGCAAATCAGTCTAATCTAGAGCAGCAGTTGTAGGAGTTAACATCAAATATTGCAGCATCAGATTTTCCTACAGCAAAAAATATATTGCATACCTTGTTGCTGCAGGAAGTCTGAACTTCTCATCTTTCTGAGGCATCTCAAGTTGATCTTACTATCAAAGTGGAAGTCACTCCAAATAAATATTTGAATATCAATAATCAACTCACAAAGACTCAAAGGTTGACACTGGTTGAATTGCTCAAATGTCATCAATGCACTTTTGCATGGGATTACAAAGATATGCAAGGAATTGATTCTACAATTTGTACCCACCGTATTTATATCAAAAAGGATTGTAGACCGCTTAGACAACCATAGAGAAGAATTAATCCTACATTAAGGGAGACAGTTAAAGAGGAGCTACAAAATTATTAAATGCTATATTTATCTATCCTATATCAAATAGTCAGTGGGTGTCACCTTTGGTCATAGTTCCAAAGAAAGGAGGTAAATGGCAGGTATGTGTAGATTATAGAGCTTTGAACTCAGCAACTAGGAAGGATCATTTTTCATTACCATTTGTGGATCAGGTATTACATTCCTTGGCAGGGAAGCGATACTTTTCATTCTTGGATGGATTCAGTGGCTGCAACCAGATTCAAATTGCTCTAGAGGATCAAGAAAAGACTACATTTACTTTCCCTTGGGGGACATATGCATAATTTGTTCTTCCTTTTGGGTTGTGTGAAGACTACAATTTATCATTTAATAGTGAAAAGTGCTTTATGATGATGCAAGAAGGCATAGTTCTTGGTCATCATATTTCTATAGTTGGAATACAGGTTGACCCAACCAAAATTGAAGTCATTCAAAACCTCCCTACACCCACAAAGAAAAAGGATGTCCAAAGTTTCCTTAGTCATGCTGGATATTATAGAAGGTTTATTAAGGATTTTAGTAAAATTGCAGGACCTTTATATTGTCTTTTGACTAAGGATATGAAGTTTAATTGGACCTCTACATGTTGGCATATGTGCAGAGCTTGATGACATGATGATATTGTATGTTATCATTGATGTCAATATGCTGAAGTATGAACCAATATATTGAAGTAAGAAAACCGGTATATGTGAGAACCGGTATGATATTATGAACCGGTATATGTGAAAGAGTGAAGTGATATGTTGGAATGAGAACCTGTATATGGGAAGTTTTGTATCGAGGTTTCATTTGGCATGACTACCGATTGGTAGTCTCAACTTCAGGGTTTTCGATTGATGCATTCCAAGCCTGTGTGATTCAACCGATGACATCTTGTGATGAGTTAGCATTGTAATGAAGATCAGATAGTCTTTCCATGTCAGCCTTGTGCACGTGAAGGATTTCCTTAAGGATCTTGCATGGAGATTGATTCTATCTACCTTGGGAATGTGTGAAGTCTCTGTAAACAGTGGAGAGTGTGTGATGGGTTATCAACTTCCTGAAGCAACAAATAATGAATGATGGAGAACGTCTTGAGATCTATTCAAGACTGTTGTATTCAATGCAATATGATTAACAGTCAGGATTGAATTGATTGAATTGTTAAACCTAAATGTTTAGGGTTTAGAGTTTATGCTACCGACCTATCTGTTTCCTATAAGTTCGATGATGTTTTTCATTTTGAAGTTGTTGACAAATGTTATGTGTGTATCCAAGTGAAGAGATACTTGATTCTTGCCAAGCCAGAGAAGTGTGTTGATACTTGCAGAGTGTGATTGTAGAAGCAAAGGAGCTAAAGTGGATCTGCCTTGGCATTGAGTGTTGTTATCATATCAGTGTATTACCTGTTGACTTCTAACCATTTCAGCAGTTGGAAAATCCCTTAACTGGGTAGCTTTAACAGGATTTTGTATAAATCCTTTAACAGGGTGACTTAATTCAATGAGTTCTTCAAATCCTCTTGCCAGGTAACCTTTAACCGGGTATTTAGCCATCCCTTAACCATGTGATCCCTAGCAGGATTGGTTCCTAGTAGAGCCTAATGTAAAAGTCTTTAACCGGACTAGGCTCCTAACAGAGCAGACTTGAAAAGAGTTCAAAGAATAGCTTCTGGGTATTCATCCCCACTATGGTTTTTCCCAGTTGGGTTTCCACGTGAAAAATCAGTGTGTCATGTGTGATGCTTTAATATTTTATGTCAAGTGGTAAAGCATGTTGAACTGGCAATCATTATATTTTTGATGATATATTACTTGTTAATGCATACGGGTGAAGTGGAAATGATATATTCAATTATGTGGAGATCTAAGTGTTTACCGGTTTATGTCTTTCATACTCTCACTATGTTTTACCGGTAGTGCCCTAATTCAGACCGGTGTTACTGTTTACTAGCTAAGTGCAGTCTTTGTAGTCAAACTACATTAGGGAAAGTTTTTTTTGTCTATAGTGATTCACCCTCCCCTCTCAGTACTAGTTTGGTACTAACTATTCATTATTAGTCATCAATTGGTATCAGAGCACCTTCCAGGTCCTTTGTGTTGTAAGCTTAACCACTTGAGGAAAAGATCCTACACTAATGATGAAGAGGGAAGGCCCAAAGTTCAATAGAGATAACTTTAAGATATGAAAGGACATAATTAGGATCTACCTCAGAAGCATGGGTGCTCAACATTGGAGCTATGTTGAGAATGCTTATGTTATTCCTACTGGTACTCTCACCAATGATCAAAAAAGAGAGATTCAGGAGAAAGGGCAAGTCATGGAAGCCTTAATCAACAGTCTATCTAACATTGAGTTTATTGATGTTTAGGATAAAGATAATCCCAAAGAAGTATGGGATGCTCTGAAGAATATCTATGGTGGTGATGAGCATGTGAAACAAGCTAAGGAAGAGAGCCTTAGGGGAAAGTTTGAAGACATGCAGATGGTTGAAGGAGAGACCATTCAACAATATGAAATGAGAATCAAAACTATTGTTGGAGACATCAAGAGTGTAGGAGGTAAAATAGATGATTCCACTGTTGTCAACAAATTCTTGAGATCCTTGTTACCAGTCCATGCAATAAGGGTTGCTACTATTTGAGAGTTGACCTCTATAGACAAGACAAAGGTATCCCTAGACTCCATCATTGCTAAGTTGACCACATATGAGCTAAATAATTATGATGGCAGTATTCAGAAGACTGAATCAACCTTTAGAGCATCTGCTGCACCATCTAGAAAGGAAAAAGAAGCTAGTACCAGTTGTGAACCAAGACAAAGCAGAGAAATGGATGATGAGGAGATCCTGATGGAATTTGAAGCTCTTCTTGCCAAGAGACTTCCTAAGGGAACTAGTAAATACAGAGGTAAGATCCCTTTGAAATGCTTTTCTTGTAATAGGATAGGACACATTGTTGTAAACTGTCCTAATGGTGATAATAAGGACAAATCAGAGAAGTTCAAGAAGTTCAAAGAAGGAAACAGGAGAAACTATTTTGTAGCAGTTGATGAAGGTGTCACTGATGAGGAATCAGAAGATGAAGAAAGTGAAGACATTATGTTTGTAGTATTTAAGGAAGATGTGTCAGACAAGAAGGTTCTTGTCTCCCACTTTGATAATTCCAATGAGTGGATTATTGACAGTGGTTGTTCTCACCACATGACTGGTGACTGGAGTAAGTTTCTGTCTATGGAAGAGTATGATGGTGGTGTGGTCCGATTTGGTAATGATGCACCATGTATGGTAAAAGGTAGAGGGTCCATCTCTCTAAATGGAAAAAGTAGTGCTAATAATGTGTATTGGGTAGAAGGTCTCAGGCACAACCTTTTGAGTGTTGCCCAGTTGAATGACAATGGACTCACTCTAGAATTCAAAGATGGAGTGTGTAAAATAAAAGGAAAGAGTCATGAGTTGATGGCCACCAGTATGCAGACTAGAGGTAACTTATTTCAGCTGAATGCAAATATCAGTACATGTCTAATGGCTAAGTTTGATGATAGCTGGATATGGCATAGGAGGCTTTGCCATGTAAACTTTGATAATATTGTGAAGGCCAGTAATATCAAGGCAGTTAGAGGATTGCCTGTGCTAAGCAAACCAGAGAATCCTTTGTGCAAAGAGTGTCAACTAGGGAAAATGTCTTCCTCAAACTTCAAAGGTAAATCTTTCACTACAGACAATTTACTTGATCTTGTGCAAATTGATTTGTGTGGTCTTATGAAAACTAGGAGTGTGCAGGGAGATAGGTAATTTATGATTCTCACTGATGACTGCTCAAGAATGATGTGGGTCACATTCTTGAAAGATAAGTCTAAAGCTTTTGGAAAGTTCAAAGCTTTCAGAGCACTAGTCGAAAAGGAAAGTGGTAAGAGGATTAAGTGCCTAAGAATTGATCAAGGAGGAAAATTCACTTCCAGTGAATTCAACAAGTACTGTGAAGAGAATGACATCAAGAGGCAACTGTCTGCCCCCTGAAATCTGCAATAGAATGGCCTAGCAGAGAGGAACAATCAGACTATAGTTGAAGCAACCAGAATGATGCTGATTCAAGGGAAGGTTGCTCACACCTTCTGGAGAGAAGCGGTGAGCACGACAGTCTACACTATGAATCGGGTACTCATCAATAAAGGTAAAGATAAAACACCTTATGAGTATTGGACTGGTAAGACTCCTGTAGTAAGCTACTTTAGAGTGTTTGGTAGCAAATGTTATATCAAGAGGAGTGAACATCAAAGCAAGTTTGATGCAAAATGTGATGAGGGAATATTCCTAGGATATTCCACCAAGAGAAAAGCTCTCAAGTGTTTCAACAATAGGACTCAGAGAATTGTTGAAAGTATTAATGTCAGAGTTTATGAAACCTTTGAGAAACCTGAGGAAACCGGTAGTGAGCGAATGGTAGATGAACTAGTTGTAACCTTCTGGGAATTGGTTGCAAAACAACCTAGTACTAGTAACAGTTCTTATACATCGATAGATGTTAATGCTGATGAAGATGAGGATGAAGAAGAAAAGCAAGAGGAAACAACTAAGATCATTCCTAGGTATGTAAAGTTGAATCATGATCCAAAGCAGATCAGAGGAGATAAGGATGCAGAAATTCTTACAAGAAGAAAGGTCAGAGAAAATTTTTGCATGATCTTTGAATTTGAGCCTAAAACATTTAAAGAGGCACATAAAGATGAAGACTAGATCAAGGCTATGGAAGAGGAACTTGACCAAATAGAAAAGAATGGTACATGGTCTTTGGTACCCAGACCTGAGCATAAAAATGTCATTGGCACCAAATGGGTTTTTAGAAACAAGCTAAATGAAGATGGCACAGTGGTAAGAAACAAAGCCAGACTGGTGTGTAAGGGATATGCTCAAGAAGAAGGAGAAGACTATGGAGAAACCTTTGCTCCAGTAGCTAGATTGGAAGGATTTTGTATGCTTCTTGCATATGTAGCCTTCAAGGGATTCAAAGTATATCAAATGGATGTAAAATCTACATTTTTGAATGGAATACTTGAAGAGGAGGTGTATATAGAGCAACTAGATGGGTTTGCCCTATCAGAAGATAGTAATATGGTGTGTAGGGTACATAAAGCCTTGTATGGATTATAGCAAGCACCTAGAGCATGGTATGAATGCTTACACTCCCATCTTGTGAAGATTGGATTTGAAAGAACAAGTGAAGATAGCAATATCTATTTGAAGTCAGAAGGAGATCAGATTCTGATCTGTGAAGTATTTGTTGATGACATAAGTTTTGGTGGAGATGACAAGATGAGTCATTATTTTGCAGATGAGATGAAGAAGGAATTTGAGATGTCACTTATAGGGGAGATTAAGTTCTTCATTGGACTACAAATTCAACAAATGAAAGATGGTATCTTTATCATTTAGTCCAAGTATGTCAAAGAGGTATTGAAGACCTTTGGAATGGAAGACAACAAACCGGTTGGTACATCAATGGTGACCGGTTGTAAATTATCAAAAAAGGATGACTCAACATTGGTGAATGAGAAGGAATATCGATCAATGATTGGTAAGTTGCACTATGTAGTACATAGAAGACCAGACATTGCACATGCAGTAGGCATTACTGCACGGTTCCAGAAAAGTCCAAGAGAATCCCACTTGGTAGCAGTCAAGTGGATTCTTAGATATCTGAAGGGAACTATTGACTATGGATTATGGTATCCATACAGTAATGATTTCAACCTAAAAGTGTTTACAGATGCTGATTGGGCTAGTAATGTGGATGACTGAAAGAGCACAACTAGTGGTGCATTCTTTCTTGGTGGTAGACTAGTCTCATGGATGAGTAAGAAGAAAAGTTGTATCTCCCAATCTACAGCAAAAGTGGAATATGTTGCAGTGTTTATGAATTGCACCTAGACAATTTGGATGAAGCATGTATTAAGTGTCTTCAAAGTTCCTGTATCTGAACTAGTAAGTATATTTTGTGACAACACAAGTGCAATTAATATTTCCAAGAATCTAGTTTTACATGCTAGAACCAAGCACTTCGAGCTCAAGTATCATTTCTTGAGGGAGAAGGTTAAAAACAAAGAAGTTGTATTGGAACATGTTTCCAGTAAGGAGCAATTAGCAGACATATTCACCAAGCCTCTATCGAAGGCTACATTTAACTATTTAAGAGGTGAATTAGGGGTGCTTCCCCTTCAAGAGGTGAACTAAAGGTGTGTGCTCCACTTCAGTTAGGCATTGCATTGATAAATCTTTTTCAGGATTGATGTGTTGAATGATGCTACTCCTTAGGGGGAGCAGCATAGTGGAACATAGCTATTTGTGCCTCCACTTTGGCATTGTTGTCAAAGGGGGAGAAGATGTGAAGCAGAGAGATATCTTTGAATATTTCCATCAATTCCAAAGGGGGATATTGTTGGCATATGTGTAGAGCTTGATGACATGATAATATTGTATGTTGTCATTGATGTCAATATGCTGAAGTATGAAACAGTATATTGAAGTAAGCAAACTGGTATATGTGAGAACTGGTATGATATTGTGAACCGGTATATGCGAAAGAGTGAAGCAGTATGTTGGAATGAGAACTGGTATATGGGAAGTTTTGTATCCAGGTTTCATTTGGCATGACTACCGATTGGTAGTCTCAACTTCAGGGTTTTCGGTTGATGCATTCCAAGCCTGTGTGATTCAACCGATGACATCTTGTGATGAGTTAGCATTGTAATGAAGATCAAATAGTCTTGCCACGTCAGCCTTGTGCACGTGAAGGATTTCCTTAAGGATCTTGCATGGAGATTGATTCTATCTACCTTGGGAATGTGCGAAGTCTCTGTAAACAGTGGAGAGTGTGTGATGGGTTATCAACTTCCTGAAGCAACAAAGAATGAATGATGGAGAACGCATTGAGATCTATTCAAGACTGTTGTATTCAATGCAATATGATTAATGGTCAATATTGAACTGATTGAATTGTTAAACCTAAATGTTTAGGGTTTAGAGTTTATGCTACCGACCTATCTGTTTCCTATAAGTTCGATGATGTTTTTCATTTTGAAGTTGTTGGCAAATGTTATGTGTGTATCCAAGTGAAGAGATACTTGATTCTTGCCAAACTGGAGAAGTGTGTTGATACTTGCAGAGTGTGATTGTAGAAGCAAAGGAGCTAAAGTGGATCTGCCTTGGCATTGAGTGTTATTATCATATCAGTGTATTACCTGTTGACTTCTAACTATTTCAGCAGTTGGAAAATCCCTTAACTGGGTAGCTTTAATAGGATTTTGTATAAATCCTTTAACAGGGTGACTTAATTCAATGAGTTCTTCAAATCCTCTTGCGAGGTAACCTTTAATAGGGTTCTAACCTTTAACCGGGTATTTAGCCATCCCTTAACTAGGTGATCCCTAGCAGGATTGGTTCCTAGCAGAACCTATTGTAAAAGTTTTTAACTGAACTAGGCTCCTAACAGAGAAGACTTCAAAAGAGTTCAAAGAATAGCTTGTGGGTATTCATCCCCATCGTGGTTTTTCCCAATTGGGTTTCCACGTGAAAAATCAGTGTGTCATGTGTGATGCTTTAATATTTTATGTCAAGTGGTAAAGCATGTTGAACCGACAGTCATTTTATTTCTGATGATATATTACTTGTTTATGCATACAGGTGAAGTGGAAATGGGATATTAGATTATGTGGAGATCTAAGTGTTTACCAGTTTATGTCTTTCATACTCTCACTATGTTTTACTGGTAGTGCCCTGATTCAAACCGGTGTTACTATTTACTAGCTAAGTGGAGTCTTTGCAGTCAAACTGCCTTAGGGAAAGTTTTTTTGTCTATACTGATTCACCCCCCCCTCTTAGTATTGGTTTGGTACTAACTGTTCATCATTATTCATCACTACATGCTAAGAAGCTTTCTTGAATCTAAAACATGCCTTGACTCAAGCACCAGTGCTCAGGGGTCTGAACTGGTCATTGCCTTTTCATATTCATATAGATGCATCAGAATATGCAATAGGAGCATTTTTGGGGCAGAAGATGGACAATTTGGAGAATGCAATTTATTTCATCAGCAAAAACATGCAGGGACATGAGCTTAATTATACTTTCACCGAAAAGGATATGTTGGCAGTCATATATGCACTTAAGAAATTCAAGCATTATATCACAGGATATCAAATATATGTGCACACTAATCATACAACAATTAGATAAATCATGAACAAACCTTCAATTACAGTAAGATTGGCTCAATGGTTACTATTGATGAAGGAATTTGATATTACAGTTGTTGATAAACCAGGTAAAGCTAATGTGGTTGCAGATTATATTTCTAGGCTTCAATTGCAGGATGATCCTATAGCCATAGATGATGCTTTCCTAGATGAACATTTGTTCTTGATAAAAGCTCACACTCTCTGGTATGCTCATATTACAAATTATTTAGCTGCTAATAGGATGCCTTCTCATTTTTCTCCTAAAGAAAGAAAACTTCTAGTTGAGAAAAGGTTTAATTTCTCGTGGATTGCTAATTGTTTATTTTATACTGGACTTGACCAAGTCATGAGAAGATGTGTCAGAGAGGATGATGTTGGCAATTTGGTGGAATTGATTATGTGTTGCATTGATGTTTTGTAATTGATGTCAACACTAACTAGAACTGTACTCTGGCATAGGAGATGTTATCTTTTGCAGTTCAACACTTCTCTAGATTATATTTTGGATTCATATGTAGTTAGTGAGACTCCTTTTGTGATGAGCAGTGTGCTCTAGGTTGTTTGCCTTCCTGCAAGTGTAGGCCCCTTCATTGTAATTCAAATACTTACTACAAAAGTATTGTCTAACAGTGGGTAGGCTTCCCACCATGGTTTTTCCCTTTACCGGGTTTTCCACGTAGAAATCTTGGTGTTGTGTGGATGGATTTTATTCTGTAATTATTGTTTATGCTTAATTGGATTAAATTCTATTCTAGTATTATTGTTTTGGGTTCCAGTATTAAAGTTTTAATTTCTAAATGTTCCTGTAATCTAAGACAACTGATTCACCCCCCCTCTCTCAGTTGTCTTTTGGTTATATGAACTGTCTAACAATTGGTATCAAAGCTTTGGTCCTCTCTATAGAAAACTTAACCGCTTGAGGAAGATCCTATGGCAACTAACTATTCAAGTTCATCCAATTCTTTTGGAGCTATCTTTCAAAGGGATATTTTGAGGCTTAATGGAACAAATTACACAATATGGAAGATTCAGATGGAGACTCATCTAAGATGTCTTGGCAAGGAGATTTGGGAGATCATATAGAATGGTGTCACACCCATTAATCCGGGATTTGGCAATCCCCCTTAACAAACCTGGACAAGGATCTTGAGAATGATTGTAGAGCAAGAGAAGCCCTCTTGTGTGCACTTTCTGATTAGCAAATAATGGGATTAACCAACAAATCATTTGGAAAGGCTATTTGGGATAAGTTGGAGACTCTTAATGAAGGTGACCCTATAGTGAAGATTGCTAAACTTGATGGTTACCAGGTGAGATATGAAAATATGAAGATGGAAGAAGATGAAAGGATTACTGCATTCATGGAAAGGGTAAATGAGTTTGGTATAGGAATTCAATGTTGTGGTGGAACTTTGAGCGAAGATGAAATTATTTCTAAAGTCCTGAGAGCCCTACCACCAGCTTACAAAAAAAAGGATACTACTATTAATGAGTTGAGAACAATGGCTAATACATATGTAAACATAGATACTTTGGTTGGGAAACTATCTGCTTTTGAGCTTGAGGAATTTGTACCTTCTGTAGCTGTGAAGATTGAACCTACTTTTCATGCATCTACATCAGTAACCGGTAAGCAAGACTGGAAAGCTTTAAATACAAAGGAGTTAGAAGATATAAAGAGAGAAGATGATGAGTTTGAGCTGTTTTTCTCAAAGTTTGATTTCAATAATCCTCTCTGTAAGAAAATTGAAGGCCTCTATTGCATATGGAGAGGACAACAAGAAAATAGAACTCCAGAATAACATATAACAAGGTTTCTACAAAACCTTCTACACTTTAAGCTTATTCTAAGCTTAGGTGGGTATACCTCTTGTGAATACTTTCACAATTTTAATATAAGATCCATAGTAAACTAGTGTTAAAAACCTATGAACCTCATCACCTCAACAATACTGAAACATTAAAAGGAAACATATGTTCATTTTCAGTCTTGACCCCAAGAAAGATAGAAAAAACTCCACAAATGAATCAGTGCCTTATCTGGGCTACAAAGTCACCCAAATTAAACAAGAATTCCAAATTTGGACATTCACATACATCTTATCACTTCAACTTCATCAACTTAATATATGCCTGATATATATATGTAAGTTTTTCCTTTATGCTAAACTTGTTCATCAAATTCAAACAGAAAAAACTGTTGATTCACTAACAGAGGGGTTTTACATATATTTAATTCCTCCCCTTGAGAGAAAAACCTAAAACACATCTGTAAGTTTGCCTTGCAATCCCCATCCAATCAAATAACCCTTGATTATTTAAAAGAACATAGTAAATCAACAAGTTTATGTAATAAGACAACAAAAATATGAGCTCAAAATGATCTGATCTGTATATTAATATCAATTTTCAAAAATCATACATAACTCGAGATCTTTCTAAAAAACCAGAAGACCGTATATTAATTTTGGCAGAGTTTCTTTACAAGTTCTTGTGATGTCCTTTCCTCAAGCCCTGGTATCCATTTATAATGATATGGATGCAAACAAGCTTCAAACTTCCCTAGGAAAAGTTTGTTACAACCGTGAATCCCGCTAAAAGGAAGTTGCAATCATTTTCATTCCTAACGGCTTTGAAGTTTGTTATACCACTGCAGCGTCAGCTAACTGTTCTTGAACCTCCGCTTATTGCACCACATATTTGTTTTTCCAATCTTGGAGCACGTCATCACCAAGCCAGGAGAAGTTAACAATTTTCTTTTTCAACTTATTTAATCTTTTCCATGTGTTTCTTAATTGCTTAACCTCTATCTCCAAAAAACTATAATGTGACTTCATCTTCTCAATTTCTTCAATTGTCTGAATAAATAAAGATGTGTCATCTGAATTAATGACTTCATATATCCGTTGAGAAAATTTATGTCTTAGCTCATCTAGCCATACTTTTTCATCTTTTAACTCACTTGTGCTGACAAAACCTCCAGGAAATATTTCAAAATTCTGGTCAGCATATTCCTTTCTGTACAGATTTGCCTTTCTTTCGAGACCAGCTCTTCCTTCTACCAACCTGTTCTTGCCTTTCACTAACTCACATGTAGATTTAATAGTGGCATCTGCATTTTCTTCTTCATGGGATGAACACATGAATTTCAATTCCACCTCCCTAGGCATCCACTTATTCAAAATTGGCTCTAGAACAACCTTATCCTCCTTTAAACCTGTCAGCATGTTCAAAATTCTCTACATATATATATGCACAATAGAAGCCCCTATTATGTCAGCAAACTTCAAAATTGTGCCTCTGACCTTTTCCTCGTACTTACTTGCAAACAGGGCTTGGGCCTGCTTCAACTTTTCCACTTCATCTTGTATGGTCTCAGTTGACTGAAAACCAGAAGTCATAGGAGAAGGAGGAAATTCAATGATTGGACTGGTGGACGGAGGTTTTGCTGGAGAAGAGGCAATCATTAAGGTAGAAGATTCACCTCTCTGGTATTGCCCTGCTAATTGATTTTTCAATTTGGCAATGATACTATCCCTATGGGCTATCTCCACTTTGGCCTCATTATAACCTTTTAGAATCATCTCCAGTTTTACTTGGAGATCAACTTTTTCCTTGGGTTCTTTCTCGACTACTACCACACTGAATTTTACTGATTCCAAAACTGTACTAGCAGCCTCTACTACCCTTGTGTCCTACAATCTCTTCACATTCATACCTCCAAGATAGCTGGACTCTGAGGTGTCCTTCCTCTTTCTTCTCTCATCCCTCCTTAGAGACCACATGACTAAAGGAGCATGGTCCTTGCTAAATGTCACTCCTTCCAAGGGTTTTGTTTTTTTCCTTACTGCTTCAAGCACTAATGCATCTTCTATATCCCACTCATGAAGAATTAATACACCAGCTTTTGCTACCATTTCTCTCCCTTGCTTAGGAGTAATGGCTTTGAATTCAGTCATCATTTCTTGCTTTACTTCTTCTTCCACCACAGATGTATCTTTGTGGGGATGTTCACTTTTCTTCTTCTCACATTTTTCTTTAAATTGTTCTATATTTTTCCTCCAAACAAATTGCATGAAAGATCCTATTGTAACAAAATTGTTATCAGCCAGGAATTCCTCACTGGCTTGTTTGATGATAGGGTCTAACTCTTTGCCTTTAAAGTCCTTTGCAGTCAAGTCCATTTCAACATTTGGTGGTTCTTCAGGCATTCCTTCTTGTACTTTGTCATAAGTATAGGCAATCCCCCTAAGGGCTACCTACAACAATTGCTCAGCCACTGCATGTTCATCTCCCACATGGATTGGGGATTGGGATGGAGAATATAAAGGCTCACCTATTTGTACCTCTTTTCCCACCCTTTGCCTTTTAGGGGAATCTTGGATTTCAACTACATCTTCTATTCCTCTTTTTCCTTTTGAAGTAGAAGGCTCACCCCTGACTGGCACTAGCACATTGTATTTTGGCCTCTTGTGCATCACATATTCACCTAGAGGGATGGCCTTGGCAAAGGAAGGCTTAGCTAGAACCAACTTATCCTTTTTAGGGTCATTTTTCAATATAGCTTCCCTCTTCTCCTTTAAGGTTTGCATTAAATCTTCAAAATAAAGTATCAAGAATTTAGCCTTTTCCTTAAAGGGAGTAAAAGTAGACAAAGGCTCATAATCACTATCAAACTAGTGGATAAAATCTTGAGCCCTTTTATATGCTATCCATTTTTGTTTTCTCAATTCCTCTTCATCTAGATTGAATTCATTTCTAATCAAATCCTCAGGAAAATGGAACTGGTGTGCTCTACCTATACATATGGCTCTCTTCTTGAACATGCCATTAAAGAAATCCTCTGGATCAGCAAATCTGGCCACTACAATAGACAACCTGTAGGGTTGAAAGAAATCATCAAAATGTGTCCAACCACCCTTGGTGATTACAAATTGATGTGCAATGGTGACAGTTGGGAAAATTGTTCTTTTCCCCCTATTTGTTCTGCTTCTTGCAAACCTCAGATTTGCCTCACGACCTCTACAATTCCTATCTTTAATGGAACTTGATAAGGGAACAAATATGGAGTTCCTCTGAAACCATAAACTCTTAACACAGTAGAGACAGGGTACAAATATATATCACCCCAGTTGTGAACAATTTTGATATCTCCAACAAATTCCTTAGGCATAAGAAATTCAAGGAAAACTTTAGGAATTCTAGGGTTCTGTGGGTACAAGAGAATCCTAAGCCTAGATGCAAAACATCTATCAAACTTCAAGTAACTTGCATATTTTCTATCCCAAGACAAAATTGTGCTCCACAATTGAATGGGCATCTCCTCACCATATTTTTCTTTGATCAGGTCCATTTCATTAGCAAAATATTCAGCACCTTTAGATAGAAACATGTGCATAAGGAGAGAATACCACCCAAACGGTCTATCTACCTTAGCATTTTTTATCCCCATCAAACCCTCATGAATGGCATCAGTGAGATAAGGTGCAAAATCAAAAGTTACTACCAAAGATGGATTCAAAATATGTGCTATCATGAGCATATAATGGGTTGGCATAGTTGTTTCAGCATCTTCCAAAAGAATCTGACATAGGGATCAATACATCCCTTTAGCCCTCAAAGTAAATAGATTTAGAGAGAAGGGTTCCATGGTGCTAGGGCCTACAACAGTCAGTCCTCCTATTTCGACAAAAAATTCTTTCAGAGGACCACTTCTGAGGTGATCTCTCTGAGCCTCATACACCTTTGCTAATGTTTCAAAATTGATGGGCTCTAAGGAATTTTGATACTTCACTAATCCCAAAAACTCTCCTGAACTCATCATCATTTATTTTAATTAGTGACCCTCCATTTACATTTCTCACACATTTGGTAATAGGTTCATAGTTATTTGTAATATGGGTTAACAGGTTCACATCCATGAAAACACAAAGAACTATGAGCTTTCCAACATCTAACTCTCATATACTATTCATTGGAGCAGGGGAATTTCTCTGGCCAAATCCCACTTTGAAAAGTCCCAAACCTGATATTCCTATTTGAGAATCCCTTAATCAATTCCCTTTTCATACAAACCATCGCCAATTCTCAGGCGGGGAGCTTTGGGCACCAATTCTTTCATCTTAGCTGCGGCATTAGTAGGCATAGTTAACTGCTCTAAAAAGTCATGACAAATGGCTCTCTCCTGATAAGTTTCCTTCCCTATGAAATCTCTTTGCGTTCCCATCTTGGAATTACAGTTATTTCAATTAAAACTTAGACATACTTCTGAGAAATCAAGCACCCAGTGATACCAATTCAAACTAACTGTCAAGCAATATGCAAAAACTTACTTGTTGCCTGAAGAAATTCGCTTTGTGCACTGGTTCCTTTGCAAGACTCTTTGAAATGATGCCAAAGTTTTAGTTGATGTGAAGCTTATTATGGCAACTGAGCATTGAATAGAAACATTAAGCCACATGCTTCGACAATCAATTCGTAATTGAATTCAAAAAATGGCTCCAACGGACCACAAAGAATTTTCTAAGTGTCTTTCCTTTTTGCTGCTTCGCGAAAGATAATATATTCACTAACCGCTTGTCTATTCAACTAACCATGACCGCCACCGCTAGTGGTTTTTCATTGTTTTGCAAAGGTTAATCATCGTGTAGCTTTGTGTTGCAAAACACCGCGCATCGTTGGATCAATTTCAAAATGTGCAGCCTTTAACTCCTTTAACCTTCAAAGTGGACCCTCTTGCGAAATCCACTTGTCCTACTAATTTCTAGCAAATATCCCCCACGTGGTGGCCATTCATTTGCTCAAGAACTCTATCGGACTCCACATCTGAACCGCCACGTGTCTTGTTTAGCCATGGATTTCATCAATATTGTCGCTTAATCAAATGGGCCACTCACAATCCATTCAGAACCACGTGTCCTACTGACAGATCACCTTTTGCCCCAGCCAGACATCTAGCTGTATTGCCACCTCATCCACCACGTAACCGCCAACTCCTTTTCACTCTTTACGAGGAGTAAATTTCATGTTACTTTGGGCTGCGAAGCAACGTGCACCATTGGATCTTCTCAAAGATGCACTTTCTTTATCTTGCAAGCCACCCTTTCACTAGGCCCACTACCTTTTTGCTACTTCACGAAAGGTAAAGTTTGTGCATCTTTACCATGCGAAATAGTGCCGACCGCTAGATCTTGTCAAAGATATTCAGCCTTTAGCCTTGTGACTGCTTTGCTCAGGCCCGCCACCTTTTTCACTATTTCGTGAAGCATAAACCTCATGCATCTTCCCTTTGTGAGACAATGACAATCACTGGATCATGAACAAGATGCATGATCCTTAACTCATTCTTTGGCTTACCTATCAGGCCCACCAATCTTTCGCTGCTTCACGAAAGGTAAACACCTGGTTACTTCCCTTTGCAAGACCGTGCACATCATTGGATCAACTAGAACTTGCACAATCTTTACGAAGCCCGACAAAGAAATGAAAACTTAGGAGAAGGCGAAAAATTGAAAACATTATTAATGACGTGCCTAAGGCAAAACTTAAAGGGGGGACCTCTTCTCATGATGGACCGACCCTTCCACCTAAGTGAAAAAAGTAACAAGAAAATAGAATGCGAGGATTTTAAGATGGAAAAGGTGAGTTGCAAAAACCCTAAACCCTTAGACCAATAACCCTCAAAGGCAAAGTGAAGAAACTAAGCACTATTTTGTAGATTTTAGCGGATTAAAGAACAAAAATCACCCAATAATCAAAATAGTGATAACAATGACTCTGATTGGGGGTGGTTGGATGCGAGACCAACACAAGAACACATAAAACTCTGGAGAACAGACCAAAAAACAAGCCCATAAGAAACCAATGGAAGCAAACCTAATTATGTAAAAACTACAACCTATTGTGCATGGACTTTTGAAACTTAAGAGAAGTAATGCTTCAGGAATTGTCCATGCACTGGGAATTCCTGTACCTCACCATTCATTGTCTACAAGAAGTATGAGTCTTTTCCATTAAGATCACAAACAATAGAAGGGCCCATCCATAATGACTCAAATTTTTTGTTCTTGCCCTTATCTTATCCTCTTGCATTCCATTGAAGAACCAAGTCACCAATTTGAAACTTCCTCAATGTGATTATTTTGTCAAAAAGTTACTTGGACTGCAACTGAATCTTCAAATTTCTTTTATGAGCCAAAGTCCTGATTTCTTCGACTTCCACCATTTGAACCATTCTGTCTTCCATGGGTTCTGACAACTCCAACTTCTCAGCTTGTAGGAACTTATATACAGGGAGAAGGTTATTGACTGGCACCCTATTTTGTGTGCCATAAACCAATTCAAATGTTGATACACCAATTGCTTTCTTAACAGTAATCCTGTCTGCCCATAAGGTTAATTTTAATTTATGATCCCAAGACCTTTTGTTCTCCTCAAGGATTTTCTTAATAATATTCAAAAGGCTTTTATTGCTGGATTCTGCTTGTCCATTACCTTGTGGATAGTATGGCAAAGAATAAGACATGATTATTCCATGGCTGGTACATAATTCAGTGAATTCCTCTGATCTAAAGCTCACGACATTGTCCATTATCAGTTTCATAGGAACACCAAATCTTGTTATAATATTATCCATCAAAAATTCAATGACAACTTTACTAGTGGCTCTTTTAGTAGGTATAGCCTCAATCCACTTAGTGAAGTAATCAGTGGCCACTATGATCCATCTGTGACCTCTTCCTGACTTCTCAACTATTTCCCCAATAAAATCAATGCCCCACTGGACAAAAGGGGCTTCCACTATAACTGGGTTAAGGGGCAAATCTCCTTAGTACTTTAACTTGGAAGAAATTTTTTGGCATGGGTCACACCTCCGGACATGCTCATGGGCATCTTTGAACAAAGTAAGCCAATAGTATCTAGCTCGGACTATCTTGTCAGTTGTGGTCTTGGCAGAGTAGTGGCCTCCACATACTCCATTATGCATTTCAGTTAGCATCCTTCTAGTTTGAGATTTATCTAAGAACATCAACAATGCCCCATCTCTATTTCGCCAATATAGATCACCCTGAATAAGGACATACTTTTGAGACTTTAGTTTCAATGTCCTTCTCTGGTTAGGAGTCATTCCCTCTGAGTATGCTGCATCCCTCAAAAAACATACTATTTCTAAATACTAGGGTTGTGTTTCAATACTTGTGACCATGATATTCTCAATTTCAACATTGTTAACTTCAACATAAAGGAGATTTGATTTAGCCATCAACTTAGCAAGACATAACCCTCTTACAATTTAGTAATCTTGATTTTGAGATCAAACTCTTGAATTTGAGTTTTCCACCTGCACCTCTTGCCAGTGACCTCGGACTAAGATAAGATGTCCTTGATAGTCGTATGTGGGATGTAAGCAACTATTTGTGCATTCACAAGATATGGCCTAAATTCTTTTACAAATTTAACAAAATCATATGCTTGCTTCTTCATGATTTCATATTTAAGCTTTGTAGCTTGCAGAGATTTGCTATAAAAAGCAATAGGGTGTTCATATCCCTTAGCATCCTTTTGAAGAAGGACTGCAGCCACTGTATGATAAGAAGAAAAAGAGAACAATGAAAATGGCTTACTGTAATTAGGGGACTTCAACATTGGTGCCTCCTGAATAGCCTTTTTAATTTTACCAAAAGCCTTTGCAGCTTCTTCATCCCAATAAAACTTTGCATCTTTCTTAAGCAACTTAACAATAGGTTTGACTATTTCAGCAAAGTTAGCAATGAATCGTCTAATAAAATTCACCTTGCCCAAGAAAGATTGAATACCTTTGACATTATTTGGCTCAGGTACATTGTTTATGGCTTCAATCCTTTTAGGGTCTATTCTAACCCCTTCCTTGGAGACAATATGCCCAAGAAACTTACCTTTAGTAGCTACAAAATGACACTTTTTTGGATTTAAGGAAACACCAAACTCCAGAGCTTTGTTGAAAACCTTTTCTAGGTGTCCACAATGGTCATCTTCCCTTTAAGAGAAACATGTTAAATCATCCTAGTACACAACCATGATGATGTTGATAAATTCCATGAAAGCTACATCCATTGCTCTCTGGAAAGTAGCTCCAACATTTTTAAAACCAAATGGCATCCTTACATATACATATCTCCCCCAAGGGGTGGTAAAAGTAGTCTTGAACTATTCAAACTCTTTCACCAATACTTGATTATATCCTAAGAACCCATTCATCATGGACAACAAATCACACCCAATTACTCTTTGCAACATTGCCTCCATATTGGGGGAAGAATAGTTGTTTTTCAAAGAAGCAACATTCAAATTCTTGAAATCAACACAAAGCCTTATGTCCCCATTCTTCTTTCTAACTGGGACTAAATTTGACACCCATGATGAATGTCTTATAGGTTTAATGATCCTCCCTTCCCTCAACTTGGTTAACTCTTGTTGCATTTTGGTTTCCAAAAGGGGGTTGATAGGTCTTTTCTTCTATCGAAAAGGCTTAGCATCTGGATGCAAAGGGAGTTCATGTTGAAATAGATCTTGTATATATGCCTTCAGGTCCTCATAAGACCAATCAAAAACATGTTTATACTTTCTCAATAATTTAATGAGGTTGCCCTTAATGTGAGGAGCCAAGTTCTTCCCAATATACACAAACTTAGGGGATGATTCTATCCCTAAATTCACTTCCTCCAATTCTTCTAATTTGGTGGCTGACTATTCATGAATTCACTTCCTCCAATTCTACCAATCCTCTGGGGATTTCATTGGTTTCCAATTGGACCATGTCATTTCCAAACACTGTTTCTCTATCTTCCACTACTTCTACTAATGCATTGCAATTGATTTTATGTCCATCATAATCATCAATGTACTATATGAATCTAAGAATATCTTCATCATCTACAAACACTTGCCAGTTATATACATTATCAGGAATAGCAGGCCTAACTTTTATCTCAACTGTAGACAGACCGATTAATGTTACATCATCATTCTTTAATGAAACATTAGCTAAGAAATCAACCATGATGTTCATTGATATTTCTATCCAGTTAATAGAAAATGCACATAAATGCTCAATCACATCCCAAACAGCATGTTTATATCTTTTCAAACGATCATTTTTGGATGCATATTTAGACCTTATCTGAGAAACCACCAACTCTGAATCCCCAAATACTCTTAACAACTAAATTCTATGCTTCTTAGCAACTTCAAGCCCCAATAACAAAGCTTCATATTCAGTTGTGTGATTTGTATGTTGGAAAGCTAACAAAAAAGAGTATTTGAAAGTCATACTTGATGGGGACACAAAAAGAACTCCTGCTCCAGATCCTTCCTTAGAGCAAGTTCCATCAAAGTACATATGCCATAAACCTTGTTGCTAAGATTCCAATTCATTAACAATAGGATTAGTATTTTTCAAATGAGGTAGAATTGGTTGTACTCTGAAGTTATCAAGATCCACATCAATCATACAATTCAACATACTAGGGTCTATCTTCTCAATTACCCTAGGAGCATGTGGTTCTCTATACAACTTAACCTAGCTTCCATTTACTTGGATTGTAGCATATGAAAGATCTAACTGAACATTCCCCCACTGTTGCAGCCCATTGTCTAGATAATATCATGCCATAATGAGGTTTTGTATCAGTTACTATGACATCCATCTTATATGTTGCTTCAAGAAATGTTGCTATCTTTACCTCCACATCTTTCATTGTTCCTGCCACAAGTACTTCTCTATTATCCATAGCATAGCACTTCCCATAAACGGTACTTACTGATACATCACATTTGTAGCAGCACCAGAGTCTATCATACAATTCTTAATTAGCCTATTATTGACTAATGAGGTCACATAAAATGGATCCACTTGGGAAGGTTCCCGAGTAATTGTTGTTCTGACATATACTTCTAGAGTTTGCAGCTCATGATCCTTTTCATCCTTCATGGTGTTTGTAGGCAAAGTTGCACTATTATCTAATATATTAGAAAATAAAGAGAGAGCAGCTTCTCTGTGTTCTTTTATTTTCAACAGTTCTACCAATGGGACTGTAACCTTCATTTGGGTCAGAGCCTGAGTCATATCAAAAGTGGAAGTGTTAATTGGCTCAGTATTAATTTTGGTCTTTTCTGCTTTAGGCTGACCTGCCTTTTTAGCTGTAGCAGTCCCTTGTAAATCACCAGTAGCACTTTTGGCTACATCTTTGGATTGGTCACCTTTTGTATGACCGTCTTGAGGTAGAGCATTATTGCTTGCTATCTTTTTCTAAGATACTTTTTTCAGAAACTAGGAGCCAGGTTCACCCTGATCTCCATCCCTTTTAATACTTCTCAAATTGTAGTTATGCTTAGCTTTGGCTATGGAAGCCTTGGTAAGATTTTTTACCTCTTCATCACTAGGTCTTTTATGATGAACTTCCTCATCTTCAATGGTTACCATATTTAAAGTGGGATGCCAATCAATTTTCAGTTACCTTTGATAACATTCATTATAACTTAGTGCATCACACCCACTAGATTCACTTTGTGAAGACTCATTATCACTTTCAACAATAGTGTCAAACATTTTATATCAGGCTCACCCTCCTTTCTCATGGATTCTTCAAGAGCTTGAACTACAACAGACTAATGAGAAGAATGTGGCTCATTATAGGCCATGCACCAAGGAGTATTTTCCATGTTATGTACATTTCCTCCCTTTAAAGGATATGGGGTGTCCTGATTTTGTATGTTCTTTAACTTATCATTCTGAGGTTTGCCATCCTTCCAAGTAGTGTTGTATGGCATATCATGTAATCTGGGAGGCCTATCTTACCAATTATAATGAGGTTTGTCATTCTTACTTATCTTAGTAGTAAGATCTTTCATAGCAGTCATTAACTTTTCTATTTTGTCTTCTTCCTTGGCAACCTTATTAGGCTATTATTTTGATTCTTGCCACAGTCTACCATCGGTCCTCCTTCCCACCTTTCCAGATGCTTTCCTATTACTTTCTACATTGATGGAAATTCTAAAAGAATCTCTCAGACTATGTAGGTTTTTATCCCTTTGACTGTAAGCCATTTTAGAATCAAAAGCATTATAGTAAGTGTTCAGACACATATTACCATCTAGTCTCATCACTTGGTAAAGCCTATGCATTGCTTTCTGAAACCTTGCAATGAAATCTATGACAATTTCATTATCACACTTCCTAATGTTATTGAACTCATTGAGCATAAAGCTCACATTCGTTTTATCACCATATTGCTCTTGGAAGCAATTATTAAAGTCTTCCCAAGAACCAATGCTATTTATGGGCAGACCTCTGTACCAATCCTTTGCATCATCCACTAAGGATTATACAAATAATTTCATGATGACATATTCATCTACAATAATCATTTACCAGGTCACCAAAAGATTTTAGGTGCTCTTCTAAACTTATAGCATTATTGCCAACAAACTTGTGAAGCCTGTCCCTCAATTCAGTAGGAACATGGTGTAGTACCCTTACTTGTTTGAACTGATACTTTGTTCTTATTATTCTCAGTGGATACATTATCATTGGTTATTTAGAATTGTATAACAATGTTTCATGTTTTATCTGATTATGAGACATATGTTTTATTTGCAGTATTTATGTATTTATGTTTTATGGCATTATATGGTTCATTGCTATGTACTGACGCTTTACTTCATCTATGCACTGTGTGTTGTGTATCTGCGAGTGTATGGGATGCATGGGGATGATTTTCCTTCACTCATCTCGGTGAGATAGGGAACGTCGCGAATCTCCTTCATCGGTGTGTATGTTAAAATTTTGATATATGTATATATGCATGTGTGGTCGGTGATGCAGGATGTTGCAGGTACAAGTACCGGGTAGGTACGGGGTATCGTCTCCACCTGGCTACACAGGTCTGAGCGTGCCTTATATTTTCCGATGGAAGTAAAGGAGATAGTAGTTAACCCTAATTTTAGTCAGTTACACTCGGGTGAGTGCCTTCAGTAAGTCATTCTGTCAATTGGTTTGGTCTTCATATTTCATTGTTTGATCTTTATAAAAGTCGTTTGATGCTTGCTCAGTCTGCATATCCAGTGTCCCAATTTTTGTATGTCATTGGTAAATGTTATGTTTATTACGTCCATAAGAGTAGTTTTGGTAATTGGAGGAAAAAGAATCAAGTGATCTAGTGAGTTAATATCTTAGTATGAGTCGATATGAATTTTATCAACTTGTTAGCTCGATAGTTGCAATTCGATCATTTGAATAAATGTAAGGACATAATATACTCGGAAGGCAATAATCACTGATAAGTAGTTATTTGAGTTGAGATAAGGTGATCGTATTATCAGTAGTTTATATCGCCATCGGTTTACTGTGATTTTGGATTATGCGTGTATATAATTAGAATTATAAATATGTCATGTTTTATAAACTTTTCGAACGTATAATATATACATAATTCAATTATTTGAATATATATATATATAAGAAATGCCGCTCATTATAAATATTAGAAACCAAAATATACATTTACAAATATAATTTGCTAAGAAGGATTAATATTTAAATATTTATATTAATTAAAGTCATTAATTAATTATTAAAAATATAATAATGAAATTAAAATAAAACAAATTTTAAAAAAGGTAATGGCGGGTTTTTAAGTTTAAGTAAACTAATAATTATGGTGGTCGATAGTAATATCGACCACCCCCCTTAATAAAGGGAGGGGTCGGTATTACTATTGATCACCCTCCTCCCTTTCATTATACACATCTCCTCCCATTTTAATTAAACGCTTCTCCATGTGCAGCGGACAACGACTACCCTCCTTCCTTTGTAACGTTTCATACTCCATGTGGAAGCCACGTTGCAAGCAAGCATAAACCACGATGGGTATTGCTATTCCATGCACCACGTTAACTTGCAAATACAGTGGAGGCACCGATTTATATGCAAACTTTGCCATTAAGGTATGTAGTGGTGGAAAGTAATGTAAGGGTAAAAATTAATGTGAGGATTAACTTAGAAAATAACGTGGTTCATCAACCCACGTAAACCCACCCATATCCACCATTTTTCTACGTGAATTATATGGTAATTTAACCTTGCACATAGTTAGGAAGTTATTTTTAGTAAAGTCAATTTAGTATTGAAGTCAAAAGCCATGTGTATTATCTATAAATAAGGACTTAACCACTTTAGAAGTGTGGTGTCGTGAAATAGGTAATGAATAACTTTACATGATGAACACATAGGTGTTCAATAACGACTAGGACTGTTATGTTGTAATTAGATCTTGAGTGGTGTCACTTAGAGTCAATCCACCACTAGTAGAGATAGCCCGAAAGTAGGAAAGTGGGTAGATGACAACCTTATATATAGACCATTGAGTTGGAAGAGAAGGGGGGATGGAGATGCAACGAAGGAATAGAGAATGAAATAGGAGAATAGCAAGTTGGAGAATAGTGAGTTGAAGAATAGCAAGTTTGAGATTGACAAGCAAGGCATAGAGCTAATTGGTGGAAGATCGTCAGAAGGTTCACAAATCAAATTCAAGCTTGCAAAGAGGTCAGGGTTTCATTTGATTTTGTTTAATATATAACGAAGGTTGGAATTTGTATTTTTTTGAACATAGGTTATGGTGATTTATATAATTATGCTTATATCATTGTTAATTAAAAATATAATTATTAGTCATTTAAAATAGCTGAATGGAAATCATAGTGAAATAAATGTTAACTAGTTTAATTTCTATAGTAGTGAATAGGGTTATTTAAGCTTGTAGTTATATTATAAGGTTAGTGGATAGGGAGCATGATAGATGTTATGGAAGATGTAATATAGCAAATATGTTTCTTTAAGAAAGTATCGACATTTCTTATGAATTAAAATTATAAGTTTATATCGCCTAATCTCTCTAGATGTCCATGTACCCTGATTTATTTACCTCTTTTCTCAACAAATGATGACATTGATTTATTTGGTTTAATATAGTTGAAATTCTTATTATTTTCTAGAAATCTTAAATTGCAAGCTATTTATACATTTGGTTGTTTTAAGAAAGATTGTTGTCAATTTGTCTTGTGTTGTGTCTTGGCCAGTTATTTAGAGGTTTTAACCTTAAGGAAATGAGCCACTGTGAGTTGTTCGTAATGGTCAAACTTAGGTTAGTAATTTTGTATCTTTCATTTGAGGTAGGTCAAGTTTGGGAATGGCTATCTATGTCGCCATAGAGTTCTGTAGATAGAACTAACCCATAGTGTCCTAAGAGAGAGAGTGGCTTTCAAGCGGGAACTGTGCCGAAGAGGTGACAGGATAACCCGTTGGAAGTTGGTTAAGAAAGTGAAAACCTAATAAATGACTAGGGAAGGGTAGAATAAAAGTTAAATGAAATAATGTGCCTCGCACATAGGTGAGTGCTAGTATAGGGCTCATAATGTAGCGAGAAGGCCTGGAATGGAAAACTTACCACCTTGTCTTCATGAGAGGATTGGTAAGGTCCGCATGAGTCTTAGTTGGAATCGGAGGTTCGGGAGAGGTCACCAGGATAACCCAGGATGGGGGCCGGGACCTATGGAGGCTGTACCATGGTATCCACCATAAGACATGCGATGACACTTTCTCCTTAGAGTCACTAGTGTTTTGTGAGTTGGGTCACATAAATGTAAGTGGAGTCTTGTAGTCCTTTCATCCTTGTTTCATTTTTCTTGCTTGAGGGTTATCTACTATCTCCAGCACGGTGGGGTGGTTCCTTTTCGGAATCACATGGTCGGGTGGTAGTGTCACTTCCCATCGAATGTTCTGGTACGTATCTTCGGGCGAGGAAGGACTTCGCTGATGATCTTGGATCGTGATTCATGTACCGACTCTTCTTCCTATCCATCTATCAGTTAAATACTAGAGGTTTTGAAAAGAAACTATATGTAACTTTCATTTGTATCATTTTAGCTCATGATGTAATTTCATTTTGAAAACATGTATTTTTGAAAATTGAAAGCAAAGAAATATTGTAATATATGCTACTTCAATTACTGATTTCTGATGTATATAATATATGATTTCTTGAATAAATTTAGATTCTTTCATTGCGGAAATTTTATCTTAAATATTTAATTTATGAAGTAATATTCATTGGCAACCCTTAGGAAATTCAAGTGTAAAACTTCCGCTATGTTATTAGATGTACTAAGGTTTAATTCATGCATTTAAAAAAAAAAAAAAAATTATTTCACCCTTAGTTGCATAGATTATGATGTTTTCCTTTAGGGTTCCTGACGGGGCATTACACATGGTTAGGGTACCCTGGGATTCCCTCAAAGAAAAGCTGTATGTACAAATCCAGATTAATGGGTCTTCTCTAGAACTATTTCCCAGTAGGGTTATTACCCAATTTCATTCTCACATTAAGACCATGAGTTGGAGGGATTTGGTTACTTTGATTGCTAATAGGGACTTTATTAACCGGAACAGTACTCACAGGTAGGGTTGACTGAATTTTGACTGGAGGGAATGAGGCATGTTGAGGTAAAATCTTATTTGGGTATGTTGAAGGAAAAATTATGGGAGGAGCCTTTAGATAATTAATTTTTCTTTTAACCTCTTGATTGGCTGCTTCTAATTCAACTTTCTCCAATTCCCTTTGCAGATCTTCCTTCTCTTTTCTCATCCTATCTATCTCTCTCTCATGTGCAGACAACTGATGAGAGATTTATGTTGTAGTCTTAGACCCAAACGCATTTTCCCTGCACTTTTGTTTTCCTTTGTCAACATTATTTCTAGCATGTTGTGGGTCACTAAGAACCTCCCTCCTAGGTTGCACAACAAATTTGTGTGTAGGGTTGATCTTGGTAGTCAAATTTTCTCTAATGACTGGACCTTCCTCCTCACTCTTAGTTTTCTCTTGGGTGAACAATTCAAGATCAGCAATCTGCCTTAAAAGCCTATCTCTCTCAATCAATTTAGCCTTAACTTCCTTCTCCTTATTTATTTCTTTTTGTGTCCTTAGGGAGATCAATTGATGAACTCTTCTATTAAGAGCCTCAATTTCTTGGGACACTTTATCTTCATCAGGGAACATCTCTTCAGAATCTGACACATTGACTTGATCAATATTAATCAGACTAATATTCCCATCTATAGTTCTTGGTACAGAGTCCATCTTAACATCAGAACTTTTTCTCTCCTTCCTAGATAAACTAGCATGAGAAATCCTCTAATTCAAAACTTGGATATCCTCATTATTGCCAAACAAACCAGAATGAAAACACAAAATGTCTTGCTCAAATTCATAGGAAGAAGAATTTGAATTCACATATATGGGTCTTTCAGATGACTTACCTATATGAATTCTTTTTTGTATCCATACAGAACTAGATGGCTCATGTGCAACTCATCTTTTCTGGCCTCTTTGTGCCTTCTCAGGTAATCCCTCTTGCAACGTCTCTTGAGGATTTCTCCTCATGAATGATCTGGTGTTCTTTCCTCTCTGCATTATACTTGTTTTCCTTAAAATGAATTGTCCTTATTCAAGAGAATTGGTTATTTTATGTTAGAGTCACCACCCTAAAATTATGGGAAAATAAGAAAACAAGCTTGACAAATCACTTGCAGGAGACTATAGAACAAGAAGATCTTCAGAGAGAGAAATAACAAAGATCGGGGATAAAATAGCCTGCCACAAGGACCAAACACACACAAGTTCAAACAAACTTTCAAGCAATATAAGCACTAGATTATGCAATACAGATTCACACTATGACTCTCCCCAGCAGAGTCACCACTTTTGTTGTTCTCAAATTCCAATTTCTCTAATCCCCTCTATAAGAAAATTGAAGGCCTTTGTTGCATATGGAGAGGACAACAAGAAAATAGAACTCCAGAATAACATATAACAAGGTTTCTACAAAACCTTCTATACTTTAAGCTTATCCACAGCTTAGGTGGGTATACCTCTTGTGAATACTTTCACAATTTTAATATAAGATCCACAGTAAACCAATGTTAAAAACCTATGAGCCTCATCACCTCAACAATACTGAAACATTAAAGAAAACATGTGTTCATTTTCAGTCTTGACCCCAAGAAAGATAGAAAAAACTCCATAAGTGATTTCAGTGCCTTATCTAGGCTACAGAGTCACCCAAATTAAACAAGAATTCTGAATTTGGACATTCACATACATCCTATCACTTCAACTTCATCAACTTAATATATGTCTGACATGTATGAAAGTTTTTCCTTTATGCTAAACTTGTTCATTAAATTAAAGCAGAAAACACTATTGATTCACTAACAAAGGGGTTTTACGTATATTTAATTCCTCCCCTTGAGAGAAAACCCTAAAACACGTCTGTAAGCTTGCCTTGTGATCCCCATCCAATCAAATAACCCTTGATTATTTAAATGAACATAGTAAATCAATAAATGCATGCAAAAAGACAATAGAAATATGAGCTCAAAATGATCTGATCTGTATATTAATATCCATTTTCACAAATCATACATAACTCGAGATCTTTCTGAAAAACCGGAAGACCGTATATTAATTTTGGCTGAGTTTCTTTACAAGTTCTTGTGATGTCCTTTACTCAAGTCCTGGTATCCATTTATAATGATATGGATGCAAACAAGCTTCAGACTTCCCTAGGAAAAGTTTGTTACAACCGTGAATCCCGCTAAAAAGAAGTTGCAATCATTTTCATTCCTAACGGCTTTGAAGTTTGTTATACCGCTGCAATGTCAGCTAACTATTCTTGAACCTTTTCTTCTTGCATCACATATTTTTTTTTCCACTCTTGGAACATGTCATCACCAAGCCTGGAGAAGTTAACAATTTTCTTTTTCAACTTATTCAATCTTTTCCATGTGTTTCTTAATTGCTTAACCTCCATCTCCAAAAAACCATAATGTGACTTCATCTTCTCAATTTCTTCAATTATCCGAATAAATAAAGATGTGTCATCTGAATTGATGACTCTATTTATCCATTGAGACATTTATGTCTTAGCTCATCTAGCCATACTTTTTCATCTTTTAACTCACTTGTGCTGACAAAACCTCCAGGAAATATTTCAAATTTCTGGTCAGCATATTCCTTTCTGTACAGATTTGCCTTTCTTTCTAGACCTGCTCTTCCTTCTACCAACTTGGTCATGCCTTTCACTAACTCACAGGTGGATTTAATAGTGGCATTAGCATTTGCTTCTTCATGGGATGAACACATGAATTCCAATTCCACCTCCCTAGGCATCCACTTATTCAAAATTGGCTCTAGAACAACCTTATCCTCCTTTAAACCTGTCAGCATGTTCAAAATTCTTTGTATATATATGCACAATAGAAGCCCCTATTGTGTCAGCAAACTTCAAAATTGTGCCTCTGACCTTTTCCTCATACTTATTTGCAAACAGGGCCTGAGCCTGCTTCAACTTTTCCACTTCATCTTGTATGGTCTTAGTTGATTGAAAACTAGAAGACATAGGAGAAGGGGGAAATTCAATGATTGGACTCGTGGATGGAGATTTGGTTGGAGAAGTGGCAATCATTTAGGTAGAAGATTCACCTCTCTGGTATTGCCCTGCTAATTGATTTTTCAATTTGGCAATGATACTATCCCTTTGGGCTATCTCCACTTTGGCCTCATTATAACCTTTTAGAAACATCTCCAGTTTTACCTGGAGATCAACTTTTTCCTTGGCTTCCTTCTCGGCTACTACCACACTGAATTTTGCTGATTTGAAAACTATGCTAGCAGCCTCTACTACCCCTATGTCCTGCACTCTCTTCACAATCATACCACCGAGATAGCTGGACTCTAAGGTGTCCTTCCTCTTTCTGCTCTCATCCCTCCTTAGAGACCACATGACCAAAGCAGCATGGTCCTTGCTAAATGTCACTCCTTCCAAGGGTTTTGTTTCTTTCCTTACTACTTCAAGCACTAATGCATCTGCTATATCCCACTCATGAAGAATTAATACACGAACTTTTGCTACCATTTCTCTCCCCTACTTAGGAGTAATGGCTTTGAATTCAGTCATCATTTCTTGTTTTACTTCTTCTTCCACCATAGATGTATCTTTGTGGGGATGTTCACGTTTCTTCTTCTCACATTTTGCTTTAAATTGTTCTATATTTTGCCTTGAAACAAATTGCATGAAAGATCCTATTGTAACAAAATTGTTATCAGTCAAAAATTTCTCATTGGCCTGTTTGATGACAGGGTCTTACTCTTTGCCTTTAAACTCCTTTGCAGTCAAGTCCATTTCAGCATTTGGTGGTTCTTCAGGCATTCCTTCTTGTACTTCCTGTAGACAGGAAAATGGAAACCATCAAAGCAATAGATAAACTAGCTCAACCACAAAAGCTAGATTGCAATGATAAGAAATCCTAAAAACATTCAATAAAGGCATGAAGATGAAATACTAAAATAAAATGTAAACCAAAGCATGTATCTCCTTCATTTTTCCTCCATTGTCCTTCTTTCTCCTTCAAATTAGTGTGTTTGTGGATCTCACCTACAAGTGCAAAAGCATAGTATGAAAGCAAGATGACTAGAAAAATGGCAGCATAAGGATACTAGAAGCGTGCTTTTCTCTCTTTTGATTGAAGATACTCATCCAATTTATAGACAAACTGGAGAGAGGAAAAGATTAGCATGAAATTGATTTGAATGGAAATTCAAATCATGAATGGCAAAATTATGACAAATTATGACAAGATTGACATGCAAGATTGATTGATTGACAAAATTATGACAAATTATGACAAGATTAAAATGTCATTCCCATGACAAAAGGGAAGAGAGAAAATATCCTCCATGATTGCAACAAATGGAAGCATAAACATAGGAGAAAATTAGGGGAAAAATAGGAGAAATAGAAATTAGGAATTAGGAGAAATTAGTAAATTGGAAAATTGAGGAAAAAGATGAAATGGAAATTAGGTGAATTAATTAATAGGTTTTCATCCATTAATTAATTCATGAAAAGACCTAGGACTAAATAAATAGATTTATTTAACCCACCAAGAAGAAGAAAAGGATTTAATGATCAAATCATAAAACCCTAGAAATAAGAGGACAAGGAATTAGGTCAAGACAATAAGAAATTAATGTCGATTTGCTCATGATTCTAATTAAAAAAGGACCAATGTTGATAAATGATTGAGATTGATAGGTGCCAATTGATGAGGAACAATGAATAATTGATCCAAATTGACATGATTGAAAAGGACAACGATCGATGACAAATCGATCGCAAAATGACAAGATTGACCAGGACAAGGATCGATGATGAATCGATCACAAAATTGCAAGATTGACAAGGACAAGGATTGATGACGAATCGATCACAAAATGACATGATTGACAAGGACAAGGATTGATGACGAATCGATCGCAAAATGACGAGATCAGCAAGAGGACAAGGATCGATGACTAATCGATCACAAAATGACAAGATTGACAAGTTGATAATCGCAAATGATTACTAAAAGATGATTGAAAGATTGACAAGAGGACAAAACCCTAATTCTATCATCGATTAGGATTGATGATGTCCAAAATGATGATAAATGAGCACGCACCATGATGCGGCAGGATAAGATCGGCCAAAATCATGACTGAAGATTGCTTTCGACAAGACCTAATTCGAAAGCAATAAAAATGAGGAATGTAGAAGAAGGACTCGATTCTCGCAAATGATAAAGACCAAGTGCGCAACATAGAAGAAATGTTAATGCAATGCAAGAACCCTAAAATAAGGCAATGCGTGAATGTTAAAGTATGACTCCGCAAGCGTTGACCATTTTTAGACGTCTACATTTTGCCCCTCTTTGAGACAATGTGATTCTAAGCGTTGTTTCAAAGAACAATAATGAAAATGCCCTAGACAATAACAATGACATATGCATGCCCCCTCGAGGAATTGGCCGAAAAAATCCAGAAAATAGGCCAAGTGATCGATAAGAATGATAGAAGATGATAGGTTCGAACGGATAAAAAATTGAAGGTCAAATGCACAAAGGACAAGCAGTGGAAGGCGCAAAAGACCGCGACCAGACTAATGGAAGAAATGTTAGTAAGAAGAAATTAGACAGAGGACAGTTAGAGATGAAGAAAAACTTGCTTTCACCAATGCACAGAAGTAGGTGAGAACCTTTATTTAATGTAGCAAAGTGGATGCAGAGCATCATGGCATTGAAGGCCAGAGCTGAAATGCAACTGCTTTTGCAAAAGACAGACACATCGCACACAAGGAATGAGTGAAGCATCCTAGGGTGCATACATCAAGGATTGAGGTATGTGCGGTGTTCACAAAGCAAACATACTTATCACAGACATCCAATGATATAGTTGCCCCAGTTTGTCACAAACATTCCACAAACAGCAAACACAACAAAAAAGGAAAGGGACCATGAACCATCCCAGTCACTCTAAATCACTCAGTGACATCATCGAGCAACATAGGAACATGATCGAAGCCAAAGATAAATCAGTAAAAATATAAGACACAAATTCAACCAAGTCAAACAAACAGTTTGATCGCCATTGTCAAAGGTGGAAAACAAGAATGATCATGTTGTTTGGTTTTAGGGAATGCGGTACCCCGTCTAAGATAGGACACAGTCTAGTTTCGAGTATACCACACCCTGTATAAGACCCATGATAATAGTGACAAGGACAAATGATATTGATGTTGATTGATTGATATGACAATTTTAATCAGGTTGAATGTTTGGTTTGATTGAAAAGTTCATCTGTTAATGCGTGATTTCATTAAAGCACAATGTTTGATTGATTGTCGTTCGATGTATACTCAGCAATCTGTCTATGCACAAAGGGGACCATTTATTGACAAAATGCAAAATGCTAAAGGAATTGCTTTTGGATTTTGATGTTTTGAAATTTTTTTGTTCATTTTTTAGGACTTTATTCAATTTTTAGGGATTTTTTTCAGGACATTGTTTTATTTTTAGGGATTTTTTCAGGACATTATTTGATTTTTAGAGATTTTGCCCCCAGTGTCTAGCAAGGCAAGGAATATGACAGGTGAATAAATAGGCTTGCTGAAATGATGGTGGATAGAGGGAAGACAAAGGCCTTTTATCATGGCGACAATATAGATGCAATTTTCAAGGGCTATTGCATGATGGGACAAGAGACTGGATATGACAATGTAAAGCAGGAACATGGCATGAGGGACATGTCAAGAGGTTTTTGAAACTATGTTTAAATTTTGCGTCCTTATGTTAGATCAAGATCAAGGAATGAAAAAGAGTGTATGGATAGTGATAAGATATGGATAGGATAAGCAAGACCAAGAATGGATAAGGGACATGGACTGAAGGTTAGGGTAGGCTAAGGGATAGTGGCAGAAAGTTGCAATAAGCTAGGGAATATGGATGAAAGGTTATAATAAGCAAATGGATAAAGACCAAAAGCTATGATGGACTAAAAGTTGTGAACAAGATGCATGATGCTCATGACGATCCTTAGCCTTGTCAAGATCAAAGGTGGAAAGAGGAAACTGGACATGAGGGACAATAGGATATGAAGGAGTATGACATGGTATGATAGGATAATGAAGGGCAATGACAGGGGTTCAATAGGATAATGGAACAATGAAGGACAAAAGGATATGATAGGATAAAACCTATCCCCAAGTACGGTATGCAAGAAGTTCATAGACTACGCATGACGCCTGTTTGTCAGGTTTTCATCATGGTACTTACCCAAGGTGTCTGTTTGCCAGGTTTTCACTAGTGGACGAATTATTTTTCCTTTACTTTTGTCTTTTTTTTTTCACTTTTTTTTTTTTTTGTATTTTTCAATAGAAGATGGACACATTATAGGGGATGGAAGAAGGACTCAAACATCTTTTTGTTTGGATAGTAGCCTTGAAAAAAAAAAATGGACCATGACCTTTAAAAGTATGCTCAAAGACGTTGGTAGGATAAGGTCATGGAAAAAGAGATGAAATTAAGGCAAGGATTTATGCAAAGGATTGGACTAGAGGGATGGAAAGATGGAAAATATGCATTGGATAATGGATAGGGTATTGGAAGAATTGGGCTTCACTGGATGGAAATGAAGGCAAGATCAACATTGGCACACACCTTGACGGGTGGTGGATTGATGGAGGAAAAATGGATCTCAAATTGTGAGATTTGGATGGAGGAATAGCTTGGGATTTTGGGACATAAGGGCCCAAAATGGATGAAGAAGGTGGTGGAGGAACAAATTTGAGAGGTTTGGATGGAGGAATAGCAATTTTGGATGCCAAGTTGGATGTTTCTTTAGGCCTTTGTGCTTCAAGGAGTTGCTTAGGGATCCACATGGTTTTTGATTTTTCATGCTTTTGTGGCTCCTTGGAGTGCATTGCTTGCACAAGGGATTTAGGAACCCATATATATTTTGACTTTGCTTTATTTTTCTCAGTGGGCCTTTGTGGCCTTTTGGATATATTTTTTTCTTTATAGATCATATTGTTCTTTGTTTTGACATGTCGATTATATTGGACATGTTGATCCTTGAATACATGTGGATTTCTAGACTTATGACTTTTATGCTTGGCATCCAAATTGCTTGGAGGGGGAAGGGAATGCATGGATGGATGAAATTTGCTCAAGGATTTGTGCCTTTGTTGACCTTGCATAGAGGATGAAGGAATATAAGGGCCTAAGATGGATGGAAAGTATGATGGGGAAGGTGTATGTTTTGATTTTGATGGAGGGATACCAACATCTTGAGAGTGAGTTGTGTAGACATGAGCCTTAAGATCTTCTTTGATATGGAGGGGTTCTTTCGCATGAAGGTCTACTCCTTTGCCTTTATGAATATCTTGACTTGTAGGATACTCTTTTCTTTGGGAAGAAGACATGAGTCCATTATGAGGTGGATATGATATGAGAGAAATAATGAGATCTTGAAGTGGATTAGATTGGACCAAAGAGGAAGAACCCATTGTTAATGTCAGGGGTTCATGAAAATCTTGCACTGACACATTTGAATCATGAGGGGGAGTAGGATCATGAGGGGGACTAGGATTGTGTAGTGGACATGGTTCAATGACAGGCTCTTCAAGAGATGGAATGGGAGAAATAATGGGATCATCAAAAGAAATGTGATCTTGGAGTGTATATGGAGCATTAAGACAAGGAGATGGAGGAACAAAAGGATCTTGTGGAGGATTTAAAGGAATAATTTGATCTTGACAAGGAGGAAGATCATTGGAATGCTCTTTAAAGTTTCTTTGCTCTGTACTTTTAATGGGATCATCGGAAAGGATGGAAGGGATATCTTGATCTTTCTTAGGAAGTGGAATGCCAATGGGATTTGAAAGGACATTTTTTTCATGAAATGGAAGGGGATCGTTTGGGATTGGATGGACTAGGATATCTTGATCTTGCTCGGGGAGTGGAGTGTCAATAGGATTTTGGATAGGATAGACAAGAATAGGGGAATCATCGTGAGTGTCTGGGAACATGGGGTCCTGGTCAACAATTGGATGGGATGATAAGGTTTCAGGATCTTGATCTTGATCTATTTTAAGACACGTTTCTTCATGCTCTAAATTATCCTCTTGACATGGGGTTGGACTTTGGATATGCATAGAGGATTCTGACAAGGGCTTAATGTTTTGGGATGAAGGAAATGCACTTTGAACATTTGTGATGGATTCTGACAAGGAATCAATGCTTGAACATGAGGAAGAGGGACTTCGAATGGGGTCCTCTAAAACAGGTAATGGCAATAAAGTGCATGGTGGCATTGGGTCTTGTATTTCTGAAACATTACAAGGATGTGCATCATGAATTGGATTATTTTGGCAATCAATTATGGATAGCCCTTGGATAATTTCATCCTTGGGTGTATTGGTTGATGAGGACAATATGGAAGGTTCTTGTGAAACTTCTAAAGGTGTAGGGATAGATGCCATTGGAGAGTCAATTTGTTTATGGGGGGATGAGGCATTGCTAGACATAAGTGTATTATCTTGATCTTCCTCAAAGAACTCACTTGGTAATTTCCTTAAGATCCTTGCAATAAGGCCACCTTTCTTTCGAGGTTTTGACATGGTTGTATCTAGAATTTGAACTTGTTTGGAAAGGAGTTGGTTCAGGTCTAATGTCATGTTTTGATTTCGAACTAGATGTTGATCAAATTGGTTTGACATGTTCAAAATTTGGCTTGGTGCATGTTGCAAGTTTTGTTTTTGAATTTATGATTGTAGTTGTTGACATTGATATGTTGATTGAACTTGTTGATATTCCACCATTGGTTGAACTATTTGTGGACATTGTATAGTTGGTTGGACATATTGTTGAAATTGGACCATTGGTTGTATTGTTTGTATATGTTGGACCATTGGTTGTGTCTGTTGGATATGTTGTTGATTCGAGATTTGATTGAATGAAATTTGACCAAATGAATTTTGATTTGGGACTTGATTGAAATTTGTGCTTGTTTTTTTAAATTGTTTCATCATCTCTATTTAAGAGATGAGAGTTGGTATGTCTGATCATTTGATAAGAGCTTTTACATCAATTGGCTCAAAGTTTGGGTTTGGACCTTGAAATTTTTAAAATGTTTTGGACCTTTGGGATCTATTCTTCTCAATGTTTTTCACTTTTTGTTCCAAAATCTCCTTTTCTTGAGCTAGTTTCTCCTCTAGTTTTTGTATTTGGACATTTACATCATCATGATAAGTTTGATCAAAGTTCTGAGACATGTAGAGATTGGATTGACATGATTAATTTCTCAATTGTGATGACATGGCTTCATAAGAAGGTTGAGACCTCATTTCAACAAACATGTCACTATGCAATGCAACTAATGGGATTGACAAATGCAACCTAAAAGGATAACAATGCAACTTAATGTTTTTGTTGTTTTTTCAAGATTTGGACAAACTTTTTGGAATGCAAACCTAAAGACTCAACCTTGGGAAGTTGAAATGAAGCCAAGACCTTAAAGGACAAAGGACCAAATGACAATAGGACAAATTGACAATGCCTCACCTATATGCTTGGATACTAAGCTAGGTTTGAAAAAAATGATATTAATGAAAGGACAAATTTTAGACAAGGTCAAGACTCCCTAACAACAACTTAGGTTATCATCCAAAGTTTTGATTTTTCAAGTTTGACAAACCAAATTTTTGAGACTAAATGCAAGAAGGCAATGATTATGACAATGACTTAGGATATGACATGAAAATGATCTAAGGATATGATATGACAAGATGAAGCCAAGACAAGATGATAATACAATGATAAGGATATGCGAAGACAAATGACTTGGAATATGCAAAATGCAACCTAGGCAAGACCTAATTTTAGCATGACAAGGATAATGCACGAATATCACCTAAATGGAAATCTAACTTGGGTATGACAATGAAATGAAAACTTAGAGAAATGATTTGGAATCGAAGTGCAAAATGAGGACGCTTGCAATGAAAAGGACTAAAATGAAGGGAGATGACAATATGCCCTAGGACCTAAGTTGGACTATGCAAAACCTAACCTAAAGTGACATGAATTTTGAAACAAGGATATTCAATGTTTTGACAAGTCATGTTCAAATGTTGGATGAATACTTGGACAAATTTGGACTTTTGTTCGGATTGTGTTTTGAATTGAAGGTTGTTGATTTTGAAAATCCAAGTTGATTATGAGCACTTTTGAAAGTTTGTTTTTAACCTTTGACAATCACGGAAGACAAAATGCTTGTTTGACTTTGACTCAAGACAATCAAGCACATTTACAACAAATTCAATGGTTGGCAAGGGCAATATCTGTTGAATCCTCTAACCATAAAATACAACACTTAGCCAGATAGCTAGACGCTTGGTAGCACTGGCTCCCCCTTACAGTGCATTCACTTCTCGGGCATACCAAGCTTCGAGTTCAAGGGGCATCACTTCCCAAGAACTTTCTATCTCTAACTAAGGAGTACATGAGAGGTGTCTTCGGCATGCACGTATCACAACGCCTGAGCCAATAGATAGAAGGATTTTGGCCTCTAAAAACAAGAGATTCTAGTAAGGGCATCCGTTCGGGTGGGTATTGATCCGGCAAATAAATCATCGCAATACCATTCCGACACCCATTGTCTACAACTTTCATTGCATCCACAATTATTTAGAGTGGTTCAGAAGAGCTTGGCTTTAGCCCATCACCACTTTGGGTTGTTCCCTCTCACCAATGCCTATGCGAAGTGCCAGGCAAATCGGGAGGCAGGCCCAGTTCTAAGGGTTAAAACATGCAATCAAACTAAAAACAGACAAAGCATGCATTGTGTTCATTAACCTTTAAGAAATGAAATGTGCAACTACTTTTTAAAAAAATTGCAAACAAGATGTTTTAGTGAAAGTCTTTGACCGCGTCCTGCATAAGATTCATTAGTAGTTGTATTTTTAGTCTTTATCACACGTAACGCCAAGATGTTGCACAGAGAATCAGTACCAAGGAAAAACCAGAATGCAAGAAACAGAATGAAAACAAACTAATTTGCAAGTAAAAACACTGATTTTACCTCTGTTTCTGGCCTTACAGAGGCACAGAATGTCTCAACATAGGCATAGGATGTCTTGACACAGGCACAGATCCCTTCAACACATGCGCAGGATGTCTTGACACAGGCGCAGGAGTGTCTAGAAAGCTCTAAGTTGCCTTGTTTCTTGAGTTTTTCACCTACAAATAGCTCAAAAAGTACTCAAACATGGTTAAATGGTTAGTTCACATCGGGTTCACCAGAAAATGTAGATAGGAAAAAGGAAACCATCAAAGCAATAGATAAACTAGCTCAACCACAAAAACTAGATTGCAATGATAAGAAATCCTAAAAACATTCAATAAAGGCATGAAGATGAAATACTAAAATAAAACGTAAACCAAAGCATGTATCTCCTTCATTGTTCCTCCATTGTCGTTCTTTCTCCTTCAAATTAGTGTGTTTTTGGATCTCATCTACAAGTGCAAAAGCATAGTATGAAAGCAAGATGACTAGAAAAATGGCAGCATAAGGATACTAGAAGCATGGTTTTCTCTCTCTTTTGATTGAAGAAACTCATCCAATTTATAGACAAATTGGAGAGAGGACAAGATTAGCATGAAATTGATTCGAATGGAAATTCAAATCCTGAATGGCAAAATTATGACAAATTATGACAAGATTGACATGCAAGATTGATTGATTGACAAAATTATGACAAATTATGACAAGATTGACATGCAAGATTGATTGATTGACAAAATTATGACAAATTATGACAAGATTAAAATGTCATTCCCATGACAAAAGGGAAGAGAGAAAATAGCCTCCATGATTGCAACAAATGGAAGCATAAACATAGGAGAAAATTAGGGGAAAAATAGGAGAAATAGAAATTAGGAATTAGGAGAAATTAGTAAATTGGAAAATTGAGGAAAAAGATGAAATAGAAATTAGGTGAATTAATTAATAGGTTTTCATCCATTAATTAATTCATGAAAAGACCTAGGACTAAATAAATAGATTTATTTAACCCACCAAGAAGAAGAAAAGGATTTAATGATCAAATCATAAAACCCTAGAAATAAGAGGACAAGGAATTAGGTCAAGACAACAAGAAATTAATGTCGATTCGATCATGATTCTAATTGACAAAGGACCAATGTTGATAAATGATTGAGATTGATAGGTGCCAATTGATGAGGAACAATGACTAATTGATCCAAATTGACATGATTGAAAAGGACAACCATCGATGACAAATCGATCACAAAATGACAAGATTTACCAAGACAAGGATCGATGACGAATCGATCGCAAAATGACAAGATTGACAAGGACAAGGATTGATGATGAATCGATCGCAAAATGACAAGATTGGCAAGAGGACAAGGATTGATGACTAATCGATCACAAAATGACAAGATTGACAAGTTGATAATCACAAATGATTACTAAAAGATGATTGAAAGATTGACAAGAGGACAAAACTCTAATTCTATCATCGATTAGGATTGACGATGTCCAAAATGATGATAAATGAGCATGCACCATGATGCGACAGGATAAGATCGACCAAAATCATGACTGAAGATTGCTATCGACAAGACCTAATTCGAAAGCGATAAAAATGAGGAATGTGGAAGAAGGACTCGATGCTCGCAAATGATAAAGACCAAGTGCGCAACATAGAAGAAATGTTAATGCAACGCAAGAACCCTAAAATAAGGCAATGCGTGAATGTTAAAGTATGACTCCGCAAGCATTGACCATTTTTAGACGTCTACACTTGTTCATAATTATAGAGAATCTCCCCAAGACTTCCCAGCTACAACAATTGCTCAACCACTGCATGTTCATCTCCCACATGGATTGGGGATTGGGATGGAGAATATAAAGGCTCACCTATTTGTACCTCTTTTCCCACCCTTTGCCTTTTAGGAGAATCTTGAATTTCAACTACATCTTCTATTACTCATTTCCCTTTTGAAGTAGAAGGCTCACCCCTAACTGGCACTAGCACACTGCATTTTGGTCTCTTGTGCATCACATATTCACTTGGAGGGATGGCCTTGGCAAAGGCAAGCTTAGCTAGAACCAACTTAGCCTTTTCAGGGTCATTTCTCAATATAGCTTTCCTCTTCTCCTTTAAGGTTTGCATTAAATCTTCAAAATAAAGTATTAAGAATTTATCCTTTTCTTCAAAGGGAGTAAAAGTAGATAAAGGATCATAACCACTATCAAAGTGGTGGATAAAATCCTGAGCCCTTTTATATGCTATCCAATTTTCCTTTCTCAATTCCTCTTCATCTAGATTGAATTCATTTCTGATCAAATCCTCAGGAGAATGGAACTGGTGTACTCTACCTTTACATACGGCTCTCTTCTTGAACATACCATTAAAGAAATCCTTTGAATTAGCAAATCTGGCCACTGCAATAGACAACCTATAGGGTTGAAAGAAATCATCAAAATGTGTCAACCACCGTTGGTGATTACAAATTGATGTGCAATAGTGATAGTTGGGAAAATTGTTCCTTTCCCCCTATTTGGTAATTCTGCTTCTTGCAAACCTCTGATTTGTCTCAGGACCCTTTCAATTCCTATCTTCAATGGAACTTGATAGGGAAGCAAATACGAAGTTCCTCTGAAACCATAAACTCTTAACACAGTAGAGATAGGGTACAAATATATATCACCACAGCTGTGAACAATTTTTATATCTCCAGCAAATTCCTTAGGCCTAAGGAATTCAAGAAAAGCTTTAGGAATTCTAGGGTTCTGTGGGCACAAGAGGATCCTAAGCCTAGATGCAAAACATCTATCAAACTTCAAGTAGCTCACATCTTCTCTATCCCAAGACAAAATTTTGTTCCACAATTGAATGGGCATCTCCTCACCATCTTTTTCTTTGATCAGGTCCATTTCATTAGCAAAATATTCAGCACCTTTAAATAGAAACATGTGCATAAGGAGAGAATACCACCCAAAAGGTCTGTCTACCTTAGCATTTTTTATCCCCATTGATCCCTCATGAATGGCATCAATGAGATAAGGTGCAAAATCAAAAGTTACTGCCAAAGATGGATTCAAAATCTATGCTATAATGAGCATATAGTGGGTTGGCATAGTTGTTTCAACATCTTCCCAAAGCATCCAACATAGGGACCAATACATCCCTTTATCCCTCAAAGTAAATAGATTTAGAGAGAATGGTTCCATGGTGCTAGGGCCTACAATAGTCAGTCCTCCTATTTTGACAAAAATTTCTGTCAGACGGCCACTTCTGAGGTGATCTCTTTGAGCCTCATACACCTTTGCTAATGTTTTAAAATTGATGGGCTCTAAGTAATTTGATACTTCAATAAGCCCAAAAAATCTCTTGAACTCATCATCATTTATTTCAATTAGTGACCCTCCATTTATATTTATCACACATCTGGTAATAGGGTCATAGTTATTTGCAATCTGGGTTAACAGGTCCACATCCATGAAAACCCCAGAGACTATGAGCTTTCCAACATCTAACTCCCATATACTATTCATTGGAGAAGGGAAATTTATTTGGCCAAATCCCACTTTGAAAAGTCCCAAACCTTATATTCCTATCTGAGAATCCCTTAACCAATTCCCTTTGTCATACAAAAAGTCGCCAATTCTCAGGCAGGGAGCTTTGGGTACCAATTCTTTCATCTTAGCTGTGGCATTAGTAGACATAGTTAACTGCTCTAAAAATTCATCAAAATGGCTCTCTCCTGATAATTTACCTTCCCTATGAAATCTCTTTGTGGTGCCATCTTGGAATTACAATTATTTCAATTAAAACTTAGATAGACTTCTGAGAAATCAAGCACCTAGTGATACCAATTTAAACTATAATTGTCAAGCAATATGCAGAAACTTACTTGTTGCCTAAAGAAATTTGCACTGTGCACTGGTTCCTCTATAAGACTCTTTGAAATGACACCAAATTTTTAGCTAATGTGAAGCTTATTACGGAAACTAAGCATTGAATAGAAACATTAAGCCACATGCTTCAACAATCAATTTGTAATTGAACTCGAAAAATGTCTCCAATGGACCATAAAGAATTTTCTAAGTGTCTTGCCTTTTCACTGCTTCACAAAAGATGAAAACCTCACATCTTTTCATTGCAAAACAGTGCCATCTATCAGATCCTGAAAGATGTGCATGTTCTTTACCTTACCTGAGTCATCCTGCTTAGAAATGGGCCCTGCCTTCCTTTCACTGCTTCGTGAAGGATAAAAATATTGCATCTTTTTCATGCAAAACAATGCTAACCATTGGATCATCCACTATCCTCTCGACTGTTATTCTTCACGGTGACCGCTTGTCTATTCAACTAACCATGACTGCCACCTCTAGTGTTTTTTTGTTGTTTCGCAAAGGTTAATTACCATGTAGCTTCACGTTGTGAAACAAGGTGCATCATTGGATCAATTTCAAGATGCGCAGCCTTTAACTTCTTTAACCTTCAAAGTGGACCCTCTATGCGGAATCCACTTTTCCTACTGATTTTCGGCAAATATCCCCCACGTGTTGGCCATTCATTCACTCAAGAACTTTGTCAGACTCTACATCTGAACCACCACGTGTCTTGTTTAGCCGTATATTTCATCAATATTTCTGCTTAATCACACGGGCCACTCATGATCCATTCAGAGCCACATGTCCTACTGACAGATCACCTTTTGCCTCAGCAAGATATCCAGCTGTATTGCCACCTCATCCACCACATAACCGCCAGCTCCACTTTGCTACTTTGTGAAGAGTAAATTTCATGTTACTTTGGGCTATGAAACAACACACACCATTGGATCTTCTCAGAGATGTACTTTCTTTATCTTGCAAGCCATCCTTTCACTAGGCCCACTGCTTTTTCGCTACTTTGCAAAAGGTAAACTTTGCGCATCTTTACCATGCGAAATAGCACTGACTGCTAGATCTTGTCAAATATATTCAGCCTTTAGCCTTCGCCATGACTGCTTTGCTTGGACCCGCCACCTCTTCGCTATTTCATGAAGCATAAACCTCATACATCTACCCTTTGCGAGACAAGGACAACCATTGGATCATGAACAAGATGCATGATCCTTAACTCATTCTTTAGCTTACCTATTGGGCCCACCAATCTTTCACTGCTTCGCGAAAGGTAAATATCGGGTTACTTCCCTTTGCAAGACCATGCGCATCATTGGATCAACTAGAACTTGCACAATCTTTATGAAGCCCGACAAAGAAATGAAAACTTAGGAGAAGGCAAAAAATTAAAAACATTATTAACGACCTGCCTAAGGCAAAACTTAAATGGGGAATCTCTTCTCATGACGGACCGACCCTTCCACCTAAGTGGAAAAAGTAACAAGAAAATAGAATGCAAGGATTTCTAGATGGAAAAGGTGAATTGCAAAAACCCTAAACCCTTAGACCAATAACCCTCAGAGGCAGAATGAAGAAACTAAGCACTATTTTGTAGATTTTAGCGGATTAAAGAACAAAAATCACCCAATAATCAAAATAGTGATAACATGAGCAACTTGAAGCACTATTTGCTAGAATAGTATCGAAAGGACCAGTAGGAAGTAAGTATGAAGGAAAAGCATCTTTTAAATGTGTTGCATTTAATAAGATTGGTCATTTTGCATCTAGATGTCCTGAAAGAAATTCAAGATTTGAAGAAAGAGTTAAAAGATTATTTAAGCCTAACCCTAGATATTAGAACAAGTACAAATATAAGAAAAATACAGACAAATCATGCTACATAGCGGATGAGGAAGGCATTAATAATTTAGATGATGAACTAGTAGAAGACTCTGCTAGTGGATCTGGCAATGGGAAGGAATGGGTGTTCCTAGCTATCAAGGAAGATGATCCAACACTGGAAGAGAATGTACCTAAAGAGAAGGCACTTGCTACTAACAGTGAAGACAAAGATGAATGGGTAATTGATAGTGGTTGTTCACATCATATGACTGGAGATAAATGGAAGTTTCTGTCTTTGTAAGAATTTGATGATGGATTAGTTAGATTTGGAGATGACAAGGCATGTATGATTAAAGGAAAAGGAACTATATCATTGGACGGTAAGAATAATACAAACAATGTTTATTATGTTGAAGGTTTGAAGCATAATCTTTTGAGTGTAGGACAATTGGTAGACAAGGGATTTCAACTACAGTTCAAGGATGGAAAATGCAAAATCATTAATAAATCTATCTTGGAGATTGATAATTCAATGATGAACGAATAGTACCAAACCGGTACTCAGAGGGGGGGGTGAATCAGTACAGACAAAATACAGTCCTAAACTGGTTCAACTATAATTACTCCAAATGACTGGCAAAGAGTGACACCGGTTTGAAACAGAGTGCAACTGGTAAAACCCAGAACAACTAAAACAATCATAAACTGGTTACTCACTTAGCTTTCCACTCAACTCAAAAATACACTACCATTTCACCCTTATGTATGAATAGGTAATCTATCATCATATCTTCACAATAGCTAGTTCAACATGTTTTATTGACAGGCATAAAACATAGAACCATCATATGCTTAACAGGCAATAACAAAGCATCACAAGATCAAAGCATTACACATTACACACATATTTTTCACATGGAAACCCAACTGGGAAAAACCACGGTGGGGATGAATACCCACAAGCTTATTTCTAAACTCTTTAGAAGTCCACTCTATTAGGAGCCTTGTCTAGTTAAAATGATATAATAGGTTCTGTTAGGAACTGATCATGTTAGGGATCACCTGGTTAAGGGTTAAACCTTGTTACAGGTTACCTTGTTAGAGGATTTCAAGAACTCAATAGCTAAAGGATTTCCATAGTTCTCTAGCTTTCCAGATCTCAATAACTTTGAGTTACCCTATTAAGGGATTTATAGCAAGCCGATTAAGGCTACCCTGTTAGGGGATTTTCCAACTGTTGAGGTGGTTAGAGATCAACAAATATTACAATGATCTGGTAACAACATTCAATGCCAATGCAGATCCACTTAAGCTCCTCTTCACCTTCTGCACTTACACTCTGCAAGTATCACTTCTCTCCTCTGGTTTGGCAAGAATCACGTATCCCTTCTCTTGGATACTCACACACAACTTTTGCCAACAACTTCTGAAAGAATCACAACATTGACCTTATAGGACAATAGACAGGTCAGTAGCATAAACCCTAAACCCTAGACTTGTTAGGTTAAGAAATTCAAATGGTTCAATCCTGACCATTGATCATACTATATTAAATGCAACAGTCTTGATCCAATCTCAAGACATTCTCCATCATTCATTTTCCACCAATTTCATGGTGACTGATAACCCATCACATGTTATCACCGTTTACATACTTTGCACTTTCCCGAGGTAGATAGGGATAGTCTTCTTCATGCAAGATCCTTCACATGCACAAGGTTGACATGGCAATATGATCTGTTCTTTGTTATACTACTAACTCATCACACAAAGATCACCGATTGAGTCATACAAGCTTGAGGTACTCCAACTAGAAATCCTAAAGTGGAAATTACCTACCAACCAGTAGTCATACAATGCTTCCATGTGCCGGTTCCCATGACTACATGTCGGTTCACCTTGACATGCCAGTTCACCTAGAACAAATATACCACTTTACTTTGACATATGCACCGGTTCTCTCTTCATATCACATATTGACATCAATGACAACATACAATATCATTATGTCCTCATATTGGTTCACATAATGCCAACAATCTCCCCCTTTGACATTGATGGCAATATACAAAGATATCTCTCCGCTCCACATCTTTTCCCTCAATTATTGTAGATATCTTCTCCACTTCACATCTTCTCCCCCTTTGACAACAATGTCAAAGTGGAGGCACAAGCTTCCCTGTTCCATTATGTTGCTCCCCCTAAGGAGTAGCATCCTTCAACACATCAATCCAAAATAAATTTGACTATGCAATAACAGACTGATGTGGAGCATATGCTTTTAGTTCATCTTTTGAAGGGGCAGTACCCCTAATTCACCTCTTAAGTGTGTAAATGTAGTCTTTGGGAGAGGCTTGGTAAATATGTCTGCAAACTTCTCCTTACTGGACACATGCTCCAATGCTATCTCTTTGTTCTGAACCTTTTCCCTCAAGAAATGATACTTAAGCTCAAAGTGCTTGGTTCTAGAATGCAAAACCGGATTCTTGGAAATATTAATTGCACTAGTATTGTCACAAAATATACTTACCAGTTCTGATACAGGAACTTTGAAGCCTTTCAATACATGCTTCATCCATATTGTCTGAGTGCAGTTCATGAAAGCTGCAACATACTCCGCTTCCGTTGTAGACTGAGAGATACAACTCTACTTCTTACTCATCCATGAGATGAGTCTACCACCAAGGAAGAATGCACCATCGGTTGTGCTCTTCCAATCATCTACATTACCAGCCCAATCAGCATCTGTGAACACTTTCAAGTTGAAGTCCTTGCTATATGGATTCCACAATCCATAGTCAACAGTTCCCTTCAGATACCTAAGAATCCACTTGACTGCAACCAAGTGGGATTATCTTGGACTAATCTGGAATCTTGCAATAATGCCAACTGCATGTGCAATATCCGGTCTACTATGCACTACATAATGTAATTTACCAATCATTGATCGGTATTCCTTCTCAACAACCAATGCTGAGTCATCCTCTTTGGATAATTTACAATTGGTCACCATCGGTGTACCAACCAGTTTTCTATCTTCCATGCCAAAGGTCTTCAACACCTCTTTGACATACTTAGACTGAGTGATAAAGATTCCATCCTTCATCTGCTAGATCTATAGTCCAATGAAGAGCTTAATCTCCCCTATGAGTGACATCTCAAACACTCTCTTCATCTCATCTGCAAACTCATGACTCATCTTGTCATCTCAACCAAAGATAATGTCATCAACAAATACCTCACAGATCAAGATTTGATCTCCTTCAGACTTCAAGTAGATATTGCTATCTTCACTTGTTATCTCAAATCCAATCTTCATAAGATGGGAATGTAGGCACTCATACCATGCCCTAGGTGCTTGCTTTAGACCATATAAGGTTTTATGTAGCCTACATACCATGTCACTATCTTTAGATAGGGCAAACCCATATGGTTGCTCTATATACACCTCCTCTTCAAGTACACCATTTAGGAATGCAGATTTTACATCCATTTGATATACCTTGAATCCTTTAAAAGCTGCGTATGCAAGAAGCATACGAACTCCTTCCAATCTGGCTACAAGAGCAAAGGTTTCTCCATATTCTTCTCCTTCTTCTTGAGCATATCCTTTGCACACCAATCTAGCTTTCTCCCTAATCATTGCGCCATCCTCATTCAGCTTGTTTCTGAACAGCCATTTGGTGCCAATGACATTTTTATGTTCCGGTCTGGGTACCAAGGACCATGTACCATTTTTCTCTATCTGGTCAAGTTCCTCTTCCATTGCCTTGATCCAGTCTTCATTTTTATGAGCCTCTTTGAATGACATAGGCTCAAATTCAGAGATCAAACATGAGTTTTCTCTGATCTTTCTTCTTGTAAGGATTCTTGCATCGTTATCTCCTATGATCTTCTTAGGATCATGATTCAGCTTGACATACCGAGGAATAGTCTTGACTAGTTCTTCTTGCTTTTCCTCTTCATCCTCATCTTCATCAGTATCAACATTCACCGATTCAGGAACACTGTTACTAGTACTTGGTTGACTGACAACCGAATCCCAAAAGGTTGCAACCAGTTCATTTAAAGCTTGCTCACTGTCGGTTCCCTCTAGTTTCTTAGAGGTTTCATCAACTCTCACATTGATACTTTCCATAATTCTCTGAGTCCTATTGTTGAAACACTTGAGAGCTTTACTCTTGGTGGAATATCCTAGGAATATTCCCTAATCAGATTTAGCTTCAAATTTGCCCTAATGTTCACTTCTCTTGATGTAACATTTGCTACCAAATACCCTAAAGTAGCTAACCACATGTGTCTTACCAGTCCAATACTCATAAGGAGTTTTGTCCTTACCTTTCTTGATGAGTACCCGGTTCATTGTGTAGACTACAGTGCTTACTGCTTCTCTCCAAAAGGTGTGAGCTACCTTTCCTTGAATCAACATGGTTCTAGCTACTTCAACCATAGTCTAGTTATTCCTCTCTGCTAGGCCATTCTGTTGTGGAGTCCAGGAGGCAGACAGTTGCCTCTTGATGCCAAATTCTTCACAATACTTGTTGAACTCACCATAAGTGAATTCCCCTCCTTGATCAGTTCTGAGACACTTGATCCTTTTACCGCTTTCCTTCTCCACTAATGCTTTGAAATCTTTGAACTTCACAAAGGCTTTAGACTTGTCTTTCAAGAATGTGACCCACATCATTCTTGAGTAGTCATCAGTGAGAATCATGAAGTACCTATCACCCTGCACACTCCTAGTTTTCATAGGACCACACAAATCAATATGCACAAGATCAAGCAAGTTGTCAACAGTGAAAGATTTACCTTTAAAGGTTGAGGAAGACATTTTCCCCAATTGACACTCTCTGCACAAGGTATTATCTCATTTTCTTAGCACCGACAACCCTCTAACTGCCTTGATCTTACCAGCCTTCACAATGTTATCAAAGTTTACATGGCAGAGTCTCCTATGCCATATCCAGCAATCATCAAATTTAGCCATAAGACATGTACTTATATTTGCATTCAGCTGAAATAGGTTACCTTTAGTCTACATACCGGTAGCCACAATTTTTCCATTCTTTCCTTTGATTCTACACACTCCATTCTTGAATTCCAGAGTGAGACCACTGTCATTCAGCTAGGCAACACTTAGAAGGTTGTGTCTGAGACCATCAACCCAGTACACATTGTCAGCACTACTCTTTCCATTCAAAGAGATGGACCCTCTACTTTTGACCATGCATGGTGCATCATTGCCAAAGTGAACCACACCACCATCATACTCCTCCAAGGATAGAAACCTACTCCAGTCACCAGTCATATGGTGAGAACAGCCACTGTCAATAATCCACTCATTGGAATTATCAAACCGGGAGACAAGAGCCTTCTTGTCGGACACATCTTCTTTGATAGCAACAAACACAATATCTTTATTTTCTTCATCCTCTGATTCTTCATTTGTGACACCTTCATCAACTACCACAAAATAGTTTCTCTGGTTTCCTCCTTTGAATTTCCTAAACCTTTCCAGTTTGTCCTTGTTATTGCCATTATGATAGTTTATAGCAATATGTCTTATCCAGTTACAAGAAAAGCATTTCAAAGGTAGCTTACCTTTGTATTTACCGGTTCCTTTAGGAAGCTTCTTGGCAAGGAGAGCTTCAAATGCCATCAGAATCTCCTCATCATCCATTTCTCTGCTCTGTCTAGGTTCACCACTAGTGCTAGCTTCTTTTCCTTTCCTGGATGGTATAGAAGAGGCTTTAAATGTTGATTCAATCTTTTGAATACTGCCATCAAAACTATTTAGTTCATAGGTTGTCAACTTGGCTATGATGGAGTCTTGTCTATTGACCTCAGCTCCTCAATAGCAGCAACCCTTATTGCATAGACTGGCAATAATGATCTTAGGACTTTGCTTACCACAGTGGAATCTTCTATTTTACCACCTGCACTCTTGATATCTCCAACAACTATTTTGATTCTTATTCCATACTGTTGAATGGTCTCACCTTCAACCATCTGCATATCTTCAAACTTCCCTCTCAGGCTTTCTTCCTTAGCCTGTTTTACATGTTCATCACCACCATAGATATTTTCAAGGGCATCCCATACCTCTTTGGGATTTACCTTGTCCTGAGCATCAATAAACTCAATGTCAGATAGACTACTAATAAGGGCTTCCATGACTTGTGCATTTTCTTGTATCTCTCTCTTTTGGTCATCGGTGAGAGTACCGGTAGGGGCAGCATAGACATTCTCAACATAGCTCCAGTGTTGAGCACCCATGCTTTTGATGAATATCTTCATCCTATCTTTCCATATACTGAAATTTTCCTTGTTAAACTTTGGACCTTCCCTCTTCATCATTTGAATGGGATCTTTACCTCAAGCAGTTAAGCTTATAACATAGAGGACCTGGAGGACGCTTTGATACCAATTGATAACTCAATGATGAATGAATAGTACCAAATCGGTACTGAGAGGGGGGGATGAATCAGTACAGACAAAATACAGTCCTAAACCGGTTCAACTACAATTACTCCAAATGACTGGCAAACAGTGACACCGGTTTGAAATAGAGTGCAACCGGTAAAACCTAGAACAACTAAAACAATCATAAACTGGTTACTCACTTAGCTTTCCACTCAGCTCAAAACTACACTACCATTTCACCCTTATGTATGAATAGGTAATGTATCATCATATCTTCACAATAGCTAGTTCAACATGTTTTATTGACAGGCATAAAACATAGAACCATCATATGCTTAATAGGCAATAACAAAGCATCACAAGATCAAAGCATCACACATGACACACATATTTTTCACGTGGAAACCCAACTGGGAAAAACCACGGTGGGGATGAATACCCATAAGATTATTTCTAAACTCTTTAGAATTCTGCTTTGTTAGGAGCCTTGTTCGGTTAAAGACAGATACAATAGGTTCTGTTAGGAATCGATCCTATTAGGGATCACCCAGTTAAGGGTTAAACCTTGTTACACGTTACCTTGTTAGAGGATTTCAAGAACTCAATAGCTAAAGGATTTCCAGAGCTCTCTAGCTTTCCAAATCTCAATAACTTTGAGTTACCCTATTAAGGGATTTATAGCAAGCCGGTTAAGGCTACCCTATTAGGGGATTTTCCAACTATTGAGGTGGTTAGAGATCAACAGATATTACAATGATCTAGTAACAACACTCAATGCCAATGCAGATCTACTTAAGCTCCTCCTCACCTTTTGCACTTACACTCTGTAGGTATCACTTCTCTCCTCTGGCCTGGCAAGAATCACGTATCCCTTCTCTTGGATACTCACACATAACTTTTACCAATAACTTCAAAAAGAATCACAACATCGACCTTATAGGACAACAGACAGGTTGGTAGCATAAACCCTAAACCCTAGACCTGTTAGGTTAAGGAATTTAAATGGTTCAATCTTGACCATTGATCATACTGTATTGATTGCAATAGTTTTGAGCCAATCTCAAGACATTCTCCATCGTTCATTTTCCACCGATTTCATGGCGGCTGATAACCCATCACACGTTATCACCATTTACAGACTTTGCACATTCCTGAGGTAGATAGGGATAGTCTTCTTCATGCAAGATCCTTCACGCACACAAGGTTGGCATGGTAATATGATCTGTTCTTTGTTATATAGCTAACTCATCACACAAAGATCACCGATTGAGTCACACAGGCTTGAGGTACTCCAACCGGAAATCCTGAAGTGGAAATTACCTACCAACCGATAGTCATACAATGCTTTCATGTGCCAGTTCCCATGACTACATGCCGGTTCACCTTGACATGCTGGTTCACATAGTACAAATACCACTTTACTTTGGCATATATACCAGTTCTCACATATGTCGGTTCTCTCTTCATATCACATATTGACATCAATGACAACATACAATATCATTATGTCCTCATACCGGTTCACATAATGCCAACAAAGATTGCAACTGGTACAAGGATAAAATGTAATATATTTCATTTGAACTCAGATGAGAAGACATGTTTGATTACATAGATTGATGAAAGTTGGCTATGGCATAAAAGGTTGTGTCATGTGAATTTTGATTGCATTGTGAAAATTAGTTCAACTAAGGCAGTTAGGGATATACCTAAGATTATGAAGCCCTATAATCCAGTATGTAAGGAATGTCAAATGGGTAAACAAGTCAGAACCTCTTTTAGGAGTATACAAGATAAATAAAATGATGTTCTTGGTCTTATTCATACTGATTGGTGTGGTCATGCTAGAGTTAAAAATTTTCATGGTGATAGATATTTCATGCTAATCATTAATGGTTATTCTAGAATGATGTGGGTTACTTTTTTGAGAGAAAAATATGAAGCATTTGAAAAGTTTAAAATCTTTAAATCTAAAGTAGAAATTGAGATAGGATTAAAGATTAAATGTTTGAGATCAGATCATGGTGGAGAATTCACATCCGATGAGTTTAATAACTTTTGTGATAAGCATGGTATAAGAAGACAATTTTTTACTTCCCGAACACCTCAGCAGAATGGAGTTGTGGAAAGGAAAAACAAAACTATCTTGGATGCTGCTAGAACAATGATGATGGAAGCTAGTCTACCTCATATCTACTGGAGAGAAGTAGTGAGTACAGTGGTTTATACATTCAACAGAGTACATATCAAAGGAAAAACTGATAAGACACATTATGAATTATGGTTTGGAAATACACCTACAGTTAAGTATTTCATAATTTTTGATAGTAAATGTTATATCAGGAGAGATGATACTATTGGAAAATTTGATCCTAGATGTGATGAAGGCAAATTTATTGGTTATTCTAATGAAAGAAAAGCATATAGATGTTATAACAAGAGATTCTAGAGAATTGTGGAGAGTGCTAATGTTAAAGTAGATGAGCTGAATAAAAGTCAAATCAGAGTTTATTAGAAGGAACCAACAATGGAAATAATTATATCTGAACCGGTAGCACCTTTACTAGAACAAAGAGTTGAACCAATTACTCTGGCAACATCAAAGAATTCTACTGTAACTGAAGAACAAGGAAGAGGAACAGAGAGTCAGAAGACTCCTAGGTATGTGAGACTGAATCATTTTGAAGTTCAAATCATTGGGGATAAGACCAATGGAGTGATGACAAGAAGAAGACTGGAAACTAATAAGGTATGTTTAATTTCACAAGTTGATCTAGTATTAGTAATTGAAGAATGTAAAGATGAACATTGGTTAAAATATATGGAAGAAGAATTAGATCAGACTGAGAAAAATAAAACATGGACTCTAGTTCCCTAGCCTAAAAATAAAAATCTTATTGGAACTAAATGGGTTTTTAGGAATAAACTGAATGAGAATGGTCAAGTTATAAGGAATAAGGCTAGATCGGTTTGTAAAGGATATTGTAAGAAGGAAGGAATTGATATGGAGAGACTTTTGCACCTGTAGCTAGGATTGAAGCTGTAAGATTATTTCTTGTCTATACTGCTTATAAAAACTACAAGGTTTATCAGATGGATGTTAAATGTGCATTTTTGAATGGGTATCTTGATGAGGAAGTTTATATTGAGCAACTTGGTGGTTTTTTTCTATCAAATGATACATATATGATTTGTAGGTTAAGGAAAGATTTATATGGACTAAAACAGGCACCTAGAGCTTGGTATGCAATGTTGGATAAATATCTTTTGAAGCTTGGTTTTACTAAGGGCAGTGCTGATAGTAATTTATATTCTAAAATCATTGATGATGATATACTGATTGTTGAACTATTTGTTGATGACATTAATTTTGGAGGTGAAGATAAGTTATGCATAGAATTTTCAAAGAATATGGAGAACAAAATTGAGATGCCTATGATTGGTGAGATGAAATTTTTCTTAGGTTTGTAGATTACTCAGACTGACAAAGGTATTTTTATCTGTCAAACTAAATATGCTTAGGAATTGTTGAAGAAATTTGGTATGGGAGTTTCTAAACCGGTAAGTACTCCTATGGTTACAAGTGATAAATTGACAAGAAAAGATGTTTCTACATCAATAAATCCTACAAGATACAAATCTATGATTGGAGGTCTTCTCTAATTGACTCAGAATAGGCCTAACATTATGAATGTTATTTGTATTGTTTCAAGATTTTAGAGTGATCCTAGAGAAAATCATGAGATGGTGGTGAAAAGTATTTTTAGATACTTGCAAGGTACATTAGAATATGGCTTATGATACCCTAAGGATGATAAATTTGCTTTATGTGCATATATAGATGTTGATTAGGCTGGAGATGTTGATGATCAGAACAATACTTCTGGTGGAGCCTTCTTTCTTGGAAAGAAGTTGGTTTCATGGATTGGCAAGAAACAGTCATGTACTTGTTTATCTATTGTTGAAGTTGAGTATGTTGATGTTGCTACTAACTATACACAAGTTTTATGTATGAAGCAAATGTTGAAGGATATAAAGGTGGAATGTGATGCATCAGTAGTTATTCACAATGATAACTCTGCTGCTATTGATATATCAAAGAATCTGGTATTTCATTCTAAAACAAAGCACATATCTATCAAGTATAAATTTTTGAGGAAAAGGTGGAAACAAATGAAGTTACACTAGTTTATGTGAACACTAAAGAGCAGATTGCAGATATTTTCACTAAACCTTTATCCAAGGAATCATTTGAGTACCTAAGAGACAAATTGGGATTTTCTGCCCCTTCGGTAGAGACTTGATTGATGCGGTTTGGCATTAGTCTGGCATGCATTATTAGAAATACTATTCATTCAGGCACTGACATGGGATGCTACTACTCAGGGGGAGTAGTCAGCTTTGAGATTCAGAGGCTTATGTTTTTGCTTTGATATTTCCGTCAGATTTCTAGCATTGATGTCAAAGGGGGAGTGATATTGATGTGAAAAAGATAAAGAAAGGAAAAGTCAAAGGGGGAGAGATATTGATATTCAGATTTATATGTGGGTGATTGTTGGTTGTCTTCCATAGGGAGAGACTTGTTTGGCATTTCTTGGTACTTAGATGTTTTTCATATCTAGTGTTGCCATCAATGCCAAAGGGGGAGATTGTTGGCCATTTGGTGGAATTGATTATGTGTTGCATTGATGTTTTGTCATTGATGTCAACACTAGTTGTTTGGATGCTTTACCGGCACCCTTCTAGTCCTGGTAGGCTTCGGTATAGTTTGGTGATGGAATTGGCTTGTTCATGATACTTATACTCATATTTGGTCAGTTGGTTTTGTTCTGGTGATTAGATGCTATCCTGCTTGATTAGAAGATTGGTTTCTGGTTCCAACGAGGGTTTCACCGACATAGATTTTAGTGGAGATCTTTGATGAATTGCATAAGTGGTGTTGGTGCAACTTCTAATGGAGTTTGAGGATGTTGTTGGTGATCATGTTCAAGACTTGGCAGATGGAGATCATTGCTGAAGCGTGTGGACCTATACTTGGTTCTGATTGATCTAGGTTATGGACTGACTTTAATGTAACATGTGGATAGGACCTATTGATGTATTTCCAAGATGTCTTATGTACTGATATTATTTGTTTGGTCTAAGGCCGACATGGTTTGTAATTATGTAAATGATTTATTATCTGGTGGCCGACCTGATTGTTTATGGTCAAGGGTTTGTATATATAAATGATGTAAGATCTCATTGTAGATCATCATGGTTAATGTAAGAGGTCATGGTCAATGAATGTAATGTGTGAATAAATGTAATATCATTTATGCAAAGGAATTGGTTGATCATTGGAGATTGAATTGGGTTTATGCAAGAGGATTTAGTCCTCCGGTATTGAGCTTAACCGAAACTATACTTTGGCATAGGAGATGCTATCTTTTGTAGTTCAACACTTCTCTAGATTGTAGTCTGGATTCATATGTAGTCAGTGAGGCTCCTTTTGTGATGAGTAGTGTGCTCTAGGTTGTTGGCCTTCCTGATAGTGCATGCCCCTTCATTGTAATTCACATACTTATTGCAGAAGTATTATCTAACTGTGGGTAGGATTCCCACCATGGTTTTTCCCTTTACTGGGTTTTCCACGTACAAATATTGGTGTTGTGTGGATGGCTTTTATTTTGTAATTATTGTTTATGCTTAATTGGATTAACTGCTATTCTGGTATTAAAGTTTTAATTGTTGAATGTTCTTATAATCTGAGACAACTAATCCACTCCCCCCCCCTCTCAGTTGTCTTCCAGTTATATAAATTGTCTAATAGATGAAACATATGATATCCTCCATGCATGTCATGATGAGCCATGTGGAGGACATTTCTCTGCCAAAAGGACAACACTTAAAATCTTTAGTACAGGATATTATTGGCTAGTTTTGTATAAAGATGCAGCCCAATATACTAGAAAATGTGATAGATGCTAGTGAATGGGTAGGCCTACTAGATCTGATGAAATATCATTATATCCCCAAATATTGGTTGCACCATTTGACAAATGGGGATTGGATTTTGTTGGACCAGTTGACCCACCTTCCAATGGGAAATTTTATATTCTAGTATGCAGTGATTATGTTACAAAATGGGTGGAAGCAAGGGCTATGACACATACAAGAGATAATAAGGTAGCTGAATTTCTCTATGAGGAAATATTTACCAAATATTAAGTACCAAGAGAGATAGTTTCAGATCAAGGACCACAATTTACTTCCACAATAATTGTAACATTGGTTAATGATTAAAATATCAAACACAAGAAGTTTACTCCATACCATCCTCAAGCAAATGGTTAGGTAGAGGTTACAAACAGTGATTTAGAAGCTATTCTTACCAAGAGAGTAGCTCTTCATAAGAAAGATTGGTCAAATAGACTTCCTGAAGACATATGGGCATACAGAACAACATGGAAGACAACAACTAGTTTTACAGCTTTTGAAATGGTGTATAGAAACACAACAATGATGCCCATTGATTTTGAGCATAAAACTCTTAGGACAGCTCTGCAGTTGAATATGACTCTCTTAGAAGCACAAAAAGACCACATCATGCAATTGAATGGTTTAGATGAGCTGAGAAAGATGGTTGTCTAGCATACAGAGATACACAATATTAATGACATAAATGGCATGATAAGTATATCAAGGAGAGAAAATTTAAATCTGGAGATTGGGTGTTGTTGTATGATTCTAGATATAAGGATACTATGGGGAAGCTGCAGACATGATGGTTGGGCCCATATGAAATAGATGAAGTTTTTTTAAATGGAGTAGTTCGGTTAACAACAATAGACCCAGCCAAATTCAAACTTTTGGTCAATGGTCATCGACCATGCCTTTATCATAAGCCTGCCACAAAAGAACAGTTCCTGCAACAATTTTCCAGTCAAGAGCGGACCACAGTTCCTGCAGCATCTTAACAAAATCCTCTTACACCAATTCCTACAACATCTACGAAGGATATTATAGATGGAGTTCCTACAACTTCTATAGGGGACCTTCTTGGTCCTCAATCTTAAAATTCTTCATCCATGCCTTCATAATAAACATTTCCATATTTTATGGAAATACCATTCTCTGCTAATAAATTTCTCATCCACCTCATCCCATTTCATAAATATGTTTTTCACATCATTCACGTCACATCATCTCATATCATTTATGAATAGCTAATCATTTAATTAGTATGACTGCAGGTACGTGTATTATTTATTTTTCTTTTAATTATGCATTTATTATTTCATTATGGTTATTACCTATTTTGATTCGCATAATCCGCATACCCTTCCCTCTAACCTTTTTCACATGTGTGGAAACGTGTCATCTTAAGTTGGGGGGGGATGTTTTATGGTCCGATTTATAGGTTGTGTAATTATATGCCCTTGTCAATAATGTGTTTTAATTTTCTTGATATCATTTTTTAATGTGGAATCCTGTGGCACAAATGAGTAGTTCATCCTACTGCCATAATCAATGAAAGGTACTAAAAAATAAGTAAAGGATTTCGGAGCAAGAATTTTTAATTCTGCAGGATATTTCAGTCTTTCATTTTGTTGTGGTAATTGTTTATGAAAGCCAAGTTAGCCATGGGAGGATCCCCTATCCATAATGAACCAATAGTTCATGACACTTTGTTGCAGGACATCTAGTGTGAACATTACTTCCGGATGTATGGGTGGATTGACTATATTCTAAAATTGACGGATTTCAATGAATAAATTGCTCATGAATTCATGCACACATACAAAAAAAGAGAGGCCTTTGTTAAAGGATTAAGGGTCATTTCCATAGAACAATGGATAGCTGAAGTCATTGGGTTTCCACGGGAGGGAGAATTATTTCCTGAGGCAAAAAATGCGAGAAGCGCTAGGGAAGATTTTACTCACCCAGCAGACAAACCCCTAAGTGTGGACAAGCCGGGAACCAAACGGACATCTCTTCCAGTAGAATGGCCCTAGGTTGCATTTTATGTGATAAAATATATTACATGTGATGGTAGGTACTCTAATTTACATTCGATTCATTTTAAATTGCTGAGTCATCTACGACATGGCCGAAGGATGAATGTTCTAAATTTCTTGTACCATCTTATCTTCATAAGTGCAAAGGAAACATAGAAGGGTGGTAATCATTCTATTAGTCATCATGGCTTGATCAAATTATTGGTAGAACAATCTCTCAGAGATGTCTCACAGATGTTGTGGGGAGAGTTCGATGATATCTTGCAATTTGGGGAGTAAAATGTTCCTGTTGCACTAGAATTTGTAGGTCAAGAGGAAGATATTGGAGAACCCTCATCTCTTAGGGTTTCTACAATAGATGAACCTCCTATTGATAAAGAGGCTTTGCCTATTGTAGAGGAAACAATAATTAAACCAAATATTGAGCAGCCCTCCACTCAGTCTCAAAGAGGAGTGGAATCTTCTAGAAGGAAAGGAAAAGAAAAAAAATAGTTGATGCAGAGGAAGAGACCATATAATGACCTCAAGCAGCGCAGGTTTCTCCTGCAACAAAAAATCTTGCAACAACGTCTCCTACAACCACTTAGGAAATGCAATTGAGAAGGATTCAACGGGGTAAACAAAGAACTCAAGCAATAGGGGATGTGACTTAAGTCATTTCAGTGGACACGTCAAAATCAGGGCATGAAAGTCAGACAAAGATTCAATTGCAGGAAGAACATAGAACCGACAGACTATCAAATTTGGCACATGTAGCAAAATAGTTTGAAGAAACATTTGAAGAGATCTCATGCCCTCAGGTAACAACTCATAGGCTCCCTTCATCTCTCACTAGTTTATCCATTTCTCTTACATTTTATAGACAATGGGAGATAGAAAGGGTTAGGTTACAAGGAATTATTGATAAACAATAGAAAGAGATTGAAAAGAGGGACAATCAGATTGTTCAATTCCAAACCAAAGTAGACACAATTGCAAACATGGTTCCTGAATTGATGCAGTGCAGGGCTCCTCCGAGAGTTTATGCTTTATATTTGAAGGAGCAGTATTTATGTTTCAAGATAAATCACATTGTTAGAAATCTTAGTCCTCCTTTAGTTACCCTGGAGTAATTTTATGATGTTTATCAAAACTCTCCTCAGCTATTAAGAATTTATTATGTGAATTTTATTTGCATAATTATGTTGTCTCTTCTGACAACGAATGGAATCCCTTACTATATATTGGTGACATTTAGTTAAAAGCATTGATGTCATGGATACAAAATGAAATCAATATGGGAACATAGGCTAGAACATATAGGAATTTGGAGTTTGATTGCTCACTGCCACTCAAAGATGAAGCCAAAAACCCACAGCATATGTACTATGACTAGAAAAAGTTGTTAGCTAGACCTGATGTCAGAAGCCAGGTTTTACTATTGACAGAGGAAGCATTTCAGTAATATGAGAATTTGGTTGAGAATGAAAGTCAAGATGCAATTGAATGTTTGGTTTAGCGTTGGAACAATCTTCCAAAAGACCTAAAGCGGGGTGAACCCCATTCACTACCTAATTATCATGTAGCCACACAAAGAGCTCCCAAGTATATCCACTTGGGTAGGACAAAAAGCAATAATTGGCTACCCTTGATATTTCAGCCACCTATCCTTATGTGGCCATTGATGTGATGCAGGGATATAGACAAACCATATGAAGAGGCCACAGAGGAAGCCAAGTGCACTAGGCTGGAAAAGATAAAAGGGTTTTATTGGAACTTGGCTATAGGAGGTATAGGACAAGGAACCATAGGCGATTTACGAGTTAGTGCCCGGATAAGAATTTTTCCTCTTGCTAGAGGATCAGTAAGACATTAAGTTGGGGAGCATGACGAGCTAAAATAATAGCTCTTTTATTCCTATAACTGATAAGTTTTTGCTATGTTTTAAGTTGCACATTGGGATAGTGTTTGAGTCATGTGATGTGTTAAATTTTGACTATGTGCATTCTTGATGATAACTAAACCCATTAAACCCCATATTGTTTTGGCTTATTATTCCTATTTCCATGTGGATTATTATAGGTAACATCATGTGTGGATGAATAAGTGTTATAATTAATGAAAATAGATATATAGGTATGCTTGTATGTTCTAAACTTTTAAATACAGAATAAATGAGTTATTGCAGAAGCAGTTATTGCAAGCCAGATGGAGAATCACATCATAAAAGAAGTTGGAGATATTCAAGGGAGGTTAAACATTCAAAACAATAGAGAAGATGGTGTGCATAAGAATCGGCAAAGGAGTAGCAAGGTGATACCAAATTCATTTATGTTTGTCTTCAGCAAACATCAATCTAATAAAACCGTTGTGCTATATTCTTGGTTGCGATTTAGCTGAGTTCCACGTTTCCTGTGGAATAACTTCTTCTCTTAGTGGTCATAAATGTGTTCCACCTCATTTCATGATCATGATCTAGATAGTAGGAAGTTTATTATAGTTTTCTTTTAATTAAAGGCATGCACCTCTTCTTAGAGGTTGGACAGCGTGAGACAACATTTTTTAGAACTTGAAGTATTTATTTCATTTCGTGTGTTGTGTCGACTTGTAAAAACAATAAAAAAGCTATGTTATTCTGAGTATATAGAATCATCTTTTGAAGTTTGGATACACTCATCCAAGGGGGCCCACTTGGTGAGTATTCATGTGCATTTTTTAGATTAATTTTTCTCTTTTTTGTAGTAGAAGTTCTAGCGACAGACTGTTCCTACAGCCACTGGAACCAGGTGATTGTTCCTCCAACCAAAGTAGATAGAGTAATTCTTGTTTGTCGGCTCTAAACTTAGTTAACAGTTATTTGATTGGAATTTTCTGTTAATGTTAAGATTTCTTGTAACCACTCAATTGTTATGTTTTCTCTTGTTTATTTGAAATAGATTTAGTTGTTGTAGTAGTGCAAAATGACTATAACCAGAACTTAGTGCATATACAATGCAGGCCCATTTCAAGTAATACATCCCTAGGTTGATAAGTAAATGAACTTTAGTCATGGAGATAATAACTACTCAGAATGAATGACCAATCTTTGGATTGTGATTTTATCTCTAGTTATTGTTCCTATTGGTGAGGCAAACAACTAGTATACCATTGGTAAAAATATTTGTCAAAGTATGCATTATCAAGACAAAGGGTTAGGCCTTCTTGAACAAGGTATTTTAGAACCATTTTATACCAATTAAATCTTGATTATCTTGGCCTCTACTAGCTCACTCTAAATATGTTGGTATCCCTACTCAGTCCCATGTCTCTCCATCTAAAATCAAACATGCACATCCCTCTTCATCCCTTCTATCCATTTCAGGCCCTTATATCCCTCCATCGAGTATCCATATCATTATATCTCATAATTCTCTTACCCTATCATATATCAAGATCAACAAAGGCATACATATTTGAGAACCTTCTAGTAATCTACCTACATAAACCCATCCAAAAGACTTTGGTATCACTCATCCCCACCCATGAATTCATCTCCTATTGGAAGAAATTTGGATGCCAAGCACAAAATCTATAAGTCCAATTATCCACATACATTCAAGGATCAACATGTCTCATCAAAAATACATGTAAAAGAGAAGAAAAATTTGATCCAAAAGAAAAAAGAAAAATTCAAAAGGCCACAAAGGCCCATCAAGAAATAAGAAAAATTAAAAGCCATGTGGATTCCTAAGTCGCTCATAGAAGCATTGCATCCCAAAGAAAAATCAAAGTTGGCATAAAAAATTGCCATTTCAAAGGTTTCCTTCATTCATCCATATAAAAATATCCCACCTTTTAAATCGAATGCTCCATCATTTTCTTTATCCATTTTGAGTCCTTATGTCCCAAAATCAACAACCACTTCATCAAAATCTTATAATCTAGAATCTTCTTTTCTTCCATCATTCCACTACCCCTCAAGGTGTGTTTCAATGTTGGTCTTGCCAAAATTTTCATCCATCCATGCACAATTCTTCCAACACCACATCCATTATCCAGCACCTATTTTCTATCCTTTTATCCCTCTTGTCTAATATTTTGCATAAATCCATACCTCAGTTTCATCTTCAAATCCATCTTATTTCCTCATCCATTATCCTACCAACAACTTTGAGATTACCTATAATAGACTGTTGGCATATGCACACTCCAATGAGACATTGTAGGTGATTCAAGGTTTTGTCATTGATGGCAACCTTACAATCCTATGGCACCAGCAAGGCATTACACCGGCACTAGCAAGATCAGACTCTACACTGGCACTCAGACCACCGACACCGGCAGAGAAAGGAAGCATACTGGCACAGAGGCCGACAGGATTCTTGTTATATTATATTTTGTTTATTATTGTAAAATCTTTGTAACATGACTTGGCATCATTGTAAAATGACTCTTATATAAGAGAGATCATTATAGAACATTTGTAAGTAAGAGGAAAGAATATATTTAGGTGAAATAAGGTAGACCTATCATGCAAATTATAGGTTAAGGGTTTATGTTAGAAGTAGAGTAGAAACCGGTACTGGATTTGGCATTATACATGTTATTTTGAAGCAGTACAAGATACTAGATTTATATAATCCATCATTGTAAGTCAGTGAGACTTCCCATTGAGCAGTGAGCTCTAGGCAGTTGGCCTTCCTGCATGTGCAGGCCCCTCTTGTAGCAGTAATATTCTCTTATTGACCAGTAAGTGAATATTGTGGGTCACAAATCCCATGGAGGTTTTTCCCACACCAGGTTTCCTCATTAAATCATTGTGTTATTGAGTGTTTTTCATGTGGCTACTTTTAATTCTATTTATTGCATTATTTTTTGCATACCGGTACACTGTTATAATATGTTCTACATGTTTTAAGTTAAGAAATTCAATTCACCGGTTAGATACTGATTCACCCCCCCCCTCTTAGTATCTGTGGGAATCCTAACAATTGGTTTCAGAGCTTGGTCCTCTATTTTCAGAAGCCTAATAGCTTAAGGAAGATCTTGACACCGGTAGATATGGAAAATTTGATGAAGTAACTACAAGCAGCTCTTTTAGACTATGATGCAGACAAACTAAAAAATATCAAACTAGAAGATGATCTAAAGGCAACCTAGGATGTTATTCAGGCACTTCAAGAAAATCTTACTATTTCAAGAAACAAGTGAAGAGAACTTTGTGAAAAGATGCAAAATGAGAATGATGAAAATGAATCACTTAATGATATGATAAACAAGCTGAAACAAGAGAACATGACAACAAAGAATGAGATGTAGGATATGACTATGAAATTTTGTAGAGAAATTGAAGATAGAAAGAAGAATGAAGAAGATTTGACTAGAAGACTAAGTGATGTTGCAAATGAGAACACAAGACTCAGTTATGAAAATGATTTGTTGAAGACAGATCTGATGCACACTCAGAATGATTCAAATGAACTGATGAGGCAGAAAGAAGTCTTAGAAAGAGAACTAGATACTGCAAATCAACATAAAGAAAAATTCAAGAAAAGCTCAGAGGAACTTCGTAACTTGCTGAAGAATCAAAAACCTAAAGGTGACACTTCTAGATTTGCCTTTTAAGTTGGTGAAAGCTCCGGTACTGCAAACACTCAGGATCATAGCAAACTGGTAAGACAACCTAATGCTTATAAATTCAATGGAAAATGCTTTAACTATAATAAGTATGGTCATAGAGGAAATGAATGTAGATCTAGAAATTATCAGAATATCAACACACCCACCGGTCAATGTTCAAAATGCAACAAAGTTGGTCACAACTCTGAAAATTACAAAATGAATGTGAGATGTTATGTTTGTGGAAGATTTGGACACCTATCTAATCAATGCAGAACACAAACTGGCATAGGTTATGGGAAAGCTATTCAGAAAAATAATGTGACTTGTTATGCATGTAACAAGATTAGGCATATTGCTAAATTCTATAGAAGCAAAGGATCACCGACAGACAACAAAAGTTCTAGCTTGAAAGGTAAAGAAAAATTTGAAGAGGTTAAGCAAGAATTCTCAAAACAATGGATTAGAAAGTCAGACCTAAATATTGTTTGGAATACTCCACCGGTAGAACCAATCAACACTTCACCGATAGGACAGAGTGATGCTTCACCAGCAAGATAGAGTAATACTCCACCAGCAGGAAGCTCTTCATCAAATTGAAGAAAATTTTCTTGAGGGTTTGACAATCAATGAGACATATGCTATAATTACCTTGGTTAATGGTGAGAAGTTGGAAATTACTTCTATACAGGCAGGCAATGTTAAGTGGCTACTTAAACGGCATACATTAAATATGGTAGATGACAAATAAATATTATAAATTTGTGGTTTTGGCTCCATTTCACTTCACTGAGATTTTAAACATTCGAAGAGCACGAAATTTGCAGAGCTAGGGGATTTAGAGCAAAGAGGCAAAGCACTTCAGCAATCAATCCATCCAAAGGCAGAAAAAGGTATTTGTCATGGCATCCTCCTCTACACCTGAATTCATAGAAAACCCTATAGTAGTCAAGCTTATAAAATGCCCTAGGCCCCTATTTCAGCTAGTTCACGAGGTAGCTAAGAAAGATGACAATGTACGTGCTTTTTCCCAAATTCCAAAGGGAGTTGTTTTTGCAGAAAATCCCTGAATATATATACATTGCAACATAGAGGAATTAGGAGATGAAGAAATTAAAAGCATCTATAAGACTGTTATATGTGACAATTCCGGTAATATAAAACCTAAACATAAAATTGTTGAAACCCTAGGATTCACTAAAATCCTCTACATTCCTGAATTTCCCAAGGAGGTGATTAGGATAGTTTTAAGCAGGGTACATGGTTCATTCTTTTGGCTTGATTTAGTACACAAAATTACAAAGGAATCTGTGAAAGCAGTAACAGGGTTACCTTCCACCAGTAATAGACCAGACAAAACTAAGAAGGTCTCCAATGACCTAGTAATGAACTTAACTAGTGCAACATCAGACAGAAGGTATCTGAGAGTTAATGATGTGACTAATATAAATGTGAGATTTGTTATCATGATTTTAGGGTACAAATAAACTCATGCAAATAGACTTAACTCAGTTTCCAATTTATGCATTAAAATTGCTCATGACATGGTTAAAGACAATGTAAAAATTGATGTATGTGAATGGTTAAAAGATGAGTTGATTGATAACAGGCAAAATCAAGAAGGATAAGAAAGGAACTTTTAGATTTGGAAATCTACTTGTATGCTTGATGGTACACATAACCAAATAGGTTCTTGGTATAGGAAGTAAGAATCTTGGATTTGATATACCGGTAGGAAAATAGTTAACGGATCTATTCAATAACATGGGTGAAAACAAAGAAAAGAACATTCATGACTATTTTCAAGCACTAAAGGTTAGGATGAACAAAATAATTAGACTATCACAGAAAATTGTCAACAAATACAAGGATGATATATGTTTTGTAATAAAAAAGGATGAGATCTAGATGGAAGCAGTCATCCCAAGAACAATTTGGGTAATAGAGATGGGTTATGAGACTGATGATCATATAATTGAAACTTATGTTAAAGCACTTCTAGAAGCACCAAATGAACCAAAGGAAGAAGTATTTGGTAGTGCTGAGACCATAATAAAACAAATTCAATCTAAAAAGAGAGTGAAAAAGGTTGAAGCAGTTGTGAGAACAGGTTCTAGACAGGCTAAGGCTATTAAAGAAGATGTATTGAAACAAACCAGTATCACTGAGGATGAGTTAGGAACTCTATAGCCTGAGACTCACCTATCACCGGTAGCTACTTCTTCAAAGAGTGACATGCCTACAGCTTTCAAAAGAGTTGTAAGGAAAAGGGATCCTTCACTGGCATCCACACCTTTGCCTAGAAGGACTAGACAAAAACAACAGGCAGTGAGGTCTCCAGTTAGAAAAACAACACCAAAGAAAAAGTTGACACCAAAGAAGAAGAAGACTAAACAAAATATGGCCCCTCTTGACAAATTGCTATATGAAATCATAGAGGAAGGGAAACTCAAAAACATAGGAAAGGTCTATGATACACTATCAGTAGATGACAAAGAACAAGTTGAAAATAGTGTTATTTTACACATGGACATCTATAAGAAGTTCTTAATGGAAGTGATAGATGATCTACCAGATGAATTGTTCAAAATACTGGAAGCAAGAAGACAAGCTATTGTAGAGCTTGATAAGAAAATCAAAATTGAAAATTTACTTGTTGTTTATCTAGTAAACTCACCTAAGGAGATAGATTACTTAATTACAAAAGCCAATAGGTCAGTATTCTCTACTGCACACCGGCATATTGCATTAATGGTTGGAAGAGTGAATGAAGTAACAGAGGAAACAGAAAATGCATGGGACATATTTCTTGTTGAGAAAGAAAAACAGGAAGAATATAGGAACCCTAAACCAATAAAGGTATACCAGAAGGAGAGAGACAAAGGAAAAGGAAAGGTTGGTGGACCTCCGAGAATCAATGTAAAAGATAACTTATCCCCACCACCTCAAATTACATCATCGATAATAACTACTGAAGATCAACCAGCAGATGAGAGTATGCACATAGAGGATACAAATCCTAATCCTAAAGTACTATACATAGTTGATGTTGATACACAAAAGGTTAACATTGTGATAGACAAAGAAACAACCAGCAAGACAGATATGGCTAGTGAGCCACCAGCAACTGATGGCATTGACAATACTGAAAGGAAAGTTGAAGTTGATAACATAGAGCGACAGGTAGAGACTCAGACTGAGACTGAAGTAGAGCAATAGTTCCACTGGCAATAGGAGAAGATCAAAAACCATTGCTTAAAGAAATGGAAACATGGACTGACCTACCAGAGGTCACTACAAGCTTGGTTACTTCCTCCACCAATGGAATTCAGAATGTTGGTTCCTCCTCAACAGGTTACAAATCAACAAATGTAACTAAAGTACTTTTGGACTCCATCAAAAAGATAACAGATTGTAGTTCACAGGCTTATAAAGCTATAGATGACACAATCCCAATTTTGAAGGTGATAGCTCCTAACTGTAACATAGACAATAAGGATTCTTTAAGACAACTTGACACTTTGTGTAAATACATCACTGAGAATGCAGTGACTATTGAGCAAATAAAGGAAGAGACATTGAAGGATAAGTTAGAAATTGAAAAGCAAAAATTCTTTGAAGATCAGATAAAGAAGTGTACTAGGGAATTTGACACACTTCTACCGGAACTATGTAACTTATTGAAGGAATTTAAAACTTTGTACAAAGATACTTGCAAGACAAACTTTTTGACAGTAGACATAGATAAGAAAATGAGCAAGATACAGGATGAAATCAATAAACTTGCAGACAATTTTGTTAACTCACCTGATACATTATCAGTTTTTGAGCAAAGGATAACAAGTTTTGAGGAAGAATTACTTATGTTAGAAAGAGAAAAGGAGAGAATAGTAAATAAGGAAAAGCGTTTGAGACTAAGATTGAGTCCAAGACTGGACTATCTAGCATCATTACAGAAGAAAATATCTGAGGCACTAGTATAGGGACAAAGAACACCGGGAGAGCATATGTAGCACCTCACCGGTATAGTTCAAAGAACAAAGATAGCAATAAAGGACAACAAGAAATTTATGGAAAGTATAAACTTGATTTTGGCAGATCTTTTTCAAATTGTAACCACCCAGTTACAAGGTTGAGTGAGACTACAACTCTACTAACATCTTGACAACCTTTGTCATTGATGCCAAAGGGGGAGTAGTAGTATGAGAAAATAACCGATAGAAGACTTATCTGCTCAAGGGGAGTTCTTATATTTTTGGAAACAATTTTTGGATTACAAGTTTTGGATACACTTTTGAATTTTCTCATTGAGTGCTGCCATCAATGCCAAAGGGGGAGATTGTTGGCATATGCACACTCCAATGAGACATTGTAGGTGATTGAAGGTTTTGTCATTGATGGAAACCTTACAATCCTATGGCACTGGCAAGGCATTAGACTGGCACTAGCAAGATTAGACTCTACATTGACACTGAGACCACCGGCACCAGCAGAGAAAGGAAGCATACCAGCACAGAGGCCGGCAGGATTTTTCTTATATTAGATTTTGTTTATTATTGTAAAATCTTTGTAAGCCAACTTGGCATCATTGTAAAATGACTCTTATATAAGAGAGATCATTATAGAACATTTGTAAGTAAGAGGAAAGATTATATTTAGGCAAAATAAGACAGACCTATCATGCGAATTATAGGTTAAGGGTTTATGTTAGAAGCATAGTAGAAACTGGTACTGGATCTGGCATTATAGATGCTATTTTGAAGTAGTACAAGATACTGGATTTATATAATCCATCATTGTAAGTCAATGAGACTTCCCATTGAGCAGTGAGCTCTAGGTAGTTGGCCTTCCTACATGTGCAGGCCCCTCTTGTAGCAGTAATATTCTCTTATTGGCCAGTAAGTGCATATTGTGGGTCAAAAATCCCACCAAGGTTTTTCCCATACCGGGTTTCCTTGTTAAATCATTGTGTTATTGTTTTTTTTTCATGTGGTTGCTTTTAATTCTATTTATTGCATTATTTCTTGCATACCGATACACTGTTATAATATGTTCTACATGTTTTAAGTTAAGAAATTCAATTCACCGGTTAGATACTGATTCACCCCCCTCTCAGTATCTATGGGAATCCTAACATAGTCATGGTCTATTGTAGCACATGTTTCAAGAGTACAATCCAAATAACAACACGATGCTTGATTCAATCCTCCATCTTCTATTATGCAATCATTATCTTCCAAAAATACAAATAAAAAAACAAAAAGAGAAAAAATTGTCACCTTGATGAAAACTTAGTAAATAGGCATCTTGTGTGACATAAAAATAATAATAATAATTAAAAGATCACAAAAAAGGAAAGAAAGAAAATAAAATAGTAAAGAGAAATAATCCATACAATGGTGAACACCTAGCAAATATGTGTAATATGTAATCCACAATCCTCTTTCACTCTACACTTGGGGGCAAGTTTCATCCATGCTATCCTATCCTCTACATCCTCCATTATCTCTCATCCTCCACTATCCATCACCCTACCTACATTCATATTCCCTTTTGAACCTTTGATCTTGATAAGGCTAGGGATCTCTAGAAGCATTATGCATCTTATTTGCATCTTCTTATCCACATCTCTCTAGTTTATATCCCTTACCTTATCCATTTTACCCTATCTACATCCATATTACACTTTTCATCCCTTGATCTTGGTCATATCTAAGGACATAAAATACAAAAAAAAAAACACATGTTTTTAGAAACCTCTAGACATGTCCATTCCTATGGACCACATGCCATTCAATTCACCATGCTATCACTTTGCATTTCCATATCTAGTTTGTTAGCTTGGACAAACATGTTATCCCATTGTGAGATAGTCCTTTGGAAAAAAATCATCTCCAATTCCATAATAAGCTACATCCATCCAAATTCATTTCCATCCCATCAGTTCCTTCCTTTGTTCATAGTAATCCTTGCCTTGCTAGCAACTGAGGACAAACAAATACATCTTGCTTGAAAAAATACCTTAAAAACTGAAAAATGTCTTTAAAAAAACCCTAAAACATTCATAAAATATCCTAAAAAAACCCTACAAATAAAAAATGTCCTAAGAAAATTCCTAAAAAATAATAAATAAGTCCTAAAAACCAGAGAAATTAAAAATAAAAAACTTTAAAAAAAAATCTAAAAATTATAAAAAGTCCTAAGAAAATCTTAAAAATTTGGAAAACCCTAGAAAAGCCAAAAAAATCAAATAACCCCAAAAAACCATAAAAAATAAAAAAACAATCAAAATCCAAAAACATCACCATGAAACATCCATAATACATTGTCCCTTGCAAAGGCAAACATTTGAGTAAACATAAGCACAACAACACATGAAACACTGAGCTTGACAAATCATGCAACAACAAACAAACTATTAACCTAGTTTGCAATCAAATTGTTGCCTAAATTTCACTCAGTTTATCTAATTTGGGTTCTACCTTGTAATTTTATAAGTTGACTGAAATTATTTTAATTCACCTTTTAAAGCTTGTCAGGTTTTTGAGTCAATTCTTGAACCCCTATCGAAGTTCAACAAGTCATTTTGAACTAGTCCAAGTCCTTTTTCCTTAAGTATCTTTTGAATACTATCGATCTTGGCTGAGTTCCACTTTAAGCATCACTCCCCAATGTTTACTTCAGCCTTTTATGAGTTTACTTATTTCTTTTATCGTTTCCATATTAGTTCTAAATGTTGTGTCACTTCTTAATGCCCCACCTTGCACTTATGTTCTAAGTTCCATCTCTTTTGTCAGACTCTGACACATAAGCTTTGAACTTAAATTTGTTCTAGTTATGAAGCTTTTGTTTGAAGTATTGCAATCTTGCAATTCAACATAGAGTGTTGGACTCCAATGATGGTTCTTCAACTATTGTTGAAGCCCAACAAAATAAATGACACCAAAGAATAAAGGAAAGTAAAGTGTTGATGCATTAAAGTCAAAGTTCCAAAAGCAAGGTCGGAACCCAATAGCACTTTTAAAGATGGTTTATTAGGTGTTTTGAGCCTGGAGGTGAGTTCAAGCACCAAGGTTTCTCTCCAACATAAAACTAGGAACTACTTGTTTCTAAAGCATGAATAAACAAAATAAATAAGACTTGAGTGAAGCACTATTGAAATAAAGTTCCAAAACTCATAGCCAAGCCCGACAATATATTTGAAAATCGAATAGAGTAACATGATGTCACCAAATTTCCAATTTAAAATTCAACGCATTAATTGTAGGAGCTAAAGTAGGCGTGCATTGATTATAATTACATAATAAGTTATTTATTCCCATTTTGGCCCTAAAAGAAATCATTTATAAGCTCAATTGTGATCAAAAGAAGAATTTGAAAAGGAGTCAAGCATTGTGCATAAATTCAGTAGCTTAGACAATTTTTTCAAAAAAGATGAGTAATCTAGAACTAGCAAGGTGCTTGTATTTGATATTAGGATTAAGGTGACATAAGGAAGCTGCAGTGAGAATTATTTTAGTTGATTTCTATGAAAGAAATGTAAATTCAAGAAAAATAAAGTCCAAATGCATAGGCTATGAAAATTTAGATGGGTTGACTAGCACATTACCAGTAGTAGGAGATACGAAGCTCGAGCACATCAATTTAGATGAATTTTGGCAGAGAAAGAAAAACCAAAATAGACATGTAATCTCACAAAGGTTAATAGAAGGAAGATTACTTGAAGCAGTTGCTACAATATGCACCAAGCTAGTACTTGAATGTATAAATAGGTATAACCCTAGTACTATGGAGGTGAGGATAGAAGATAACAACGTTCTCATAACCATAGACAATTCCACCATACAAAATAGTTTCTAGCTCTCAAATACATTTAAATATTCTCATTGGGACTTCACATTATCACAATGCAAATTCAATGCAAAGAAAACTTAGTGGAGATATGTGATTTCAAATGAATTGTTTGCTAAACCAGGGAGAGAAAAATCAAAGCTTCCTAAAACCATTCACAAGTCTCACCTCAAAGTAGAAATTGCAGACATTATTGTCCTTCTACATAGGTTAAGAGGAGATAAAGATGCCTTAAACCTAGATGAATGGATGTTCTTTCTCGTTCAAGTTATCCATACTGGAAAAATGTTCATTGATTGGGCAAGAATAACAAGTGACCATTTACATACTATGATCACACAGTTCAATTGGAATAAGTATTTTTACATGTCATCATATTTATTTTATGCCTTAGCATGCACCAGAGTTTAGTCAAGACTGAGTTATGTGGAGGAATATGAGGGTAACATTCAAATTTATGATTTTTATGCATATTTGCAATTGAAGAAGAGTTATTCTAACTTCATAAGGGTCAATGTTGTTTTCAAGATGGGCTTGATAAGGGAGATTCAAGGACATCTAGAATGGAGCATCTGACCAAAAGCTACAACCCTAATCAATACATATGAGAGCTTCTTCATACAATTGCCTACCTTCACTTACATCTGGGTAGGAGGCTTTGATGGTTTTCCCCTGAAGCTACCCATGTATGTTGGAGACAAATTGGTTCTTGTTGAGCTTTGTAGACAAATTATTGAGGTAAATAAGAGGTGCACTAAGAGGAAGAAAGTAGGTATTGAGTTTCCTATAATTCTAGGCTTTTATTCTTGCAAGACACAATCAAATGCACTCAACTCTATATAAGGCTAATTTTGAAACAAATAATAGATTATCATCTAGGCTAGGATATAGAAAGGATCACAATTGATGGTTCTAACCTCATTGAACCCTTCCATCTCTATGATATATAGGCTCAACCCTTGGAGCCTATTAACAAGGATTATCCATAGCATAATGATATTGATAGAAGAACAACAACTATCTTAAGAAGGATGATGATGTAGGTAGCCAAGAAGAAAGGAGTAGCTACTAATTCTACCTCACCTAAAAGAAAAAAGACATCGACACCAAGTGGTTTGAGTAATGTCACCACCCCCATATCAACAACTGCCACTCAAATGAAATCCTCTATCACACCAGGGGGTGATGGAGGTGATTAAGGACCTCATAAGAAGAATAAGTCTCTAGAGAAGACCTGTGGGGAAGGCTTGAATCTTATTATAAAAAAGGGAAAGGAGAAAGAGATTGGAGAAATTGCAGATAAAGGATAGGAAAAAGGACAAGACAAGGGGAAATATGTGGCCAAAGATGCAAGGAAAGAGATTGTCATAGTATAAGTCCATGATATATAGGATCTAAACTAAGGTAAACCTAGGCCCCCTTTCCCTTTTTATTCACAAAGTATAGATATAACTCCTCTTGTAAAAACAATCCTTTTATTGAGTCTTGAGGATATGAAGAGTGATACTAATGCTCTATCATCTCTCTAGTGATTAGAAGCCACTCTTTCCAATAAATCAAAACTTTGCCCCATTACAAAAAAATCAAGGGATGTTGTACCCCAAATGTTGCAATCCCCCTCTCCTCCAAAAAGAAAAAAGATTAAAGTGACTTCTCACTTGATAGAGTATGAAACCTCTAATCACCTTTTCTTAGAAATTGCTCACCCTACTACCCAAATAGATCTAAGTCAGGCTACCATAGCTAACTTTAACTTTACTAGCATAGATATGGGGGCCATGAGCATGGATGCAGACCTACATGATTTTTAGGTCATGACCACTAGGGTGATGGAAAGGGTTGAGAAGGAGAAGTTGGATATAGAATTTTTTAAGGCATTGGTAGACACTCTATTCTAATGTTTGAAGTCAATAATGAACCCACCTCCTTAAGATCCAAACCCTATAGAAAGGGTACTCAACCTTGAATAAAATATAAATAAAGAGATAGTGGTCAATTTTTGATCAAGCAACCATTTTGGTAGGATCACTAAGGATTTGTTGAAGAAAGTGAAGGATAAAGGTCTTCTATTAATTGATTATTTTAAGAAGGTTATACAATGAGATAATCCTAGTAAGGAATTTTGTGTTTATGGATATCAATAATTCAAAGATGGAAGAATCCTTTCATCAGCATAACAGGAAGGAGTTGTTGGAAATCATGGACATGGGCATTGACGTGGCTATCGCCAGAGGTATTCTCTTTTCCAATGACACTATTTATGCCACATGGCTTTAGAGTTTGGATTGGAAGCATTAGTTTCTAAATTAAAATAACAAAGAACAAAGCAATTATTGAAGGAATCCAATAAGATGCTCACTTGGGTGATTCCATATTTGTTGACATAAATTCTCAACTGAAAATGAAAAACAATTTTGAGCTCATGTTATAGTTGATGAGTTGAAGACTGAATTTCATAATAATATTGATAGTTTGGTAGACCTAAAAATATTCAATGGGGAGCAGCATGAGAATTTTATAAGGATTGATGCATCCTTCATTCTATGCACCAATAATTATAAGGTGTTCATCCTAAAGGAAAAATAATAAGAAAGGGGAGTTCATTGTGGGATTTGAGAAACAATAATATGATCATTTCCAATTTGGATGAAATTCCAAGTGTCCTCAAATCTCTATAGAATTTCTAAAGCCAACAAGCGCAACAACAACCAACTCAGCTAGAAGATGAACATACCACACAATGAAGTCATTTCTCTTAATGTTATTTTGTATTTTGCTTTAAGTTTTATGCCAATGTTGTAAAAACTTATTATGTATTAAAAAAATTCTTTAAAGAATTGGTTTCATAAAAACTAATGGATAATTACATTTTCTAAGCCTTAAATATGTTGAAATTGAACATTGAAAGGGATCGACAATTTCTGGTCCCCCTTATGTTGTGACATATGAGTGTGTTCAATAAAATTTTGAAGATCAATAAAGTTTTTTCCAAATTGTTGAGCTTCATTATCTATGTGTATGTGAGTTGGGTTTTACTTGTATTCATTGTAAATATTTGAGTTTTCACAAATTTGAATGTATATTCTCTTGGATGTTAATAGTGACATGAGTATTATTCATTTTCTCAGGATTTAGTTGACATTATATTCTATAAATTGTTTTGTCTATACATTATTTTTCAATATTTGAGTTGGTGCTTATGTGCTATGGTGATAGGTAGATGTTAGTACCTTTACTACTTTCTGGTTAAAAGTACACCTGAGCTATTTACATTGTAGTCACACAAATCTTTCTAGCTTAATTAAATAAATATTTGCTATTTATTTGATTAAAAATCCACTAGCCATGAGTTAATTAATTAATATTTAATTAATTCATCTTCAAACATTCTCCTATTAATTAAGTAAATTATTCAATTTATTTTAATTCATTCATTAAACCAAGTTCACAAATCAATTAAATAAATAAAATCTATTTATTTAATTAAATCCCCCTATTCCTCTTTTAAATAAATTAAATTGAACATTTATTTAAATCATTATCCCCCCCCCCACTTGCATTTTCCTACAAATGCAACTTGCACACATTTATTGAAATAAATAAATTTTTATTTTAATAAAATCCTATTTTCCCTCACCCACCAAATCCACTTGCAAATCTAATCCCCTTCCTAATTAGCCTTATCCATCCCCTAATTATTGTCACATTCCTAAGCAAAATGGAGTCACTTGTCAAAGACTTCAAAAGTCTTTGAAAAGCATTTAATGCTTTGTGTGTTCAACAATTTAACCTCCAAAGTCTTCCAAAACCACTAATGGCTCTTACATGACCATTAATGGCTCTTACATAACCATTTATGGTTATTTCAACTTGTCTCCCCAAATATTTATTGCTTTGACCATGTTTATCCCTCTTGCCTTTTGCACAAGAGTTTATCCATTGGATAAAAGCTTTATTCTTTGAATAAAGAGTTTATTCATTCAACTAACCTTGACCTTAACTCCCAAGGTCATGTCAAGCATTTAATGCTTATTCCCTCTCCTCTCAACCTATCTCACATTGACACTTGTCATCCTCGGATTAGGTTGAAAGCCCTCACATGGATTTGAAATCATTCAATCCTGACCCTTGTTGAGATTGTTCAATCTCAACCATCCATTGCTCCATTTTTCCTATAAATAGAGCTCATTTCTTCATAATCCAGATCCTGAAAACTTGTACGCATTTAACCTATAGGTATTTTAGAGAGCATTTAGCATAGCAAACTAATATCTTGTTATTTTGGTTAAAATCAATCATTTTTAATAGCATCTAGTATTTTAGCTTTTCATTTTACATTTGGAGCAAAATACTCAAATCTCAATCCTCCATAAGCATCCATAGTGCAAAAAGCTGCTGAGAGCTACACTATTTTGGAACTTGGAGAGGAGAGGAACAAAGGAGAAGGAGCCAAGAGCATGTTAGGAGGCAGTTGGAGATGCCTCATCATATTTGCTTCTTTAGTTAAATATTCTTTCATGTTCTTAGTATCTCTTTTGATATACCTGTTTAGATTAGCTTTTGGTTAACTAACACTAATGATTTCTTGTGTCTTGTGTTGTTTGTCATTTGCTAACCTTGTCTGTTTTGTAGAGCATCATTTGGTGAACCCGATGTGAATCCAAACACCCAAGAGATCATTTATTTTTAACCAATAACATGTTTGAATGTTGAAATTGTCACACAGGTTGCGCTTTAGTGCTATTGATCACGTTATAGCGCTATTGAGACTTGTTGTTCTAGCGTTATTATTCTTACAATAGTGCTATTGTATCAAGTTTAGCGCTATTGATATGGTTTGAGTGCTTTTGACCCTGTTTGAGCACTTTTGCCTTCTCTGTCTTTCTTTTTCTTTTAGCACGTTTCTGTTAAATAGTGCTTGTGTTCAAACACAAACTAGCGCTATTGTAACAGAACATTGTAAAAAAGACCTTGTAATCAGAAAAGTGAAAATTTTTAGGCTTGTGGAAGCCCCCCTTAGATATGGATTTTACTAACTGGTTGTTGTTTGTGCAGGTTTAAAAACTCACCTTTTTAAAATCAAAAACTTTATTTTGGTGTTTTAAAACTTGAACAAACAAACTTTCCCTTGCTTTCCAGTTAGGATCACTTGTTTCTTTGGTGCATTAAAACTAAACAAAATAAAATTTGTTTTCTTGCAAGTTAGGAAACACACTTTATTTGGTGCTTAAAATCAACACTTCCATTTTCTAGCATCAAACTAAAGAATTTACAATCCACACTTCAATTTTTGGTGCACATAAAATACACAATCAACTTGTTTAAAACTTTTTGCAAAGTGATTTTTCTTCATGCATACATGCTTCAATTTCAGTTGACCAGGATTTCCAAAATTCTAGTTTACTCAAAACCTTTGCATTTGAAGTTAAAAAGAACACCATGAATGTTGGAGCAACATCTCCAAATAGTTAGATCACATTGCAATGGCAAATTAAAAAGAACAAGTGTTTTTCGTGCTTGGCACACTTGTGCAAAAAGTTGGTCAAGTGGTCCCACTTTTAAACACACACTATCCTCTCCCTTGGCTTTCGTGGTCCTAGGTGCAAGAGAAAAGTGTTAGTAACACTCCAAATAAATTTATCTTTTTAAGAGAGGCCTGCCAAGAGACACATCACTCTTGGGAATGACCTCGCATGGTAAATCCTTCATGCCGCTATAAAAATCAGGTGAGAGCGAAAGCTGTAGCCTTGGGTATAGCAGTTCCTACAGTGTAACTAGCCGAAAGGACAAATGGGCCCCACCACTAGTTACAAGGCTCTTAAGTGAGTCACTGCAGAATGAACTTATGTCCAAAAATATCGAACATGACTAAACACCTTTAAGTAGTAGCCCACCCGTTCTATTGATTGAGGATATTTGCGATATAATTTAGTGCAAGAGCATAGATGGTTTTTCTCCCAAGATACTCACCATACATATTTCCTTGAGTAGAAACATAGCTTTTTGAAAAATCACTTATGGCTTGATAAAAGTGGTGACTCCCCCATTATAGGGATCATCTATTTTTTATGCTCGTGCAAGACTTATTATATCACATCCTTACCTGCCATGACGGGATTCATAAGGTATGTAGTACCAAAGTCGAAGATATATCAAGATGTGAGCTAAATTTATCACAACTGGCCATTTGACCTTAGGGATAAAAAGTGTTTGAAGTGTTTTCGTTTCAGTCAAGACCAAGTGCAAATTGAGCCGACTTTAGGCTTTGGAAATACACCTTAAAATACATCTAAAGGAAAGGTCATATAAAAGTCCAAGGATTGGGTTGATCTAGACCCATACTCATTTGTGCCTTTTAGGCAACATTCTTGTGTTTGTGTTCTTACTTTGTTTTCTTGTCAAAGAAACATCAAAAGAAAAATCACTTCCCAAAAACAAAGTATTCATCCAACCAAACATCTTTCAAAACAACCAAAAATATCAAAAACAAAGTGTAAAACAACAAAGAATCAAACTTTATGACCATTCTTCACATCTTGTGAAAGAAGAAACGTCATTAGAATATCAACTTGAAAAGAAGACCATTGAGCTCAAAGGATTTGATCAAAAGGAGGAAATTCTTCTATATAAATAGACAAATCTTTGTCTCCCATAGAGTTTTTCTGCATCACATGCGTCTCTACCTTCAAAGCAAAACAAACGAATTTGATTTAGAGTCATTGAACCGCAGAGCTTTTATGCAATATAGAGCTTTGAGTTATCACAAAAACCAAGGAGGTAAGATTAATCCCCACTTTTTCCCAAATGTCTGTATCACATACAACGTCACTTGAGAAATGCCACCAACACTCGAAAGGGAAGATGTAGAGTTCGTCCCATTTGTGACACAAAGCTTTTATTGAAGTTAAAAAAAATTTCATCCACTGTCTTACTCATACATCATCGCTTCATCATCAATCCGTTCCAACTCTCAAAACATTAAGAGGTTCTTGTCCCAAGTTCTCTATTTAGATATTGCTTGAATCAAATGCATCACATCACTTTTTAGATTGTTTCTTAATCTAGGATAAGCTCATCCTAAGAGACACATCTACGTAGGTTAAAACTAGTTCATGAGTGAATCCTCTCATTACTAGGTAGTTAAATCTGTAACACATCTCAGATTTCTCTACACCTTATCACATCCAACCTTATCAAAAACAAACAAGCAATTCAAAGAAGGAATTTCGATTACATCTACCTTTAAGTGCTAGAGATCCACATGCAACACAATTCACCAACCATCAATCTCTCATTTCATCAAAAAATCATCATCATTTTCACACAACTTCAACAAAAGCTTGTAAACAAAATGGCCCAAACCTAATCACAGTCAAGGCAACAAGAAATAGAAATGGAAGAAGAAGAAGAGGAAAATCTCAATGAATTTCAAGAAGCACTTGGAGGAAATGTAAATGATGAAAACCCAAGTACTCCCACTCCTGCAACAATAGAAAGGGTCCAACATAACCCTCTCTTTAACAGACTTTTTGACGAAATACTCAGGAGCAATGCGGATGCTCACTTTTTAAAGCTCGCTCAATAAGGAGAAAAACTCCCCTCTGACTTTGATCTTGCCCAATTAAGACAAGCATCAGAATGAAAAAGTCGCCATGAAGAGGAAAGAGGTAGAGATCCCATCAGATATAACATTCCTCGAGGTAACCCACCGCCTCCTCCTCCAAATGAAATGGAGATGTTGTGGCAACAAGTCGAGAATCTCGCCCACCAACTTCATAGTGGTGTCAAAACTAACCAATTCTCACTCAACGACATCTATCCCTATCCTTTTGATAGGAATCTTTATATGCCACCCTTTCGACGAGGATTCAAAACACCCAAATTCAAAAAATATAGAGGAAAGGGAGATCCTCGCGATCATGTGAGAGAATTTCATTTCGCTTGTCTCGAAGTGGCATATGAAGACACATACCTAATGCGCCTTTTTCCCCAAACCTTGGGAGGAACAACCACATCATGGTTTTCCCAACTATCAGGTGGCATTAGAACATTTGAGGAACTCATCCAAAAATTCCTAGCTCATTACTCTCATAACATTGAACGCGACATCACCATGGCTGATCTGTGCAACACTAAACAAAAACTAGGTGAACTATTCTTAGTACTCTTGCAACGATGGCGTCAAATGTCTAGCAAACATTCTCTTTAGTTACCTGAACGAGAACTAGTGGAAATATTCATTTCCAACTTAAACGAAGAAATGGAATTTCACCTGGATGTCATAGACACAGACTCTTTTAATGATATGATCACCAAGGATTTGAAATGTGAATGGGCCCTCATCAAGAAAGGACTTATCAAAATCTATAATGAACCAAAGGATAGTCCTTGCCCACGCTTCAATAGTGATAAACCAAGCTTCTGGAACAAAAACAAGAATATCATCAATGATGGGGTTGTGGATGCTAGGACTATAAAAAGTGCACAACCTATGGTTCGGTTTGCAGGATAGAATCCTCCACCTCAGAATAACACAAATGTTCCTTCCAATCAAGGTTGCATCACATCTCACGATGAACCAAGACCTCGTCAGCAAAAACAAAAATGAACATACACTCCCTTAGGGGAACCCATTGAAATAGTATTGTGACAACTCATTTCTCAAAATTTGTTCACTTTACCTAAAACATCAAACTATGAGCCTCAGGTCAAACCCGCATGGTGGTGAGATATTGAACACTGTGATTTCCACCAAAGGAGAGGACACAAGACAAGTAATTGTCACCAATTGAAAGATCTTATTCAGGATCTTATTGACCAAGGTGAAATTCAAATCGAAGGACATGACCCAAAAACAACAAACAATGATCATTTGATGTTCAAAAATCCACTTCCATCACAAGATCAAAGGGGCCCTTCCACTTCCAAGCGAGGCACTGATACCACAGATTATATGCAGGCTGCATATAATTACACTGTAAATCACCTGTATGATGCTAGTGAACAAGTTGCAACTATAACCATTAAAAATACCAACTCCAATTGCAATGTTGTTACACGACGTGGCAAGGTTACCATAAAAGAAGCTCCACAAGGCACCACCTCCATCCCAAAGTAGTACAATCTTGTGGAACAATTAGACAAAACACCTACACTTATATCCATTTTAGAGCTATTGTGCCTATCACCATCTCATAAAAGAATCTTGGATCAAGCACTCCAAGAGGCGTCAGTCCCTGCAAACCTGAATATAGACCAATTTCAAGCCATGGTTGGAAGTCTAAAGTCATCACCTTGTCTCACTTTTTCCGAAAGTGACAACTCTTCCTTCCAGCAACCTCATAACGCTTCACTACACATTGAAGGCTTTATCAACCAGCATAGGATCAAGCGATTCTTGTTCGATAATGGAGCAGGCCTGAATATTTGTACCCTATAGTTGGTCACAGCATTGGGATATGCCATTGAATCCATGGATCCTCACAAGAAGATCACAATCAAAGCCTATGACAATGCGGAATGTTCCTCCAAAGGAGCTATGGTACTACCAATCCGAGTGGGCCCTATGGTAAAACACATCATCTGTCAGGTTTTGGACCTTCCTCTGCCATACAATCTATTGTTAGGAAGACCTTGGATACATGCCATGCAAGCCGTTCCATCTACCTACCATCAATGTATCAAGTTCCCCCATAACGTTGTAGAGATCATAATCCTGGGCGATGCAAATCCCTTTGCATATTGCCATAATATCAGCCATCAACCAGAGATTACCATTCCTAATAATAGAGAAGCCATTTCCTCCACATCATATATAAGTCCCGCCTCTCTTGCTAGTTCGAACACCACTATACCAAAGCAAGAAAAGCTTAAAATGAAAATAGCAGAGGAAGGTCCTAGGGAATACAGCTTGAGTCAACTCTTTTGTGTGGGACAAATGCCCACTTCACCTAGAACACATGATAAACCATAGCAGTTACTCCAGCAACCACTTATCACGCCAGCATGTGCTTTAATGCCTTTCATCCTTGGAAAGAGTCAAGAAGAAGAAACCCAAGATGAGGACTTAGCGGAATGGATTTATAAAGATCCCATCACCACTGATATACCGCAAGTTAAGCTTCCTATAGATCAGTATGGAAAAGGTCTCCTCATTATGCAAAGAATGGGGTATGATGGTCAAAGTTCTTTGGGATATTGCAAACAAGGACGACATGAACCTCTACTGCCGGAATTAAAGCCCAAAGGTAATACAGGCCTAGGCTTTTAAAAAGAGATCTTTCCTAAACTCAAATTCAAAGGAAAACCCAGCAAACCATTATGTCAGCCTACTACAAAAAGGACAACTTTCATTATCAAAGCAACATCAAACACCATCACAACTAACCCACCGAGGCTCAAAATCCCAACACCACCATCTACAATGACAATCATCCCACCAATCAAACTAGTAATCCCATCCACAATAGCCATCACATCAATAGTACCATTAGTAACAGCATCTATGGCACCAGCAGTACCAGCAGAAGCAACAGAATCAACATTACTGATACTACCCGTATTGGATTCATTGATCCCCATCAACCTTCCTACAACACCGATCACTACAAAGGTACATCAACCAATCACACCTGCAGTATTTAATTCAAAGGACATCCCAGTATGGTATAGTAATCAGATGCTGGAAAGTGACTCAGAGACCGACTCACATGAGTGGGAATTTGATTCTCTATAGCTTAACACTTCAAATGAGGAAGACACATCACTACCTCCACCATGCAAAGACATCCCTATTTATGGAGAAGCACAGATAAAGACCACTTGGGTTCCTGAACTGGAAACACCTTCCATAGACCCTACGTCTCATCCTACACCTGATTTTGATAGGGAGAGTACCATCAATGACCTTCACCACACCGTCTTAACCCTCACTGACACATCTAATGAGCTTAACCTAATAGATGAGGTAATGTCCATTATCCATCCTGAACTCATCGAATGGAACCAACCTAATCCCCCATGTCTTGACCTTTTCCAAAATGATGAGGCAATCATTGACTTTTTGGAACTATGGGATAACATACCAAGCGGGGATCATAAAGCTAGATTTGCCATAGAACTTAATAGCGCAACATACTTTGGGGCGGATGCCAAACCTTTCAACTGCAAAAATATAATGATAAAACATGGATCTTCCAGTGAAAACCACACCGTGGCACTGTTTGATCCAACAAAAATAAAAAGAAAGAGCGTATCCAACGGTGAAAACCTCTCTGAGGTGCCTCAGGATGAAGGGTTTGACATTCTCCCTACTAGTACACAACAGGAACAATCAACGATTCTCATCGAGGAAACCAAAGAATACAATGTGGGGACTCTTGAAAATCCTCACCTCATACATCTGGCATCTCTTCTCACTCTAAAAGAACAACCTAAATTTATAGAGTTCTTTCAACAGCGTCAGATCAACTTTGCATGGTCATATGCAGACATGCCTAGGCTTGATGCTGATTTAGTCATGCATCACCTCACCGTAGCAGAAGGAGCCAAACCTGTCAAGCAGAAGCTTCGTAAGATGCATCCTCAAATTGCAGTGCTAGTCAAAACAGAACTCAAGAAACTCCTAGATGTTGGTTTCATTAGACCAATTGATTATGCAGAATGGATCTCCAACATTGTTCCTGTCGGCAAACCAAAAGGGGGCATCCGCATTTGTACTAACTTCAGAGATCTAAATAAGGCTTATCCTAAGGATGACTTCCCCCTACCAAATATCGACATCATAGTGGATCTGACAGTGGGACATGCCATGCTTTCACTCATGGATGGCTTTTTAGGATACAATCAGATAAAGATCGCACTAGAAGATCAACATAAGACAACCTTCACATGACCATGCAGCACATATTGCTGGAATGTAATGCCTTTCGGTCTCAAGAATGCAGGAGCGACCTATCAATGAGCGATGACCACCATCTTCCATGACATGATGCATACTATGATGGAAGATTATGTTGATGACTTACTCACAAAATCACTCACCAGAGAAGGGCATCTCCACATATTAGATCAAATCTTTGATAGACTGGAACAATACCATGTTCGACTCAACCCAAAGAAATGTGTCTTTGGGGTAACCTCCGGGAAGCTTCTAGGATACATTGTCTCAAGCAAAGGTATTGAGGTCAACCCAGCAAAGGTAAAAGCAATCATGGACATGCCACCACCAAAGAATATCAGTCAACTAAAGACATTACAAGGGCAGCTTCAATCCATCTGAAGATTCATTGCACAATTGGCTGATACGTGTCACCCATTCACACACCTGCTACACAAGAACATCCGCTTTCAATGGGATGCCAGATGCCAGCAAGCATTCCAGATGCTCAAAGACTATCTCATGAATACACCATTGCTAATACCACCAGATCCAAGTAGACCTCTGTTACTCTATATCTCAGCAACAAGTACAACATTGGGTGTACTACTGGCATAGCATAATGCAGAAGGAAAAGAGTGTGTTGTTTACTACATTTCTCGAACACTGGTTGGCTACGAACTCAATTACACACCTATTGAGCAAGCTTGCCTAGCAGTAATCTTAGCAACCACTAAATTGAGGCATTATCTGTTAACACACAATGTACAACTCATTGCAAAGATTGATCCACTCAAGTATTTACTCAGCAAAGCAGCATTGACAGGCCGCTTGGCCAAATGGGTCATGATTCTAAGTGAATTTGACATCGAGTACGTGGACTGTAAAGCTATCAAAGGATAAGTTATTGTAGATCAATTGGCTGATGCACCCCTCATAGGCGATCATCCTCTCATTTCCAATTTTCCAGATGAAGAGATATTCATGATCACAACAACACAACCATGGAAACTATACTTTGATGGTTCATACACTAGGCATGGCTCGGGGCAGGCATTCTGTTTCTCACACCTCAAGGTGACAGCATCCTGAAGTCTTACAGGCTCACATTTCCATGCACCAAAAACATAGCAGAGTATGAGGCCTTGATCACAGGACTCAGGCTAGCCGTACAATAGAAATTACAAGAACTACAAGTATATGGCAACTCCCAACTGGTCATTCGACAAGCAACAGATGAATATTAGACCAAGGATGATAAACTCATGCCATATAAGCAAATGGTGGACAATCTAAAGGCATCATTTAATACTATCACTTTTGAGCAGATACCCAGAGATCAGAATCGAGTCGCTGACACTATGGCTAACATTGCATCTCTCCTAAATCTTCCACAGAATTCAACACACTACGAGTTCCTGGTAGAACAGCTTTGGATCCTCGCTTATGATATCCCCGAATCCAAAATGATATGTCACCTTGTCAGTTCTGAATCCCCATGGTACAATGAATTCTACACCTATCTCTGCAATCACACCCTTCCTCCCAACCAATCGAATAACCAACATAAAACCTTCATTCGCCAAACTGCTCGATATACCATTATTGCTAAAACCCTATACCGACGCAGTCTGGATGGTACTCTCCTTCAATGTCTAGAACAAGATGAGATAACAAAGACCTTGGAAGAGGTACATGAAGGAATTTGTGGGACTCACTCAAGTGGTCCATCCCTAGCCAAGAAACTCCTGTGCAATGGATACTATTGGCCATCTATGGAAAAAGATTCCTAATACTTTGTCAGAAAATGCAAGAAATGTCAAGTTCATGGCGACCTAATACATGCACCAGCACAAGAACTGCAACCAATCATGACACCATGGCCTTTTTGTCAATGGGGCCTTGACCTTGTGGGTAAAATCCATCCATCTTCATCCAATGGCCACAAATTCATTATTACCGCCACCGAATATTTCACAAAGTGGATCAAAGTTGTTCCACTTACCCAAGTCACCAGCAAGCAGATCGCCTCATTCATCCTCAATTACATCATCTGTCGGGATGGTGTACCCATGTCCATCATCACAGATAACGGTCTTCCTTTAAAAAATCAGGATGTCCATGAACTTTGTGAGAAATTTCACATCCAACACCGCTTTTCCACTCCCTATTACCCACAAGGCAATGGTCAGGTCGAAGCATTGAATAAGAACATATTAAGAATCCTCAAGAAGACAGTCAATGATGTTGGTTGTGATTGGCATGTTCAACTGAATCCAATGCTATGGGCATATCGAACTAGCATTTGAACCCCTACAGGTGCAACTCCTTATTCATTGGTCTATGGTGCAGAAGCTATCTTGCCTATTGAGGTCGAGATACCATCACTATGGGTTTCCTTGCATAATCTCATTGATGACAAAGCCTATAGAGTATCCCGTCTTCAGGACTTAGAGTTACTTGATGAGAAGCGACAAGCTGCATACAACCATCTCAAAGCCTATCAGCAGCACATGAGCAGAAGTTTTAATCATCGAGTTAGACCTCGTACATTTGAGGTAGGTGATCTTGTTCTCTAAGAGAATCCTCGCAACCAACCAAACAGAGAACATCAAGGCAAGTTTGAATCAAACTGGCTAGGCCCATATGTTGTCACTACTATATTTGGGTCCGAGGCATATCAGTTGGCTACATCAGAAGGAGAATCACTCGCAGATCCAATCAACAGCATGCACCTCAAATGGTTTTTTACCTAGGTTGTACATCAGGTTCCCTTACATATCAACAAAAAAACCAAAAACATCCAGATAAATGACCTAAAGAAAACACACACACGTCAAAAGAATAAAGAAAAATCATGCATCCAAACGGTGAACAAACAATCCGGTGGCACCTTGGGTAAGTGCGATGTGAGGCCTCACCTCAACTAAATCTGACATTTCAGTGGTTTTTATATTGAGACTATTACGGATACTTTATTTTGATGCATTTTGGGATTTAGAACTTATATGATTTCAGGATTTGGATAACATTGCTATATATTGATGATTTATTTATATGCTTTATGAGATAGAACACTACATGATTGTTAGATAAGATGAAATTGCAGTGATAAATGTCATTATTGAATTTGCAGGACTTTACTATGATAATAGAATTATGATGTATGTTTAAGTTTATGAGAATTAGGATGAATTGCTTATGTGAAATTGCTTGGATAAAAGATGTATTTAATTTCTTCAGATGTGTATTATTATTCCTTTGAATTATATTATATGTGGATATTTGAAAGTACTAATGTGTAAATTGAGATGCGTAGGAAGTTATCCATGTGACCATGGAAATATTACGGAGAACCAAACCTAGACCTATGTATGTTCATAAGCCAAGGTTTGTCTATTTGGAGAGACAACACCCCATTTGTGTTGTATTTTATTCGTAACAGTATATGCTACATGTGTGTTAAGTGTTATTTAGTTGATTTCTGTAAAATCCACAAGAGACGATTTCATGTATTAAATTGTAAAAGTGTTTTCTTTGTGTCACTTGACACATGTGTGGATCTAAGTTTGAGTTTTTATTTTTGTCTCTTGGTGGGAAAGTGTTCAACTATAGCTTTTTCAAATAATGTAACGTGATGTCATAAATACCTTGGGTAAAGAATCTTTGGGGTGGTCAACATAGGTTTGACCCAAAAATAAACTTCAAAGGGGTTTAAAATCAGTTAAATGAACACCTAGGGGTAGTTTAATAGGGTTTCCTAAAGCCCATAAGGTATACCTAAGGGTTAGGGGTAATTTAAGGCAAGTTTCTACTCCTAAGTGACCTTTTAGACACCCTAAAAATTGACTTTTCTGAGTTGTGCGAAAATTGAAATTAGAAGATTGAACCTAGTTGTAAACTTTCCTTTTGGAATGAGAGTTCCCTTTCCCATTCTATCTTACCTTCCTCTTTAGTTTTTAGAAACTTGTGAGAACTCTCACAATGAGCTTCTTAAGGAAGAATTTGAAAATTTGAGGGTAATCACCCACTCTCCATTTTTGGAGACAAGAGAAATTTTGAAAAGAATAGAATAGATTTGGAATAGTGAAATTTGGCTAAGGGTAGAAGGAGAAGATCCGTGGAATTGGGCAGCTCATCCTCAACAATACTAACCTACCTTTGGGAAGATTAAGGTTGGTTACATTCTTCTTAAAATGACTTCTTTTTGCGTGTGTTTGAAAGTATGTTGGTGTAAGAAATCTATTTCCTTGTATGTCCTTTTTGGGGATTTCATTCGGTCTTTTGTATTATGTTTTGTATGTGTTTTTGGGAGTCTTCAAGACCTCTTACTCTTGGGAGAGAGGAGGATCTTGTGGGTGGTAGCAGTGACAACCTTTGAGTGAGAGACTTTTATTATGAGAGCGATGACAAGGGATTTTTGTGTGACCCTTGCTGCATGGCCTGTTTGTGCAATGGGGGTCATAAGGAGGGAAATAAGGCTAGAATGTCTTGGGGGGCATAAGGAATAAGGGGTTGAAATTCTTGATATATTTTTTGTGCCATGAGGTGGCTACATGTTTTCCATACTTGCAGTTCCCCTCAAGGTATTGGTCCACTACCACCCTTAAAAAAGGTCATCACCAAAGTGTGGTGCAGTGTAGCCGGGATGGGAGTGTGTTTGTATTTGTGTGCAATCGGTCTTTTGTGTTTGCATGTTTGTTTCCCATCTAGGGCTTGGTTCTCCGAGCTCAGGGGTGGCTACCAGTTAGCCTAGGCTGGGAGGTGAGCACTCCATGGTCATGGTTGTGATTTATTTGCAAGATGTTAGAAGAAATATCTGATGCATGCAGTTATGGCGAGAGATGTTGATTTGAAAAGAAAAAGAGTTGTAAATGTATTCATTACCTTTTTGAAAAGTCCTCTCTTGTTTTGAAATGAGAGGCTATTTGTAAAATAGAAATAAAAGACTTGAGGATATGTTATTTGTAATGCAGAAAATATTATGTTATTTTGTAGAAAAGATAAATGGTTTATTCTAAGATTTTGTTCTAGAGTTAAGGTTAAATCTTGTAGTCTTTAATATTTCTTGAAAGAAAATGAGTTAAATTTGTTCTCTTATTTATTGAAAAAGAAATAGAATTGATTTTGCATGAATTCATGGGCTGAAATATAAAGACACTTTGGATTATACATGGAATTGTAAAAAGTATATAAATTAAATCTGTGATCTTACTTTGTCTGTGGTTTCATTTTAAATGTAGAAAAATAAAATCTATAATTACCATAATCATTTCTAAAGTTAAGTTAATGAATTTTGCTGTTCTAGAATTAGTTAATTTTGTTTTTATTTTCATAACAGAAAATACATCTCTATCATTTAAGTAGTTGCGGTAGTTTTTTTTTGCAAGCCAGCCAATTTAATAAATGCAGAAAATAAAGATCTAACCCTATGATAGTTTTATTTAAATAACTTCTATTCTTTCTGGTTGCTGGAAAATTTATTAAACATATACCTTGACAAAGTTGGAGTTAGATATTTATCTTAAATACTGGCAATATTTATTTTCAAAAAATGATATCTACAGTAAACAGATTTATTACTTTACTTTTTTGCTACAATTGAAAATCAGAATCTTCCATAAATTTTGTTTTATTATAAGAAAGAAAAATAATAATAATAATAATAATATAGTGATATATAAATATATATAATTATATACATGCAGATTTCATATATATACCTATATATACATATATATAAAACATATCATAAAATTTACCTACGAAACAAATGTAGATATAAATATAAATATATATATACAAATATATATATATGAATATATACATATGAAAATGTATATATATATATATATATATATATATATATATATATATATATAGATTTATTTATACTTAATTGCCCTTTTTTTTTTTTTTAAATGTACATACATACATACATACATACATACATACATACATACATACATACATACATACATACATATATATATATATATATATATATCAAAGGGGAACGATGAGGGCCACGTAGGGCACGTAGTCCCTATGCAGGCCACGTCCAGTACAGAGGTCGCAGCCTCTATGCGGGCCGCGGTACCCATAGGGGCCTGCGGCTCCTTGTGCGGGCCGCGACACACAACGGCCACAGCCATTGTGCGGGCCACGACACACAGCGGCCAAGGCCACTGTGTGGGCCGTGACCCCCACAGTGGGTCGTCCCACTTGCGGCACCCCCTCCACCCTACCGCCATGGCTGCCGCATAAAACCTTCATTCGGCCCTGCAAGAAACATTGAGCATAAAATAATATAAAACCCTAGCTCGGTTAGAGCTAGGGTAAAAAGAATAATAAATAAATAGAAAAAGAAGGTATAGAGGGGCTATTTTATAATGTAATTTCAATTTAGGGTTTACATGGGAATTTTTATAAAGATGTGGAGATTAATATTTAAATTATTTATGTGTATATATATATAATTATATATATAAATATATAAGTACATATAGAGTTTGGAAGTATATGAAAATAAGGCAAATTTGGATTAACTATTTTATTGTGTGGTTATAAAAATATATAGGTTGAATGGTTTTAAGTTAAATTGCTAAGAAGTTAATATTTAAGTTAAATTAGATAGATTTAAATGGTTTAAATTAAATCATTACGAAGTTACTTATTGTTTAAATTTAAATAGAGTGAGGAGTTTTGAATCAAATTAATTATTTTAAGATTAACTATTTAAGAAGTCTTGAACTAAATAGATGGGGAAATTAACTTCTTGTAAAATAAATTGACTTTGGGGAGATATTTACTCTCATCAGTAAATGTTCTTATGAAATTAAATTGCACTAGGCTCGATGAATTTAAAGCACATTTTAATGTTGAACTAAAGATTTTGAACATTGTAATTTGAGTGATAGGTCTAAATTAATTCGCTCTTTAAAGCAATTCTTGAGTTTTAGGAGATTAAAACTATCTCCGCCAAATAATGTTAGAGAATTCTCATTAAATTAATGTAGTGACTAAAAATCGCTGAGACAATATCAATTTCCCTAGAGCATTAATATTCTGCTTCTGGTTTTAAATTCTTTGTTTACTTAATTGAGTTAGTAGGTTGAGTTAACTCTAAACATAGTTAAGGCCAAAACTTGTTAGTGCATTTCGTGTTAGCAAACTTATTGTTAATTAGTTGGTATTTAAAAAAAAAATTATCCCGTTCTTGCCCTAAATTTTGGGCATGACATGCGATGGTGAAAACCTGGCAAATAGGCGCCACTCGTAAAAGACTATGGCTCCATTATCTTTTAGGCTCATTGTGATCACATTCATACATACAAACATCCATCCATCCAAACCATGGCTTGTTATTTAATCTGTAATCAAAGAAAGTACTTCATGCGTCTTGCATCCCGCTTTTTCATAGTCATGTCTAACTTGGGGGCAATGCCCCTCAATCTAGTTGATAGAAGTGGATTCTACATTAGTGGTGATTCATTGGGTAAAACATTCAAAAATGTCTCACAAAATCCAAAAACATTCAAAAATGTCTCACAAAATCCAAAAACATTCAAAACTGTCTCACAAAATCCAAAAACAATGGAAAACATCAAAAATCACACAAAAACATGGCAACACCTTGTACATACTCATCCGAATAGATACAAAACAAACATTGACAAAATACTCGCACGATGATCACTTATCAAAATTGACCAAAACAATCGACATCAACAATCAAACTGTCTTCAAACAGGATGCATCCTTCCTTACCAAAACAAAGACAAGATGACATTTTCTTTGACAAGAAAATTGTGTTAAGCTATCAAATACTTGGTTGATTTGTGAGTAATTCATTCATTTATATGTATCAGGATCTTTCAGCATTATTTGTGTATCGTTTGCACATTATTTCCGATGAAGTACTGGGGCATGTACTAATGGTGTCTACGTGGGAAGTTCACCAAGCTATGTGATCTTATGCAAAATGCAATCATAGATCATTACGGCTTACTGACTACAGCATATACCTCGACCATATGAGCATGAACCATTACCAAGGATCCCTATTCTTTATTCTTTATGTATATACTATTTGTTTGCAGGTATAATGCTCTTCCTTTGGTTCCTTCCTCCTCATCCAATTTGGATAAAGGTTTTTATCTCTTATTACGGTATGCACTTGTCTCAGGATATGATCAGCCTAAGATCAAGGAGGACGATCCAAGTCATGCATGAACGGAGATGATCCTTGTCTATTCTGCAAGCAATACTCTGGTCGACTTGACCCTTATATCAAGTCATTTCTATTAACTTGCTATATAAAATCCATGTAAGAAATACTCAGGTCATCTTGAATCATTATGTCAAAGATGCTTTTATTATCTTCCAACATTTTAAAGCTCAATGATGAAAATAGAGCACTATGGATCGACATTTCATCTCATCTGTTTATATATTGCATTCTGTTGCATATCACCCATCCATTCACTCATTCATATGTAGGATTTATATGCAAATGTGACCATGAAGCTGGTCTTGGATACAATCATGACCGAGTACTCTGATACATAATCAATACATCATGCAAAGTCTCAAAAACCTTGCATTCCTCATAGGTCATATCATCATTACATTTAGTTGCATTTTGCATTAAGTACATTCATGTCATTTTTAACTTAACATTGCATATAGTTCATTTTTGACATTAGTCTTCATTAATCATTTGTATCATTGCATAATCATAAATAATTAGATTCATTCATGAGATCAAATTATCCTTGATTATATTAAACCATTTACTATACATTCATTTAGTGTCAATTATCCATCATCATTTCATTCTCCTTTATCATTTATCATTGCATACATTCATTTATCTATTCATTAGTTAAAAGGTGCATTCAATCATCCATTATTAAGTATCTTATTATGTTCATATTAGGATTCATTCACATTGCATTCATTATCCTTTTTTAAATTGCATTAAGGTGCAGTTATTAAACCATAAAATTATAGTACCATCACATTATCATTTTTACTTAAATCATATTAAGGCATTTAGAATCATAAAACCATTTGTTCCAAAAAATTGGTCCATACCATTTTATATATATCCATTATACATATGCATTCATTTAGACATTATCATATAAACATTCGAACTTTACATTTTTGTTTATCCATATTACATTCATCTAAAAACATCTAGATACATATCCATACATAACATCATTCATTCACACATTGCATTAACATCATCGCATAAATTAACTCATCATTTTATCAAAATAGGAAACACCAAAATCTTGTTCATAAATCATCATAAGCATACATCATCATCATGGCATTACATACATAAAGCATTACATCAAAATCAAACAAATCATACATATATAAACTTGCATTCATATGTCAGTATCCAACATCATAAATCATCATAAAAACATGCATATAAGAAACATCTCATCAAATGCATACATGTACCCATATCCATCTAAGCAATAACTCATCATCTTGCATAAACATCCATACATATCAAATGCATATCATCAAAATAAGGGATCTCCTCATATATATCATCTCATATATCAGAGTACAATGTAGTCTACAAAATTGGCTACCAAGAGCCATCCAAGATACAATCCAAAAATAAACAATGATACAATACATATATGCAAAAATGCTCTCTCATATGCCACTCTGGCCAGATGCTATACCACCATCGCCACCTACTCCCCCACTAGTCCCCGCACCATCCGATCTATCTCTCCGTGGAGGCCCCATCAAACCCCCACTCACTCCTGCATCCCCTGATCTCTCCCTCCGTAGAGGACCCATCACACCCCCACTGCTCTGCACCCTCTGTGATCGCTCTGATCTGGCCTGCCGCATCTGTGAATAGCTAAGTTCTCGCTGACTAGCTGGCACCACCTACTCATATAACCCCCACCAGTAGTCTATCTTAGCCTGTGCTCGCTGCATCTCCCTCATCACCTCCCCCGTAGGCCCTTGTGCTCCTACTCCAACCCGGACTCTCTCCTGTAGCTCTGCTAATCTCTCCACCACACTATCTCTCTCTTCTAGTACTACAACCAGCTTTGACTCCCGTGCAAATAGCTACACATCTCTAGCCACCACCTTCGCCTCCAAATCCTCTACCTGGGTCTATAAATGTGCTATCATATGATCCCGAAGATCTCTAGTGGCTCCCTCCCCGGTATCCATAGCAGCCTCACCTGTACCACCCTCTCCAGTAGCTCTCTCCCCTCTGTCCATCGAGATCTCCCTCTCCATACCTCTATCACCCAGTCTAACTCCTCCCTATATTAGCGATCCTTGTGATATCCGTAGTGGTAGTCCATCTCTCCCTCTCCACTAAATCCGAATCTCCAACCCACCACCTCCTCCACCACCTCCTCCTCCACAACCTCCTCATCTGTCTCCACCATCTCCTCTCCCTCCTCCACCTACCCTCGGTCCTCGACCTCCTGCCCTCCTCCGTCTCTGTCCCCTCTCATCCTCAAAATCAGGCACCGGCTCTGCTGGATCGAATATCTGTAGAATCGGATGCACCGTCCGGTACTGTGTATACTCATCTGATACCCCTGCATCCACGACCCTCGGTCGTATGTCCCAAGGTCTCACCTGCAGCATCCGAAACTCTGCCAATGCCTGGTCATACGGTAGCACTGGCCCCCATGCATATCTCTCCCGAATCACCCGAGCATACTCCCCTGATGCAATAGGAAGTCCCTACTGCCGTCCAAACTGCCTCATCACTCTCCTCGGCACCTGTCTCTCTACATGGTACGAGGTCCTCCCAATGAGGAATTAGGTCATGAATACATAGGGCAGTGCCTCTGCATTGTCATCCCAAGACTCGCACTCTAGGTATGTTCACCATATGACTGCATCCAGATCATCTAATGCCCGCCGCCACCACTCTAACTTCTCCAGGTGGGGCTGACTCATCATACCACTATACATAAATATATACAGTTGATCCACTGCGTGGAACCTAAGACTAACTGGTCGAGTCACTGGTAGGTGCTCCCAGGCCCAAATATGAAGCAGCATCACTCCCACTGCTAAGGAACCCCTCCCTCGATAAACCACCTCATGAAGCTCCTGATATAGGTGCACCAACATGCACAGCCCCCAAGCAAATCGGGTTCCCTCGGTAATCATCATCTCGATCACCTACCCCCACCCCATGGCCAAACCATATGATCACTTGTCTGGACACAGTAGTCCTCCCACAATGCCTGATAGAACTGTTGGTAGAGGCTCGTATAATGCAGCTATCTCCTCCCACGCAATGGAGCCATCATAAATGAACACATCCTCATCGAAGAACCTCTGAACTGCTAGAGTCCCCCATGATCTGTCATACGTGACCAGCTCCCCCCGAATCGAAATACGTAGAATGCGCCACACATCCTCCAGGGTCACTGTCATCTCCCCCTGTGCCAGATGAAAGGTGTACGTCTCACTGTGCCACCGCTTTGCTAATGCCATAATCAATCCATGATTCATCCTAATCACAGGCATGTGCATCACATCATATAATCCAGTCGTGGCAATATAATCAATCTCTGCCTCTGTCAACTGATCCCGCAACCCTTGTGTCGCTGGATGTCTCTCGTGTAACTGCAACACACCTAGATCCTCCTACACATGGGCATCCATCAATCATCATCAGTTGTTTTGTTTCAAACTTTCTTAAGTTTAAACCTAGACTATCAACAGATACTTTGATCAAGTATCTTTGGGTCTCAACAGGTAAGCAATCATGGCAACCTAGACTTCAAACAAGCATTTATCCTAGAAATGACCTAAGTCTCATCAGGCTGCTATGGTTCAAAACAACTCCCACTTCACATCACCATCCATCCATCATTAGCATCGGGAGATTTTCTTCACACAAACTAGGGCATCTATGTTATCCTAACACAACAGCGCTATTTTGTACACAAAAGCGCTACTTAACTACAATAGCACTAAAATCCTAACAAAAGTGCTCAATCAGCTATCCAACAGCGCTCAAACTGCAAACGCACTAGAACAACCACACAATAGCGCTAATTCAGAACAATAGCGCTCAATTAAGCACTCAATCGTGCTTATTAATCAAACGCGCCTAAACTAGCCTACAATAGCGCTACAATTGTCAAAAGCGCTCAAACAACACCTCAATAGCGCCATTGCGGCACAGTAGTGCTAGTTAATTGGACAATAGCACCAAAACATAGTTTCAGCGCTATTGTTCTGCCTCAACTTGGACTCAGCAAAAAGCGTATCAAAAATGCATAAAAATTTAAAATTCAAATTTGCGTACCACTGATCCATAGTCATCTGGCCGCTGGAACCGACAGACTCGCTCAAATCGGTGCTCTGTAATAGGTACCGGCATCCTGACTGCTGCTCGCTCCTCCAAAATGTCACTATCAGAGCTCTGATTTCACATTGGTCGCAGTAATAAATGATCCTGTTTTCACCCCTTTCACTCCATTTAAACCCTTCGTCGTCACCGTAACTTCCCCCTTGCTCACCGCCATGGTCCCCATGAACTTCCCGAGCCCCCCATTTCTACATTTTCCCCCCGATTTCTTCTATTTTTCACCAGTATTGCTAACTTCTTCTCTTCTAACACCCTGCCAATTTTCAGCCTTTTTCGAGAGATCGCCCGATTTTTCGAAATTTTTTGGCCCATCTCTCGAGGGGGCATACCACCCATTAAATTAATATTTTATGGGGCATTTCTTCACACTAGTTTTTCTTTCTTTGAAACAACACAATAAACCACACCGTCTCAAAGAGGGGCAAATGTAGTCACACAAATCTATCCAGCTTAATTAAATAAATATTTGCTATTTATTTGATTAAAAATCCACTAGCCATGAGTTAATTAATTAATATTTAATTAATTCATCTTCAAACATTCTCCTATTAATTAAGTAAATTATTCAATTTATTTTAATTAATTCATTAAACCAAGTTCACAAATCAATTAAATAAATATAATCTATTTATTTAATTAAATCCCCCTATTCCTCTTTTAAATAAATTAAATTAAATATTTATTTAAATCATTATCCCCCCCCCCCCCCCCACTTGCATTTTCCTACAAATGCAACTTGCACACATTTATTGAAATAAATAAATTTTTATTTTAATAAAATCCTACTTTCCCTCACCCACCAAATCCACTTGCAAATCTAATCCCCTTCTAGATTCTTCTAACCCCTTCCTAATTAGCCTAATCCATCCCCTAATTATTGTCACATTCCTAAGCAAAATGGAGTCACTTCTCAAAGACTTCAAAAGTCTTTGAAAAGCATTTAATGCTTTGTGTGTTCAACAATTTAACCTCCAAAGTCTTCCAAAACCACTAATGGCTCTTACATGACCATTAATGGCTCTTACATAACCATTTATGGTTATTTCAACTTGTCACCCCAAACATTTATTGCTTTGACCATGTTTATCCCTCTTGCCTTTTGCACAAGAATTTATCCATCGGATAAAAGCTTTATTCTTTGAATAAAGAGTTTATTCATTCAACTAACCTTGACCTTAACTCCCAAGGTCATGTCAAGCATTTAATGCTTATTCCCTCTCCTCTCAACCTATCTCACATTGACACTTGTCATCCTGGGATTGGGTTGAAAGCCCTCACATGGATTTGAAATCATTCAATCCTGACCCTTGTTGAGATTGTTCAATCTCAACCATCCATTGCTCCATTTTTCCTATAAATAGAGCTCATTTCTTCATAATCCAGATCCTGAAAACTTGTATGCATTTAACCTATAGGCATTTTAGAGAGCATTTAGCATAGCAAACTAATATCTTGTTATTTTGGTTAAAATCAATCATTTTTAATAGCATCTAGTATTTTAGCTTTTCATTTTACATTTGGAGCAAAATACTCAAATTTCAATCCTCCATAAGCATCCATAGTGCAAAAAGCTACTAAGAGCTACACTATTTTGGAACTTGGAGAGGAGAGGAACAAAGGAGAAGGAGCCAAGAGCATGTTAGGAGGCATTTGGAGATGCCTCATCATATTTGCTTCTTTAGTTAAATATTCTTTTATGTTCTTAGTATCTCTTTTGATATGCCTATTTAGATTTGCTTTTGGTTAACTAACACTAATGATTTCTTATGTCTTGTGTTGTTTGTCATTTGCTAACCTTGTCCATTTTACAGAGCATCATACATATTTCAAAAAAGAATTTAAAGTTATGACCATTTGAAGGGAGTTGTACCTTTCCAAAATTTAGAGAGAAACCAACTAATAGTTTACCCAATTGTGTTGTTAATAGTTTGTGTTTGTGTTTGGGCAACAAAGGGTCAAATTATTTTTAATTTTTAAAAGACTAATAACCAACACCTATCAACTATCATTTGTCTCATACAGGGTGTGGTATTCTTGATCTTATACATGGTGTTTCATTTATGGAATCAGACATCATGATCATAACATAAATAAACAACGTTGACAAAAAGATCAGTATGGTTTTTGATTCGTTTGGTCAAGCGAGTCTTATCTTTCATTGATTTATCGTATATAATGTTCCTATGCCACTCAAGGATATCCACTAGTGATTAGAGGAGTAAGGATGGTTCATGATCTTGGTTTCCTTTTTTGTATGTGGCATGTTTTTATGAAGTTCTAAGGCAATTATTTTTTGGGTGTCTATGTTGGCACATTCATTCAACAAAGATCCTATACAAAACCTATGGTCATGGATCAATATGCTTGTGACTATCACACACACCTCGACCTTGAACATTCAAGTTTCAAAATGGATAAGAATATTCCATGTCTGCAATGTGTCTACCCATCTAAAGGGATAGCATCATCACCTTTTTATTTCCATACCTTGGTGCAACAATATCCATTTGCCACTTAATAAAGATCTATGATGATAAAGTGCACAAATGAAAGCTCATTTCATCACATTAATTGTTCTTCACTTCTCACTAATCTTTATTCTAGCTAAAATTTCTTCTATCTATCAATTAGTCAATCAATCTATCATTTTATTTACCAATCAGTATATCTATCTATCTATCAATCAATCGATCCCATGCTATCTATTCTATTTGATCAATTGGCCATATCCAAATCTGATATTGATCTACCCTTATCCATAATCAACTAACATTCTTCACTTCTTACTAACCATTCTTCTCTTTCATGTAACATTCTTCTTCATTCGATAGATCATGCATGTCTTTCATATATATATAATATCTAAAGGGGGCATCCTACCTCCATCCCTTGGTCCACTAGGGCATGATCTTTGAATTTTCTTTGAAACAATGCTCAAATTTATATTGTCTCAAAGAGGGAAAAAATTTAGACACCAAAAATTGTCCAATATCTCCACAACAATATTTTACTAACTTTTCATCCAAAATTGATTAAATTATTTTATTATTTAATTAGTAATAATATCCTTCTTCTAATTCCCTATAAATAAATATTTTTTAATTATTTAATTATTGTTCATCTAATATATCTTTAATCAATTGAGCTCGATTCATTAATCATTCAACCTAATTATTATTCTACGATTATATAATTATCTAAATTATCTGATCTCTCTTTTAATTAAATAATCTTCATTATTCAATTACCCTAAATAATTATTCCTCCAAGATTAAATGATAATTTAAATTATTTAATCTTTAAATTTCAAATACTCATAATTAAATAAATTTCAATCTATTTAATTATCCTCTCAAATGTGGGTGAAATAAATAAATTTTATTTATTTATTTTCAACGCCACTTAACTCTTCCATTTTCTATTTTCTTTTCCACTTGAATCTTGTTTCCTCTCCACTTACCTCTTGCACTTTCCTATTTCCACTATCTCTTGCTTCACCTAATTATCCCTCATGCAATCTTCATCATCAATTTCCGAAAAAGAAAATCAATCATAGCCATCCATTGAACCTCAATTATCTATAAATTGTGAATTGAATTGTCATTTTCAAGGGAACCGTGTCATCAATATCTTCTTGCTATCATATCATTTACAGCTTTCAATTTGTCTTGTGCACACTCAAAATCTGAAAGCAATTTTACATGAGATTAATAAGAACAATGGAGAAATGGAGAGTTTGATCAATCCATGGTTTGATTTGATTTCATTTTGTCTGCATTTTGAATTTAATCGTCATTGGTTGTGTAGGAATTTTGCATAGAATTTGGGTTTCATGGTTTCTCTAATGTTCATGACAATAATTAATTTATTTCATTTTCTTAAAATTCTTTCAATCCCAACACAAGGAACATATTAGAAAAAAATACATGCTTGACATGAGGAAAAAAACATTCAAGTCATCAAATTCTAAAATCAAAGAGATAGAATTATGTGATTATATTTTATTTAGATAGGATTATTTAATTGCATTTAAAATTATAAATGGAATTCATTTTGTGAGTAAATTAATTAGATATTTCAGTTCTAAAAAAACATTAAAATATAAAACAGATTTACTTTTACATATAATTTACGTCATTTAGAAGAATCGCCATCATCAAAAGAACAAAAAGAAAATATAATGAGATAGAATCCATTGGTAAAATCATAAACACCCAACCAAATGCCAAGTAACTCAACCATAAAAACAAGTTCAACAAGTCAAATTATCCAATAAATCAAACAAGAACATTGGAGCACTTCTTTTGATCACCCTTTTTTTCTCACTTAACATTATATGCTTGTGTATACAACTAAAAATGGTCTGAAGATAATTAATTAAATAAGAAATTATTTAATTAATCCCTCTTCCCAATTTAATTGAATTCACTAGCAATTTGATTAAATTCTCCCATTCATCTACTTATTAATAAATCTAAGGATTTATTTAATAGGTTCATTTCAATAGTTCTCTTTGATCAATTAATCTAAATTAATTAATCCTCCTCCCATTTAATTTATTTCTTCTAATCCCCTAATTAATTAAAACAAATCAATTTATGAGTTGTTGAAAGTTAATTAGCCTTTTCCTATTATTTAAATTTTTAAATTCAAATTACCCACATGCCTCCTAGCTTCTAACCACCTAACCTAACCCATTCCACCTAATCCTGGGTTTACCTAATCCCATCCTAACTTTCTCCTCCTAACCTCCTTATCCTAACCTCCTATGAGTTGGATATTCTCCCCTTGAGACACATGGCACTTATGCCACATGTCTCCTCCCTTGGACACTTACTCTCTTATGAGAAAGGCTTCTTGACACTTGTCACCATAGAGATGAAAAGTGTCCCTCCCTCCAACCTCTTCTCCAACCTCCTCCAATTTCACCCTTGATATCTTCAAACTCAATCTTGACCGTTGATTCCTGCCACCTCACCCCTGGCCTTGGAAATCTTATAAATATCCCCCATTTTGGAGCACAAAGGATCCCATCTCATATCATTTTAGGCATTTTTATTATAGGCACATCCCATCTCATATAATTTTAAGCATCGTTATCATAGGCACATCCTATCTCATTTTCATCTCAAGCATTGTTATTATAGACATATCATCTCTAGCATTCTAGTTTAAGCATTGTTATCATGTTTTGTATCTTAGATCTAGCTTAATTTGATCATATTCTAGCTTATTTTCATCATCATCTATCTTAATCAATGCATATCATTAGCATTATTAGCTTCTTGGATCAATCTAGCTTAATCATGCATTCATCTAGCTTGCACATCATATCATTTTAAATCTTCCGTCTAGGTGTAGTCAAGTCACTAGGATTGCTTATCTAGATCTGAGAGAAAATTCACCCTCACATCTGTTAGGAGATGATAGGTCGCTTTGTCATGGTTTATCTTTCGTTTGATTTCAATATGCTAACCATGCTTGTAATGATATATTAAGTGTTTGTGTTGCAGCTACAGGTATCCTACTTCACACACACGATAACTTGATGTATCCCAAAAGAAGAATTGATTAAATTGGTGTTGATTGAAACCAAAGTAAACCAGCCCATTCTTAGAGAAATCTAAGATGAAAATGAACATAAGTGCATTTAAAAAGATTCTTGCATTACAAATTTCATTCTCTCAGATGAGATCATTATACAAACTGATTCTAAACATAAGTATAAGAATGTTTTATGCAAATACATGAGAATATCCAAACACACTAATAGTTCAAATAACACCTCAACAAATCAGCACAATTGTCCACCACTAGGCGATCCTCTCTAGAGAAGTGAGTATACCTACAAGTGTGACTCTTTCTCCTTACAACTGTTTCATTGCCATGTATAATACACTTCTTCCACATGAAGAGAGTAGTCAATTAAGTTCTCCACTACTAGCTAGCTTTTCTTGAAAACATGCATAAGTAATTTGGTTTATGTCATTAGCAAAGGTATATAAAATGTGTTGTTTTGGATCTAATTGATTAATGTCATGCTTGCATTGATTCTAGACAACACAAATCTAGTTTATAAATTTTACCATAAGGGTGGTTCACACCTATCTATTTATTGGAAACACCTATTTTCTAGAGTGAATACAATGTCGATAAAGAGATGAAAGATTCTAAAAGGGGTGAATGACCAATATTGAATAGTAGATGACTTTTTTCAAGAAATTCTACATGGTAAACATTAGAGTTTGGTTATTCATCTCATCAACTTGGTTTGCTGAATTCTATTATCCTCTTATATTTATTACTATTTTACTATCATGGTTGTGCCACTAAGTGAAAATAACTAACCCCTTGATGACTAAGGTCAGATAGTGGATTTCCCTACCATTTTATCTCATGATCAAGTGATGTTATTATTTTCTTGTCCTTTTTAATATGTGGTTGTACCTAGGGTTGGATCTTAGGATGATATTGTTCCTAGGGTTTCCTTTAAACAAGAAATGGTGATATGCTCCCTTTTATTCTTGCTTGTGAGAGGTGGTGTTAATGATCAAGTAACCTAGTGTCAAGTAATTGAGTAACTCTTATCATTGAGAATATCATCTTGTGATTGTGTTAAATCTTCTACTATTGCAATCATGCTTTGTGTAATAATGTCATATTCCCTAAGTTTCATTCTATTGTATCATACCTTGTCAAATGTATAAGTGTGCATTTAACATGTTTGTGTAAAAGTTTTAATGTAAAAATATTGTTATTCTAACCTTCGTCCATCAATGTCCTTGGCATAATTCTAGGGCACTACAAACTAGCTCCCACTCATACCCTTCCCTCCTCAAGCCATCTAAATATAAATTTTTAGACATAAACAGTTTGAGAGAGAGATATTTACATACCATTTGCACTACACACTTCAATTGAAGCTATATCAATATAACCATTCTTAGAAGTATAATCAATTGAAACTATATCAATACAACCATTCTTAAGAGTATATTCATACCTAAAGACTTTGTTATCAATTTTATACACTTGTTTCCATGAGTTAACAAAAAAAAAATGACACATCTAATTGTTACATATCAGCAACTCTACAAAAAATATTCATCAATTTCAAAATAATAAAAGAATCTAAAATAAATCAAACAAACAAAAACCTTTAAAATTTATGATAAAAGTTCAAGCTAAATAACAGATCCATGAACAAACTCCATATTCTTACTTTGTGGTGAATCCCAAACTGTCAATATGAGTTTACGCCATAAACTAAATGATGATTTCCCATAAATAACTCATTTTTTTGAAAAAGAAAATTGTACTGCACAAACCAGAATAAGTCAGTCTTAACCTGCAAGAAATAATTTTCAAATTCAATCTTACACTTCTGTCCATAGCTTTAAAACAGTTTACACAGGGAGCAAATAACACAAAATCCCACTGGATTCATAATAACAAATACCCAAACAATCAATAAAAGAAAAATATTCTCCACTTCTCCACAAGCTTTTACATCACAAATTTGTGGGTCGTCTGTTAAGAAAAACTTCAATCCAATAAATGTTATTATGAGATGGGTCATCTGTTATTCTCCACAAGCTTTTACATCACACATTTGTGGGTCGTCTGTTAAGACATATTCCACCAATACTTTTTCTTCTTCGAACTTCTTTCTGCTTTGTTCTCCACATTCTTATTGCTTGGCTTGGCTTTCCCAGATTTGGTCTTCTGTGTTACACCATGATTTTGTCTGGGAAATGGCCAGTAACAACCACAGTTAATGTAACACATCTTTTCTTAACCACTGGATTTCTGTGGCTTTCATTTGCAGTTTATCATTTATCATTTGCAGTTTGTTTGTTAGCGTGTTATCATGGCCGGCTTTGTTCCTTTTTTTTTATCACATTCTTCTTGGCCTTGCTTGCCATCTAGATGGGTTGTGACACAATTGTGATTTAATTACCAATTCTCACTCAAATTTTTCATGGAGGTTGGTAAGATGTGACTCGATAAAATGACATCCAAGCTAAAGGTTGTGAGATTTTTGGGGAAAAAATAGTTTAGTATTGTCTCGGCAAAAGAGTCATTTTCTAAAATAGTTTAGTTTAATTTCATGACAAGAACTAATTTATTTTAATTGTTAAAAACTAAATTAAAGTGTATTATTATTTTTAATTAAGAATTTATTGGTGGATGTGCTTTTGTTTTAGGAGTGTGATATGTTGTTGACTTATGATAGGGATAATATGAGAGTGGGGTTCTTGAGTGATAGGTCTTGTGGGAAGCTCCATAAAAGTTCTGGTTTACTAACATGAGTTAGGGTTTGAGAATTTAATTAAAGAATATCAAATTCAGAAGCGTAATAGTTTTTTATTAAGTTAAAAACAAGTTTTGAAGGTATCTGAAACCCTGTACAAAGCAGGTTTAATAGGGTGGACCTAAAACCCATAACTAAAAATATTCAGGAATATCCATAAAACGAAGCTGAACAAAGATGAGATGGAACAAAGCCAAGAAGGGGGATCTAAGCAGACTGACCCCTCCAGAAATAAAAGCTACCTGACAAATAAGAACATATGCATGGAAAGTCTACAGGCAGTTCGAACAACAAGTACCCCCAACTTGAAGCAACCAACCAACATTAGGATTTCCCTTTGGATCCTTCTTTTGGGATCTAAGGGTCATATCAAAAGAAGGCGAAGACCTTTTAGAATGTTTTCTTTTAACCGAAATCCATCTTTCTTCAACCTTAGCAACTTCAGCTTGCCAAACCAATGAATCCAACTCAGGAAACCCAACATCCAAGGAGAGACCAATAGACCTCAAAAAGCTAGCAAGACTAATAGAGCCAGGGCTAGGCACATCCCTGGAAGATGAGACAAACAGTGCGACAACTCCAGTAGAAGCGTTAGAAGCATAAGCAGGCAAAGGAGCAGCACTAGCAAACGTACCCACAAGAATCCTATCACATCCAATAGCAGGGGCAAATCCAGCAGACAAATCAGAACCACTAGTTGGCTCAGAAGGAATCAAAGCAGGAACACCATTTGAAATGTCAATTGAAGGGACAACACCATCAACAGGGACCATGGGGGAAGATCTAGCAAAATCTACCAAAGGCACTTTAGAGCCATTAATGGGAAGATCTTGCCCAACCGTCTGAGAAGAGCTCTTGAATACTGTATAATGTTGAGAAGAGGCACCTTTCCACCATGAAGAGGGCTTCTTCACTTTAACTTTCTTTAAATCACATTTAGTCGTGACATGCCCAGTCTTGAAGCATCTTCTACATCTAAAGGGAATCCCTTCATAATCCAAAGATTGAATCCAGAAACCCTTGGGGGTTGAAAGTTTGATCTCTGCTAGTATCCCCTTAGAAGCATCAATATCTACCAAAATATGTATATAGGTAGAATGAAGGATATCAGAGGACTCCACATCCACCATAAGAAAATCTCCCAAAGCCTCACCCACTTCCTCAAGGAGCTGGTCCACCCAAAAATGAAGTGGGAGGTTGGGGAGTCTAACCCAAATCGACATTTTAAAGAAGGATTTAGATGAGGGGTTGAAATCCTCATGGTAGGGTTTAATCATCAATGGGAAGTGATTCTCCTATTGGCAATTTGGAGGAATTGATTGTGTTGCATTGATGTTTGTCATGGATGTCAACACTAGTTTACTTGGTTATCTACCGGATTTCAGTAGATTGGTTGGACTTTGATGATGACCAGGAGATTTATCTTTGATATATTTCGATTGGTGGAATTGGTTTGGTTTGGTTATTCATGTTATTCAGATGCTTTTCACATTCAATTGGTTTGAGATATGGTGATCCGGAAGCCATCATATGTTCTATTAAGCCTTTTGGTTACTAGTAAGGGTTCTAGCGGTAGAGCTTCATTGAACATCTTTTGATGAATTCTATAAGTGGTGTTGGTGCGGCTTCTAGAAGGTTTTCAGGATGCTGATGGTTATCATGTTCATGTTCCAATTGATCGGTGTTATTTCATTTGGCTTATGGCAACCTATTTTAGGTCCGATCTTATTTTGCTAGGCTATGGACCGGTTTATGTAATGTGTTGGCGGATGCTCCCAATGCATTATCGGTTGGATTTATTATTTAGTTAATGTTGTTTTGGTCTTAAGCCAACTTGGTTTATCATTGGTTTGCAGGTTTATGTAATGGATTTATTGTATTATCTTTTAGGTGGGTGACCTAATTGTTTAGGTCCCGTGTTCGTATAAATATGATGTAAGATCTCTTTGTAGATCGACGATCAAGCTTATGGGATTATCTATGTGCGAATAAAGTTGTAATCATATGCAGAAGGTTTGGTTGATCATAGGTGATTGAATTGGGTTTGTGTAAGAGATTTTAGACCTCCAACATTGAACTTAACCGGAACTGTACTCAGACATAGGAGATGTTATTCTTACATCTCATTCTTATTTCTGAATTGTAGTATGGATTTCTCTTGTAGTTAGTGAGGCTCCTTTGTGATGAGCAGTGCGCTCTAGGCTATTGGCCCTCTTGCATGTGCAAGCCCCTCATTGTAATCACATACTTACTATAGAAGTATTATCTGACTGTGGGTAGGCTTCCCACAGTGGTTTTTCCCTTTACTGAGTTTTCCACATACAAATCTTGGTGTTATGTGTTGTGGATGCATGGTAATTGGTTTATGATTTATGTTTGTGCTTAATTGATATATTTGCTATTTTGGTATTTGGTTTATGCATTCCGGTAAAAGGTTTTGTTAAAGTTTCATAATCTGTTAACAACTGATTCAACCCCCCCTCTTAGTTGTTTACTGATTATCCTAACATCTCCCAAGTAAAAAAATGTTCACATAGAATAATCTTTCTATCCACCAGTTTTTCAAACTTAGCAATAAAAAAACCTTTCGCCAAAGGTAAAATCTAAATTGAATCTGAAATGAGGGGTTCCCAGTGCTTAGAGACCCAGTCATGGAGTCTTAGAAGACTGGTCCAAAAACCCCTAAACCGGCATATAACCGCAAGAGAAGAAAGATCAAAGGCAATCTGATCAATCACATTAACCGTCTCATCTTCCAGATTAATAGCAATAGACTGACAAATAGGAAAAGGCTTAGAGTCAGCATAAGAATATCCTTTACCCCCTCTAGAAGCTAGATGATCCACACAAGAACCCCTAGAAGCCCGGAAAGCCGAGAAAGCCACTCCTGAAACCCCCGGAGCAAAACCACCATCCACAGCAGAGGTGTCCAGCCACGCCACATCAAGAGCCCATTCATGATCCACAATTGCCAATAATATAGATATGAGCTCTTACAATGCAAAGGAATGTGTATTCATGCTCATCTTGGTTCCCAAACATAAGTTGTTATATTCTCCTATGAAGTAGGAAGACCCTCCCAAACTAGCAACTTATTAAAATTTTAGTGTATCTATTTGATGTGGACCATAAGCAATATTTTTGGGACACATTATTTTTCTCAATAAGTGATGTGTTTTTTATTAGTATCAACCAAGTTTTTCCTTTTAATTATATCAAATAGTATGTCAAAGGTTCTTGAATCCAAGCATATTTTAATGAATAAAGGGTCCAACTTCCTAATGGATACAAGATGCATCATACCTTGATACAAATCCACAATATGGCATAATTAGAATTTGTTCAAAATCTGACCCAAACAAGTATTCCTTTTTTGGATTTGGACTTCAATTGCATAAGGAATTGTAGCGTCCTAAAATTGTGACACTTGCAATTTCGACTGCATTTCGGTCTTCACGATGGCGACGCAACACGCAACCTAAATGGAGACCCCGAAACCTGATTACGACACTAAAAACTGCATTTTTCAAGCACCCTGGCCTGAACCTCCTTTGTACCCTGCTGTCCCGAGAGGTGGGACCAGAGCGCCCAGCGCCCTGGTCCCTGGGCCTATTTTGGGCCCGGTCTCCTATGGGGTCTCGGGTCTTTTTGTTTGCAAATTGGAAATTAACTTTCCTGGCCGGCCTAAGGTCGGGAAAATCAGTCTATTAACCCTAATTGACAAGTATATAAACTACATTTTTCCTCTCCCATGGGGGCAAGGAAGACATATGTGTACAAGCGTGGAAACTATACTCAAGCATTCAAGCATTCAAGCATTCATTCCAAGTCTCCATTCAAGGCTAAGTGTTGCATTCAAGACAAGGATTCAACCATTGAAGAGGAGATCACTTACTACATACAACATACAACAAACAACAACATCTATACCTTCGCACATAAGGATACAAACATCCTTACAACAAGGTATTAGTACTTGTTTTACATTACATACATTTACATTTACAGCAATTTCTCATTTCTTGGTTAATTCCAAAACCGGGGTTTGACCTAAAGGCAAACCCCTAATCCCTAACCCCCCAATCGTCTTCGCTTTTCTTTGTGTAGGTTGCAGGTACGCGGCTGAAATTGAAGATCTGGAATCCTTGTGCAGAGACGAACAGATCCCCCTTCGTTTCGTGGATTTTTCGGAGGACCGTGGCGCCGGGCACCATCGTCCCGACAACTTTTGCTCAAATTTGTAGGACAGCGCCGTATCAACATTTTACTACTAATTCCAGGTCCGCAGCTTCATCCTATATCCCTATCTCAGTTTATAAGCGAATCTTTGTCACTTTCTATGCATTCCTAGCTTAATTCTTCTATCAACATTCTTTACAAAAGAGGGTAGCCTTGCTGTCTTAACCCTTGAAATGCATTTAGCATCCAATCTTGCATTGTGTGGGATTGGATCTTGTGGGTTTCAACCCCTCTTTTGAATGTAAAGTCTCTCCCTTAAGTGAAAACCATCAACCCTAGCGACCTCCCTTCTCTCTCCTTGGAGTTGGAAGAGGGGAGAGCAACTAGGGTTCGATTGCGATTTTCCGCTTTACATTTTGGTGAACCCGACGTGAACATCCTTTGTGATTATTCATAGTTAGATCTGAAAATTGGATTCCTTGATTGCATTTCCATGTTTGATCTTTTGCAAAATTTTAGAGGTTAATTGCATAAAAACCCTAAATTTTCTTTTTAGTAATTGAGCTTGTGAAATGTTTAATTGTTAATGCTTGTTTCAGATCTGCCCTTCTATCACAAACTATCAATTCATATTTGTGCTTTAATTTTGAAAATTAAGTGGTTAAGTGTCAAAACCCTAATTTTTGGAACCCTCTTGATTCAACCTTTGTCCGACAATTTCACTGATCAAAACATCTCCAAATCGGCTGTAACTTTGGATTCCGCAATAAAATCACAATATCTTTCATCCCTGAAAATTTGGAAAAAAGTTGCGAGGACCGTGTGCACTCCGAGCGCCATCGTCCCTGACATTTTTTCCGAAATTTCGGGAGCGAGATCTTACTGTATTTTTCTGCTAAAATCCAGAATTTTGGCTGATTTTATCAATTTTAACACCTTCAAAATTACAGTCAAAGTTGGTCTAGCGATTGCTTGGATTGAGGCTTCTAATCATTCAAAAATTGTTGAAATTGAAATTTGTGTCAAAATTGTGTTTTCTACAGTCCTAAATCTGAAAAGTGTGTTATCATTCATTCGAAATTTCAGTGATTTATTCAAATTTTTGGCAATTTGTGACTTTTGAAATTAAGTGCTTAATTACAACAACTTTGATTTCCGCTTTCAAAATTGAACTTTGTGTGAAATTGAGTCAACTTTTGAATTTCAAAACTTGCATTGCTTTTGGTATTCCCTCTAAAATCATAAAATTCAAAATTTCAGTTTCCCTCTCTTTTTCAAAATTCAAATTTTGCATTTTTCGACAATCTTGGTAGGGTTTAATTTTGAGATTGCAACTTTAATTTGGCCTATCTACAGATCGTAAAATCACTCAATTTTTTCAGGTTAGTTGTAAAATCATCATAACTTTCATCCCTACAAATTTCAAAAAAATTTGCGAGGATTGTGTGCACTCCGAGTGCCACGGTCCCGGACATTTTTTCCAAAATTTCGGGAGATTGTCCTGATTGTATTTAACAGCTTAAATCTAGAAGATTGGTTGATTTTACTGAAATTTGCTACCTCTAAAAATCAAAATCTTCTCTCTCTCTTTAGTGCATGAGTTTTACAACAATAAGTCCTACTTACACTATTCCCGTTAGACGAAGCCTTAGAATTAAGTCCTTCCAAGGTTTAATTACTGAGGAGATGGAACCTAATTTGAATGGCCTTTTTAACGAGGACATGGGTAATTCCTCTAATCCTCTTAATGATGAAGAAACTCTCCATGAGGTTTCTGTAGAACAACTTTCAAAATTGGATAACCAATTTGATGATTTTCGACAATGGATGTCTCAAGAATACCCTGATAGTCAAGCTCTTCCTTTAATTGAGGGTCTAAAACGTATGCTTCAAAGTGATAAGAATGGAATTGATATTTTGCGTGGTATTGCACACATTGTGGATTCAAAGGTGATGCCTATGAAAATTTGTGCCGAAACCTTAGGTTATACACAACCTCCTACTCAAGACAATCATTCTATTCCTTTGACGACTCCTATTGCTAGTATACCTACTTTTACATCAAACATAGTGACTACTTCAACACAAGACATTCCTCCTATGATCACCAGTCATGGGGGCAATCCCTCTTCTTCAATCAACCCTCTTCCTTCATTCAATCCGACTTCTTCATTCATTCCTTCAATGAGTGTGCCTATTATATCTCCACAAATGAACATGACGCAAGGGGGCAATTCATTTAACCCTTCCATTCCTCCTTGTAGTGTTCCTCCTGTCCAATCATCTCCTATGACTAACTATCATAGTGTCCCACCACCTTACTCTCTACCTTCTTTCAATAACATAACACCTCCATCACAATCTAACACGTCTAATATGAACTCTTCGACTGAAGCGACCATTAACAATCTTGCACAAATTGTCTCTTCTTTACAGCAACAAATTGCCTCTATGAATCAATCTAAGTTTAGTGTGCCCACATTTGATGTTGCGAGCCCACTTTCTCTTGACATTGTCCGAGCTATTCCCCCTAAACATGTTGAAATTCCGCATTTGGAGCTTTATAATGGTAAGGGTGATCCTCTAACGCATGTTAAGACATTTCAAACAATATGTACCGATTTTGCTTATGACCAAAGGTTGCTTGCAAAACTGTTTACTAGAACATTAAGAGACAAAGCCCTACAATGGTATTGCTCGTTGCCTTCCTATTCTATTACTTCTTTCGAACAACTTGCAAATGCTTTCATTCAACAATTTCAAAACAATATAAGTCCTAAAGTTACTTTGATTGATTTAATGCATTGTAAACAAGGTGTTAAAGAAAAAGTGACTGATTTCATTGGTAGATATAAGCATTTGTATGCTCAAATTTCTTTTCCAGTGCCTGACAATGATATTCAAAGAATCTTTATTTCTAATTTACAAAAAGACATTAGAGAAAAACTCTTGTTTTCTGAGTTTACTTCTTTCCAATAGTTGTGCGCAACTCTTCACAATTATCAACTGACTGTGAGTCAAATGGAACAATCACATCCTATGGCTCCGAGTGGTAAGGGTGATAGTAGTCAACAACCCTTTGGGAAGTTTAAACTGAACAGAGAGTCCATTAAATTCAATTAAAACATCATCAACAACAATGTGAATGCAGCATCAGGTGTGCCTCCTATTTCTAAATTTTTCAAGAAAGAAAGAAAGTATACTCCTTTGAATGAATCATTGCATAGTATTATGAATAAGTTATTGGAACAAAATGTGCTTACTCTTCCTCCTATAAGGCAAATTGATCCTGCAAAGATTACTTCACCTTATTTTGATAACAAATCTTTTTGTCAATTTCATCGTCAACCTGGGCATGATACTGAAAAATGTTTTGCTTTAAAGGGTAAAATTCAAGATTTGATTGATAATAATACTATCTCTGTTTCTGGAGTGAATGATAAAGGCAACACATCTGTAGCTCCTCCTAACCAAAATCTTCAGATTTTTACTGATCCATTACCTTCTCATACTTCTAATGCGATTGAGGCTAATGATTCCTCTGTCTTACCTGATGATCTTGTGTCTATGACTCCGAATGTGATTAACTTTGTAGAGCAGCAAGAAATCCCTAAAGAACCTTCCATCACATTTGATTATAGTGAAACTATCAGGGCACCTGATGGTCCTTTATACATAGTTGCAAAAGTTAAGGATACACCTTGCCGTGGAGTGCTTATTGATCCTTCGTGCATGGTTAATGTTATTACTGAAGAATTTCTTTTTACTTTGCAATTGAATCAAGTGATCTATGAAAAAACAGATGTGGTTGTGAAATTATTTGATGCATTTTCTTCTCCTGCAATTGGTTCTATTACATTACCTATTGAGGTCCATAACAAATCTCTTGATGTGAACTTTGCTATTATTCCTTCATCCGAACAATTTCGTGTGAAGCTTGGCTATCCTTGGCTATCTTCCATGAAAGCTATTGCTTCTCCTATACATAAGTGTTTGAAATTTCCCCATAATGGTGAAGTTGTTACTGTCAATCATAGTCTCTTTAAACCAGCTGAAAGAACTTCTAGCGTTCCTATTGATTATTTTTGGCCTAAACAATTCCAATCTCTTCCTCCGCGAAGTGATCATCTTTTCAAATCTTATCAAAAATGGAAAACAGATATGATCCTATCTTTAAGTGAACCTAGAACACCCAAACTTGATATTCCTATCGTTCTTGAGAAGGAAGTTCTTCCTTTGAAAGATAAAACTAATGTCTTTCCTCAAGAAGATTCCCAACCCATTCTGATGGATGTGACTATGTCTATGCCTAATAAACCTTCTAAAAGTAGACCTATACCTCCTCGTCATGATGGACTTGGTCTTCTTCCTAAACCAAAAATTCCTCCTTTATATGGAGCAATTCCTCCTCCTCAATCTTCTCCACTTCCTACTAAGACTAGATGAAATCGTTCTGCACGCGAACGCCGACGAAAGCGTCATCTTAGAGCTCAAGCAGCTGCTTCTCAAACTTCGCAATCTCCAAGAACACCTTCAACAAGCATTATTCCATTTTCTCCAAAATCTCCTAAACATAAGATGCATGATGGTCTTGATCCTGTGCGTGTTAAAGATCCTATTTTTATAAATCTTGATGATGCTATAGATGAAAATGTTATTCATGATGAAAATGTTACTCCTCTTGCTTCTGATAGTGAATATGAACTTGTTGATGTTGATAACCATTTATCTAACGAATTTTCTAAAGCACTTATCCTAGTT